>NC_133898.1:47452462-48117319 GCF_964199755.1 Larus michahellis | reverse complement strand
TCTTGGATCGTCTAAAGGTAACTTGGATCAGAGTTGCTACGACAAGAGAGCAGAATCAAATTTGTCCCCAGTAACTCTTATGATTTGTATGTCCCTGAGCTGTGTAAAAGGGGACGATCTCTTTTTAAATGTCTTCCTGACTGAGCTCTTTGGCTTGATTAGCAGCAGCAACGATTTTGTCTGCACACTTTTCTTACACCTTTATTGGGGCATGAGATCGGAGTTGGCAGGATCAAATGAGTGAGTTTAGATAGCTTAAATAAACAGAATCAGTTAACTCAAACTTTGATGTTGACAATTTTATCCAAGTCAGTTTGGCTACTCTAGCCTGAAGCCAGGAATCCCAAAAGATTTGCTTGCAAAAGTATTAACACTTTTTTCTTGAAATAGTCTTCAATGACCTAAGTTACTCCAAAATATTCATGATGTGCTTTATGGAGAAAAGCAAGTTTTTTTCTGCCATAATGTACTGTCAGAGAGATAATCCAATCATCTATTAGCAATACGGGTTAATTAAAAAACGTAACAGGTCAAAGGATGATTCATCCTCTTGGATTACTTAGTGTCTTTGCTCCATAACTTGGATTTTATCTTGTTATTTTGCCATTTGGATAGGGAAGTAGTGGAATTCATGCACAGAAGCACAGATGGCACCTATTCAAGGCTGGCGCAATCTGCAAAATCCCCTGTTAAAAGCCAGATCCCTGCTAAATGCAAGTAAGGCTTTGCAGTCGCTATTGGGGTGCCTGCTGGTACACCACGTAATTTTCTCTTGGGAAAGGTACGTCTGCATTCCTGCCCACAGGTTTTAATCACAAAGGCATGTAGCTTGGGAATTTACCTGGGGACTTCATACGCCTTACAGATGGCTGCTGCTAGCAAAAGCACTCAGTCTGTGGTGATATCACTGCCATCGAGCTAGTTCTTTTGCTATAAAATGGCATCAGTGCCAGCACAAATCAAGTCTGCTGCAAGAGGCAACAGTAATCATGTAGTCTTCTCCCCTCTCTCTTTTTCTGGGCCTAGTCCTGGGGCACTTAATGCATGAATGTTTTATTGTGAGTGGTATAGGTCAGTTGTAAGCAATTCTCAAACCAATCGTAAACAGAGACTAGTAATGTGCTGGCATTTTTCAGTCTGCGTCGTGTTTTGATGGCAGCTATTAAGGCCCTGCAAGAGGGCTACCATAAATTGACTCTTCCTAGGTCTATGAAATAATTGCCCACTGGATTGCCACTCATTTAAAACAGAAATTATTTAAATTTTTAATGATATTCAATACCACGCTGAGGAGTAGGTGGACTCCTTGAACGACAGCCTCTGGCAGCATTGGACAAGCTTCTTATCTGGCCTTGATTCAGTGAAGCAACGCCAGTTTAGAGCTGCTGTATCTCTGACCTGTCAATACCTTTAAAAAGCAAAGATCTTATGGCAAAGTGATTAAAGTCCTACTGGGAAATAGCTGCCAGTTTGAAAGAGGCCTGATCAGGTGCTACTATCCCAGTGACACCCACTATTATAGTTTGGAAAGATTCTTTTACCAGCAAAGTAGGTAAAGGCTCAAGTTTGATAATGATTTTCTGTCATAAGGCAAGATAACAGTGGTCACGTAAGCAGAGACTGAAGCTGGTTTTATGTTTGGTAATTCACATCCATTTTTATTTTGTAGCAAAACTCAGAATAGTTTCAGTGGTGCTACATAAGCATTTTAGTTTGTATTGAAAATTAATTTCGGACAAAATTCTACATTTCTGCCCATTTATGGTATTTTGGCTCACATCAAGGAATAGTTTTAAAATCTGCAAATGAGTGGGTTTTTTTTAATTAAACTAAACCAGAAGTGCCCCATTAATGGGCATTCAGCCAACAGGGCCAGACTAAATCTAATCTGAAATAACGCCCTTGCCCCAGAAATGTGTGAAGAAAAGACAACAGGATCTTGGAAATTTGGCACTATCTTCTGTCTGCCTTTAGATCTCCTCTTACTGGCTGCAAGACTTGTTAGTGTCAAAAAAGCTTTGTCATCCTGGTGCTTATTAAGCCATCTTCAGCGGCTCCATTCTTTCAGATCTGCCTATATTTAAAAATTTTCAGACAAGTTACACATGATGTTCTCCAGTCCTCTGCCTCTGAGACGTTGTGCCAGCCACATCCATTTGTGTCTAACTGGAAGAAAGGAGGTATGGGAATACCAGACGTAAAAACACACAGGGGGGCAGTTTTAAAGTATAATCAATTCATTCCACCTGTCTAGCTCTCTGTTACTGAAAAATGTCTAATTGGATGCAGGCACTTAGTTGAGCAGCAATGACCTCCAAACCTCCTCACCACAGGCTGCCGGCGGCGAGGCTTGCAAAACCTGGGCTCCCGCCACCCGTCCCATTAGTGGCATTCACCACTGGGGTTGCTTGACAGCGCTGACTCCTCTGTGGAGCACCCACTTCAGAAATTGTATTCCCCAGTTTTCACAGCTGACCACCTCCTTGGATAATTAAAACCTGACAGTAATCTTATGTCCTCCATGTCACTCATGGAAATCCCTTAGGTCTGGGAAGGAATCATCAGGGGTGACTTTTGGTATGGAAATGAGGTGCTTGCATGACATCCAACTTTCATTTGAGTGCTTACTAACGGTGTTAGAAGGATAGCTGTGGAAAATGAAGCCAATTATTTATCCATACAAGAGTTAACACATGCATAAAAGCTTTCCTCTAAATAGCTTCTACCTAAATGGCTAAATGCTGTTTTGAATAGTTATCGACAAAAAGAAACTTTGCTAATTCTGTTATTTTTTTCCTTAAATCAGACTAATTCTGTTTTCCGCGCTATTCACTTAGAGTCTGCCCCACTGTTTTTAACGATAAATGTAAAGCAGGCAGAGTCAACTATTTTTGCCTACTTTTAAGCTCCTCCAAGCATGATAGATTTGAATATTCAAATCAGCCCAGAAGTTCTGTGTTGCCTCCTTTTTTTGACAGGCTGAAAGAGGGGAAAAAAACCACGTACAGAAACTTGGCTGGCAGGTGATACTGAAGCTGATCTAAAAGTTCTGCTAATAAGGCTCAAGAGAGGGAGAGGCAGGGAACCAGGAGGTTTGGATGAAAACAGGCATATGATACACTGCCACCTCTGTGTGCACGGGGGAAGATTCTCAGCTGCTCAGCCCACACCGTGGAGCTCAGCATTCAGCAGCTCCTTATGTGACATTTAAAACCTGATTTCCAAGGAAATTGGCAGTGGCACTGAGTGAAGGTGGCACTTTCCTAATAAAGAAACACACACTTGGATTTCGTGAGTTGGGGTTCACTTCACCCAGTTTTTGGGGGTAGGCAGAGGGGAAGAAACCTGAATGAAATATTCCAAATTTGAAGCTAAATAAGGTTTCAAATATTCGATTTGAAATGGACATTTTACATTTGTGAATTAATTGAATTATTTTTAAACATTAAAACAAAACCAACACATTTGTTTCTTTCATAGGTAACTGAAAAACACTCAAATTTTGGTGAACAAAACAATAATTATGCTCACGGTGCTCTTTGATATCCAGCACTGTGCTTTTTAGAAAGCTTGTTCAGAGCAACACAACTTGTCATTGACTGCCCATTTCAGAATATTCTTCTATCTTTCACAGAGTGTAGAGAAACCTTTTTGTAAGCTAAAAAAACAAGGTAACAAAAATAGCATTGTGTTGGAATGAAAGCCTGGGATGCAGAGGGTGACTTTATGCCAAATGCCTCCACCGCTCGCTGGGGCTTTTGCGGATTGAGAGCTGGGGAAATGGCGATGATGGGAACTGAATGTGGGTCTATATGTCAAAAGCAGAGCACGTTTTCTGTTAAACCCTGTTCCATTTGGAGCTGAAACAATTGCTTTCCTTCCCTACGCATGGTGGGGCTAGGAGAGCTTGGCTGGGTCTCCTCTGATTCCTGTCAGAGGCACAGGTCCTTTTTTAAACCTGTATTTCTGGGAACAGTCTTGTGCCAGATTCTGCAATCTCTTAAATAGCCACCAGTATGTTTCTGTGCTGGTGTGCACTGTGTTCCCATTTTATAATCCCCAAGGTTCACTTCGTCCTAGGGAAACCAGAAATAGGTTAATTAAGATGCCTATCTTGTTTAAATAACACAAAATACTGGGTGAGTGCCAGAATTGCAAAGTACTGATCATAATCAGTATTTGTGGATGTGGCATGTGGATTTCCAATTTTTTGCAAATTTGTACTTTGGGAAAATCTCTCTTTTATATAAACCCGTGATCTTATTTATAGATAACCTGTCATTAACAACTCTCTGCTTAGAAAATTAATTCTAGCTAGACCAGAGACTGCAATCTGGAAATCTTAAGAGTGTTTGGGTTAATTAACTCATCATTTGATTTGTCCACATGTTAATCAGCTCTTGAGGATCAATAAATTCTCATTCAGCATAAATAAATTGGATGAGAGAAACCGTTAATACTGTAATAACAGTGGTGCCCATTGGGGCTGGTTTGTGTATGTAGTTCACTTGTTAATCACCAGTCAGTTTGAAAGGAAGCGCACTGCAGGGTCTGAGTTGTTTTATTTTCTTTCCATTGGCTGAGAAACAGAAAGATCTGGTGTGGAAGGCTTGGGACACTGCCTGGCAAAAAACTCAGTCTGTCTTACCACAGAGCCTTTTATTTTTACCTTAAAATGCGGACTACAGATCAGGTTATTCCCATCTTTCACTCCTCACAGCACTGAATTGTCTGTCATTTAAGCTTCTGAAATTAATTCCAATGGTTTGGGCTGAGCATATTTAATCCTCATCAGGGATGCCCTTTGCACATTTTCTTTCTCATCAAGATTTTTAAGGCTTGCTCATTGGTAATGAGACTAGTGGGACACAGAAGACATTTTAACAAGCTGTTATGAATCTTTGAGGATGAATGTCTCCTATGAGTTTTATTTTTCTCTTTAAAAATATTCACTTACTGTTTGAGTACAGTTGAAAGCTGCCGTAATGATCATTTTATAGATCAAGGAATTACCAAACGACATTCTGTGTTTGTGGCATCTCTCACATAGACAGAATCCCCATAAGAAATTTCTTGTGAATCTTATCATAGGATACATATAACACAGGATTGTTTGAATTGTAATGATCCTAGATGCAAGAAGAAAAATGAATCATAAAATTACAAAAGAATGACAAAACCTATATACAATAAACCCCGGCATCCAGAATTTTCTAAATATTTTAAGCTGTGGATTATGGAATTGGTGTTGAGATAATTAAAAGGTACTGAAAATCATCTAGAGACACACATCTGAGTTAGCTGCTTTTTTAGATATGAAGATGCTTAACTGTCTTTGTAAATCTTAATAGTCAGACTGCCCAGCGAGCATTTATCTTCCTGTTTATAATGTTATAGGCTTTCCTTTTTTTCCATGTACTTCACACAGCTCCATCAATCTACAGTTCTCGTGCTCTAAAAATGTTGCTACTTCCACGGTGTTTCTCTTCAAAAGCCTGTGTCTAATGACTAACACAAAATCACCAGTCTGCCTATAATGAGCGGCTATTTTTTATTATATATATTGTGACTTAACATCTCTGGTGTTAGGATTGACTGTCTTTTTAGATGTATGCATTGTGCAGTGATCTTCAATATAATAAGGCCTGAAAACAGATCCAAGGTCAGACAACACAATGAGCTTTGGCTTCTGCAGTGCTCAGTACTTACAACCTGCATGAAAATCAATCAGCCTTTAAGAAATTTAGAGGTGTTAATCATATTGACATCTTCTCAAGCTGATGTAAATGGCTATAGCTGAACAAAAGGAATTACAGAAATCAATGCAACTGTGCTCTTTTTTGCTAGTGAAGGATCTAAGGCACTGGTTTTTTGCCCTGTGTTTCATTAGCATGTGTTTCCCCACTCTTACGGGCGTATCATTGCTCTTTACTGCATAATTATTACTTCTTCAAGCTTTGCAGTCTTGAAAACTCTCAAGTAGCCAAAACTCCAGCTCATAACTGGAGCTCACAGCTAAATAGGCCCCACAGGCTGAACATTTGCCCTCGTGTTCAAACAAAATTGCCTTCAGTGGAGTTTATGCCACTGCATTTAAGTATAAATTTTGTGCCAGTCTGATGGTTATCTTAGGCACATTAAAAGAGCTACAAACCATGACGTTACTGTAAACCCCTAATCTGCTGCTAAATAATTATCCTGTGCCATTGTAACATGACAAGGACAGAGGAATTGTCCTCTGCTGGTTTCACTGACAGAGAGTCGGGATCATTTTTTTGACCTGCTATTCACCTTTGCTGCTGCCAGCTCACCATCCCCAGAGTTTTCACCTGTATGTTTGATTCGCTATTTTTGGAACTGGAAGGTGATCAGACTTGGCTGTTAGGGTCTATGCAGTCCCCCTTTTTGATGAAAGATACTTATGAAGCTGCAGGCAGAGGGTGAAAAGAGGCTCCCATCGCGCCTGCGAGGGAGCAGAGGTGCAGGTGCGGATGCTGGGCCACCTATGAGGTCTCTGGGGGTGTGGGGAGCGTGCAGCCCCATGTGCATCCCAGGGCAGGCATCTGCTGATACCCTGTCCCGAGGCAGGTAAAATCATCAGGTACGATGTGCTACAGAGCCGGTACATGCCATAATTTGTGTTTGCTGTTACACCTTTTGGAAACTGGAAGCAGGATGTCAAGGGTCTCCAGGAGTGAATTTCTGAGGTTTGATTTTGGGCCGGGCTGGCATTTTTAATGTCACGTTGTCTGGCTTAAGCTCAGGCCAGTCGAATAAGTCCTGGTTGCCATTGCTTGAATAGCGAGTAAGTGACCTTTGCTGGAAGAGGAGACCTTGGGGTTTTCCTTTTCCTTTGCAATAAGAGGATTTGTATTTTAAGGCTTCTCTGCTGAAATATTTGTCTTCCTAAAGATTATTGTTAACAAAGAATAAAACTGCATTCTGCCTGCTATTTTCCTAACCAATTTCTATGGGAATCCATCCTTGCTCGGCTCTCTTGGGAATTACGGGGAGAAGAAGAGGAAGGATTGTATTGATCTCGAGTGCTGTGTGTCGGTCAATGGGTTTGTGTAAGGAGTCATGTCACATAATGATGAACTAACACTAATCTTTGTAATTGATTGGTCATTGATTGCTCCCAGGAATACGTTTTTTGATATGAGAAAGGGACTTGTCTTCAGTTCAATTACGGTATGTAAACAAAATTCAGGATTTATCTGAAGGAAATTGGAAAAGCAATAGGGAAAGTTCACGGTTTATGTTCTCTTCAGAGCAAGGTTAGTCTGCTGGAGGAAATCGATTTTATTTGAGATTACCTAGTGCTTACCAATGCAAACTTTTCTTTTTCCATTATTATGTAAAGTTAAGAGCATCGTGCTTTTTCATGCCAATACACTGCCTAACAATAGTAATAATTTTACCAATTCATCAAGTGATTCAGTTGGTGTTTTTTTAAGCACAGTCTAGCCATACTTGCTATGCTTGTTGATATCGAGAAGCTCATAAATGATGAGTTTAAATAGCTGGAGTGAAGGTTTGAGCTGTGAAGTTTGGAGGTGGCTGAGTCACAAAACACATCTGCATTTCTTTGAGCCAGTTGATTCAGATCCATGTTTCAGTTTGAGTTTTTCATAATACCAGGTTGGAATAATCATGAAATAAGTTTGTGGTTCAGACTGATCTTTGTGTTGAAAACAGTTGTTTAATACAATCCTGCTTTATGGATCATAACAGGTTACCCAAGTCGGTAGATGTAACAAAGTGCGTGTTGCTAATTTTAGTTAATGTCTATTTGAGTTGGAAAGTCTCTTTCAGCTGCTTTTACACTCAAACTCTTGCTCAAGTCAAAAAAGGAAAAAATCTTACATACAAAGCTGAGAATTTGTATAGCTGAAACTTTAACATTCTAATAAAATAACAATTGTTAATGCAGGTCTAAAAGAAAGAAAGAAAAAAGGAATGGATGCTACTGCACAGAAAAGGTATCAATAATAAAAATTAAGTTGAAATTATTATGTATATTTCCTGGTTTCTAATCCTTTTCCTGGTGTTATGGACCTCTTTCCAATACCCATCTGTGTTCTAAAGTTGATGGGTGTGTGTTTGCAGGAGTATGGTGAGTCATCGGCATCCAGAACGCTTTGCCAAGAGGAAGATGGTGTTGAAGTCTTCACTTTAGGATCTGCTTGGGCAGAGCGAGCCAGCTGGCAAGCTTTGGGAATGAGCCCTGGCAAACCCTGGGCAGAGCCTGAGGCACCAGCACCAGCCCTCCTGCATCACTGGGCTGCTGGGCATCCCAGGAAGACACCGTCACACTTAAAGATGCTCCAGGCCATCTCATTTTCTTCTTTGACTTTTGACCCTTTTCCTTAAGATAGTTTTCAATGATGTGTCAATTTTTTTCATACTCCATATGTTTCCTGAAGGAAAAGGAAGAAGATATTACAGACACAGTATAATTTGGCATGCTAATAAAGTACAGATAGGCACTGAGGTCAAATGCTGCAGGCTTGGCAAAGGCAGTAAAAAATTTGCCCGAGCAATGAGACTTCTTTATATATCACTTAGGAGGTGTGCGATACTGTGTACTTATTGCATAGATGTTTTTAACGACATGGGTTAATTGTGATTGAGTTAATGGTTTTGATTTCCAGTGAAAAAAGACCAGGTAGTAAATGCTGTTCACAACTTTCATTAACATGACAGAGGACTGAATGAGAAGAAAGAATAGGTTATCTGGGAAACACATGATTAAACAGATACATCATAGTGCTTTTTTTTGACTGAAAGAAATCATTCCCCCTGTAGGCATGCCTGGATCCTTCCTTTACTCACTACCGTTTGCCCTGTGCTTTGTGAACTGGTCAAGCAAACTGTGTGAAAGACTGAAAAGTTGCTAGTTCTTGTTAGCAGGAAGATTTTCCTGTATATACTGTACAGTCCAAATTTGTTAACTTTCTATCTTCACTTATAATAATACTCCTTCTATTGCATTAAACTATCTCACTAGGGCCACATAAAGACATTAGTTTATAATTAGGTTTTCCTACAAAAATCCCACTACTTTAAAGTAGATACAGTCCAGCCTGGTCATTCGTGTTCAAGCTTTTCAGGTATTTGGAAGCTTCCTTTTAAATCATCATGAATCTATTAACCTGAACAAAATAGGTAAATATTTTATTTTTCTGCTTTCATTTAAATTCGTTCATTTAGTTTACATTTGACCATACTAAACAAAAGGATTGTTATGTGGGCAAGAAGATTAACTTAAGCAAAAATGTTAGCACTAAATTTATTTAGGAACTGTGAATGTAACCTTTGTCAAAAAATCTCGTTCTGTTGAATTTACAGGTTTATTACATGTGTGAATAAAAGTATTAACTGAAAGCAAGAGATATCTGGACTTCATAAAATCTTCATGCGACATGAAGAAAAGAGAGTATGACATATGAGACCAAAAGAACAGGACTGTGAAAAGTAACTTAAAATTCTTTCTTCCTCTCTTTTTGAGCCTAGTTCCTAAACCTGGATAAATAAAATGTTATTTCCCACATAGCCAAATTCAAACTGAAAATTTAACGTAGTAAATCAGATTATTTTTTACTAAAGTGAGATTTAAGGTAAGTGGTCAAGAACATAAAGAAAACAAAACATTTACATTTTGCTCACAGAATTTTACCTGGATTTACTTGCATTGGTTTCTATTCTAATGCTTTTTTATCCTGCTGTCAGATTTTGACCGTACTGCAATAACTAATGCTACACTGATCTCACTACTGGGAGATTCTGAGAACTGTTCTCTCTGACTTAAAAATTGAAAGGCTTGGCCATTTATTTCATAAAATGTATGCTCCCTTCTGGGCATTTTTTACAACATAAGATGAAATAGCTTTTTAAGTATGAGTTTCTTGCCAATACTTAGGTACTGTTTTTAGACCCTTATACAACAGATACAAAGAGATTTTATAGATGCCATTCTTTTTCACTGCTGACAATGACGCTAACTACCTCTCTTCTTTTTGCACCATCTTTCCTTTCTCTTGTTCTTTTTGTTTTACTTTTGAAGGCAGCATCTCTTCTGTTATTTCTCATCTTCAGTATGCACCATGCAAAACAGGAAAAAAAATCGAATCAACCAAGTTTGGAAACATATTGTTCAAGGGAGAAATAGCTAACCCATAACCACTAAGAAGAAATGATCAGGTCCCAAAAGCTTTGTAAAGGAAAAGCAAGTATTGCAAAGAAGGCATCCAAAACAATGCAAAGAAAATTGTAATGTATTTGTCCCTCAGTATCCTTCTAACGCCTAATTCCTAATCAGAATGGTCTGATTCACCATGATATTTTGAACATGCAGCCAATCTGGCATATTTTATATGAAACCATCCATAGAAGTTCCTCCTAATCTTACATCTTCTGTTATAGCACCTTTTCCACCTATGATGACCTTCTACACACAAACCACCTTGTCCCCACCACATTTCTCTTTCTGCTAGTACTTCTTTTTATTTTTCATCAAGAATAATTTTCTTCTATAAATACTATTATTTTAGATCTTCTTATATCTTCTAGGAAAAAAAATAAAAATATGTTTTTCTTTTTATAGTCTTATTTTTACAAATTTGAAGGCCAAAGAGTGTGGGTCTGATGTCCGGCCTAGCTGCACTTCAGATAAGGTCACTTAGAACCTGACCTATGTCTTATGCTCTTAGTTCTTGTGATCTACATGCAACGACTGAGTTGAGGAAGCCTGAGTGTAACATTTTACTGTAAGGAAGCAAGAAAAGTAGTTGGTTTTGACCTTCAGATCTATAGCACCAACAAAGTTGGCAGAACTGTTACAACTTGTTCTAATTTCTTCTAAACAAAGTTTAAAAGGTTGGATCTGTGGGAGGTTTTGGATTTATTTATTTTTTTTTAATTTCAGGTATTGATTCAGGTATTTCTTAAAAAAATATCTTCCAGAAGAGGCTTTTGGGAAACAAGGAACTATGTATTTTTCCAACTTATTTTCTGCTTTGTCTGTTGTCATACAAGATTTTTATAACAATGTGGAATCAACATTGTATCAAACCAAAGGATTGTAATGAAAGTCATTGGTAAGGGAGAGAGATCTGTACAATGATGCAGCCTCTTACCTGTCATTGACACAAGTAGATGTCACATGGACCAGTGCTAAAGTCTCTCTAAGTCCAAAATGAGCTCAAGAATCTGGAAAAAACATCCTCAGGCAGGTCCGAAGTGTACAAACTACTTCCTTGTGCAATTCTTCACATGGCAGAAAATTCTTCATTTTCAAATGTGGCGCTTAAGCTTTTGGGCATTCCAGGTCATAACAAAGTCTGCAGAAAATGCAAGGCTATATCATGCTGCTGGTTTTATGGTCTGTCTTCATCAAAGTGAGGCATTTTCAAAGACTGAGACTAGATGTGGGTAAAATGAGACAAGAAATAGGAAAAAAAACACCCCATAACTTCTACAGTGTGCCTTGACTTCTTTTATATATGCATGTTTATACACGTGTCTTTTCTATGTGTGTGTATAAGATGAAACTGACCTAGTGGCAAAAGTCTTTGGGAAGCGTATCATAACATCCATAGTTGAAAGGTTTCTGCCAAGTGTTAGAGGCTTTGGATGTGGATAATTTCAGGAGCTGGGAAGGAAAGTGGCAACTAAGCTTTACTTAGTCTCCTCACTAGCTCTGCCTACTATCTTTTTTTTTTTTTTTTTTTTTTTTTCCCCTGGATTGTTGCCTTAAAGGAAGTAGGGGAAGCTGGTTATTTGGAAATGTTTTAGCTCTTTCTACTTGTTTGACCATCCGCTAATGGCAGAGGTGCTGGCAAATATTTACCATGAGCATGCTAATTGGCAATGGAGACACAGGCTTAACTGGGCTGGTGCAGGCATAGCAAGCCCAATGCTTTCTGGGGGTCTGGCACTTACCGCCAGTACTTTTGCAGCGTGTATGTGCTCATATTTCTACTTAGGAGATCACACTAAAATGGGAGCCTGGACACAGCTCCTCATTTAGTCACCAAATAATACAGCTGTAGTCCCCTGGTTATGTGCGCCCTCTGCATTACCTTGGGTTGGGACTGTCCCTAAAGCATGCCCAATTTCAGGCCCTTATGAAAACCTGGTGAAACCAGAGCCCCTTGGCTTTGCCTCAAGACAAAAAGGCTCTGCAACAATCTTAGCTGGTGAAAATAACTGATTATTTTTTTTTCCTCAGGGCTTTATTATTAGAAAGGACCTTTTCTTTGCAGTCTGTTCTCCCTCCTGAGTCTGCTAAGGGTCTCTTTTTTCCTTTTTTTTTTCTCTTTTCTGAACCGGACAATTTTCTGTTCAAGCAAATCACGACACAGTTGAGTTGAAAGAAAAAGCAATTTATGTGCTTGAGAGTGTGTGTCTATCCAGCCCCCAGGTGCTGTCACAACAGCCAGGAGGTATACTGGCACATGTGACAGAAAAGTCTCTAATAAATTTAGCTATGATTACTAAGAAGTCCTGTGCTTATGCCTGCAGAGGCATTTCATTTTCAGAGATAGTTCTTTGTTAAAAAAAACAACACAGGAGACGGCTTCTTTGTCTGAAAATTAGGATTTGCCAAAGTAAGAGGATTTGCCAAAGACTATATTAAATTATTTGTTTTCAGACAGTAGTGTCGTTGCATTGCCTGCCATATTTGCATATCTTTGTGGCGTACCTTTCAGGGGATTTTGCACAAACTAAAGGTGAGCTATGTGTGTGTTGTTGTTTTGGAAGTTCTGGGAATAACAGCACTGCATGAATGGGAATTCATTAGGACACCAGTGGATAGTGTTATTATATTCTTCAATATGAACTCAGCAAACAGGTGCCACCCTATCTGTAATCCTCCTCAGTTTAGGCTGTGACTGCAGAATGGATAAGGACTGGAATTAGCAAGTCATTAAAGATGGGTGGGGATATGTGTTTGTGGCCTTGCTTCATTCCACTCATTCAAGATCAAACCACTCGCATCCTCACAGACTTTATGCAGAAAACCATGGAACATAGAAAGAAAAACAATTTGCTAACTCTTAATGTTTTGTGTAGCATGTGATGCAAGTGTAGATCTAATACTGCAGGATTGTTTCCTGAAGTAACTCTTGAGTTCAGGGAATTGCAGGAGCTCCCCAGCAGGAAGGTGAGGCACTCCAGCCGTATGGGGCTGTGGTATAAGCGGAGATCTTCAGGCTTCAGTGGGTTACTTCTGATTTTTGTTCAGGAGAAAATGGGGTCTCTCTGGCAAGATTGTTCTCTGCAAGTACCTCAGAATATTGAGGAGAAATTCAAAGTTGGAAATCTGAACGCTTTCAGCAGCCCCCCGGAGTTATCCGAGTCTCTCCAGCAACTGTAGGAAAACCCAGGAGACACCAGACAGATAGAGAGAAGTGCATGCACTTTTCTTTGTTCCCCAACCTTGCACTGTGTCCCCAGGGGCTCACCTTCAGGTTTGAATGTCAATTTTACATTTCTGTTTACCGCTTGTAGTCATTTATATGTTCCAAACTGTCCTGAAAGATGCCTGACCTTCTCATCAGTACCTCAAATTTCTGCAGAACAAGGCACCATATAGGCTGATAGCAACGAGAAAGAGAGAAGTCAAATGCTACAGCACCAAGGAATGTCTGTACAGGACTTTGCAATTTGTTGGTTGTTGTTGTGGTTTTTTTTAAACTTTTCCACTGCAGCTTGGTGTGATTAGGTGGTAATGACTATAGCTCATGCTAAATCCAGCCCTGTCAGCAATACTGAAGTGCTTGTCCCCACTTAAGACAGTTATTGATTGCTACTCTCTATCGGTGGTAGCAGTAATTATCTGTCCCCAGGAACACATAACTTTTCTTCTATCAGGCTTCTTTATTTTTTCTTCCTGTCTGGGAGAGGCATGGTGCTGGGGAGGAGGTGATGCCTCATCTCACTTTGCAGCCTCAGGAGATGTCCACAGCGAATCCACAGCAAGCAGCAGCCCTGACTCCAGCCTCTGAATCTCTCTTCCCTTGGTGCGTTGTGGTCACTGAGGGCTTGACTCTTTTGCTGTGGATGATGAATACCATTTGAGCTTGTGTGTGTGTGAGGGGAATGGCCATCCTTCTCAACCTACATGGACTTATTAACTATGACGTAATTTCTTTTGGTTATGGAGGACAAACTTGGTGACTCACCTGGTCCTTTGCAGGCCTGTTTTCCCAGATAATTCTCATTTTTTTCTAATTTCTGGTCATAAATACAAACAAATAACCAGCAACCAAGATACAAACTCACCAAGATAGCAGTGAGTCGGATTGGAGATTAAATAGTTTCTGACTTTAGAGAGGTTTGTTCTCTCTCTTCTATTAGTCACTGTGTTTTTTTGGTGTCTTGGGATGGATTTGTTGGTCTGCTGTGACACTGTTATTTGGATTTTGCTACTGCTCCAAGCAAGAAAGTCATTTAATGTACGGAAAGCTCTGACTGTTATGTTACGGCTAACAGCGGAGCTGCCCTTCAGCTGTGAACAGCCATACAATTAATAGACATAAATTTCCTTATTCTAGGTTATGTTTTGAATGCAGATAGAAAGAAAAAAATCTGCCAGCTGGTTAGCAGTTATTTACCTATCTTCTCCTCTGCCAATGGACTTTTAGGGAAAAAGCTTTGGACCTGCTTATTTTACTTCTATACATTCCCATCATTCCGCAGGCTGGTCATATGAGGTACAGCACGGGAGAGAAGGATTGACTGTCCTCCCACACCGGACAAAGAAATATCATTGAAGCAGGGAATCATGTCTCTAGAATCGTAGATGAGCATTTAACTACATGTTAAACCATGAAGTGGCTGTAAGTATGACTTTGTTTTATTTTTTTAAATACAATGAGGCTTAACTAACCTGCCCTGTATGAAGCAGGGAGAATCTTTTGGTACCTAACTTCCTGGGATGGAGGCAGTTGAAACCCAACCAAACTTGAAATCAGAATATAGGACTTTTTCCAGGACTGCTGTTTCATTTCATGTGTGGGCATTTATTGTAGCCAGGTCAAAACACTGCAGCCCATCTTCTGACTTGCCTCCCTCCTCCCCCTAATAAACTCCTATATTTTTGTGTCACCAAAGCCCTCTGCAGTGAGAAAACTGTCCCAAAGACAAGGTCATGCGCATGAGCAATGGGGGATGGGAAGGGTTGGGAGACGTGGAGCATAAGGGTGCTGAGAGAGTAATGTAGTATCTGCACTTGGAGAAACTTCATTCCAAATGTACATTAAAGGGCAGAAAATATTTATGGTTACGTTGATCCTTGAGAAATATCAGGCATGGTAATGGTATAAGAGCTTTTTACAGGGACAATAAATAATATTTATTATAAATAAGCCTTGAAGCCATGAAAATCCCTCCTTGGCCACCTGAAAGCTTCTGTATTACCATTATTTCATAATGCACTATAAATAATAGTGTTTTTCTTAGACCAAGGCATAAAATACACATGAGGTTTTTGACTGAAAGTCACCCTTTTTCCTAAAGGGTCGTGAGTGATACATTATTTATTGTAAGATTCAAATTATTCCTAATTTTTCCCAGTTTCTGAAGAGAAGGTCAGATCAATCTCTAATTTTGTAGTTGCAGTTATTTATAAGCACAGAGAAACATTGGTGCAATCAATGGCTTTTGAATGTCTGTCCATCAGGTTGAGTTATGTCTTTCCAGAGACAAAAAGCAAAAAGATTTTTTCTTTCATCGGTATGTAGAGACTGTGAAACACTTCAGAGCAGCACAGAGTTGTCCATGAAAGCACAGTGTGTTTGTTTTTTCTTTGTAGCAAAGTGATTGGTACTGAACAGCGTGGAAAATAGCTACCAGAGGGCAGAGCCCTTCGAAGCTTAAAGATGTGACAAGCGAGAGCAGAATTGTAACTCTTATGTGTGCATATACACTGCAGCACCTTCCAACCTCAGAAACATTATCACCATTGGTACATACCTGTAGACACATTTATTTAGATATGGCAGCACCAGGCCACAGCTACCGCTATCGCTACTGGTGGCTATAGACAGAAAACAACTGGTCAAGATAAAATAACGGGTGCACATACTAGAAGCAAATATTACAGCCCTCAATTAATTACTTCTAGTTTAGTAGAGCGTGAGGACTGTATCTCCATGTTGAGAGAGAAGATAACAGCAAGCCTTGACTCATCTGCTGGCTGCCAGCTCAGACCCTGCCAGGATCCACCTCTTAAGTCTCCTGTCTTCTTTTGGCATCCCATAGCATGAAGAGCTTCCAGGAGTTTCTCTGTCCTTAAGATCTTTTTCCCTAGCAACTCTTCTTGACAAATTAAATCCCTGGCACACTGCCTGTCCATGTGATTATCTGGCAGCACGGGGAAAGGGAGTAAAACACACACTAAATTGCACTGTACCTTGCCAGGCAAAGTTTAATGTCATAACATTTTTTCCACAAATGTTTACATATGTATTGCAGTATTCATAGAACTGAAAAATGTCGGCTGTTGGCCAACTGAATGTATCATATCACTACTCTTCTCTACCCACATCACACGTCTAGGTGATGCTTCTGGCCATCAATACACAGTTCGTTTACTTTAGACTTCTGTTGAGAAACAACAAAAATGCTAGCAGCAAAACTGCTATTCATCCCAGGAGAATGAGTCTGGATACGTCTGAACCAGCACACTGAGAAGGCCCAGGACCCATTCTCTGGCCTTGAAACCAACTGGAATGTTTTGCCCATGACCATACTTTTAAATTATCTTATCATTCAAAAAAGAGTGGCTGTATCCAGGTGGCCTAGTGCGAATGGTCCCTGACCCATCAGAAACCTCAAATTGTCCCTAGGAGCTGCCTGAGAGGGTGTTAGTTGCCCCTGGTTCAAAACCATGTTAATAACCTTTCAATGGTTACGCAGTCAAGAGGCTATAATTATGTACCAAGATGCTGGCACTGTTGAATTTATGAGTTTAGATGTAGCCAGTAACAGCTGGATGCTTCTGAAAATGCAGGTTTCTATATGAATTCCAACATGCAAGTCATATCGGAATGCACATGCACACACATATGCTGTCATATATGTGTGAAAGAATGACTGTGTTTATGCTGAGGTCTATACGTATTTTCTGGTTTAGCTGTTCCCACAAACAAGACAAAATAGTTAAGTTTCCCAGGCCCTTTTCTGGTTGCCCTATTCTGCTGGCTAGACTACTGTAACAGAGATTGTTCCCTTCCTCCCTGTCCTTTAGATGATGATTAGGTGGAGGGAATCCTCTGAACCAATTTCTCAGGGACTCTTTGGGGCTCCTGGTAGCTTCTGTGATCCAGGACTTGCATGATTATAGCACCTACAGCCTCTAACCCCAAATTCTTGGCCAAGAGAGCAGATTGCATGATTTTAGCACCCACTATGGCCTCCTGAGCTTGGATGCATTGAAGCTCTGCCTCACCAGCACATGAGTAGGAGAGGGTGATGATCAGCTTAATGTGGGTTACTGGGGTGGTGTTCTCCATCTGGGAAGCTTCTTTAGACACTTTTTCTTCTTTTTTGACCTCTATGGTTCCTTTCTGACTGAAGCATGTACATCCTGGATGATCTGGAATATAAACTGTAGGCTTCCTTCCCAGCTGCTGGATTCCCCACCTCTGTGAGACTCTGTCATCTGCTCAGGTATCTAAGTCTGGACAGATGAATTTCAGGCCATATGTGAAAACTAAACCCACAGCTTGCTTCTGCCTTGTCGGGATCAAGCTTAGTGGTGCTGTAACCAACAGTATACCTCCTCCTTAGCCCTCCTCACTACTTCTTTTCTTCTCACTGAGAACAGCACAACCTTCCCTGGACCTCAGCATTGCCTTCAGCTGAGCCCCCACCCTGGGCTCTCTATGAACTTCAAAGATTCCTCCTACCTAGTAGCACTAAAATGCGGATGTCCTCCATCCCCTCAGCTAGATCCATACCTCATCCGTTCCTAACTTGATTATTGCAGCATCATCTCGTCTTGCTTCCTGCATTTCTCACATTTATCTACAACACTGCTAACTCACTGCTTTCCCAGGGCCCTGTGTTCCCTCTCTGTGTGTCATTCTTCTTTGTCCATCCTTTGTCCACTCTTCTTTTGTCCATTGTATCTGACAGAAACATCTTGGTTCTACTAGGAGGTCATTATTGTCTCCATCTTGACCAGTAAATAGACAGTGACAGGTCACAGGCAGAGGTGCAGAAGTAGGCTGCCTGCACTGTTAAACTTCAAACTGTCCCATGCACAGTTGTGGTTAATTAGCATTCTCACGGCTAATTCCTGGGGCAGTTTGGAAATTAATATAGGGGAGGTTGTTAACCCTGGGCAGTTTGGGTATGGCCATCCTATTTCCAGGCTGTTTACCATTCCTGTGTGGATGTTACCAGACTGTGCCAGATTGTCTCAGGACCAGAGAAGGGACTCGGGACATCTGTGTAGTGCTTCAGGCTTCTGGAGATCAGAAATGGTGGTAGATTTCTACTGCAGAAAACTAAAGTGCGTAGTAACGAGTAATTGAGATGTGTAATAAAATTGTATCATAACGTGTTTTCTCCTGGGACTCACACTCCCACTGTGTTACTTAATTACTGCTGCTTAATATCCGTGCTCTAAACAAGCTCTTGGTTCCCCTGAGATTATTTCAGTCACCTTTACCAAAGTTTAATGGTCCAGGCAGTGATTATAATTTTGTTATCTAGTAATTACTCTATAAAGTAATTGAGTCTTCAGACTTTAAAAATGTGAAGACATCTGCCTACAAGTTACCTTTTCATGAAGAAAGGAAAGATACTTTTTCAAAAGATTCCACAGTGCTATCTTCTAAATCGCACTGTTGTTGTAATCTCTTCTCAGATAGCCTCAGATTTGCCTTTCCCCTGTACAATTAATTGGTATATTTCTCACAGATGCTTCCTTTGTCAAATCTGTTGGCACTTGAAGTATTGTTATTGAATTAAATTTTTGCCTATAAAAGAATGGCTAGATACCTAAGCCTCCAGGATGAAAGCTTAAAAAACATACTAAGATGTAGGAAAGCATCTACTATGAGTAACAAATTTTGTTACAACATGATGTAATTATGGAGGCCAGCCATTTGTCGCCCTAGTTCATCACTAAGTTGTATTAAAAAATGACTTTGCAAACACGGGGAATGTCAGACACTGCAGAGACTGCTGAACTGCAAATAACTTGTGTTTTCCAGAGGGCCTCTAGTTTCAGAGACACATGAATAATTGAGTAAAGTTGTCCTCTGGTGGTTAAGATATCCAGTCATTTACTCCTAAGGACAGAACACTGGGCTGGGAGTCAGGAAACTTGGATTTAATTTCCAAAGCTGTGTCGGCCTGATGGATCGCCCTGGGCAGTCACTCCGCCTTTTGTGCCTTGTTTTCTCTCCTGGAAAACAGGAAAAGTAAGTCTGACCCTGATACCTATTGATGAAAAGCGAAGTATAATAGATGACCATTATTACCGTTACTCATAAAATGTTATCCTGTACTTCCTGTGCTTTATACAATCCTTTTCTTTTTTTTTTTTCTTTTTTTTTTTTTTGGTAGAGAAGCAATTTCAGGTCTCTCACAAAGTTCATGTGACGCCATAATGAGAGTAGTCAGTTTTCTTCTATTGTTTGTTCTGCTTTAAACAAAGCATGTGACTTTGAAGACAAAGCATACGGAATCAATCCTTCATTAGTATGGTTATGTATGTGTAACAAAACTTGTACCAATTACTATTTTATTACAGTGACTACTTTTCCACTGTTTAGTTTTCTACACTAAAAGTAGTACTAATATCTAAAGACTACTGGCTGTATTTGCAAAAAAAAAAAAAAAGGTATTTATACTCTCCATAGCACTAATTTAGCCACAGAAGTGATGTTAGAAAGTTCTTGATCACTAAAAAATATCACCAATATGCAGAGAAAGGATGAGATGGTTCTGGGAAGTCTGTTGCAGTCTGGGTTCTCTGTGCCTCCCATCTTCCTCTGCCCTCTGAGGCTGAAGAGGTGGAAGATAAATCAGGAACTCTGGATTCTGACCACTGAGGCAAGCTGTGAAAGCAATGTGGGCAGGTATCAGCACCTCCTCATCCCCTCGGGTCTGGATCCTCCAGAGGATCTGTGCAAAAAACTAAAGAGGAGCTCTATGAGTCTGCAGAGCTCTTTCGTGATGACTGACAGATGGGAGCTGGAAGAGAGGAGAGAGAATATATTTTTCATGGCCTAGCTCTAACCCGCAGAACTTGGGGATCAAAGAGGAATGTCTCTCACCCAAAAGGCGCAAGAGGGAAGCTGATTTTAGCTTCTAAATGCAATTTTTCTCCCCCAGTTAGGATCCTTTTCCTTTATTGTCACCTCCTCACCGAAGAATTTTTCTCTTTCTTAACAAGCAGCAAATCCTTAAGGCTTAAGCAATAGAATGATTGATGGAATTTGTCAGAGAAATGTAAGAAGTGCAGGAACTTTTGTGCTTCCTACATTTTGCTGGCTTTCAAAGCACTGTAGGTTCTGCACTGCTCTGACAGATACAGCTGAGTTTGACAGGAGAAAACGCACAGCTACGTTTCAGCTTTCTGTGCCAAGAGACAAGGAGCTGCAGAGCAGATTTGGTGTGTGTTACAGTGGTGCCTGGGAGCCCCAGCCACCGTCCTCGGAGTGGTTATGGTAGATATTGCAGGGACATGGTTCTTATTGTCACCTGCCCCTTCCCTGACCACTGTTTAACATCACACAAAACCTTTTAATTCCTGTGCCAGGCTGAGTGCATAGCTGGGTGAAGCTTGTTTGGTACCAGGCAGAGCTACAGAGAGATCAATGGTGCTCAGGGACCTGCAACACCCAACGTGGTCCTTGGGGCTCCATGGGCTGCATCTCCAGTGCACGTGGCTTCAGGATTTGAGTCATGACTGCTTCCTAGCGAGAGGGATGGGAGCTTAAACACGCATGCGTGGGCCTCCTGTTTCCTCCTGTGTGGGTCTAAGCAGCTGTGCATTCAGCATGCATGCCTTTTTGGTTACATCTCAATCTCCCCGCTCTCTTCCCACTGTCAATAGCATGGAAAAGGCCTCTGACTCACAGTAGCTCAGACAATTGTAGGAGTTACACAGCTAGAGTTGGAGGTGCCTAATTAAATACTCTAGAGATCTTTCTTAATTTCTATGACCTCATTTCAACAGAGGAAGTCAAGCTGATACCTAAGTTAGAGCATTAGCCATTTCACTGAAGTCAATGGGTTGATTGCAAATGCTCATGAATGCGTCCCTATGCAACCCTGCCAGGGGAGAAGGCAATGTCTCTGCATTTCCAGGCAGGAAGCCACCAGTCCTCAATTCTCAGGGCACTCACACGGGTATTTATATCTTTCAGTTGTTCCTTTAGACCCACGGAATGACTTGTGCTTAAAGTTAGGCATGTGCTTAAATGATCCGCTATCTGTTTTAAGCTCCCTAAGAGCAGTAAGTTGTAATTACTCAGAATAAGATCAAAGAACTTTTCAAGTGCAGGGAACTCAATAATTTGTGAAAATTAGGGCATTGTGGTGTTTGAAAAAACAAATAACATGGTAGATAAGGAGAAAAGTCTGCTCTCAAGGAGAAAAGTTGTGTTGGAAACAGTTGTTCCAAAACTGGTTGCCTGGGTCTGCCTCCTTATGAAGGCACCAGATACAAGTTGTTGCAGCAGCAACAGAGGAGAATATTAATCTTAGGTGGCCTCAGTGCACTGGAAATTTCCTATTACAGGTTTATCCAGATTTAACTCAAGACCTGCACATGAATTATTCAGGTGAGAGAGCACAATTTCAGTTAGAATAAACACCACAGGAAATTTTGCAACGCTGCAACAAAATGCTGCAAGTGACCAGTTAACATAACAAACTGGTAGGGAACAGTATAATTGATGCTTCTGTATTTAACTACATCTTTGCGGTCTCTAGCTACCTGCTCTCTTCATGTCTTTAACCTCACTAACATATCTATCAAAAGAAACTGACCACCCTATTACTTGATCCTTCCAACACAGTTGTACACGAAAACAACACAACCAAGGAGTAGCTTTGAATTTACACTGCTTAAGCCCGAATGAGGCGTCCATTGCAGCATATAAGGGAAGAAAGACTGAAGGGATTTCTTCTTTAGCTAATATTTTTTCTCTAATAGCTCTGGAAATTCTACAGGGAGGTATATGCTTCCATAGCATAAAAAAGTCATCAGGCAGGAGGTATTAAAGCAGATGCAGTGATCCTCAGTGATTCAGAAGCCAGTTTATGTGAAATAAATTCAGTTTGAAGCTAAATAAAAGGTTTGGTTCAGTTATTGGAAAGTGAAGGTTATTATTATTATTTCACCTAGAATCTTTTAAGAACTAGATATATTGTGAGTCACTTTCCCTATTTTGTGTTATTTTCCATTTTCATAGCACCTCCCTTCCTGACTTTAGCAAAGCAAGTTCCTAAGTACTGTGAGAAAGGCTGTGCTCCTGATGATAACACTGATGATGTTTGCAGAGCTGGGAAGCCTCATGAGAAAACTTGTTATACAGATCCAGAAGGATCAGATAAGCTGCTTCTACTTCAACAGGATCAAAAGTGGAGCCACATTTTAAGAAAAGCGCTTGATATGTGTTTTCAGATTTTTGAGTCTGTTTTAAGCACACTTAAAACAGGAGGGCAGGCTCAGCTGACACGAATCATGTTGAGGGAGCTCTGCCAGGCTACATCTGCTTAATACCTGCTGCTGCACAGTTCTCCCAGTGCTCTTTAGGTAATAATTCAGCACATTAAAGAACTTTGGACTACCTCAGTGGAATCGCCTAAATGATAATATATAGAGGATGACTTGGAACATCTGCAACCAAGACTCTTTGTTTCTTACTTGGTGTAAAGAAGTTAGAAACAGTGCAGAGGTAAAAAAGTGAGGAAAAAAAGACACATTGCCTAGAAGCATACTTGAGAAATAAAATTAATGGAATTTTGTAGAATTCACCATTCAATGCTTGCTTAATCAATACGGGTAAGTAGTGACCAGTACACCTTCTAATGAAGAGAGGTTTAAAGAAAATTACCTAGCAATTTTTGTACAGCACTCACTTTAGAATAGACAACACAACACTTGGAATAAGGCACCACAGTCTGCTTCCTTGTTTCTTGTTTCTTAAATGTTAGCAACCATTTCAACAGTTTTAAAATCAGAACAGGTAGCATTTGCCTGTAACACAGATTATAGATTTTCCCACTTGCTGTTTTAGATTGAAGACTTTCAACGTGTCTAGCCTTTCATTTCCCCTCTTAATGTGCTTTGCAACAGATGGACTATGTTAAGCCTATAATTTGGTGAATATTTTTGATTACCAGCTAAGTAATTTCTCTTATTTTCTTTACATTCATGATCTCTTCTTTTAGATACAGTATATACAACCTTAAATCATATTTTAGCAAATATGCCAGACTTCCTGATTTTTGTGGTAGCCTACTGGTCTGAATGGTGATCTAGTTCACTGCAGACACACAGGAATCCCAAACAGGATTGATGACAAGATCACTATTTGCCCTGATTTACTGGCATGTTCCGAACATTTGCGTTCACGTCGGCTTTCCATGGGCAGCAGGTCCAAAACTCCACGTTGTCCACAAAGCTTGGCTGCATAAGCCTGAGCCAAAGGAAGTATTTTTTGAATTCTCGCATTCTGTGTTACTCCATAATCCTTACTTTCTAAATATTAATAATAACAACATTCGGATATGTAATAGCTGTAGTGTATGAAGGAAGAGAACATCTGTTTGGCTCTCCTTTATGAGGTTTTATTTATGTTGAGAGTTGTGGTAATTCTGTGAAGCTTTCACCGTAATTTTCATCAACAGCAATCTCCTGAGGCTACCAGATGTTTTGAAGCCAGATCTTATCTGTGAAGACACCTTAACTTTATCTTAGTTCCTGTTTCCATTCTGGGCTTTACATTCTAGTGTTTTTAATGAAACAAAGTTTTTGCATGCCACTGCCTTTCAGTTGCGTACAGTAAATTTGTACATTGCTGTCAAAACCAGAAAAGAAAATAAAGGAAGCGACTGGAAACAGGGCTTCTTTTAAGAGTGACAAAACAATTCTTCTTCCTTTTAAGTACTTTGTGGCTATCTCGTGAAAGGTGATATGTGACAGCAATAAGCATTAAGGTACATGAGAAGCACTTGATACAGGTTTTGAAATTCTTGAGGCATTGTTACAGGCAGATACGCACCCAGTTTCCCCAAAGTGTCAATGCCAGAGGAACAGATAATAAGCCTTCATAGATTTTTCCTAACTATTTCAGTGTTCTATACATTGTTTAAACATATGCTGAAGACTAAGAGTGGAATAAACCTAAAGGAGGGGACCAGAGCAGGGAGAATGGCCGGTGTCTCGGGCAGCAGCTGCTGGAGCCCTTTGGCAGGAGGGGGTGGCTGAGGCAGGGCTGGGGACAGGGATGTAGGTGACTGGAGAAGGTGGGAGCCCTTGGCTCTATCTCTCCCTGCACTGGGGAAAAGGGGGCAACGGTAGTGATTAAAGACAATAGGAGATAAGGAGGAACCCAGAGTTTGCATGGCCTCCTTCAGATGCTGCTTTCTGGTTTACTTGTGCTCTTTCCCAGCCATAAATACCCTCAAACAGATCCACCCTCTGACCATCCCAGACACCTCTTTTTGGGCACCACCCTCTCTGCTGCCAATCTAAGTTTTCAGTTAACGTGTTACTAAGTAATATAGTATGTTTTGAAATAATATCAAATTTCCTTCCGGCTTAGTCCGAAAACTCATACGTTGTCCTCAGTTTTTGTTCTCACAGAAGGCTAAATTTGGAAGGTGAATCACGTGTTTCAGAAGGAAGTGATGTTTTGTTAGAGACTGTGCATGTTCCTTGAGAAGCTCGGTGCTTCGTGTTAATTGAAATGCATTTATCAATAAAGGTATCATCTAAAGCGCTTCTACCCATGAGAATGGAGTGGAAAAATCTTTTCCACGTCAAGCTCAATAACGTTCCATGGGGAGTGTCAGAAACTTCCTGTATTTTCAGTTTCCCCCAAAGGCCAGGACTTACTGACACTGGTGAAAAACGAGACCCAGAAACCATGGCAGCAATGTGTCATGACAATGAACTAACAAGACACCAAGTTCTCTGTATCAAAACAGAGGTAAGGTAGTACAGGTGTGTGCACCGAAGATTAAGAGATGGGAATGGACAATATAATAGGAACTAAAATGGAAGAAATAATCCAACTGCTTTTTAACTGGTCAAGATTAACCTAGACAAGTCAAAGCTTTCAAGTGCAGCTTGGAGTTTGGGGGCTGACCACAAAACAGGAAACGACTGGTATGTTCAGAGGCAAAATAACAAAATTCATTAAAATTGCCTGTAAAAAAAATAGAATTGTAATCTAAAAATACGGTAAATGGAAGTGAACGAGCTCTTTAGCTCAGAGGCCCAGTTTTTCTAGCACGTCATTTCTATAGGTTCTTCTGTACGAAACTAAATGCCTGACTTGCATTGTTTTTTCATTGCACTTCTTTAAGATGTTGAATGGGAAAAATAAAGGGCAATTTTGAAATTCGTTCATCTTTAAATGTTTAGTATGGTTCCACTCCCCGTAATGTAGTTGAATGTCCAAATATAGGTAAGAAGGAAGTAAACATTGTTACATAATCTCTTAAAAATGAAGATGGAAAATGCAATGGCAGTTTTGCTAAAGTCTAGTCTTTTACACAGAAAATAAAAGGGGCTGTTTTGTTTCAACACAGATCCAAAGACTTTGAATTAGTTAATTGGAAGCGCTTAACGGTGAATGGAGTTTCCTAGCAATTCCCAGGGTGTTGTTTGGGAGTGCACTCTTGCCTGTGAGCTGAGCTCCCCAGAGGACTACACAGCCCAGGACAAAATGAAGAATTCCCCTCTGAACAATGTTGTGTTATATGCTCTGAAATGAGTATACTTATGGAGAGAGAGTTTGATGAGGTGGCTTTCATTTCAACTCCTGTAAAGCATTGCAATTTAACATAGTTAAAATTAAATGTTGTGCATCATCCCTGGACTGAACTGGACGCTTTCTTTTGCTCAGCACTTTTGAAATGAAACATTTCAGCATACTTGAACCAAAAATATTGGATTTTTTTAACCGTGTGAAAACATTTGATAGTCTAAATTTTGTCTAGGCAAAGAACAAGTGTTGAAATACGCATCTTCTACTGGGCTGGAAATTTGAAATTCAGTTACTGTTAGGTTGGGAGGATATTCTTATTGGGATATAGTGTGAGCTATAGCGAACCTACAAAGTGAGTAAAATTCCTGGTGCAACATATCTGTATTTGTACTTCTCACTGTTGTACAGGGCAAAGGAGGGAAGTACTGTTCAACATTAAAGAGACTCTGTTCCTCAGGAAAAGGCATTCCTGGCTCTGGGCTCAAACGTTGAAGGGGCTAAATGCGGCATTTCTTTAAACCCATACGTGGAAGGACAAAAGTCAAGTTTTGAGGATCAGCTGTTAGGCTAGTGCTGAATATTCCCTGCAATATGCAGGATTTCCCTCAGATCTGTCCATTGGAGCAACCCTGAGAGGATAAAGTGATTTCAGAACTGTGAAAAACTGAGTCAGCATCAGAATTAAGAACAGACCCCAAGGATACTGGATTCCCCTTTGCTACTGTCACTACTAAACTGTGCGCTTGCTCCATTAGAAGACTAAAGGAAGTCCATTTCAGTATGTTTTGTGCAAGTGCAATGGAAGTGCACTCAGTCCAGGTCACTAAACACTGAAACTAGTGGAGCTACCCCCGACGACTGCTAAGTATTTATAAAGTCCCAACCACTAAAGCAACTGAGATTATGGCAAGCAATTTCTTGCCTTTGAAGTGTCAAGAAAAGTACCCTTGTTTAAATTGTCCTGGGGAATACCACTCTATGTTTCAGTAACTTGATTTGTGTTCCATACAACCAAGAAGCAATGTTCTGATTATACATGTCAAAACCAAATTGTATTAATAAAATGACACTTCTTACTGCAAAGGTAGCTGGTTCCAATGCGCTGTTAAACGCCAGCTAATTCACTCTCAAATGATGCAAGTGAGCCATTGATTTAAATGAAGTTATGCTAATTTAGATCAGTTTAGTAATTTGGTCCCATATATTCCATTATCAGAGAAAAAGAATACAGATTTGTGGAATTATTTTCTTTCATATCTCCTCAATTGCTCTTCTTTTCTGGATTTATGAGTAATTGACTCATAAACCAGCCTGAATTAAATTGAATGTAGTTATTGAGTACTACCTTTGCATCTGCAGCTCAGAGATGGTTTAAATGAATTATTCTGCTGTTTTTTCAGCAGATGCCTCATCGTCTGTGAACTTCCCTGTTTCTTCCCACACATGAACAAATGGATTTGGGAGCACTCTGTGGGCACAGAAGTGGGCCCTAAACCACCAAATTCTCCACTGGAAGGCACGCGCAGCCAGGTACATTGTTCACCAGGAAAATTATTGGAACTTGTTATCACTGACTTAGAGAGAACTGTCCAAATGAGCAGTGAGTAAATATCAACTTCAAATGCAGCAACTAGTATTTACTTGGGATAATGACTTTTTTTTTCTTCTGTGAATATAAAAATGCTGCAGCCAGAAGCTGAATCTCGGATACATGCCGAAACAATTTTTTAATGATCTGTTCACTGTAAAAAGAAGACTGTAACTAACAGCCATTCAGTATTTGGAAAGTTTCAGAATAGTCTTGATGCTATCATATTTAGTTTAAAATATGCCACAAGGCAGACCTGGCTTCATTTCATTTTCACGTGGGAAAAATATTCCATAGATTCAGAGATTTTACTATCAAGTAGATTTGCCCAAATATTCAGCCTACGTGGGCCTTCTCCACGCTTCACTCCAATTATTTGGATTATAACTGTAGATATTACAAGTTTAAATATTCAATTACAAGTCAAATTTTAAAACAAAACTGGAAATAAGAAATGTAACTCATTTAGCTTTTAAATATGGTGGAACAGAAACTAGTGACAGAATTTTAAAAAAATAAATATTTGGCTACTTAATAACATAATAAAGACAGATTATGTTCATATTTTTATTGATTCTTCTACTCATTTTTCTGCTAATCTAAGAAGTGTTTTCCAGCTGATGAAGTTGCTATCACAGTGTGTTGCAACACAGCATGCCAGAAACAAGTAGCAAAAAGTGAAGTGACCCCAAACCTACTATCCCCAACCTGGCAAAGACGTGCAAAGATACTGAAAAAAGGAGAGAAGCTTTGTTTTGTATTTCTGCTGGGGAGAATAAGGTACAATAACTTTCACAATTGTGTTATATGTCAGAAACTCAAGCCAGATTTTGAAAGTCTTAGAAGGTATGTAATAGAATATAGTTTGGAATAAATGTGGCATATTTAGGGACTGTGATCACACAGATAGATATGATAAAAAATGCTCCCTTGTTTTCCAGACAGGTTGAAAAAATACATTTCACAAATGACAGTCACTAATCATATAAGTGAGGAAGAGAAACCTAGACCTTTTTTACAGTTAGGCTAACACGGCAACAGTTCCTTCATATGCAAGTCTATGAAAACACATAATGATCAAAAAAACTTTAGATTAAATAGATGCTAGTGCATTGCTTGAAGATTGTATGGTGTCTGGATTTTTTTTTTGCTGACAGATGCATGATGAAAATCCCCACTGGTATCAGGACCTGAGGGAAGCAGCTCTCCTTTGGAGCCAATCAACTGTATATCAGCTCTTACTTGGACAGCCTTTATTAAAGGCCCTTCTTTTGCAGTGTTTTAAGGATAAAAGAGAGGTCACACAAACTGTAAATGACAACTTGCCAAGGTTTTTTAGGTACAGGTTTAGTATATTGAATAATGCCTACACAAAGCCTCCTCGTTTAGTACATTTGATGAAAGGATGTGAAGAACAGTTTCCCCTTCTCTGGCTTGTCTTTTTTTTTTCTGTCAGTATTTTTTTCATACGCATTTAAAATGCTGGGTTTATCTATAATGCTTTAAGAGAAGTAAAGTTCTCCGAACAGCTTGTTTTTGGGGGATGCTCTATGACAGATAAAATTACTGCTATAGAACATCCCCTTCATAATGCAAGAGTATACAGGAGCTGTGTCGTATGACTCAGGAAGAGGTTTATTCATTTGTTTTTATCAAATTAATGACTGAGATATAATGACTTGACCAAAGAAAGAAAACAGAGTTAGTATTACAACTAGTATTACAGCTAGGAAGGTTAAACATAATGCAAGTTGTTTCTAGGTTATTTGGAAATATTCAAAAGTGGAATAGAAAAGCAAAGTAATCTTGCTGCTGAAGGAAGAATGGATGAAAAAGGTAATTAAAAGTTGGAAAGCTGCAGGAAAAATGACTAAGACATAAACAAGAGTTTTCTTTTATGATTTTTAAGGGACTAGAGGGAAAACAGCCATTACAAAATCCATCACACTCATTAGAATATTTAGTCAGGAGTAATGAATATCCAAGAAGTCACAGCAACTTTCTAAAATATCAGACCAAGACATAGTACAGGCTGTGGTCTAAAAGCCGTTTTCCAGAAAGACCACTGGCGGGAAGATGTTAACAAGAGGCAGTGTAGTAGATTCAGGAAGTCAAATTCACATCCTTAAACCACTTTTTTATCCTACACAAGTGTGCAGACAGCATTACCACTCAGAAGAGGCGTTTCGTACCCAATTGTGCAATAGACACAACAGAGAGTACAAAGCCGTACAGGCTCGGGACAAAACTGTCCATCCATTATTGCATACAAGACAACCGCAGTGAAAATAAAAAAAGGTAAATAGACAGAAGACTTTTGAAGCAAGAGGATGCTATAGCACCAGCTGTCCAATAAGCTGTGTAGGAAATGACTTCATTTTAAGTAGTGTGGATTAAAATACGACGTGAAGTGTGTTGGAGTGACCACATGATAGCTTTGGTTGCTTTTGGCTTCCGAGTTGCAGCGATAAATATTGCAATGTGCTCGTTTGGTTCTTCCCACTTCTCATCATAAAACCGTCTTTCATGATGCGACCTTGTTTACAAAGGACACATTTTTGTGAGGTGTTTTCTGTTAAGGTAGGTTGAATCTGTCCCTGTAATCAGAGTCCTCTTTGACTCTCCTTTCTGAAAATACTTGAATTGGTCATTAGAAAAAAGCAAGTTCTTGCCTCTGATGCATTGTAGTAATATAGCTGTAGCAGCCTGCATGCAGGAATAAAATAAAACAATACCGTAATTGCATGGAAAAAAAGAAGCAGGGGACCAACATACTTAAAAATATGTTTTCATAAAAAAATATCTCAAGGAAAAATTGAAGTAATGTAATTCCACCTCCTGTCTAGTCAGGCTGCATTTCAAACCTTGGAAATGTAGAACAGCCACTCAAAAAATATTTCTCACACATTAGGCTCATGAGAAAACTATGAGAATGTCAAATCTCCAGGAGAGGAGCTGTGAATCACAGCCTGTAATAGACCAGAGAGCAGAAATTGTGGAAAGCACTTTTGCTTGGGATTTGCTGTGAAGATGGTCATGCTCATAGACTAGTTCCTTAAAGAAACTCAAAGTTTCTATTTTCTCAAGGGCTGTTTCTTCTTCTCCCTTGGTTTTGTTATTCTGACATTCTGATTCATCTCAATTGCCTTTCATTTACCTAGCAGGGAGAGAAGAGGTAAGTCAGGATTTCTAAATTATCTGTCAGAGAGAGGGAAATAAATAGGCAGACTGTCAGAATTGGGAGTAGAGTTTTTCACTCTTTTCAGGTTCCACTGCCAAAGCATGGGACCAGTGCTGATGTTAGTATGTTAGCTGCAAGTTTAGGAAAAGAATCAAAAGATTTAACTCTAGATTTGGAGCTATGTCAAAATCGACTTGGTACTGGAGGAAGACTGGGTCAGAACAGGCAACTGGCAAAGTGCCTCTTCAGTTTAAATTATGGAAGTTGAATGGCTATGGTGACAAATGCTTCCAAGAGACTGTGTCCCAGCAAGAACTGGCACATCTAGAAAAGCACTCCCTGGGGTCAAGGAAGCTGGATAAACTGCAATGGAGCAGGCAAGGTGCGGTCCTGTTTGGTAACTGTCAATGGTTTGGGCAGCAGGCCATACAGCAATTGTTACTGCTGGGCAAGGTCTTGAGGGGTTACGGTGCTGGCCACAGCAGGAGTAGTGTATAGTCGAGTCTGAGAGAATTTTTAATTTAGTCTAACACTCATTTTTGATTTCACTATCCTGGAACAAGGGCCACCATGAAAACCAGACAATGCAGCTAAAGAGAAGAGAGGTCACACTGGGAATGGGATAGGAATTAAAGAAAAAGGAAAATAAAGGCTGTGCAGCCTATAGAATGAAAATTAAAGAGATAATTGTAATTTAAAAGCTGTGGACTAGATAAGAGTATAAAATTCTCCATTAACTGTATTTGGGTTTAGCTGTACACTTTCGAGTTATTATTTGTATTTTATGCTTTCTGGTTCTGATACAACTATGTCATCAAATATTCGTGCATTAAAGTAATTTTTGTTTCTGGGATGGACTGTCAGTGTTTCAGCAAGCCAGCCAGGCTGCTTCCAATGCCTGCACTTTATCAGAACGCTTCGGGAGAGACAGTTTCTCTTAAACTGTCCGTATTTCACACCCTCTTAAATCACCAGGACACTGGCTTTTCTGTCTGCCTTGTTCCGCAGCTACGATCCATCTGGCAGAGGGATACTCACTGGCAGGCATATGGGGGAGTTATCTGCAGTGAATGGAAAAATATTTTACAAGTCTTTGATGTTTGTGGACAGTTCAAAGTTCCTCCCATTTTGAGTATGAATGAATGGAGGGAAAAGCGGGGTCAGTGCCTTGGGTCTGAAAAGATTCATTGATTTAACAGCCACAAGTGCATGTGGAGACTGCTCCTCCCATCTCCCACAGTTTCCCTCTGGGGAGAAAGCTTATCGTCTTCATACTGAAGTGGAGCTTTTTTGGAGAAATCCATCGCTATGTGTCACTGTTGGATGTTGGATGTGGAAGGGTGTTAACTGGGGTACAGTGAAAAGCATCCACAAGAAAGAAGTGTCTGGTCTTAATCTGGTGAAGCGTGTCCATTAATTTATCTGGCTTGGGATTCAATCTCTAAGAGCAGAAACAATATTGCAACACTCCACGATTAATTGCAAGTATGCTTGGGATAATCGTCATCTTTACATAAGACTTTTGCTTAGTCCCTACATGTTAAAGGTCTTGCGTAGGCCTTATTTTCGTCCTCTTCGTGAGAATGCCACCCCACCTGGCACTTCTAGCTTATGTACCTCAGGAAAGTAAAGAGTCAAAGATTTGTCAAGATGCCCAGTGCTCTGGGTTGCCTTTTTCGTGCATCCACAGAAAATCTTTTGCACGATCAAGTAAGTCTTTGTACATACCAAATCCAGGCACATTTGAACAAACGGAGATTACCAGCTATGGTCTTTCTGATAGCTGACCCACCATGAAAGATCAAGTGTGATGCATATCTTATTAAGACACGTAAAGACTAGGATGTGAAACTTTTTAAGTCAGTAACTGAAACTTGAATAGATGATTGGGAGAAAGCATTGGATATATATTATTAAAGGAGAGAAATTTACTAGATTTTTGTGTTATTAAGTGATAGAGAATGTATTTAATACAACAAAATGTATTTGATCCTAAATTCAGGTCCTAAATTCCCTTGTTTGCAGGACTGGAAAATTTTTTTTAACACTGTGTCTGGTATTGGGGAAGATGTGTGCCAGACACAGCTTTAAAGTAAAAAAACGTGATTCTTCAGAAAAAGCAGACTTATTCCCTGACTTTTGCATTAGCAACTGCTTTAATTCATATTGTAAATTTCTTCTTTTACTTCTGCTTGAGTTTCACAGTAATATAAATTGTGAAAACAACTCCTTCCTTTACAGATTTGCAGCTGGTATAACGAGGTGTGATCTGGAACGACTCTTGGAATGCAGGACATGCCACTCACCTCCTCTATGAACATGTTGGTGGTCTCCAGAGAGGACAAATGAGAAAAAAAGTAGCTACTTCCACTTGCTGCTCATAGAGCCCAGATGGCCAGATGTCTCAGCCACCGTTTGTGGTGGACAGTTAATTTGAGTCAGTGACATGCTGTGCTAGATCTGGGTTTGATTTAATAGCCTTGTTTCTGTAGGGAAAAAGAATCTGTGACTCCACCTCTTCTGTGCATGCCAGGGTCTAGTAGACCTATGTAGAGCTATGGCTGGGCAATGATGTGCTTTAGTAACCTAAGAACAAAACAGAAAAGAAATAATGATTTTGGGCACTGACTCACAGAAACTCTGTGAAGACATGTCCACAGGATCAAGAGAACCCTGAGCTAGGAGAAATCTCTTGCCTGCTGCAAACCATGGCTGTGCTGTTCCCCAGCTGGCTATGTTCAAACCGTGAGTGTCCCCACACTTAGGTCATGGGTCTAAAAACACAGTTTATTTAATGCAGAAACAATGCAGAAAAAGTGAATACCATTGTTTTATTTTTGAGTTGTGCTTGGCCTCCTTCACAATTTATGTCTTTGCTGTACAAAGCAGGGTGGGATCGAGCTGCAGCACAGACAAGCTGTTGTATGGCTGGTAGCACAAACCATTCTGGGCTGAGCTGGTAAAGAAAATTTCTGGCTGGTTCTCCCTGGCTATCCTGGCAGTCTGCGTGTTTGTCTCTTTCAATAAGTTTAAGATATTTAAATATTTACTTGGCTTTTTGCTTTCCTATTAGAAAATGGTAAGGCAGTTTGTTTCTAACGTCTGCCAGGATCTCTTCAACTTGTGAGGTTATCTTTCCTTAAATTGCTAAGCACATTCTTTACTGAGAGGGATGAGGAAGAGGTCATGCCACTGTAAGGCTGGGCGAGAATCTCAGATCAAACGATGCTGTGTTGGTGTTGAAGCTAGAGGGCCATCCTAAGGTCATAATTTCAAAGTGGCTTTGAGGACTTACACTTTTAAGTCCTATTAAAAATTAGCAGCCCTGTTAAACACCTGTATTTCCGTGGTATTTTGGAAACCGTAGTGTCACCCAGCAGGAAGAGGAGCTGCCTCCTTCCTGAGGGAAGGACGGGGTCAGGCGGGGGCTAACAGGGGCGAGCAGGAAGAAGGTGGCCAGCAGCATCGCAGCTGAAATCCTGCCCCCTAAAAGAAGGTTGCTTCTTCTGGCAAAGGAATACAGTGTTGTGAGTCCCCAGGAAGAGGAGGAGGAGGAGCCCGGAACCAGATCCAGATGGGAAGAAAGGGCAGGGATGGTGGTAAGGTGGGATGGTAACTGAAACTGGATGAAAGTGGGAGTGGGGAATGGCAAAAGTGTCCAAACTGAATGGTGAACAAGTGAAGCACATGGAATTAAGTTGGATACTTCCTGGGCAGAAGAAAACATTGGACGATCTACCCTGTTTGAGCAGTATTAGAGTAGCTGTCAGTCATTACTGGAAAAGGTCTGAAGACTACAGGTTGACAAGATATTAATGCTAATTTTATTTTGTGCACTTACATTTTAAATATATATATTTATATAAATGCAAAGATGCAAAGAATGCATATGTCTGCCAAATGTTTATGCTTCAGCAGTACAGTCAAACTATTGAAACCTTGATCTCCTTGACCCCACTAATTTAAAATGTTTATTCTATGATTTAGAGTCTTCGTTCATTGTATTAATGTCAAATGCTTTCTCAGTAATCACACAACTACAGGGGAGATGGGGGCATTCAAACATACGAGGTTCAATGAGTCCTGTGAAGAAAAGAAAATAGTTTTTCTGGTGCAGATGTGATGAAAGATTAAAAAGGACCACAGTGCACACAAAATGATTACGTTCTGTGTTTACGGCTAGGCAAATAGAAAATAATACCTTACTGACAGCAGACCAAGTACTGGGATCAGATTCATCGGTATGCTCTGGCTGCCCAGTGCTGTGTCAGAATGTACAGCTGGTTTGTGTGTTTGAAGCAACAGAAAGCAGCCAGGAGTTACAAGAGAAACTGTTTTGTCATGCACTTTTTTATTATTGTTATTTTTAAAGGTAAAACAAAAAAACCCCAAAACACTGTCATGCATCACAAAGCCGACACCTGCTCTATAGTCAATTTGACATGACAGACTGACTTTTCAGAGGCTGCTATGGTTATTTAAAAACAAGCTACTCTTGAGTATAATTGCTGTAACAAGCGTCCAGCCACAGGCCATACTCGGGGCTGTCATTCACCATCTCTCCGCAAGCAGCCGGGGGCAGGCGAAGCCTGACGTACAGCCAGGAAACGAGCAGTTCGATCCCTGGATTTGGTAAGTTAATTCTGGGCCAGAGTCCCTGCTGTTATCCTGCCCTTCCTGTGCTGCGTGAGGGAGTTCCCCCAGCACGGGGCAATTCACGAATTACATCTAAGTGCTGTGCCAGTCCCTGAAATGCTGATTTAACAGGTACTGAAACCACGTCTGGGAAGGGGTTAGTTGCTTTCAAAGTACTGACCTCTCTGATATGCTGAGGCAAAAGTGGCACCTCGGTCACCGTGTCCATCTCCTGCACCCCACGTGCATGCTCTAAATGCAATTTGTCGTTATTGTCAGATGATCATATAAATTAAAACCCACGGAAATATTATCATTTGTATTACCTCCCTAGCTGCTCAGGTTTTCTCTCTGAAACCACAGTTGCCTCACCTGCCAGTGCAGATGCTTGTGCGTGTGCTCAAACTTGCTCCAATTCAAATGAGTTTGCGTGCGCACACACCGTGTTTTGACTGCTGAAAGCAACCTAACTCGTTTTGACCAAAACAAATTATGGACTGATTGCCTCAGAGAGGTCAGTCAGCAGATGCGACTGAAAAGTGTCTTCCAACTGAGGTCAGGCGGGAGCTTTAGCCTCTTTAACCAGCACGCTGGCCGGAAGACAATGTGTGCACTCTGGCTGGGCAAGCCTTCTGGGGCACGGGCTGTCATCTGCTCATCTGCACCGTGCCAGCCGCCAGCCTCCGCTTGGGATTCAAAGCCTTGCTCCAACAGACGTAAAGGCAAACAATGTGGTTCCAATCATCAAGCAAAAATATGCCTGTGATTATTTCTTACTTTGTTTTTGCTTTGATACTGATTTACCTCCACACAGCGACAAGCGAAAGAGAACATTGTCAAACCACACTGAAAAAATGCAGTAACAGGGGTGGCTGGTAACTGAATCAGGACTGGGGGAGCAAGAGAGCTACAAAGAAAATCCCCAGAACGGGAATTTTAGTTTAATCAGAGCCGTAGTATCATCTCCTGTAACAGATACCTGTTCATAAGTTCATATACTCGATTTTATAATGCACACAGTACCATCCTGGTTATATGAGACCTACCATGGACGTTTAGGAAGTGATCAGACTGTAAATAGAGAAAATCTGGTTCTCTCTCTTGCTTTTGGCACTAGAATAACAAGGATACTGATATTGGTTGATATTATTATAGGCGTGCAGACGGGAATGTTAAATCTCCCGTTAATTTTTTTGGTTTTGTTCTCGCTGATTAGTGAAAATGGAGGGTGAGATATGACCTAGTGAGGCTTCAGATCTGACCAGTAATTGAGACAAATTCCAGACATGAAAGGACTGCCTCATGTTTAGAAATCATTAAAGGCTGAAAAATACTCTCTGTGAGGGAGCTGGAATAAAAGAGTTCTTTGGAAAATAAACAAAAACATTAGAAATTGCTTTCAGAAGTTCTGCTGAGAGGTTGATTGTGCAACTGCCATTTTTGTAAACATTTACGTTGTTTGAATGAGTGTCTTGACCGCAGCAAACAGGCAACAAAGGGCAACTGATCTTGCTTCCAGCTGTGCGCTGATCAGTGACTTGCTAATCAGCTTTATAAAATTTAAATTTGGGGCCTATTTTTAACTAAGCAGAATGGAGTTATTGCTGGTATTACTACAAATGTATGCAAATGAACAAACATTACCTTTCGTTGTATAAAATTTGTGAGTGGTTTTGTTGGTATTTTATGATTCATTCTTCTAGTACCAGTGCATGCAGCAAGTCATGCCTAAGAGGGGTCCATTTATTTTGATATTTGCTTTCTGTTTTGTTTTTCCATAGTTAAGCTGGGGGAGGGGAAGTCAGGTTTCATACCAAGCCCTGGTGAAAATGAGTTGACAGTGTATTTATTCTTTGGTGCACTTCAGAGCAACACCAGCAGGAGCATTTTATTCGGGGAGAGAACCTTATCAGAGCTTTTGCTTTTGCAGTTCTCAAGGGCGATGATTAAATGGGGGGCATTAATCTCTTTCAGAAACAGAAAAGACTTGATACACTGCAGCGGCTAAGGTAAGAGCATTCCCCCCTCTTTCCTGCTGCAGGTTTTTACTTAGTTCCCTTAGTTCTTTCATGTAGTAAAAATACCCACTACCTTTTGGTAGGTGCGATTGAACTGGGAGAGCTAGAAATTCAGCTGTGTTGGCTGAATGGAGGAGCTGGTAACCTGTGATGGCAAAGTGGGCCACCTGGCTGGTGGCCACTTGGCTTCCACGCTGTCAGGCGCAGCGTGGTGCCTGTTTGTGGGGCATAGACAGGGTGCTGCAGCGTGCTGAACCGTTCTGCTTCCCTGCCTCCTGATGGGTGTTACCCGGGAAAGGGCTGAGACAACACGTGCTCAATGCACGTGCTAGCTGCCTCTCTGTTGCTGTGTGAGACTGGGTCTCGCTGTTCAGCTCACAGAGTGTTAACGTGAATTTCTCTGGAAATGCTGTTCTTTTGGGAGCAGGAGAGAAAGAAGTACTAATAAAACATTTTTCTTTAGCCTTTCCTCTTCTCTTGTACTACCTTCTTTAAAGTGTTACAGTTTTTCCAGTGCCTCTTTATAACTTGTTTCTACACCAGGAGAACCAAATCTCTCCATAATGCTGTTCCTGTTTCCCTAACCGTCAGAAACCTTCAAGCTTTCCCAAAACTACAACCCAAAATTCCATTATAATTACAGTGATTTCCAAAAGTGTTAGTTCTCCTGCTGCATTACCTCAGGGTATAATGGTATAAGGAATATGGGAAATCAATTATTTAGGGTTTTTGTACAAGAGTTATATGACCTGTAGAAGACACTGGAACTGAACTACACGTTCAGTTCACTTCTCAGCTTGTTACCACTCTGGACTGGGGCAAAGACCCAGACCTTACACTCAAGAACAGTCCGGAGAGGGAAAGGCAGAGGCAGGACCCTAAGCCATTTGGTTGAGGGGACAGTCAGATCAGTTTTCTTGATTTGTGCTCAGCATCAGCTTATCATTAGTTTGCTATATAGCACTAATACCTCTGTAACTTTTTTAATAATTAACCTACAAAGTTCATCTACAAGCAGAAACTCATGCAAGCAGGTATTCGAGAGAGATTCTTGCCTGCTGTGAAGCCGCAGTTTAATAGAAACATAGAAACTCTGCAGCACAGCCAGCTGCTGGTAGCTGTGGGCAGCCTATGCTGTAGGCACCGGGAAAGTCAGTCGTTGCCCAAAGCAATGATCTGCCTGGGAGGGCAAAATGATCACACGTATGGCTTCAAATACCTGAAATTCATCCTACCGTATTATAAATTTCAGCCATTAAGGAAGTTTAAGAATATGGATTTAAAATCATACAATAAATGAAAATACGGTATAACATTGGCCTCTGAAGCTAGTGCAGACTGCTGATATGTTTTCATTCTTTGGAGGTTGTATTATTAGCTTGTTTTTATCTGGATGACATGATGATTGACAGGTGGAATGAACATAGCCGAAATATTTCCACAGTTACTAGATTACTATGAATTCTGTTCATCCACCTTCACATTAAGTTTGGGTTTGATTCCCACAAACTTTCAGCTCTTGCAGTTTCCTGGCAAAATGTTTCCAGACAATGGATTTCAAAACACATTTCTGTAATTTGTCTGAAAGTGCCCATGCGCTCTTCTCCCTGGGTACCAGACAGCATCACGCCTGCAGGCCCGGCTCAGGGCCAGCCTGGCAGGGAGGAAGAGGAGGCTGCGAGTAGAAGAGATACCTGGGAGCCAGACTGGATAATCAGCTGGGCATGGTAATATAATGCCCATTTACAGTGGGAAAGAAATATGATAGGTCTCTCTGGTCTGTAAATCAAAGACAGGAGAGTATAATTGTCCAGCAGCGGTGCTCTCTGGCTTTACAGTCTCTGAACCTGCTCAGCTGCGTGAAGTTCAGGATGCTGTGATCAACCCATATTGTAAAGATCTAAAAGATAACCGAATCAAAATACATTTGATACCATCACATCATGAGTAGAGAAAAGAGCTAAGTTGAGGAGTACCTCCATGCATTAATGGTGCATTGAAGGACATCTCTTGTTTTACTTGCAGGGATTCAGTCTGTCATCTCTGCTTGTAAGCTTATTTCCACATTTTTAAGTGAAGCCCAAAAAAAGTTCAAAATTGCTAAATTTTTCAAATAAAAATGTGTTCTAGAGACACTTAGTATGTATTTTCATTTATCCTCTGTTTTTCACCTGCACTGTGATAAGCAAAGCTAACACTTAAAGATGACAATGGCCAATCCCATTTCCTTAAAAATCAATACTGCAAGCCCTGTTCCAATAATGTGAATTCAGGGTCAGGATTTTAATTTCCATAAGCTCTGAAAGGGTTTCTATGTTTAATTTAAGTGGCTAAAATAGTAGGATTAAAAGGTTTTATTTCTTCTGGTACCACCAAGCTCTGATCAAACATTATACATTGGCAGTAAAAACCTGGTTAGATGTTTGTACCTAAACTTCAACATGCTTCCATCTTCTTCCCACGCATCTTTGTCTCTTTCCTCTGAAACTCCCTGCTGAAGTAAATTTTTACTTCATACAGAGAGAATAAATGAAAGCATCTGATATACTGTTATGGTAGTTGTTTGTGTGTGTATATGTATTTATATTTAAAATATTTTAAGAGGAAGAAAGCCTAGCAATTTTTTCATTAGCTCAAATGATGTCATTAATTCTTTCAGAAGTGGTTGCCACCGTTTAGCCACTGAATGGCTGAGTCCCTTGGTGACAGCCGAGGGGTATCCTCATCAGTGAGTGCTTTGGGGAGAATCTGACTCAGGAAATTCTTTTGCCAAAGGCAAACCAAGCTGTTCATATTGAAAATGTTTGTCAGACCTCGAGCTGGTCCTGGAGAGGGTTTCACTGACAGCCCAAGTGAAAGTGGATTGAAAAAAAAGGAGGTTTTGATGGCAACAGGAAAGGGCACCAGGCTACAGGTTGAAGTGAGAGGAGGAAAATAAATAAAGTTCTTTGTCTTCAGTTCATCCTCAAACCTCTGCAGGCCTAACTTGCAGCTGTCTGCTGGTAAGCAGCTGCACCTATCCTCAACTACCTAGGCCATCTCTACGAATCACATAAACGTACCTCCTGATATATTCTAGATGTGCAGCTGCAACAAGCAATTGGTAGTTTTGAATACGGTGGAAATAATGGATTTAGGATGCCTTACTACAGCAAAGCTTTGCTTCATTTAAAAATAAAAGCCCCTCAAAGCTCATATTTGCTATCTTCCTCTGGTACATCTCTTTCACCTGATTGCATAAATCCTGCTGCTTGTCCAGGGGACAAGAAAGCCTTAAGATTCCGGATCACAGCATGTAGCACACTCTATATTCACATAATCATAGTTGTATATGAGGATGCAATCCCAAGCTAATTTAGCATTCTGATAACATTGAATGTCTGTAACATTTCGATTAATTAATTAATTTCTTTATTTATTTTACATCTTTTCCTTTTGAAATTCTTTTAAGTAACTCCATGTAAGTCATCAGGAAATGAAGTACACTGAATTATTTAGCTCAATGCGTTAAATCTGTTTTAGTCTGGATACATTTATTAATCACAGTTAGTCCCTATGAAATGCTTGACAATCTTAGCAAATAATGATGTATTATGCAAGTAACTGAACATGAAGTAAAAAAAAAATTGTTTGGTTTTGTGACAATTGTACCAACAGATAATTCATTGTTGACGTCATAAATAAGGGGAGATTGTTACTGTTTTATGTTAGAAGGATACTGAAGTGATTTTGCTGTAGCTGTGTTCTTCATAGCTACATCTATCTCCTTTTCTATCTTACCATCCAATTACTATGTCGTAGTTGTAATAAAAAGAGAAATAGAGTATTTTCTATTGTACCCTGTCACGCTACTCTTCAGCTCCTACTGGGAAGAAAATGAAATGGGGAAATATTAAAGCATGGTAGTATTTTTGTTCTCCAAGTAGTTTAGTGGTGCTATACTTGCTTTCTGGCTCCTGTTCTGCAACAAGGTCAAGAAAACCTCTGTTGTGTTCCCAGATCTAAATGCATGCATCTCCTCTCCCTACCTTCTCCCAGTTGGGACTGCAAAACTTGTCCGTGGCCTTTTACAAATGCTCACAAAGGAGAGCAATATTTAGAGAGTCTTCAATAAATTTCTCCTGTATTTTTCAACCCTGACATCCCCCTTGGCACAGATGACCTGTGTTAAGGCTGTCAACGGGGGACCAGGCTCAGCTGTAGAACCCAAAGAGAAGTTAAAAGAGGGGGACTGGGTATGTGGAGTCTTTTTTAACATCTTGGTACACTTGCTGCCATGAGCTTATTACGGTTTTCCTCAGGTAGAGTATGAGAAGTCCATGGAAGCTGTCGCTTTTGTGAGGCAACCTATGATTTTTTTTTTTTTCCTGAGGAAAATTCTTTAACTTTATAATTTGTATCCTTGCATTGCAGTAGCAGATGGTGAGAAAAAGAAATATTGCAGTTCTTAGCATGCCAAGCTAAGGTTGATCTTGGCTCTGCTTGGCTTGCCTTATCTCAAAAACAGCTGAGAAGTGGCAATAAGGGAAAGGAATCATGAATATGTACACTGTAAAACATTTTTATGTCACAACCACTCGGGATCACCCGGGCAAAGCAGTCAGAAAAGATGGCTGGTATACAAAATACTCACTCTTACATCGACACTGACAACAAAACACACAGAAAAACGTGAACTCCTACACAAAACTTTTCACTTTACTCAGGACTTTCTTTGAGGCCCAAGCTCCTTCTAAACAGCATCTTTGCTTTTTTACAAGAGGAAGGCAATTGGTTGCCAGTACAGCAAAGCTTCTTTCAGCCATGGAGTCTGTAAAACTCTTTTCTGTGTCTCACTGACTCCCACTTCACCTGTTCAAGTTGAATGGCCTTTCCTGAAGGAGCAGGGGGAGAAGGGGAAGGCTACACAGCCCAGGAGAAGGGGTGGAGAGATGGTCTCTGGGTAGATCTAAAAGCTGGCCACTCCTTAAAACAAAGAAAGACCATGAAGGGGAATCAGCATAAAACAAAAAAAGAGCAAGAAAGAAAACTGCAAGGACTTCATGTTTCTCTTACAAATACTCCTACAGAATGAGAAATTATAAAAAAAGCCAAGCTTTTGTGGCACAAACCGCTTCTTATCATATATCCAGGTCCAGGTCCCGAGCTCAGCAAGAGCTGGGGAGGTTTTTAAGCGGTCTCTACCCTGCTGTCCCGGAGGCATACTATCTCGTGTGCTCAGCTCAATTCAAAGAACATTTGAATGGGCCAAAACATACTTGGAACACCACGGATACCCTGAATCTGCTTCTGAGACATTTTCTGATCAAATGTGGTACAGCTGCTCATGGAGAGTGTTCACATGGAGCCTTTTCAGCACATCTTGTTAGTCAAAATATGCAAGTTAGAAGGAAGGACAAAAGAAGCCAATCTTTTATATTGTGTTCTTTTTTTTTTCCCCATTTCATGCACATTTATCATTATTATTTTACAAATACTGTAACATATCCTTAATGTCTTACTAAAAAGGCTAGAGAAACTTGTCCTATTTCGGAGGTATGATATGTATTCAGGGGGAACACAAAAAAAATCTTATTCTGCTGTTGTTCAACGTATTTTTGCTGCTGAGCTCCCCTGCTATATCTCACAAGGACACTTTTCAAATGAATTCACTCAGGTTTCCCTATAATCAAGAGAACAGCATGGTATTTATTTCATGCTAATCATTTCTCTGACTCGCATATGGAGCTAATTTATTTGCAGGAAGTGACATGTCCTTAAAGCGTTTTTGAATACAGGCAATGTGGAGAAAAGATTAACTAGGTTTGTGGCAAGAAAAATTTCTGTAAATATTTTCTGAAAGTACGCGGTGAGGAAGTTATTTCTTATCTTGTTTAAAATAATTGTAAACTGTTAGTCTTCCTTATATTCCTCTTGAGCGGGACTGCTTATATTCTTGGACTTCTAAAAATACGTTGTACAATTTCAGTACATTTGAAGCTACCGGAAGAAATTTGCTTTAGGGTATATTGCAATCTATATAAATCGCTATCAGTATGGAACCACCTTTTATTATTACCATAAATATACTGTAGTCAAAACTGCTTTTTCCCTTTCTTAACTTGGGGTTGGTGCCTATTGAAATAAAAGTGGGATATGGTCCTTTATGCTTGCTGCTTTGCATCGTGTTTAGCAGTAGTTTCTGGAGTAAAATGAGCTCTTTCCAGCTGTGCAAAATCATTGCTATGAGGAATAATTGTAAAGGTGAATTTTGCATACAGAGGTAACTCACTGAGATGAGAGAAACTAATTTAGTGTCTCTGCCTTGGGTCCCATGTCGAGATGGTCTCCAAGGGGCGCAGTAGGTCTCAGCTGTAGCTGTATCTCGTTCACCCACGCAGTAGCTGGTAACTGGTACAACTGGAGCGTGGTTTTTTGTTCTTGATGTGGCTATCTTTGGACTCACGGAGCATTTTGAGCTGTATCTCTGTGAAGAGAGCATGGCCATGGGTGCTGTAAACTATGGCCCATACACCAAGGCGGCGGAGGTGGGGCTCTGAACCTCTGCCCCGAGCAGTGGCTGCTGCCCTGCCACTCCATGGGGTTCGTCACATAGCAGTCCAAAATGTCCAAGCACTTGGTTGCGCAGCTAGCACTTTTAGATGAAAATGTCTGGATCTGCATAAAAAAAATAGCATCTCCTCTGCCCAAATCAGTAGGGTTTTTCCTAACTCGGGGGGGAGTGTGGTAAGGCTGCAACAGGCAACAATGTGGCAGACATGCTGGAGATGAATTTGCCAAAAAGAATGGAAGCTCTCCCAAAATATCTTCTCATCCTCCTGGAAAGAGGAAAATATCATACCACTTCTATTGCTTACTGATATACTCCTTTTCACAACCTGCTGACCCTATTTTCTCTACCTTTTTTGTCCTACTATCATGTCTACCATCATCTTGAAAGTAAGGTAATATGTTTGTGGGTGTTTTGGTAACTTGAATATGTAACACTGGCACAGCTGTCTGTACTGGAGTGTTTCTAACTCGTAGTGCAATGCAGAATAATAATTCATTGAACTAACTTTATGATATCTACCAAGAAACACAGATGCTCCGTGTTGCTTCCTTAGGAAGCATTTAAAGATCCTACAGGGCTTTGCAAATTCTAGCTTCAGCCTCAGATTGTAAGCTGAACTCAACTTTTGAAGAAGTATTTTTGTTTGTAGTTTTTCCAACTAAAACACCCCCCCGCAACTTTCATTGCTGTTAGCAGCTGTTGTACTTTTTAGCATGTGCGCCGATCTTTCAGAAGAAACAGAATTTGTGAAATTCTGCCATGTGGGATGAGACATTAGAAAACGAGCAAGTAACTCCAATGGGGATGGAAAGACATTATACAACTTTAATTATGGCTCCTTCAGCAACTGACCACTAAAATATTAATGTTAAAACATAAGCATGAGCTTCACGGATTTGGCCATTGTATTCAGTTTGCCTGCTGTCTGTGTTGCCTGGCCTGCTGTGGGGCGGCATCATGGCAGCATATTGCTTTGAGACAAAAAATTGTTTTGTTTAAGCTGATATCAGAAAGCGGCTGAAGACGTATGGGGCTTCCACCTGCTGCAAACTTTTCAGATTGGACAGGTGCCATTTCAAATGACGGCAGCTGTCTTAGCTGACAAAAGAATATTTAAAATGATGAATTATGCCACATAACCAGGATTACATAAACTAACATAAAATCACACAGATCTTTAAATCAGCCATCAATTAGCACAAGCACGTGCTTCTTCATTAGATGACTTGTTCCATGAAATAAAGAGAAATAGTCCATTTCATGAATTATAACGTCACTGGTGTATACCCGCTCTTTCTAATACTATTTGTGAAATCTCCTATTCAACTTTTTCATCATTCTATTCTGATTTTTCCAGCCCAGATAAGTCAGATTTGGCTTTCTGGGGTATGGAGTAAGCTATTGTTCAGACACTGGATCTATGTCTTAGACTTTCATTTCCCTAGCTTTCACAGGTTTATTTTGTGGTGTTACTATACTGGTGTCAAAAATACATAGGTACCAAATTGAGGTTTCACAAAATCTCTAGGAGTGCATGCTAGATGGATTTCAAATTATTCGGAGTTTCCCTCTTTATTAGTTTTTTTATATCCCTCAATTTGTCTTCAATTCAGAGAAGCACTCAGGCAAGTGCTTAACTCTGAGAATGTGTTCAAATCCAGCTTCTTTTTTTTTTTTTCCCCCCAGTGGAAACTTAGGCTCACACTAAGTGCTTTGCAAAGCAAGAAATTTTGCCATTTTTGTCCCCCGTATTTTAGCCATGGGCTTGCCTGTTACTTTAAGTTAAGGATTTCTGCACTTCTAGAGGAAATGCAAAAATAAGTCTATAAGTAGATTGGATGAATTCAAACTTGTTTTCCTATCTTTACTCATAACTTTTAACTGGCTTTTATTCCTGTAAACTGAATAAATGTATCTAAAATAGAACCCTCATGAGCCTGAATATATTTCTTCTGCCTTTAAAAATGGGATCACTATTTAAGTAGTCTTGACAGTGATACTTTCCCAAGGGATTCTGTCTTCCTGGGAGTAATTGATCATCACTGAATCTCACAGGATTGTGCAGACAATTTCTGCATAATTCCAATTTATTCACATAAAATTTGCATGTGAGAGTTGAATGTAGGTTACATATTTTCTTCATCACTGCTAATGGTTAAGCTGTGAGAAAAAAAGGCTCAAAACCAGATATGGAATATTACATAGTCTCAATTCTTGCTGTCTCTGGAACCCTATCTTAAACTTAGTTTTAAGTCCTCAGTTAAGAGAATTTTCTGTCCAAAGGAAGTTCATTGGATTCAGAACTGAGAATTTGCTGTAATAAATCAGAAAGTTAATTTTTTGCATTAGCAACATTCTAACTGCCAAAAGAGGGAGAGTAGTCCTTTAATTCTTTTCTCTCAATGATATAGGGTGGAAAACAACATGTGTCTATTTTCTGTATTTAAAGATAATCCAAAGTTCTGGATAACATTTTTTATTTCTTTAATCATTTCTGACAGGACTTAGTTTGAAGTCCCGAAAAACTAGACCTTTCAGAAATTATTTTGATGATACATACTGTAGCTTTTGTCTTGGTCTGTCAATTGTTAAATTGTTAAAGCTGTATAGATGATTGTCAGAATAGTTATTTCATTAAATGGTACTTGGAGGTAGAGCTAGAGTTGAGATACCAACACTGAAAACAAACCCTGTTGACAAAATAAAATCATCACCTTTAAATAAAAGTGTCACTTATTATAGTATTATTAGTAATATTGTAAGAACAATACAATACTGAAAAATGAGTTAGTAGAGCTGGCAATGAAATCCATCACATCGACTGGAAATGTCCTTTCAAAATGTGGGCAAGCATACTTTTTCATTGATTTATTTAATGTGAAAACTGGTAAGAGTAGAGGACATGAAAATTTCTGCATGAATGGACCAAATTCTGCAAAAGTTGGGGTTGTTCAGCCTGGAGAAGAGAAGACTCCGGGAAAACCTTATTGCAGCCTTCAATACTTAAAGGAGGCTTATAAGAAAGATGGGAACAAACTTTTTAGAAGGGCCTGTTGCAATAGGACAAGGGATAATGTTTTTAAACAAAAAGAGGGTAGATTTAGACTAGATATAAGGAAAAAAATTTTTACAATGAGGGTGGTGAAACACTGGAACAAGTTGTCCAGAGAGGTGGTAGATGCCCCATCCCTGGAAACATTCAAGGTCAGGTTGGACGGGGCTCTGAGCAACCTGATCTAGTTGAAGATGTCCCTGCTTACTGCAGGGGGCGTTGGACTAGATGACTTTCAGATGTGCCTTCCAACCCAAACCATTCTATGATGCTATGATTCTGTGATTAGTAAAGGTGAACATCCAAAGGTGAGTTCCCCTACTCACAGAAGAGAGTGAGCAGGCGAGAATAATGAAGGAATTCCCCACTTTGTGTAATTCCTTGCACTCTGAGTAACTTTTTTAATTAATGACAAACATCATCTCACAGTGAATGATTTACCTCATCACACCATGGAAGACTGTCTTTAAAGGCGCTGACTTCTCTTCCTCTGGCCACAGACTAGATGATGTAGTGGTACATGGAAACAGGGTTTGTTTGTTTTATTTTTAAGTCCTGGATAGCTGATTGGAAGATCAGTAAATGTTGTATAAAAGTTTCCGAGTAATCAATGCGTTTTTACCAGTAATCCTCCAAGCAGTATTTGTGAAGATAATAAAATGTGTGTATAGCTATATTATCAATATATTTCCATTGCAACCATGGCTGATAATAGGACCACCCCTGCTCCAAATACTCTGAGTGTAGAGTTGAAGCACCGTGCGACAGAGAAAAGCAATGTCAGACTCGAATAGGGATGATGAGGCAACAAAGTTATAGCTGAACAGGAGAACTAGCATAATATGGAATAGTAGAGCAATGGCTAAGGACAGCTTTATCCATATTTCCAGTTGATGAAGGATAGTATTACTCCCTATAAATGTTGTCTCAGATACCCTCCAACCATCACGGAGGCAAAGGCACTGGTACTAATGAACCTCAAAAACTGCTGAAAGATAGATTCCTTCAAGATTTAAAGGATGCACGGTGAAATTTTTCTTGCTTACTTTAGCCATGTTGCATCGCAACCTGAACAAATGCAGCTAGAAGGGCATCTGACAGCAAATACGGTGCTTGAGTACAGAAGGTTATTTGGAGACATATTGGCATTCATACATCCCTAAAGGCAACTCCTGAAAGACGTTTGTTTCTGTTTTCTGGAATGCAGAATGATTGATGGTCTGGTCCAAAATGCAGTTCTTACACAGGCGTAGAAGAGCCAGAAGGAGAAAGTAAGATCTTAAAGACAGAAAGCAATGTGGAAGCAGATTGAATGGCACATTTTTCTTCCAAATAACCTTTATGTCCCATTGGCATTGAAAGGTATAGTTGCTCAGTGCTACAGAAAATGATAATGTGTTTTCTGAAATGTTTTCTCTTTTGTATCATGTTCCACAGAACCCAATGATGACTTTTATTGTCAGAAATTGGAGAAAGAAATTGGGTCTCCTGGAAGTTACAGCTATTTTCTTTCACTTTTTTTTCCCCCGTCTGACTTAACTGCTTTCTCTCATCTCTTTATTTTTATCATTTTAATATGGAAAAACATAATAGATTTCAAGTTTGATACCTAGGTTCCACAAAATACCGCAAGTTAAGAGGCTGAATGAGTCCTCTGGGGATGGGTTAGTAGCACAAGGGACTAGTGCAAAAGGGTTTATCATTGGGGCAAAAGCCAGCGGTGACACCGCTGCCACCGAGAGAGATTCCTGCTCCTCCTGAGGTGGCTCTCATTTGAGCAACTGGAGAAGCATCTCTCAGTCTGCCCAATCAGTTCATCTACAAGTCTGCTGTCACCTGCAGGACATGAGGAGAAAGCAAATGGCAGCCGGCCAAAACTCTGTCATGAAAAACAGTTAAAAAAGCAAGTGAACTGTGGTCTGTCTTATTTATTTATTTATTTATTTTTTAAAACGGGCTTTTTGTCATTCAGTTGTCAATGTGTACCTGTTTGCAAAATGTTTTTACTTTGAAAGTCATCTTTATCTAAAGTTTCAGACAAGCAAAGGAAATTCACTTATTTAGAAATAGAGAGGTTTTATAATTTAGAAATAGGGAGGCTTTATAGTTCTTTAGAGTTTTTTGTCAGAAGTTTGGTCTTTTTGAATACTCGTCTCTGAAATGTAAATAAGAGATGTCTAACTTCTGGGCTACAAACTGATATCAGCGGGGTTTTTATGCATGAAATCATTATTAAGCAGGCAGATTTTAGAAGACTGATAAAAGGGGGAAATACGAGGATGATGGCTGCATGGCATTTTGGCTGACAGTCTAGTGCAACGCTGACAGCAGGGTAGGAGCCTGCCTTCCTCAGAGGCAGTTCTGGAAACTGGATGACTGAGGCAGGATGCCCTCCGTGGTCAACCATAAAACAGCCCGACTCTGGGAAGAAATGAATTAGGAAAAAGATTGACCAAATGCCCCCAAACTGGAGTAGTGTTTTTCTATATACATGTGAGGTAGGAAAAGGAAAACTTTTCTTGATCAAATTGCCTATAAAGGATAGAGTACAAAGGCTAAGAAATTGCAATAATGGTTTTAGAAAGCTAAAATTGCTAAGCGTCTACTGCCACAGAATACTTTAAACATGATTACACTGCCAGAAATCTGTATAAAACTGCTGATTCTTAGTATAAAGAAATCAAGAACATTTATTTTAAAAAGAGAGAGAGAGAGAGGGAGATACCCATTGCTTCATTTTCTAGTGGGCGTAGCTTGTGATTAAAAAAATCACAGTATCCAGAAGCCAAGCTGGATATGGAAAGGGCTAACTTTTGACCTTCAACTGAAGAGGCATTTCCATTAGTTTGCATCAAATAAGAATTCAGTTTTATCACATAAATGGTAGGTACATGGTGAAGTTTTGCCATATTCTCATACTTTTAAAGAAAATGCCTGCAAATTTAACGTACTAACTTGTACGCTACAAGATGACCTGTATTGTTTAAAACCTCTCTATTTTCTACAAGTCAGCATTCAGATAAGCTTGTTGCCCAGTCATTTATGGTTCATAACGATGCCATTTTACCTGGGGGTGAACTTGCTCTAAGGTAAGCATTTAAATAGCCTTGTAAAATAACGCCTTTTGCACTATAACTATTTTCAGAAACAGGACAAATGTTTCTCTACTTCTGTCAGATACTTACTCAAAAAGGTTTTTTGCCCTTTTTTTTTTTTTTAATGACCATTTCAGGGCAGAAAGGAGTAGCTTAAAACAGTCTGCATCAAAGGAGAGACTTTGCAAGTCCAATGTATTTCCTCCTTCACAGGAAGAACCCATCCAAATAAAAGACCAGGCTTTCAGTGAAAAGTAGATGGTCTCTCTGAAGATGTGGCTGCCTGTAAGGAGGTACAGGTATGTGAGTCTTGGATTGTTTTGATACTATTGTAAACTAGTACAATAAGTGTATTTGGCAAATCCTTTTGGTATGTGAAAGTAGGTCTCTCAGGTACCCAAACCAATCAATTTTTCTTATTTAATTCTTTAAGTCCATAGCTCTCTGCCGCTATGAAGTTCCTGATGGGGAAAAAAAGAGTTTTGAGGACATTTAGAGTCTTGTACATCCCAGATTCATACCCTGTTCTTTCTGTTGATCAGCAGATCTCCTTTAGGTCATGCCAGAATGGAAACTGTAGGTCTGGAAGAGACCCCAGCCCAGACATGGAGGTGATACAAGAGCCTGATCAAGTGGTAGTCCTTTCAATTAATTCAAGGACAGTGTTTGACCATCAAAATTCAGTTTTGCTCACCAGGGTTTCATCTGTTCTGCACTCTGTAGCATACATTAATTTGCAGAGAATGGTTATGAGCATGTTTGATTTGCCAGTACAGTCATGGCTACTGAGTTCAGGAAGAAGCTATGTCAGGTTGGACATGGAACCGATCTCCTAAATGTACGGTGACCCACATCCTTAGGAATCTTTCCTTAATTTGAAGAGACTATGGGGACAGGGGAAAAAAAACACATATACCTGCAGTACCATGTGGCCCTCCTGACAAGTTTGAATGTGCTGCTCTAAAGGATGATTTTCAATGAAGTGATTAACAGAACTGTTATTTCTTTCCATTTTGAAGAAAGCAAAATCCTCAATGTTTGCCATTGTACTATTTTCTGTGTGATTTTTTATGCTGAAATGTTTCAAACAAATTCAGACTCCATCACAAGAAAGTCAAACCTAATGACTAAATTATGGATAAATTATAAGCAAATTAAAAACAGATTTCCTAATATAAACTGTCAGACATATTTAACAAGACACAGTTTTCCCATGCAAGTCTATCTTAAACATGAGTCTCTTTCAGGTCCACTTTTAGAAATAACTATTCTCATCTACAGGCCCATATATTTTTCTATTCTAATGCTCATCTATTTGAATAGCTAATGATTTATAATAAAATCGTTTGAGTTCTAGCAGGATGGCATGTAGCTTTCTGTGGAGTTATAATACTTATTGTAAAATATGAATATTAAGATTAGGAGTTATTTTTCTATTAATATTTTTTCAATAATAACCTAAATTCCTATTATTTTATGGTCTGAAATAGACTTATCAGAGAATATTTGGATAAATTTTTGTAGAAGTCAAAGTATGGCCAATATGCTCTCTGCAAGCTGGTTGTTCACATTTAAAAGCAGAGGTAGAAATAAATTCATTAAAACGTATTAGGGAAAATCCACAATTTGCAATGTTGAAGATGAATAATGAAACCTTACCAATGGCATGATTTCTTTAGCATTTCCTGTAGCCCCTTCCAGGAAGGAGCCGGTGAGTGCTACAAGCAAATCTGAATGCAGTAGCTGACCCACTGAACATTCAAAAGGCTTACAGAGTTTAAGGATTACTGCAAAGTTCCTATGAATATTTCATCAACCAACCTGTCTGACCGACAGACACTACTGACACTTGGAAAGTCATTTATTCAAAGAAATGTCATCTCATTATGCGAGGAGCTTATCTAATAGATGAGTCCTTTTTTCAATCTGTAACTTTCATCTGTAATAGCTGGTTGGAAGACGGTATGTTGTTTACTGGATTTCTCAGCATGAAATTACAACCAATAGGGATGTTGTATTCTTGCAAATAATTACAACAGATTTTAATATAATTTTGTTTGACTAGACAATGCTTTCACTGAAGTTGTGGACAGTTATGGTTTGTTTAGAACATGGTCCATGGAACATTTGGAACTTGTTATCTAGCAGTAAGCCATGCCTTTGCAAATCTCCCTCTGAACAGGTTCACTCTTCAGCTGTTATGTAGCAAGCTGGATGAGACTGAGTAATTTCTTTTCCAGTCAGAGACCTTTGAGGTATATCCTATATATAAGAAGTGCCTACAAGAAAAAAAAAAGGAGCTAAAAGCCACATGGATAAGACAAGAAAAGTTCTAGTTTCCATCTGCGACACTGCTAAACCACAGATGATGTCGTACCCCTTAACTGTTGTAAGACTTTTGATGTCATCTTCCCCAGTGCTCCCGAGAGTGACCTGGGGAGGTATGGCCAAAGTGGAAATTTGAATGGGTAGGTGCAGAACTGATGAAATAACTGCACCAAGGGCATAGGAAAGTGGGACAATACTGTCTTTTATTTTTTTTTATTTAATCCTACACTCCTTTTTTCCCTACATTTTGATTCATACTTGCTAAAAAAAAGTTAGACTTGTCTTGGAAAAGAAGAAAAGAAATGCTTTCTCACTGTCCTGTATCTAAAATATGGCTTATTTGAAACACATTCAGTCAAAAGGTCTGCTATTTTTAAAGATAAGTGTTCTTATTGTGACTTACAATAAAAGGTTTAGATCTAATTGAGATCTGACCTGGAACACAATATTGCCAGCTGAAGGGCTAAATTTGATCCTGTGTTTCGACCTCTGCTGTAGCAGTGGTTCTATGTCTACATTATCCCTGAAGAGGACAGATACTGGGACATTTATTAATAAATAACCCAAGAATAAAAGGAAGAAAGTATAGGCAAAAATCAAATCTTAATGAAATGATGACAGTTCAGTTTACAATCACATTATGGTATAGTAGCCAAGTGGACAAAGCCCAAACATTTTAAATGTAATAAAAATTTGTTAATATCAACCATTGTATGCTATTTCAAAATAATTATATAGTATATTTCTGCTTCTGACAAGCACCTGGGAGCATAAGTGATACTTGGAAATACCGCTTCATTATTAAACAGTTGTTTTCCTCTAGATAAATCCAGAAAGGGGATGGAATGTGTTTTAGAAGAAAAGTTAGACTGGAAGTTGACTTTTCAGAAGTGAAGCCTCTTTTTGTTAGATAAGCAGACCCATAGCTTTTCTGCAAAGACATGCAAGTTTGAGGTGCTAATGACCTGGGATCTCTATCAATCTACTCATAATGCTTTGTGTTTTCCTCATAGACAGAATGCTGATTCTAGAGAAATGGTGTCCAAGTAATGTTCAGTATATACCCATTGAAAGACAATGGAAATCACAGCTTGTCTATGCTAGAAGTTATAAAACTTTATCTTCCATGGCATTTAAGTTGAATGGCTGCTTCATATTGATGCACTTATACTGATCTTTATATTAGTTATTTGCTGTTCTGCTTTGGAAAGGAAAGACATATTACCAATACTTACCTGGTTTTATGGGAAACATGCTAGACTCCTTACTGGTAAAATCAATTCAAGGAATAAAAAAAGCCTAAAAGCAAACCCAAAACTTATTGAAGCAATTTTGATGTTAAAGCTTTCAAGAGTATAAGCCTTTTATACTGCTTGAAAAAAAAGTCAAAATGCAGAAATGATTCCACTAATATGGAGCTATTTAGAGCACATGCATGTCTGATGGAGGGAGTTTATCCAAAACAGGCAGAGTCAAAACCAGTCTTTTTGACACTAAATGAACTGCTACTCTTATAAATGTGTACTTGAGCAGTAAAACACTTATTAATGTAGATAAGAGGTGCTTTAAATTCATGTTCTAGTCAGCTGGACAGAAATGAGAATTAGTCCCACAGTAGTATGATGGTCTGTCAAGAGCCTGAGGGACGATCACAGAATCACAGAAAGGTAGGGGTTGGAAGGGACCGCTGGAGATCAACTAGTCCAACTCCCCTGCCAGAGCAGGGTCAAATAATATGAAACTTAATGTAATTAAGCTTTTACCTGAAAAAAATTATTTTCAATCAATGCAATATTTGTTATTGATTTAAGAGATTGATAGAAATAGCTTAGGCTAATGAAACAAATGACACTTCTGATGTGGCATATCTGATGCTTAAGAGTAATGCTAGATTTATCACAACATGCAGCATGAAGGTCAGAAATACTTATGTCTCCCTCTGTCAGCAATGTTTTCAAGTTTATTTTTAGCTGTAGCCTAGAAGAGACTCATTGCTTGTAGATGCTGAATTTTTCTGTAAGATGAACACGTGAGGGTCCAGAGAGCTTGGGAACAGACCAGCTGGGGAGGGACAAACTCACTTGGTTTACCTCCTCACCTCAGCAATGCAAAGACAACAAGGTTGTCAGTTGCTTAATTTAAACAGACTTGTGGAAAAAGTGGAACAAAAATAGGCAAAAATATTCAAAGAGCTACATGTGTCTCTGGGTGTCTCCTAATTTTTTGCTGTGAATTTTCTTTTTGTTAGAAAATCTTTTAGCTTATGCCAAATAAAGCAATTTATCTGCATTTGACAGCAGGTTTCTGTAAAGCATTATGGCTTCAATCCATGTGAATTGAAGGCCTTGCCCTCTTAAAGTATGAAAGCAATCCATCTTCTTTTTTATTTTTTCGTTTGAGATTCAAAGATAATTTTCTCCATTTCACAGGGATTGTAGGAAAAAAAACCCAAAAAACACTAGCTTGCAGTAATTTTCTGTTGCTCCTGCAAAACCGTTTTGTCAGCAGTCACAGCTACCTCAAAGCTCTGCAGAGGTGTAGATGGTATTCAGTTTTCCCATTTTAGACTGCTTTCAGTTTTCTGTCTATAAGCAATGAGAGAGGATAGGCAAGAAGACTCAGTGGGAACAAGATGGGTAGCTTAAGGGGTTGTAAAGGGTAGATGATAAGAGTCAATAGTGTACTAGGATGTGGACGCACTGTTTTTTGTGGTTCCTAGGCAATATAAAGAGACTGGCAAAGTTGAGAGGATGCAGGAGGAAAATAAGTTCTACTCATCCCATGTTTCCATCTAATAAATTGTTCCTCCTCTTCCACATTCCTCAAGTATAGGACCTCTTTCCGCTGCCATAGTCACCTTCCACTGTTCCTCACTTCCTGTAAGTAGGGGACTCTTCTAATTCTTCAGAAATCAGTTACTCAGACTTTTGAGCGCCCAGTAAACTCTCAGAGGTGGGAACAGTTCTGGAAACCTGCCAGGTTAGAGCAGGTCCTAGGATGCACTAATCTCTGCTGGTTTAGTGAAGTGCCTAGCATATCCTTTCTGAATGCATGCTGTAGTCAGACTTCTGAGGTTTTAAGGATGAAGTAAATTTCTATTCATGGTATGTGTAGCAAGACGGAAGTTTAAATTCTGCAGCTTGAATCTTGTGACACTGCTGTGCTGAGATCTAAGTCAACTGCAGGCAGGTACGCAACTGAGAGGTTCTGCCAAATATGGAAATAAGTTATTACAAATAAAGACAGCATTTAGATATATTGCTAAGGCTGCATCAGGGCATGGTATCTTAATCCAAATTATTGATGGAAATAAGGAAGGAAAGAGGAAAGTTTCATAATTATGTCCTATACCCTTCAACATTCTCAATAATGCATTCACTAGGGGTGTTTGTTTCATTCTTGTCCAAACCTAACATGTGACCGTATAACACTTATTAAAACTTTAATGGCAGTTTCTCACCTTGTGTCAGTCTATCTATATGAGAGATTATAAAGTTGCTGTATGGACTTTTGCATTAGGTGATTTGATTTTATAAATGCTAAGTCATCCAGAAGGTTTGACCGTTAATGTCAATGGAAACAGGAACAATGTCTTTACAATGATGCACATAATTTCTCTTGATTTCAGCAGGATTTCGCTACTGACTATCTTAGTATATTTGGATTTAAATTCCTCTCCATATCGTCGTTATTCTTCATTTCATTTAAAAATGGCTCAGGAAGGCATTTTCAAAAGGAAGACCCAAAAGCTAATTTAGAAAGCTAACGCTATAGAAAATTCTCTTTGCCATAATATATGTAACTTTGTGCACAGACTGACCAATAAGCAGCAGCCTTTTTGCCTGAACAAAATCTCAACCATCAATATTAATCTTCTTTCTTTAAGTAAGATATTAATGCTTTTTTTGTAGAATAACTACTGATTTGTTTATTGCTTCCTAAATTTTAAAAAAAGGCATAAAAATACCATTCATACATGAGAGTAAATGAATCTATTTGCCCAGTCTTCCAACACTACTAGTCAGAAAGCTGCCTGATGCTTTCACATGAATCATGCACCTGCAATGTTTCTGCTAATCATCACTACAATTGTTGAAAAGCTTGGGGGGAGAGCTTGCCATATTTTATTTTTTTTAAAGCGTGTGCTCTTTCTGCACAACTGATCTAAAGGTATCTGTGGGTGGGATGCAGAGAGAATGACTACTGCTTTTTTTGTACTTGAGTTACAAAGAATTTTACTTATTTTCTTTCATCTATTTATTAGCTTGTCTAAAGAGATACTGAAACAACACTCACATAACCAAGACTAAACAACACAGTAGAAAACAAAAAAAAATTTATACTTATGACCACTACAATGTTAAATTTGCTGTATAGGCTTGACTTTTTTACTTACAGGACTCCTATTTCCCATCAAATACCTAAAGTACACCTCTTTCCGCTCATAAAATTTTATCTGTTCTCCTTGTATATAGCTGTTGACTAATAAAAGGTAATTACACACAAATGCAGAAGACAAAATATGTTGGTAAATGAATCTCACTCATATAAATGTCTGAATAAAAGTTTGACAGCCATCTGCTTTGCACGTAACAGAGCACAACGTCTGCAGGATGTCATCCTTTTCAGAGATCAGAAAAATTACAGTGGGTTGTTCTGTAGTGAATAGACTCAATCTGCATCTTTCCTTCCTCACTTATGAACAGGGATTCCACCTGCTTGGGCATCCCAAGACACTCTTAAATGGAAATATTCCTTCGACTATCCCTATTTGCATCTTCGTCCAGCCGTCCAGTGTCATTGCTGCTACAATGGACACTTAAGTCTTCACAAATGTCCCCCACACTTATAGCCTTTTCTACATAGCTGTAGAAATAATAATTTGATGAACTCCGAAGATACCAGTATTAGCCATAATACCTTCCATTTAACACCTGACGTTTTCTGAAAACATTTGCCTGTTGAGACATTTAGACATCTGTTGGCACAGTTTGTAGGTCTCTAACTGGCACATTCATAAGAAGATGGAAATAAGATGTAAGCGATGAGCAGTAGTTGGTTCTTTCAATTTGTGGGTTGGAATGACGGTACTCAGTTTCAGAAACACAACAAGGTATTAATCATTCCAACCAACTCAAGAGCAAATCAAAAAAGCCTGACACTGTGCATTACTGCAATGTTAATATAGGCATTTCCCAATACTGATGACTTTTTTTTTATTAGACAACAAGGAACAGGTTGTTTGATATCAGGTATACATTTTGTGATTATAGATTATTCTAATGCTTAAATTGCTGGAAATATTTTACCATAATGTATCAGAATACCGAGATTTTACTATAATATTTTAAATTTCATCTCCTTGTCACTCTGAGATGAATGTACCATGGTGGGGTTTTTTTGTTTTGGTTTGGTTTTTTTTTGCTAGATAGCTGAATCAGAGGTTTTGGAAAAAAAAATAAATTGCTTGAAATACATTTTTACTTCTATTTGAACAACATGGCTTTGGAAAATGAAAAATAAGTAACTTCTCCTTAGGAAAAAATAGATATCCTCTGTCTGACTCAAAAAAAAAAAGTTTTATTTTGCTTTAGGATTATTCTTTTCTTTAATAATTTTCATTTAGGTTAATATTTTGAGGGAAATAGTGTAATTTAACCTGAAATATAAGATTTCTAGTTCAAACAAGCAAAGACGCTCTTCAGTATTTCTGGAATGAAGTATGTCAGATCCATCAGAATGAATATTCTAACATTTTCGAAAAATGTTGCTTTTCATTTGGGCCTTGCTTTATGGTGGCTACTTTTTATGCAAAATCAACCCAAATTCAGGTTCATTCAGAATTCAGGGGTATTTATACATCGGATTGCAATCTTCAATTGTTAGTCTTTGTTTTATTTTCTCAAAGTTTGCTTCATTTATTTATTTTTAAAAATTGTCTAATTTTGTTGCTATCACTATTTAAGGAAGATCACAAAACTATGTTGTTCTTTTTCTCTGGTATAATTGGAACATTAGTAATTATTGAGAAAGCTACAAAACTTTGGATAGCAGTAGTGAGTAATGGGAAGTTTGCTTGGTTTCTATCTTTACCGGCATTTAATTTCAGGGTAACAAATCCAAGCAGAAAACTTCATGAAAATAGTCTCTTCTTATCCGACTTAATTGAAGAAAAATGCAGGCACCACAAATATTGATTGTGGACTCAAAGGTAACTATGTCATACACCAGACTTCCATCCACCATTTAAGGTATTGTCTTGTACTTAGAAAACGCCTTAATAACCCCGTCCCACAGAAATAACGTAATGGCATTCAGCAATTTCTAGGTAAAGGTGGCAGGAGCATTCAGGATGCTTTGTGTGAAAAAAGTGAATTGTAACGTGTCAAAACTTTTTCACTTTGGTAATACAGAAGCATAAAAATTGATTGCTACAAAGAGACAATTTGCTACCTGGAAGAAGTCAAAGCTCCTTGCCATGTCTTGTGTATCCCAACATGATCCCAACATGCCATGTCATGTGTATCCAACATCCCTGCAGTGCTAGCAGGACAGCTTGGCTCTTTGATAATCTGATTCCCGTGTCTTTTATTAATGCTGTTGTATTTTATATTGCTGTCTTCTACCAGAACAAGTCTATAGGTAATCACTTTTAATATTTTAGTGCTCCACACATAGGATTATATGTAATAAAATGTAAATTCATTATGCAAAACATTTGGTCTGGCTCTTCATAACCTTGTCTTTCTAGCATGTTAGATTTCTTTCACTGAAAACCAAACGCAGTGGGTTGTATGCATGCCTAGTGATAATCTCTTTAGTACAAACAGCACTGGATTGTGGGGAAAATGCAGTAGTAGGTTAAATATTCTCTTCCATCATTTATCAAAAAGGTCTTGAACTTCAAAATGATTTCCTTTCATTGGTACTTCAGTGCTTCATTTTCCTAATTAGAAAAAAGTAAAAAAGCAAAAAACAGAACTAAAAAGTTCTTTTTTTGAAGTTCCAGCAATCGTAGCAAACACACTTCAGTGACTACTTCCCACTTTCAAATTCATAATTTGAACTGTGTGACCTGTTTTAGGAGCTCTGCAACATGAGCATAATACCATGTGATGCAATGAAAATGCACCAAAGGGGAACACTGAGAATAAACAGAACACTTCAATTTCTCAAAATGACACATGCTTGGAGAAAGCAAGTACAAACATTGTTCAAAACCAACACCAACTCAAAGCTCCCTTTTTCAGCCACGTTGCTTGCCTTGTTCTCCGCAGGAACGGCTTGCTTCTTCCAACACATCATTTATCAGATGCCTTCATTTACTATTCTTGATGCTTCCCTTCCCACATGTTGGGTGATTAGTTTATTCCACTGGCTTAAATGAAGGACTAGTCAGGTTAACAAATGTCTAAGTGCAGCTGTGATCAATCTTCACACTCTGTTGGAAGCCCCAGTCCAAAGGCTTCCAAGGGATCAACCTGTGTCTCTTCTAGGAGATGCAGAACCCAAAGCAGGATCTGTCTCAGACTCTTGCATCCTTGTCCAGGAAGCCTACATCTCTCGTCAGCACTTAAGGAGTACTTCTACCAAGCTCAGCCAAGCCATGAGTTTGTCTTAATTGTGCCAGGGTAATTTGTTATCTTCCCCATCCATGGATTGAGTGACTGGTGATGCTAGGAGGCATGCCAAGCTGGGAATTCGAGATGAATAAATTTAGAGGCAGAAATCTTGAGTGGAAACTGTTCCACTCTTGTGTTACAGTTAATTACCTGTTGAGACGGGGATAATGTCCAGAGGCAATTTTGCAGTACATAGTTAATGACCACAGACAAAGCTGAACAACTCTTTCAGGGAGGCAGGGAGGAGCTCGCTCCATACCAAAATCTTTAACATGAGTCCAGGGTCTTTTCAACAGTTGTGCCTCTGTGCTCCTTTCTGGGTGTGCAGATGGGCTTTTATCACATAATCTGACAAGAATGGCTCAAACAGTGGATTTTATTCCATGAAATGAAGAATTCCTAGTAGTCAAAAGAGTAAAGGACATTGCTATGCAGCAGAATTTGCTATTGCTTTGCTGTCTCACTGGCGAAATACATTTCCATGCTTACATTCCCCTCACTGAACTTTAAACATGCAAAAATTAACCTTTCATCTGGTGCTATCCTGTGCCAAGAACAGGAGAACTGTTGTAATAGATAAATAATGGATTCCTCAGCAATGAGCACTAATGACTGCAAACACATAAAGAAATTAGGCTTAATTAGCGCTGTGTACAACTCATTACCATTTTTAAGCTGTGTAAAAGATACAGCTTAAATAATTAGTTTATGTACTAATAGTCTACTGGTGACCGCAGTGTGTATCCGCTCGCGCTGGGAAGGCTGAGAGCAGAGATGCTGCTCGCCGTGACTCAGCCAGGGCGCAGGTTCGCGTGGGTCCTCTCAGGTCAGAGAACACAGAATAGACTCAAAGTGCTGTGTTTTGCTAAATGACGTATTCAAGTAGAGATCTTTTTTTTCCTCCCCTTGGCGGACAGCAGGCTATGAACAATTCTGTGAAACCGTACGTGTGGGCTCCTTTTTCGTGATGCTTGTCCCTGGCACTGACCCAGGCAGCCACGCAGAGGCTTTGAGGGTAGCGGAGAAGGGTGTGAAAGGAAGGAACGGTGACATTTTGACTCAAGTTCAGGAAAGCAAACAGCTACGGTGGTTTAAAACAATCCTCTTTCCCTAGTAACCCACCTTCCCTCACCACCGGTTAGGGACGTTTTGGAATGGAAGGCAGGAGCAGGTGTGTTTGTGTGCCTCGCTCACTGCAGTTCAGCCTGAGGTACTGCTGCAATGCCAACCTTGCTGGTGGTTAAAGATCACACGTCAACGGGGAACATCTTTTCATTTTTTCTGCCACTGTTATGGCAGTGGTGTTTGGCAGAAAGCTGGTGTGGACAGATGGGACAGCAACCTCCTCAACTGCCTTGTCTAAATTCCCAAGATTCATCTGCCACAGCCCTCCATGACTGTGATTTCTAATGTGAGATAGGGCTTGAGATCACTCAGAAGTTCAAAACAGTCTGCCCAGTACGTCCAGCTGATTATTTTTCCATCTCTTCCTTCTACTGGCGGTCGTCAATATGTGTTGCAACAAGATAAAAATTGTTTGATTTTCTAAAGTGTTTAATAGAAACTGTTCAAATAAATTACCACTGCAGAAAGGAAGTCTAGCTGGCTTTGTGATGATGAGTTCAAGGTAATAGATAAAAATCCAAGATCATATGTTAGAGATGAAATGAGGGCTTTTTTTTTACTTTTATTTTTTGGTGGCTGGATGTTACCAAGAATTAATTAGAAGTAGAAGAGATGGAGAACCAAAAGCTGTCAACGAAAACGACAACAAGACAGAGGAGGATTTCTAAAGACTGTGCCAAAGAAACAGTTGGAGAGAGAAGGAGGGAATGAAAATCAGAAGATGGTGTCATGGGCACCAACAGAGAATAATATTTAAAGAGTGTTTCTGATGGTACTAAGACAGCTGACAGGTCCAGATGGATGAAGATGAACAGGTTCTGTGGTCTGGTAAGAATTTCATACAGATTTCAACCAAAAAAAAAAAAAAAAAAAGGCTTTTGATGAGTTTGAAAAAATCCTAAAATGGAACTGGAAAATAAAGTCCCCAGGGCAAAAGCAACTAGAGCAGACTTACAGGTGAGAAAAAAGATGGGATGAGAGCTGTAGAAAAACTGGAGCTGTGCTGGTATGGGTTATTAAAAAGGGTGAAAAATAACCTGTGATGAGGTAAAGACCAGAAGGGGTGCAGTGCAGGGATGCATGAATGGGTTAATCTGTGGTAAGGCAAGCTGTTCTCATTTAGAAAAATCTATGACCACATGAAACAGCCCTTGGAGCAAGACCTTCAGAGTGAAAAATTTACCTGTCAATGAATGAGGGAAATATGTGTCAGATTTCTAAATATGTGCCAGTTGGCTCCCTTGTTTCTCATATGTAGCCTGTTAGTCTGTGAGAGACTATCACAATGTAGTTTTCTCCTGTTTTACATTTAGAGCCTGGTTAATGCATCCATACATGGAGAAATCAGTGTGAAGACAAAGAGGGAAAATAACTGAGGGTGCGAGGGAGATCAGGAGAGAAGCTAGGTCTCTGATGCAAACTGGAAGGTGAGAGAACAGTTAGGACATTTCTAGGGCTGTGGCAAGAGAAAAAAAAAAGAAACGCGGGGGAAAGGGGAAAGGGGAAAGGAAGCCAAACCAAGGAGGCACAAAAAGCCCCAGATAATTTTGGGGATGTGCTTTGCAAGAGGAGCTGTGAGGCTGGGTAAGGTGGGTCAGTCCAAGGCTGTAGAAGTGCAGGAGCTGCTGTGTGCTGCTCTGCCAGCCCAGGGGTCAGCAGGACCAAAAAAGTGATGGAGTCCATGCTGGAGGCAGACTAGCCACAGGATATTCAACCTCTGATACTCTAAAGTGTTAAGCTTTTACATAGATATTTATATGTATACATTATTATTATTGAGAAGTATTAGACACAGCATTGAGAGATGATAAATTTCAGTGAAGCTCAATTCCAACTCCAGAAAAAACTCCAGGAAAATTTAAGATAAAACTCAGGCAGGTTGAGAATGTAGTAAAAGTTTAGCAATACCCCTTCCTTGACCTTCACATGACACAGAGAGTGATCAAAATACAAAACCATGTGCAGAGGGTAGACTCAGTCCTCTCATTCTAAGGGACACGGGGTCAAGACAGACCCAGCATAGTCATGTAATTAGGGGAAAATACTTTTCGCTGACTTTAATAGGAAGAGTTCAAACTGGAGGGGTCCATAGTTCACAAACATCAGTTAAAACTCACAATACCCTGGAAGTTCACAAGCCGTTCCTTCTGAATACATATGTAAATAAATCGAGGTCCAAGAAAGTTAGGACATACTGTTTTAGATGGTTTTAAGTACTAGATGATAAAATTATGGTTACTGTGATGTAATTAATGAAACCTTCGCAGGCACATCCTTCTTGTGGTCCTGGATGTTTCTGATTGCGTGAGTAATGTAATGTTTGTTTGCTTAATACATTACATCAAAAGAGAACAGTTTCTGAAGCAAAGCATTCCCTATTCTTTAGTGTTTTCCTGTTATTCTGTTACTTTCAGTAACTTGTCTCATGTTTTCTTTTATTTGTTTTCATATCTAAAATTAATTCACTCCACACTCTGGAATTATTCCAGAGTACTCTATCATTTGGTTTTGCAAGTGGTTGTATGAACCACTCAAGAATGGCTCAGAAAACATGAAGGCTTAAGAAAAGAGGGTTTTTCAGAGCACTTTGATTTGTCTGAAATATTTGCTTGAAATTTACCAGAAATAAAAATCTGTGTTCAGAATCCTTTGTATTCAGAAATCTTCTGTAAGATTTGTCGAACACTTTGGGTGAAAGGGACTGCAGTTTAATAAAGCCAGAGCAGCAAACGCAGAAACATGCAAAACCAGTCCTAATAACTTCAAAGTGCCGTCTTGCACGTGCATATTCATATGCTTAAGCTTCTTCTTAGAAGCAGACCAATGTGAATACAAACAAAAGAGGCAGCATTGATATTCATTCAGGGAAAAGCTAACACATCCCATGTCTAACAGGTATGTAAGACAGGGTCCAGCAGTTTTGGCTCATATTAATAGCTATTCCTGTGTTTGATTACATTTAGATAACACTTTGTTTTAAATTAATTACTTGATTTATAACTTGCCAAATACTTGCTTCACAGACCCAGTATTTCAGAATGCCAACATGGCAGAAATATCCTTTAGTAATGTTTTCAAGTTTATAAATAGCAATCACAAATCCTGCTCCCAGACTTCTGCTTCCATCCAGACAACAGGTGGGAAAACCGTGAGTTTGTATTTTGTGATTTTTGGGCTCACTTATGGCTAATACTGTCCTGATTGCTCCACAGTTCAGAAAAGCATAAGAGCTGGACCCATTTATCTTAGCCTTTAGTGCACCTCCAGATAATAAATCTAGCATTTAGTAGAGATCAGAGGATGACAGGCCATTTTGATAGCTAATACCAATGAAATAAAAATGTATACAGTTGTCCCACCTTTCTCCTGTATGTCTTCTAATTATACCTCCTACGTATATGAAAACAGAAAAAGTGATGCAGGAGCTGGTGGTTTCCAGACTGGATGCTTTATTTGTCTGTCTTTGTGACTGCACTTCCAATGACTTGATAAGCTTGACAAATACTAACATTTGGGAGCAAAATTCATATTTCGGCATGATTTACAAACAGTAAATGCCCTATGGGTATTAAAATCAGAATATTTACCTAAGTACTTCAGTGAGGATCTAGATTGCTAAACTTAGTTACAGATTATATTTCTGTTTAAATTAACTCACAAATTTAGCCAGAACTTTCATTAACTTCTTAAATTAATGATTTTGCACTTGTCCTCTTGTAGGTGGCAGTGCAAAGCAAGGCTCACACATTGTGTGATACTGTAATTAATGACTTCGTTACAAGAAAAAAGAACTCATTTAAAATTAAACACTCATCCTTAATCCTGATTTTCTTAACTTTTGACTGCCTCTTCTCGCACATAAGTAATATTCATCTGTTAGATAACGTAGTGCACACACATAGGACAGATATTTGTATTTGGCTGGTTTTCTTGCAGAATATAGTTGCTCCACGCAGTCTATAGGAGGAAACACTGGAGATACAAATCACAAGACAGAAAAACAAAGAAGCAGTTTTGTCATTTTGAATGACATCCACAATGAGCATGTTGTTGAAAATGCAATGAATAGTCCCATAGTTTTGACACAGAAACATTCAGCAAGAAGCATTACACAAATTATTTTTTCAGCATTTAATATATGCAAAATATCATAAATCAAGCACAAGTTACTGCCAGACAATCAAGAGAATGAAAAATACATTAAAGAAATGTCATATGTAAATAAAACAGATTGTCATCTGTTCTTAAAGATGTGTTGAGAATAACAGGAACATTTATGTCATTTAAATGTGGCTGAGATTTCTTACCAGGTGATATATATCTCTTCATGTAATATTCGTCAAAGTGACCACTGGGCTAGACACTTTGCAAAAGTTAGGACAGATCTTCAGTAGTCAAAGAACTGTAAATTCTGAAGAGCTGATAATCTGTTAAATCAAGAAACTTCACAATTGCAGATAGCGTTATTAAAAATAGGCTCAAACTATTCTTGAAGGAAAATACGAGTGTCTGATAGGATAGTCAGTCTCAGAGTTCACTTGATTTTCCAAAATCATAGCTATAATTACTGTGTCAGTCACCCTGGACTGATGTCTGTAGTAAGGATGTACAGGTGTTAGCCTACCCTCTATAGCCGTTGCACAACATATTAGTTTAAGCGGTTTAAAATTTGCCCTTATGTATACTGGATTTTCATTAAAATATTGATATGAAAAAATTTCCAATGTGAACTCAGAGCTGAACTCAGTCTTATAGCAAGCCTAGAGCTGTAGCTTCAACTGAATCATACATGTATGTATATCTATCAAATATTGGAATCAGATCGAGGCTTATAAAAATGCATGAAATATACATCACTAAAACAGGATTTTTGAACCCAGAAGTTAATAGATGGAGTTAATTTAAGGAATTTGAATGTAACTTTAAATTACTAGTTTTACTAATTGTGGTCAGCCCAGTAGCTGTTTGGTACTGGAGACTTTAGGGAACTAGTTGCTCCAACTATGTCAAGTCTAAACTAATGACTGTGCTGATTCAAGCTATTTATTCATAATTTTCTTTGGCAAACAGGCTCATTCCCTTTCTGTCATCCTTCCTGGAATGTAAGAAAATTTCTTGCTTATTTTTGAACGGTATCAACCAGCAGAAGCTGAGTATGAGAACAGAATGTCTAGATTATTTTGATTTTTTTTTCCTTTTCTTGATTTGTAGCCTGATTTTGCAACCTTTAATGACATGAGAAATACTGATCACAAGGTAGTATTAGTATTAAGACAACTTCAGGCGGTATTTATATGAGTATTTTATACTGGATTCTTTCTTTAATCTTTCAAATAAAATTAAATCTAGAAATACTGTTCTTTTGATTGATAGCAATATTTTCTAGCAATGATTTTCCCCTTTTTCCTCTATCGAGATGTGTTTTGCTAAGGTTACTACCTTGTTCAGTGATCTCATATCAAGTAATGTCACTAATAGCTGTTGCATACATTGTGCCAACAAACAGTTCAGAAAATGAAATATTCATTTGAAATGCACATAACTTAGAAGTGGTACCTCAGAAGCAGCAGCACCAAGCACAGAAACAGTGCTTGAATTAATTAGAGTTATAGCCTCTAGGTTTTGCATGTGCTCTTTGAATTCTAGGAATGTCTACCATTTCATCTTAAATATCAAAAGTAGATGGGAAATCTTATTGTTTCTTCTTTCAAAAGAGGCACATTTTTAGGAACTTTGTTTCCTATTTTGCCGTTCTTTTTCAAATATTCCAGTTTATCATGGACTGATGTTGAGGCAACAGTCAGCTGATACCTCACACACTTCTTTTACCTGTATGAGAAACTTAGATCGAAAATTGATATTTCCCCCATTACCACTGATGGCATCTAGTCAGCACATTGAATACTCATTTTTAAGAAAGGAATCCTTAGATTTTAGATAATATCAATGTAACCATCTTCCTTTCTGGTTTTAAATATTACTATGCAACGTAATAACCAGGGTTCCCTCCCTCTTCCCAGGTTCACAAATGTCTCCCAGACAACTGCCCTGACCCCCTCTCTCCGTGATTCATCCAGACTGAACTTTTATTCACATACAGTGACAATAACAGTATGAAGAAGGGAATTCCTACTTCAAGACAGAAAGAGCCCACTACTGTCATGGGGATAATTAAACACCATCTGTGAGCATCTGCTTTACCAGGTGTGATGCTAGGGTCCTCTGTATTGTGAAGTGGAATGGCTGTCTCACAGGAGGGGGACACTGGCAGCTTTTACAGACGGTGATTCCTCGGCCTGACAAGTAGCCCTCTGAAAGTCTGACTGTAAAGATGCGTCGCTAGGGATAGTTCCAACATAGAGGAGGACCTAAAATATAGTACTGTTATTTGTACTTGCTACTGACTGAGTATCCAAGTCACACTGTCTGCTCTTTATAAAAAAACCCAAAATGTATTATTTGGCACAGCAAAGTACAAATAGATTTGAAGTCATTAGAGTTACATGTCTAAAGCCTATAGAGCAAAGTTTACCTCAGTTCACAAGGCATTTTCTGCTCAAGACGTCATATGATCTCAACACCACAACCAGTTTTGCTTCCAGAAGCAATAAAAAGAGCTGCAGAGATTTTAAGATTATTAAAACAGAATTTACTCCACATTCACATACTGTGGTTAGCTAGCGACAGCTGGCTCCAAACCAGACATATAGTGACAACAGGGTTTAAATGCTGTAAGCAAGAGTTAAGTTGCAACTGTTTTTCTCTGCTACGCCTTTTTCATTTATATAGACACCAAGAAGCTTTAAGTACCTTGGACGCTGGAGGGGTGTTATAGTGCAGGCAGGCTCCAGTATAAAAGAAAAAAAAAAATTGTACAAAAATCTTCTGAGGTAAATCCACAAACTATGACAAGAATTTTAAACAACTATGTAAAAATAGGCTAGAGAATAATTTCAGCAGTAGCAGACTTGACACATCAGATTGTTGCTAGGAATCTGCTGGACAAAGAAAACTTTGTTCTTCACTTGTCTGCATATTCATTCTATGGCTGTAACTACCTAGTGAAAAAACCCCTAAAATATTAATGATAAGGTCATTGAGATAAATATAATAACAAAAATGTATGAAATAAGCTTTGCACTTTTAGGAAGATTTTTATTTATTGAAACATTTCATTTTGCACTGATCTTTTGAAAGCAGGGCACTTTACATGTTGCCTTTTAAATGTATAAGGTGGAGGAGAACAGTGAAAGGTAATCGTTTTGAACTACTTTGGGCTAAAATGTTCTGTGGGCTAAAATCTCACAAATGTGAGATTATTTTGAAATTTTACATAATTTTACATGTTTTGTTATAAATGTAAATGGTGTAAAACCTTTGCTTGAAATGGTGTTAAGCACCATGCATTTTTCTTTGAAATACGACTGTAAGCAATGATATAGTGATAGATATACATATGGACAACTCAAACCCATTATTTTAGGTAAGAGACAACCAGATTAGATAGTGCTTGGATGAGATATATTCAGGGTTGCCAAGTGGGAAGCAGGTGACTTACTCAAGAAATCAGTTTAGCTGACAAGTTGGGGAAAAGGATCAACTATAAAAATGTGTTTCCTGTTTTTCCCTTGTTGGCCACTGACAGCCACATCTGGAGACAGGATAACACATGACATAGATGGTCTGAACAAGTACGGCTGTCCTTACACTATGTTCTTCGTATCTTTGCCACAGAAACATTATTTAAAACTTGTACCAGTGCAGAAATGTTCTGATGGATCATCAGAGTGGAGATCCTGTCACAGAAGAAGGTGTAACTACAGATAAGTACTATAAGTACATATATAGAAATACAGAGGCTTAATGCTTACTTATAATAATGAAATTAAATCTAACGGGGACAATACTACTATTTATAAATATATATGTATAGATGAACAAAGAAAAAGTGTCTGCTGGATTCCTGGATGACCAAGCTGGAAAAAAGAACTGTATAAATGAAAGGATAACACTGGAACAAATTAGTATGAACTGATCGCAAAAAGTGTAATTTCTAATCACCAAAATAAATTCTTTAAAAGCTTTCTAACAGGAGAAAAGCAAAACTTTTAATGGATTTTTGAGAAGGAGCTTTGTAGATGGCATTACATGACAAGATGTCTGTAATAGTGCAGGTCTGAATGTGGTAGCTCAGACAAAACCCTTGAGGTTGTACGCTTCTATGAAGATTATACAAATAATAATGTTCCAGGAACAGCCATTGTACCAATAATGGCAGCAATTCCATACAAGATCCTGAAGGAATGACAAAGAGATTTGCTTTAGAAGTGCACCCCTGAACTCAAATGCCCATGTAGACGTACCTTCAGAGTATTGAAGTCCAAGATGCAAAAAATAAGCAGCTAAGAAGCTGACAGAATGAAATGAAAGGTCAACAGGTGACACTTAGCTTGCTGACCACGCAGAGTCCCTTCTCCGTGCGTACTTGGCTTCCCTTTCGCAGGGGGGGTGAGGGGCCTGAGGGACCTGCAGGCTGTGGGGCAGCAATGCTTAATGCACACTGGCAGCAAAAATGAGGACATACCCGCTACACTCAACAAGGGAGTCCTATCACAATGCAGAGTCACCAACCCAAATCTCAAATGAAGTGTGTTTGCAGTTCAGTACCTCAATCTCCGTGATCAATGAGCTTTGCTAAGGACTTTGGTGCTTTCAGTTCCTGTACAGGAGTCACCACCAGCAGCACTGGGGTCTCAGTATGATTTTCTCCTGCATGGTCTCTGTTTGTGCCCAGGCAGGAACATTGCGTCTGATCCTTGGGGATCAGACGGCAGCTCAGCCGTGGTGCTGAGCAGGACACCAGCACCTGGGAGTCAGGTGCTCTTGTTCTGTTGGGGATGTGAAGTCCAAAGTTGACAGGGCTGTGTGCCGTGCCTGTATTACTTTCTCTTTCCTATGGTCTATGCACCAAGTCTCAATGTTCTCTTGGTAAACTTTCTAACAAGCTCTCAAATTAAATGAAAATTAGTTTAGAAAACTTTACGTACAACTTAAGGATATCTTCCTCTTGTGGTAGCTCTGCCATAGCTGCAGCTTTTTTAATGCATAACAAATCCTCCCTGGATTTTTTATTTAGAAGAGAATACGCCTCTACATTTGCTGTTTTTCTGTTTAAATGTCATGTTTAGTGTCACAGAGTTCTGGTAAAAAATATTTTTGGACACCAATGCTGTAGACGTTTTTTCAGAGAGGTTGTTCAGACTATGCAGCCAGAAGGTCATTAAGGAACTTAAGTAAAACTCCTTTTCTCAGTGCCCGGCTTTGCCTGCAGTAGCTTTATCTCTTAGCACCCTATACAGAGATGACTTCTTACAGCCCTGGACACCAGAGTTTTTACTTTTCCTAAGTGAACTTTGGTTTATGTTGCTCCCACAAGGAATGCCCCATCTGCAGTCCTGCTGCAGTCTGACTCACTGACTCCTGCTTTCTATTAATTTAGTCAATCCTTTCACTGACTCCCAGACCAATGTCAGGCAATGTTTCTTCTACCTGTACTGAATTGATTGCTCTCTCCCTTTTACTTAAGGATTCTTCCTTGTTCAATGTAATAGATTACTACCGTTTTTGATCAGTTTTCCCAATTTTATTAGTGAGTAGAGTGGTCTTACTTTGTCATTGCTGGCACTGGCCCATTTTCTGAAATTACCAGTGGGCCTGTGAAAAATACAGATTTTTTTTTTTTTTAATTTCCACTGTAAAAAAACCCAGTTGTTTGAAAAGAGAAAAACAGTCAAGTCAAAAGATACTCTGCTTCTTTTTGAATGAAGATGATGAAATATTCCTTCAAATTTTTTTTTTCCTCCTTTGATACAGAATCTTTAGGCTTGTGTGTATAAATATGATTGGTGCCTCTTATATAGTGAGAATTAACAGAATAAGGCTGGTAGTTTGCAGTCACTGAACCAGTGTAGTTCAGCGTAGTTTGTCAGTGCCGTTACATGGAATATTAAATTAACTGAGTAGACTGAGAAATCTAAAGAGTTTGCAGTAACATCTAGAAATGTCACCCAACTTAAAATACACGTGTAAGTATGTATTCACATAACCTCAGTGACAAACAGCTCTGAAAGTCAGCTGTACTGCTTAACACTACCGAGTGACGGCTCGCTGACTAACAAGAAGTCACTTTAAAAAGAAGCCTGACTGCAACGTTACCTTTTTGGAGAAGGAACTGTAGTTCATTATATTAGTAATGCAAGCACCATGAAAACAGAATTTGCTGTGAATGAAATGACTACAGCGATGCAGGCTTCAGTCGTGCCTTTGAGGCAGTGAACCACAGCAGGAGCACTGCGAGGCTACCAGAGGCGCAATGCCTGATGAATTTCCCAGCAAATCAGACTGGAACTGTATGCTCTGCCATTTGAAAGGTCTGGGTTCAGTTTCTGGCTCTGCTACAGATTCCCTCTAGGCAAATCACTCGCATCTTGCTGTGCCTCAGTTCTCCGTCTGTAAAAGGGAGATAATGATTCCCTGCCTCGCAGAGGGTTTGTGAAGATCAATTCATTAATGTTTGAAAGGTGCAGTGCTGGAGAGCACATCGCTGTCAAGCAGGTTGGGAATACAGCCTCAGCAATACACCTGAAGCTTGTGAAGCACATGCTCTCTTGGGGAAATACGCTTTGTTTTCTCTTCCCCAGGTTTGTGAGAATGGCTGCGGTCTTCCCCCTTCAGACGGTGCACAGGCTGGGGAGAACTTTCAGTGACGGGAATTGCCTGAACATCCATTTGAAGAAGTGAGAGGAGTCATCTTTCTGGTTTTCTTACTCTTGTCTCTATCCAGGTTATGCTCCGATTTTGCTAGTGAGACTTTTTGATATACAGCACTGGCTGGCACGGGGAGAGGTTTATCTGCCTTTCCCCCCACTTCTATCTGTCCACAGCAGAATGCAGCAACTGTTGCTTGCTCAATAAACAAACAAAAAATGGAAACTATTCCCTTCCCCCCTGCAGTGTTATTATTAAAACAATGTTTAAATGACAACATTTTCAAAAACTGTAAAGAACTACAAGATTAACAGAATTACTCCGTTATCCATGCCTGACAGCTCTCATATACTGTATATTCTAAAATAGATGACCAAGGAAAATGTTACATCCATTACCTCTTGTTACGTTCCAGACCTGAATTTCCAAATCCTCTCTCTGTAAGTTTTAATCCTCTGCCCTCAAAAGCAGCTGAGAAGAGCTAGCGGATTCTCCCACAAAAATCCATCCAGAGGCAGTAAGGGGGCATTAGGCCATGGACACTTGCAATGCTTTACCCCAGAGATATTATACTAAGTAATAGTCAAAAGATCCTTTATGAATAGTATTTGCCAGAAAAGGGCCAATGGTAGAATGAACTGTCTGCAGTAACTCTGTTGGTTTAGGCAAAGATAAAATTCAGCCTCACAGTCTCTCTGATGAAACAATACTTGCTATAACTTCTTAGGGGTGAACACTTTTTATCTGAAAATATTGTGAGGGGGCAACACGGAAGTAGAGAGGCTCAGCAACATTCAAATTTGGGTGGTTGTCTTTGTTCCCTCAGTAAATTCAGCTCTGGGAAGAATTCATGTCTTTCTTACAAAAACAACGGTCCCCTTCCAGATGGTGATCATCCTGCACGTAAAGTCTTTCAGTGCAGAATTTCTTCCGGCTTCCAACTTAAATCACGTAAAAAATGCCAGGTAAGTGAAGAGATGAAAGTGAACATATGTTAATTAGTTTGAAGAAAAAAATTATTTCAACAGTAGCTGGCAGCTTCTTTGGAATAGTCCCCATTTTACCTTCTAAAAGGTGGCCCCAAATATCCATTTTTGGAAGGGTACGTGTTTGTGAATATTGCATCTGGGGTTCCTAGAGACATTAGTTTGAGGAAATGTAGTAAGAAGAAAATTCATAGTTGTAGTACTTAAATTCCTTGCTTTCTGTAAAACATCTTCATAATTGGTGCTATTATATAAGCAGGCCTGTGAGATTATTTGACAGCATCTCCTATTTATTCCATTAATCACTTAGCAGAGGAATAAAATATTGCAAACCACCACTCTCCAGACCTTGAACCTTGAAAATGCAGCTTTTCTACACGATTCCTGCACCCCACTCATAAATAAAATATCAGTGTGCCATCTACTCATATTAAATTACAAAATTAACATCTATCAGCTGCAGTTCTTTCTCTTTTTTTTTTTTCTCTCCTTAACTTTAATGTTGCTCTGAAATGGTTTAATTGAGATCAATGGGAATAGTTGCAGAATGAGGTGCAATTCAATGTGATGTGAGAATTGGGGTTGCTATAATAAGGGTTAAGAGAGACGAAATGAGAAGAACAAGTGACTTCTTTGCCCACCTGTGAACTAGAGCGCAAAAAAGCTGGATTCTGTATTCCCCTCACTCCTCTCTCTTCTGCAGCCGCTAATCAAACTGTGTAAAAGCAAACACAATGAAAGCAGTTGGATCTGCCGGCAATGCAGTGTGGGATCCTTGCCCTGCAGCTTGGCTTCTGTTCAACACACCCACAGCCTGTGGGGTGGGAGACAGGCAAGACCTCTATGTTTCTCATGTACTTAAAAAAAAAAAAAAAAGAGCAAAGACCCTGAACGTATATGTTTAGGCTTTCCAGCATTCCTGGAGTCGAGGTCTGTGCTCCATAAAAGCACTGGCTGGGATGGTATTCAACCACATGCTTAGTCTTTTGGGCTGTGGATATATTTTTCTGTGTTTAGAATGGTTGCTGGTTACTCTTTTTAAGTAAAGAAAAACACATCAGCTGTTATTAAGGTTTTACACAACCTGTGTAAGAGAATAAGAGGAAATACTGTTGTTTAGATATAAAAATAGAGTGTATTTGGCATATATATGTATATTTTGCAATTGTATGCCTGCATAGAAAATATCAATCATTTATTCACAGATGAAAAGAGTGAATCAAAACAGGCACAGAATGTCCTGCAGCATGGCAAGGAGTCTGAACTAAGGCACCACTAGAGGCAAGCAGGATGGAATTTTATCGTCAGTACTTGAGCATCAAATTATTTCTTTAAAACTGCGCCTGATATCTGTCAGGGTGTTTAATGTTAGTGAGCCAAGGCAAGTTATTTATTTTTTTCTCCAAGTAGTCACTGAGATTCAATATGAAGCACTACCCTGGTGTCAGAAAGGTAAGCGAGAGCTGCTTTCATCAGGTCTCAGGCGCAGGAGCGCCAGCCGGCGCGGGGCAGGAGGAGCATCGCCACGGCTCCAGCTGCCTGCCCGGCTGTAGCCAGAGCAAAGCACGCAGCCTGGCCAGCTGCTGGGGAACCTTGGCCACGTTATGAAGCCCACAGTACAGCCTTATAAAAAGGATGCCAGATTTTTTTTTTTTATCTAAGACAACTGCTAAAATAATATTTAATATTGAGCAACGTAGATATAAAGACACTGGAAACCACTTTATATGTAGATCTCCATCCTTCCTCTTGACAGGGGAATATGTAATTCGCCTGACTGAATTCTCCCACACCACGTGCACAGAAATCCCGGTATGTCCGGGGATTTCTGTAGACAACTTGGAAAAGCAAGTGTGAAAGTCTGATAAAAATTATTCCCTTGGAATGAGTATATTCCATTAGAATATATTCCAATAACTCTCTCAAATTCTCCTCAGCAATCATATACTTTTCAAATTGAAATTTTCACATTGTTTTCAAATAATATCATTCAAATGCTAAAGCATTCTGTCAACAATTTTATTTCCCTTTCTTTTCTATTTTGCTACATTATGCCCTGAAATTTTATGTCTCTCTTTGTGTCCCTTTTTCTATTCTTCTTCAGCTTTAAATTAATTAAAACCGTATCAATAGAGAGGATATTCTTAAAATAATGGGGCTTCCCATGTATTGTATAATCTCCCAGTTAACTTTCAGCTGGTATTCTTCACTGAGTCTTTATCATATAGAATGCAAAGAAATCAGTGTTACCTGGCTTCTATGACTGCTGAGCACCAGCCTCAGAGTAAAAATCTTTTATTCCCCTTAAATTCCATTGCATTTGGGTAGCTTAACTGATACAACACTTGCACTTTACTTGCAGTACCTGATTTGAATAGTGCCTCATACAGTTTCATACAGTCATCTGTACTATTTTGAAACAAAATCTGAAGTGTAACACTTAAAAGACTTCAATGCTACAGAGACATTTATCTACAGACCTGAGAAATAAAGAGAATAAAATAAAAAATTCAAATTAATCTTGCTCCTCTAAGCCCCAGTGATGAGTTGCTTGCATTTAGACAAATGAGGCTCCAATTGAATTTGGATGTACATGACTGTTGGGTGAACAAGTCACAAATGACAGAAGGCATAAAAAACTAGGGAGGCAAGTGGGCCTACTAGATGATTCCTGCTCACTCTTTCAATAGTTAAAAATAGTATCCCCTAACAGTCATCTGCAGTAATAACAGCCCACCTGAGTGGGCTCTGTCAAATTCATATGTTGGTGTGTACTTGTCTAAATGTGAGCTGTTGTATTTTACTGGTGATCTGTGAAGAATTATCTCATTGAGTATGTTGATCAGCTCTGTTGACCATAAGTCTGCTTGACTTATTCACCTTTTCAGTTTTTTTTTTTAATTCAATATAAGGTCTTAATCCATCTACTTGGAATTTGAATAAATGAGCTTCTTAAACACCTATTTTGAGCCAATCATTTATTAATTACATGTTCCCTACTGAACAAGTTATAAGCAGAGTATTTTTTCCAGTTTCATTTTTTAAATTAATGAGTTCACATTTCAACTTTTTTTTTAAAGTTACTCGTGCAAATGTGGTTGTTCCAACTTCTTTTCACCATTATAAAATTGTTTTCTAAAACGTAATACAATAAAAACTGTCATTCCTTTCCACCAGAACATTTCCCAGAGGGTAAAATTCATTTCACCCACCTAAAAAAAAAAAAAAGTGTAATATAACTTTTCTAAGTGAGTTTTGACAGTTTGGGAATTTATCCACATTACATTATAAATGTCATTTTGCTCTGTGAATAACATTCCAGCATGCCTACCTTTAGTTATAACCTCCACCTGTCAGGAAGAAACAGCATTAATCCCAGATGAGAGGAACTCTTCCAGAAAATGGATGCTGAGGGCAGGGGATGGGGACCTCCCTGAAGGCTAGTCAGAAACAGAGGCTCCAGGGGGACCCACTCTTTATGTGGGTGGGCTGCTGGTGTGGCACTGAGCCCAATGGACTGCTTTCACAGAAACTCACATTAGCTGATGGGGAGGGAAAACACCTGCTGCAACCAAGTAGGTGGGAAACTAGTTGGTCTTTCAATGATAATCTGCCCCAGATGTGAGAGAAGTAAGTTACTGTGTGAGCAAAGAGGCACCAAGATGTTTGTTCCCATTTGGAGTCCAGTGTTGCTGTGTCTTTGCAGGGGCAGCGGGGCAGGGGGCCCTGGCGGAGCAGCAGTTGTTGTCCTATGGGGGAGGCGTGCTGCTGGGCAAGAAGACTATGACCAGCGGTGTCCTGGGCAACGGGTTGTTCAGGCTGCTTGGGGAAGGGTGGTATCAAGGTTTAGTGCATTCATCTCCATCTTAGTAACACTCGTTGGTCTCGGAGGACTAAGGTTTGCTGGAGTTGGACAATGGAGGCGCAACTGCTGGTTTCTGAGGTTCCTCTAAGCCCCTGAGGAGAAAGGAATGGGATTTACTGCTGGTTTTGAGGTCCACACAACACACTCATGAAGCTGCATCTGTTATCAGGCATCTCAAAAGCAGCAGTAACTTTGTAATGAAGAAGAAGTAGTAGAAATCCCTGGTAGTAAAAGAGAAGCAGCAATATGTATTGACTAAAATGGCTTACCGCTCAAAATGGGCCAAACCCAAATAACAGCAATCAGACATAAGGTGTCTACTCTGGTGAACACCTGGTCCTCTGGCTAAATGATCCCATTTACTACAGAGAATTTGTTTTCTTCATGTGTTTTCTTCATAGAATGGTTTATTTGAAAAAAATAATTCTGTATGGTTAAGATATACATTTCAACCAGTGCTCAATCATTTATTATATTCAGAATAGAAGATATTAAATATAGCCATGCAATTTAATATTCATATAAATTACCTGCCTAATATTCACGTGTATTAAAGTAACTTCTTCCAGCAAGGGCTTGTATAATCTTAACCTGTGAGATCAAGGTGACTTTTCTTTGGAATACTTATTAGGTATTTCTTGCAAAAAAGTAGGACCAGTAGCTGGGTCAGCTGCCTAGGAAAGTCATGGGGAGAGTTTCAGATAACAGGAATTTCTATACATTTAATATTGTACCTTGATACTCTAGAAAAGAACAGAATTTGTTTATTTCCTACAAAGTGATGTATTCTTTTGATGTGAACAATCTGACAAGTCTGTAGCTGGACCTGCCTCAGATATTTCCAAGAGTAATGCAACTTCTAGAATAGGAAGAATTGTGGAGTTAGTTAGACATATTTTGACTCAATGTAAAAAGCAATAAAGTTTAGAGGGAAGTGCAGGCAGTTGGTAAAAAGTTAGTAGCATAGGAAGGTTGAAATTCCCACCTGTATGAGGTGGCAGTACAAGAGGTCATTACTTAACATGATTCAGGGGACACAAGGGCAACCCTTACCCTCATTGCGAGCAGCCATGCAAATAAATAGGTTTTTGTTTCCATCCACAAAAATAGGCTTCTCTTTTTACAAAATCCATGGGTATTCCCCTCTCTCTGTGTCTATAACTCATTCTTTACTGATATTTAACAAGCTTTAATCATCCAGTGAGGAAGACCAGCTAACGATGCATAATTTAAGTGACCTGTCACTTAAAAAAAGCCAAAGTAGCTGGCTGCAGTAGCCCTTTATAGATTCCAGTTTTCAAGCCATGAGCCAAGCACTTCCAGAAGAAAAAAAATGGAAAAAAAACCCCAACACCCCAGAATTCAGATCAATCTATGCATGAAAAGTTTAGGAATGGCAAAAGATGTTGAAAATTGTGGAGATTTATCTGAAATGAAAAGAGCAGCAACGGTCCCCTGGCAATGTAAGATGAAAACTTGTAAATCTGAGAGTACCCACACAATCCTGCGCTGAGCACTAGCAAATAAAGGTAGTTTGAGTACAGCAGTCATAGGTGCAGTTAGCTATGCAGTTATGAATTAATTAAAGCTTTCACTGTTACTTTTACTGACTAAAGGAAAAGATCAGGAAAACATACTGATTCTTTTCAATGTCTTTGTGTTGGAATTTGGGAAATCTAGATTCTTGCATTGGAGCAATTTTGTTCCAAATGTGCTCTTGTCACCCTGCAAAAGGTGAATTACAGCCACTCTGAAGGGACTGAGCTCAACTCAGGATGAAAATTAAAACTGGATGTCCTGTGAGACACAGTAGCTTGTATTTAGTTTCCTAATGGGCCTGAGTAAGCTTTTAATCTCTTTGTCCATATTTTCTATCTCAAGAACTGAGGATAATAAAAATAATAATACTTTGAGGGCTTAAGCAATAGGACTTCTCTGATGCATAGTAGATGGTGCCAGCAAGGGTCTTCTGTCATTGTGTCATTATGCAGCGCACAGTGGGACCTCTGTTTTGGTTTGGACATGGAAGCAGTCAGTAATCACAGCGGTTATCATTAAGTCAAAATGTTCCGTGTCTATTTCACTCTGGCAACACTTTCACTCAGTATAAAATAACCCTATTAATGTGTTATTTCATACTACCAACATACCAACTGGTTACTAACCATAGTTAGTTAGTTAGTGCATGTTACCGATTAATGGGAGTTTGTCACAGAATGCCATACTAGCTCAGGGGTGTAATACCCATGACAAAACAAATTCTTACAGAACTGTAACAACTGAGCCAATTGCCTAGATCACAGCCAATAAATTATATTGCTGTTACAAACTGAACGGTATTTAACCATCACACAATGGATGTTTGGGAGTGCGGTGCTCCAACTCCTATTGTGATTGCTGTTTTTCTGACTGAAGACAGATGTTTAACTATGCCACTATATGTCAATCTTTCAGCCTGAACGAAGAGTAAAAGTTTTTGAATAAACTGTGATGGAGTAATTAAACTCATCTGCCTGAAGCTTGAAGCAGATAGCTTGTGATTTACACACTCACAGTGAATTCTTTGCACAACTTTTCTCCCAGTGCTCTGAGCTACATCATGGTAGAAAGATTCCTGCCAGGTAGTATGAGATACGTTGTAAAGCAGAGCAAGCATCTGCTTGGAGTGACGGTGAGGGGAAGGGCCTACGCTTTAAGGTTTTGGATGTTTTTTGCTATTTTTGACAGTTGCTTTTTACACTGCAATTCTACTTATGGAAGAATTTCTTAGACACATGCCTCTAGTGGCGGAGCAGCAAGCAAAAGAACCTTGAAAGCAAAGCAGAAGGATGCTATCAAGGAAAGGAAGTAAGAGACAATTACTAGCTGCATATTAATGCTGAATGTTTCTTTACCTGTGTACCAAAAGTAAAATAAAAAGTCAATGTAATAAAATTTTCTATAGCTGTTATGAAACATTATAAAAGATTAACTTGATTTTTCCAGGAAAATGCTGTAGCTTCCTTGTGCTACATGCATCTGAAAAGTAGCTTGCTGTTTGAAGTGGTGTTCAGATCTTCCCAATGAAATTTGAGGTGCTTGTCAGATGTGCAGAATAGAAAAGCTGTGGAGTTAAAAAGGGAAAGGTTAACAGTCATTCTAAGTTTCCTCAGCCTCTCTTTGATCAGTAAGAATATTAAAACCATGTGCCTTATGCTCTGTAGCATAGTGAGTCAGTTATCACAGATAAAGTGCCAAGTTCCGCAAGTTCATAGGGGCAGATAGTACTTTCCCATAGCCAAAGATCTAAAAGACCTAAGTAAGAGCAATATTATTTTCGGGATGCAGTTAAGAACATGGTGTACCTCTACAAGAATATTTAATAAAATCTATTTTCTCCTCTGAAGAATTACATATCCATCTCTCACATATAAGCCAGCCTTTAATAGATAGGTCCCAAATACTTATTTCTACACTGCAGTTAAGACTATCTTTTGTCTGGCAAGACTGTAGCCTCCAAAGTGATAAGGTATCTCAAGTTACAGAGACAGATGTTTGTGGTAAGGTGAACACGGACAAAATCGGATTATACTGACAATATTAAAAATGGAGTTGAGGGATACAACTCGGGACAAAGATCTTTAAAAAGACTTGAACAATAGAAAGCTAGCAACAAAAGATCTCAGCTGCTAATCAAGAAAAAGACTGAGCCTGAAAAAATGGGAGAGGGAAACAAAATAAAGAAAGCTTGTGAAATGAATAGGTAGTGTTTGTATAGATTCATTGTTAGCCTTTGCATAAAATATTTTAAATCTGATAATCAAATATATACTGTGTATACAGAGAAAGATTTGGTCGTCCTGGAATTGAAAAGGAAGACATCACTTTCTCATTCAATTTGTCAAAGCACTCTTCAACACCACAGTTTCATCTGTTTCTCTAAACTCAAGGTTAAGTTATGGAATGCTTTTTTTTAAAAAAACCTTTCCGTTTGTTTGCTTTTATACAGAGATCCCATAAAGCCTTTGTATGGAGGATTATCCTGTGACAAGTTATCTGATGAAAATATCCATACAATCAGCCCTCAGATATAAAACCGCCAAAACTAATTTGATTTTCTGCCTGCCTAGGAATCTCCTAGTTCTTTTCTGATCTGATTAATGGAGAAAAATGCTGAAACAAAAGTCAAGCTTTCTCACTGAATTACACACAGAAATGAGGCAGGAACCTCTTGATCATATGGATATGTATGAGAAGCTGTATACCAGAAATGGGGGGAAAAACCACAAGAAAAGTATCATGCCAGAGCACGATATAGCTCTTTGGAGAGACCTCAGTGTTTTGGGTAATTTGATTAAAATTCAAATTAATTTTATTCATGTAAAATTTATATTTTAATAATTATATATGCATATCTATACAAATACATACCCATCCCTTATTATACTAATGAAGTGTGCTTCTGTAGGTTAAAACCACTGTTATGGCCAGTACAAGGTCTGAGCAGTCTTAAAACCCTTTTTGCTGATGGAAATAGAAATAATTCTTACTATATCTTTTTTACAAGTAGATGGGAAAATGAACTTCAGCACTGCAGTAGCACACACAGTGCAGGTGGTTTCACGGTCTTATGATATTTATATATACAACTCATTAACTTTTTAAGCAAGCAGGATCATTCATTTATTAGACATTTCCTGTGCAGTAGTGACCATCTCGCCTACTAGTGACAAGCACCTGAAAATAATTAGCCACAACTAACATTAACTCCAAGAGCTGCATAGTCACAGTAATATCACTTTAAGGATGACTTAAATACCAAAGCTTGCAGTCAGACCTCTGTTAAATAACATCACTGACAAACTTCTTCTAAGTGTTGAGTTACTGGACTATGTCTATTTTATAATCTGTTGTTTTAACTCATAAGTATATAATAGGGTTATAGAAATTTTTTTATGTTCCCTAAATAGGAAGAATATATAAGCTGTTTTCATACAGTAATTGAGCTGTTCTTTTTCGGCCTTGATTGTTCTTTGATATTGTTAATAAGCCAGGTGATATATGAAAACTGTCTCAGAATGGAAATATCTTTGAGGTTTGCAAAGTCACGTAAGTGACAGATGAGGCGAATGCAAACCCATTACTCGCAAAATGCCATAATACAAGAATTAAGGAGTAAGCAATAAAACTGTTACAAAATTTATTTAAAACAGCTAACAGACAGCAAGATTTTTTAATGGTGAATACTGAACTTTCAAAATTTGTTAAACTGGGGAAAAAAACCCTGGATGATATTATCAAAGGTTCAAAAAAGCATTAGGCAAATTCATAGGCAGATGGTTCACAATGGATATTGATAGGAATAGGCAGGAGTGTGCCCTGACATCTCTAATATCTGATCAAAGGAAGATCAAAGAGCGAGTATGAGAATGGGCTTCACCTCCTCCTAGCAGTTACAAAACAATTTTGCAGTTATTGCTATGGTTTCACAGAAGATCTTCTCTCTTTAGACACAGAAATTCCTCTCTCACCTGAGTCTACAAAGAAGATGTCAAGTAGTTCATCTTTCTAGCTGTGAATTCGTATTACTGCTAAAACACTCCTTTGGGTTTTCAGGGATGCCAGACTGTGGATGTAGCCCAAAGCCAGAGATGCTGCTGACCTATGGAGTGCTGCCACATGACCCTGCAGTGCTCCACAGATTGCTCTCTCTTTTGGTCTTTAAAGGTCTGATGAAGAACTGAATTTGGAGAGCTAAGGTCAGTCCCAGCAGCACTGGCGGGGGTGGGCAATGGCTGAACAAGGGATACAGGTTGAAACATTACGGTGCAAATCATTAAAGACACGGGGAAGAAAACTGTGCATCAAAATGTTAGATAGTCTGTTCCTTTTCTAGGACACAGGCAGAAGATTCTTTACTTTTAGTGCAAAATCCTCATGCAGAAACTGAAGAGAGATTTTTGTTTAATACAAATAGTGAACTCTGTATCCATCTCCATAGTTGTGAGGTACACCCAGATTACATCAAGTGAAGTCATCAAGTTGCAATGGAGTAATTTGCTTTTTGCAGGTTTCGACCTGTGTCTGAATACTCTCTAGAGATTTTTGTCTTTCAGCTGTGTCATTTGAGACTTTTTTCTGATAAAAACAGCTCTTTCTTTAAAGCAGATTTTTGTCTGTTTCTTTAAGCCATAGCCTTACATTTTTCACTATGTGTTTTCTTGCTACAGAGGGAGATTTCATCATTACAGATGAAGATTAAGCAGCAGGAACACAGAAACTGAGAAACAAAGATAATACTGCTATACAACTGACTTTAGCATTACAAATAAAGAAGAAGAGAAATAGCAGAAGAATAAAAATAGGCAGAGTTACCGGAATGAACATTGATTTCACAAATCCTATTTACTGTCAACAGGTCTTTCAATAGCAAAATGATTAACATGTCTCCACTTCTTACTGAAAAGTATATTTTTTTCATTTTTTAGTAGGGAGATTCCAAAGCTATGTAGAATATTTCCATCTATTTACGGTTAACGTTAAAATCATCAAGGTAATTTGCATTGAAAGAATTTTATTAACAATTATTTTATAGGATAGTAATAATAAAGTTTCTATTGCAGTCCTTCCTAGAGTTTAATAGAGTGAAACAGTAGCACAAGCTCTCACACATAAGCAGAAATATACATGCTCATATTAAACTCTCCTAAATATATGGCTCTGAAAATAAAACTTTCTGTGACCCAATCTAATGCCTGTTTAATCCACAGAATGCATTTATGCCTATTCATGTGAGAATTTATAATATGCTGCACTGAGGACAAGAAGAATTCTAACAAAGTTCTATCCGGAAGGCCACTCACTTTTCTGTATAACATGGGTTTTAAGCGACCAGACGTAAAAGCTAGCCAAGAACCCAGTCCCACCCAATGCAGTCATGCCTCTCTATGAGAGAAAACCTGGATCCAACCGGCCCAAACCTGCCAACTCCTGGCTGCCATTTTAAAATCAGAAATCTTCGCATTTGAAGTCATTTAGGTCAAACACCCATGTAGTCAAATGAGTCAATCCACTTATACTCTTACTGAACTCAGCCACTTTTTGTTCAAATTCAAAAGAATCATAGAATCATAGAATGGTTAGGGTTGGAAGGGACCTTAAAGTTCATCTAGTTCCAACCCCACTGCCATGGGCAGGGACACCTCCCACTAGATCAGGTTGCTCAGAGCCCCATCCAGCCTGGCCTTGAACACTTCCAGGGATGGGCTTCCACCACCTCTCTGGGCAACCTGTTCCAGTGTCTCACCACCCTCATGGTGAAGAACTTCTTCCTAATCTCCAGTCTGAATCATCCCATCTCTAGTTTTAATCCATTCCCTCTAGTCCTACCATCACCCGACATCCTAAAAAGTCCCTCACCATCTTTCTCGTAGGCCCCCTTAAGATACTGGTAGGCCACTATAAGGTCTCCTCGGAGTCTTCTTTTCTCCAGACCGAACAACCCCAACTCTCTCAGTCTGTCCTCATAGGAGAGGTGCTCCAGTCCTCTGATCATCCTCGTGGCCCTTCTCTGGACACGTTCCAGCACATCCATATCTCTTTTGTAGTAGGGGCTCCAGAATTGGACACAGTACTCTGGGTGGGGTCTCACGAGAGTGGAGTAGAGGGAGAGAATCACCTCCCTCGACCTGCTGGCCACACTTCTCCTGATGCAGCCCAGGATACGATTGGCTTTCTGGGCTGCTAGTGCACACTGACAGCTCATGTTGAGCTTCTTGTCCACCAGCACTCCCAAGTCCTTTTCTTCAGGTCTGCTCTCAAGCCAGTCACTGCCCAGCCTATATTGGTTCTTGGGATTGCCCCGACCCAGACGGAGGACCTTGCACTTGGTCTTGTTGAACTTCATGAGGTTGGCATGGGCCCACCCCTCCAGCCTGTCAAGGTCCCTCTGGATGGCATCCCTTCCCTCCAGCGTGTCAGCCACCCCACACAGCTTGGTGTCGTCGGCAAACTTGCTGAGAGTGCACCCTATGCCACTGTCCATGTCGCTGACGCAGATGTTAAACAGGACCGGTTCCAGTGCTGATCTTTGAGGGACTCCACTTGTCACTGGCCTCCACTTGGACATGGACCCATTGACAGCCACTCTTTGGGTGCGGCCATCAAGCCAGTTCTTTATCCACTGAATAGTCAGTCCATCAAACCCATATTTATCAGCTTGGTGACCAGGATGTCATGTGGGACAGTGTCAAAAGCTTTGCTCAGGTCCAGGTAAGTGAAGTCAGTTGCTCTCCCTTTGTCTATTGATGTTGTGACCTTCTCATAGAAGGCCACCAGGTTTGTCAGGCACGATTTGCCCTTGGTGAAGCCGTGTTGATTGTACCCAATCACCTCTTTGTTATACTTCTGCCTCAGCAGTGCCTCCAGGAGGATCTGCTCCATAACCTTACCAGGCATGGAGGTGAGACTGACTGGCCTATAGTTCCCTGGTTCCTCCTCCTTTCCCTTTTTGAAAATGGGGATTATGTTTCCCCTTTTCCAGTCAGTGGGGACTTCACCAGACTGCCATGACTTTTGGAACATAATAGAGAGCAGTTTAGCAACCTCATCCGCCAGTTTCTTCAGTACCCGTGGGTGTATCCCGTCAGGTCCCATGGACTTGTTCACTTTCAGGTTCATCGGATGGTCACAAACCTGATCTTCACTTCTGATGGGCAGTTCTGTCCACCCCCTGCCATTGTCTTCTGTGACTCCGGGAGTGTGGCTGGAGCCCTTGCCACTGAAGGCTGAGGAAAGGAAGTTGTTGAGAACCTCAGCCTTCTCCATATCACTTGTCACCAGCTCCCCCGTTTCCTTTCTGAGGGGGGCCCACACCCTCCCTAGTCGTCTTCTTACCATTAACGTACCTACAGAAATTTTTGCTGTTAATAAAGACAGCAGAAAGAAATAAAGACTTTTTTCCTTTAGTAGCATGTTTTGGTGCTTAATCATTTTTCCTGTTAAAAAATGGATCTTACTTTTTATTTCAGTTTGTTTAAAATGTCCAGACATTAGTCATTGCTAAATCTTTCCCTGCTAGAATGATTTTACCTTCAGTACTGTGTATTTCTCCCCATGAAAGAAACAATATAACTTGCTTGTACTCCATATGTATTGAATAGCAATTATTTTTGCTACACACAGAAAGCTGATTTTATTTATCTGTTTGTTAAAACTTCAATGTCTTCCACAAAATTTTCAGAGAACGCCCATGTATTATAGAAGCATGTGTAGCTTATTCTTGCAATTGTTAAGTCTGTAGTGACTGCTTCTCACCCAGCCTTAGGACACCTCCTAATTTAAGTAATACCCATTCACTGATCAGACACACTTTGTGGTTACAGAGCCTTGGATAGAACATTTGGAGTGCGCATTTTGGTAGAAGAGTTTAAAAAAATCAAAGGCATCATAGAAACGTCATTTATAAAATCTGAAAGAGACCAACGTAGCAGGTTTGCACAAGTATTTCTACAGTGTCATCAGTAAAAATTTTCATTTACATCTTCTTTTAGATGGCTAATAACCATTTCTGCAGTTCATAGTCCACATATTTTTGTTGTGTGTCTCACGTGTAAATCCTTCTTCACAGCTTTTGCATCCTTGATGGCTGCGCCTTCTCCTGCCCCAGAGACCACCGCACACACTGCAGCAAACCTCTTCAGAGAGAGGAAGCTGGGATGGTCAACTTGTTCTTTCCTTCAGCTCTAGACCATTAGAGTGGAGTGTTCCCTGGCATCAAAATGTCTGGTCACACATCCAGAGTTATGAGAAGGGACCGAGATAGAAAGATAGAAAGAAAGGACGCCTGGCCCTAGCCTGCAGCCCAGCTTCTCTTGCCTGGAGGAGAAGAGCCCAAGTGTCTTCGTTGCACAAGAACCTAATGATCTCTGTGTTTCTTGCTGCTGCTTTTGATGCCTCGTTACATGTCCATCATCACTCAGCAGTGAAAGTGATGTTGACCAAAGCCAATTATCCAGGAATTTCCACACCATCAACTTAATATAATACTGACAATTGGCAAAGGAGCAGAAAAAAACAAAGAAATGACAGATACATAAATACATAATGGGAAGTACTTTAAACAACTCATGTTGAATAAGTAGAAAAAAATGCTTAATGGTAAGCAGAACATTTTGTATTTATTTGAGGAATACCTGGCAACAAAACAAAATGCTGGGGCAAAATGCAATTCTGATTTTTTTTTTATATTCTGTCAATTTTTCGTCTTAAAGATCTTGGGAATGCTTTTGAGGGGAACACAATGGATTTTTCAAAATGTGGGTTTGTGTTTTGGTAATGCCATTCATCTCAGAGACAATATTCTGCTCTCATTTGATGACTTGTCACATATTCTCTTCACAGGATTTGTGAAGAGCATGTCATAAGCCAGCATGTCATAAGCCAAAGAATTAGGAGAAGAAGTTGGGAGACTATGAAAAGGGCGGGGAAAATAGCCAGTCTGGATGAATAAGGAACTTTTGATGGGACTTAGGAATAAAAGGAGGGTTTACCACCTTTGGAAGAAGGGACAGGCAACTCATGAGGAGTACAGAGATCTTGTTAGGTTATACAGAGAGAAAATGAGGAAGGGAAAAGCCCAGCTGGAGCTCAACTTGGCCACTAACATAAAGGACAACAAAAAAAGTTTTTATAAATACATCAACAAAAAGAAAGCCGGGGAGAATCTCCATCCCTTACTGGATGCGGGGGGGAAAGTTGCAACCAAGGACGAGGAGAAGCCTGAGATACTTAATGCCTTCTTTGCCTCTGTCTTCAATAGTCAGACCAGCTATCCCCAGGGTGCTCAGCCTCCTGAGCTGGAAGATAAGGATGGAGAGCAGAACAACCCACCCATAATCCAGGAGGAAGTAGTCAATGATCTGCTTCTGCACCTAGACGTACATAAGTCTATGGGACTGGATGGGATTCAGCCAAGAGTACTCAGGGAGCTGGCAGGAGAGCTCACCAAGCCTCTCTTCATCATTTATCAACAATCCTGGTCAACAGGGCAGGTGCCAGATGACTGGAGGGTGGCTAATTTGACACCCATCTACAAGAAGGGTCGGAAGGAGGATCCAGGGAACTACAGGCCTGTCAGCCTGACCTCAGTACCAGGAAAGATCATGGAGAGGATCATCTTGAGGGAGCTCTCACGGCAAGTGCAGGGCAGCCAAGTGATCAGGGCCAGCCAGCATGGGTTTAGGAAGGGAAGGTCCTGCTTAACCAACCTGATCTCTTTCTATGACCATGCGACCCACCTTCTGGATGTGGGGAAGGCTGTGGACGTTGTCTATCTGGACTTTGGTAAGGCTTTGACACCGTCCCCCACAGCATTCTCCTGGAGAAGCTGGAGAATCGTGGCATAGGCAAGTGTACTCTTCGCTGGGTGAAAAACTGGTTGGATGGCCATGCCCAGAGAGTTATGATTAATGGGGTGAAATCCTCTTGGTGGCCGGTCACCAGCGGTGTCCCTCAGGACTTAGCTTTGGGGCCAGTTTTGTTTAATATCTTTATCAATGATCTGGATGAGGGGATTGAGTGCACCCTCAGTAAGTTCGCAGACGACACCAAACTAGGTGGGAGTGTTGATCTGCTTGAGGGTAGGAAGGCTCTACAGAGGGACCTGGACAGGCTGGATCGATGGGCCAAGGCCAACTGTATGAGGTTTAATAAGGCCAAGTGCCGGGTCCTGCATTTCGGTCACAACAACCCCAAGCAACACTACAGGCTTGGGGCAGACTGTCTAGAAAGCTGCCTGGCAGAAAAGGGCCTGGGGGTGCTGGTGGATGGCCAGCTTAACATGAGCCAGCAGTGTGCCCAGGTGGCCAAGAAGGCCAACAGCATTCTGGCTTGTATCAGGAACAGCGTGGCCAGCAGGAGTAGGGAAGTGATCGTGCCTCTGTACTCGGCACTGGCGAGGCCTCACCTCGAGTCCTGTGTTCAGTTCTGGGCCCCTCTGTACAAGAGGGACACTGAAGTGCTGGAGCGTGTCCAGAGGAGAGCTACCAGGCTGGTGAGGGGTCTGGAGACCAGGTCATATGAGGAGAGGCTGAGGGAGCCAGGCATGTTTAGCTTGGAGAAGAGGAGGCTGAGGGGAGACCTCATTGCCCTCTACAACTACCTGAAAGGAGGTTGTAGAGAGGTTGGTGTTGGCCTCTTCTCCCAAGTGAATAATGACAGGACCAGAGGAAATGGTCTGAAGTTGCATCAGGGGAGGTTTAGATTAGATATTAGGAAGAATTACTTTACTGAAAGGGTGGTCAGGCACTGGAACGGCCTGCCCAGGGAGGTGGTTGAGTCACCATCCCTAGAGGTGTTTAAGAAACGTCTAGATGTGGCACTTCAGGGCATGCTCTAGTGGCAGAGATTGTAGGGGTTTTTTTGTGTGTGTATGGTTGGACTCGATGATCTCAAAGGTCCTTTCCAACCATGAATATTCTATGACTCTATGAATGGAATATTATTTCCAGTAGTGTCTTTTTAGAGTAACAGTTCAGAGTAACACTGTTTTCAATTCTTGAAGTGAAGAATTCGTACTGTATAAAGTCATCAAGTTATTTAAACTTCAAATGAAATATCATAGTTGTAGTTACCATAGTGGTGATCTAGACAGTAGTGCATTGGTTACTCAGTGACCACTTTCTTTTTCTCTGTCTCAAATTTGGAGTTAAATTTTACACCTCTAACATCTACCTCCTTGGTCTTGAGCTGCTTTCTCAGAGGATTCTCACTGACTTTGAGGGGCAAGAGCTGGGTTTTAAGTCATACAAAGCTGTTGTAATGCATTTCCATGGCAATGTTTTGGTAGCTGGGGGGCTGCAGGGGTGGGTCCTGTGAAAAGGCACCAGGAGCTGCTCCTAGGTTGGACAGAGGCAGTTTTGGCTGCCTCCAAAAACAACCTCCTGCAGGACACCACTGAGCCAGCCAGACATGCTGATGGTACCTCTGTGATAACGTATTTAAGAAAAGGTAAGAAAGCTGCACAGCAGCTCTGAGAGAGGAGTGAGAATATATGAGAGAAACAGCCCTGCAGACACCAAGGTCAAAACAGGAGGAGGAGGAGGTGCTCCAGGCGCTGGAGCAGGGATTGCCCTGCGGCCTGTGGAGAACATGGTGACACAGGTTGTCTCCCTGCAGCCCAGGGACGTTCAAAAATTATTAGGGCTGAGTGGTTTGGGGTGGGGGGAATGATTTTTTTTTTTTTTTTTTTGAGCTGTGTTACAGTTCTGTAAATAATTGTGTTTTTTTCTTAAAGGAAAAAAAAATAATATCCCAGAGTTAAAACCCCACACAATCATGTGGACAGCTGTGGACAGTTTAGTTATGCCTGAGTGTCACCCTTCTCTAGGGGCAAAACTTCACTGTTACTGTGGTACTGATACATCACTTTCTTAACTAAAAGAGCAGATGATACCGAGCAGTAGCAGATGCCACAAGGGTCTGTCAAGAGAAAGGGTGCAGAATGTGTCACAGTGGTAGTTTGCAACTAAAATATTATGAGTTTTGGAGAAAAATATATGAGCTTTCGGTTGTTTTCCACCAGTAACTCAGCATTTTCTATGGAATGAAAGAAATATTTTCTGAGTCCTTCTAACAAGAATGTTTACTGTTACAGAGTTATTGCAGGATTTCAAAATGAATAGCCAGGAACTTTTCCCTGTGATTAGCTGAGAATATAAAGGATAAAAAGAAATTGTCCTGGGACTACTTCAAATATAAGCTGTCACTGTCACAATGATGACAGTTAAGTTCCCGTTTCTGAAGGTTATGTAAGTGTTGCAAATGTTCTTTCATTTTGCCTTATTATACGAAAAGGCCAACCCAACTTACCCTTTTGGGACCAAGGCATTCATTCTCGTTCTTTTTGCTTGAGTTATTACAGAGAGCTGAAAGAAAGAGTAAAGAAATGGATTTTGATAGCAGTGTATATCTTTGGGGATTCTTTTCAAATCACATTTGTAGGCTGCTAATACAATGCTAATTGCTTAAATTCATACCTGAAGGCTTTATAAATTCCACCATTTGCCTTGACTGTTATCGGGCTGTAATGATCTGATCCAAAGCCCTCTTCAGTCAGAAAAAAAGATGCAGTTTATTACCTCTGGGAGAATAAGTTGTGAGCTGTAAATCAAATGAGAGGAGACACTTGCAAGTATTTCAGCCAGGTTGTTTAGTCTTCATTGGGCACATACGGCACGTTGTTTGTTTCCATTCTGTTATCGGACTGCAGTGTAGATATCCATGATAACAATTCCAAATTTCAGACTATGACTAGTCTAATATGTGATTAAAACACTGTGTATGCAAGCATTCCTGCCATTTCTCATTTCCGAGAATACTCACAAGGAGGAAACGGGACAAAAGGCAAGAATACTTGTCTTGTGGATTTGTTTACAAGTCGCAATTTTAATAACTGTGGAATCCAAATGCAGTCCTCTATTGTTTGCTAACAGTGTTTTCTTATCAAGCCAAACTGGTTGAATTATTAGTGACAGGCGTGGTAGAGCCCTGAGGAAAAGTAATTGATTCCAGCTAGTATCAGCAATGCTACCTGTGAGAAAAGTTTACTGGGAAATTTAACAAGGAAGAAAAAGGAGCAAATCCAAGAAAATAACCTAAAACTAAGAACTAAAAGTTCTTCAAGTTGGGGAAGCTAAGAATAATGAGCAAATATCTGAAGAAAGGTGTGCTTAAAATCGAATCAGTTACAGAAGATTTTCATATGCATGCCAGGTCAGCATGGGAGTATGTTATTTTAAATATGTATAAAACACATACTGTATCACAAAACCTTCTCTTTCCTATGCTGTACTTTGCATTGTAACCGTGTGGGTGAAATAGCCTAGGTGAAGAAACTGACATAGCCTGGTGAATTTTTGAACTATCATTAATGTATACTGAAACTGTTAGAAAACACTGTCATAATTTTATGGGCCCTGGGGAGTACCAATATCTGGAAAGTCTTAATTCAGCAACGATTCCACATAGGGTAGAGTAATATGAGAAAAGCATCATTACACAACCAAAGATACCTGGAAAATAAACCAAACAAAACAACCAGGTTTCAGCCAGCTGTATGAAGAACAAAGCAAGGCACATGCAGCCAGTTAGAGAATAGACTGTCGGGTTCCCCAGAATTAGTAGGGGAGTCATAGATAAATAAAAAAACTGACAAAGTAACACCCGGATCTATTGCTGTAGAGATCAAAACAAGTGAAGAAGGTAAGACCGTCTACTGTGCTAGACTACTACTACCAGGTATCAGGTTTTACCTGCAGTGTTACAAAAGGGCTATGCTTATCATTTGCCTGTGCTAGGAAGGATCCATACCTTGAACAACAGATCCGAATGTCAGTTTTAAATTTGGAATATAATGTCTGTTTTCCCTGTCTCTATTTGAAAGATGAAGGAAATAATTTTATATAACAAATGTTCTCATTCTCCTTTACTTGTTATTTCAGATCTATCTCCTTTCAGCAAATTCCTGCCACTTTGTCTTTGAAAGATGAATGATAATTGGATGACAATGCTAAAAAATCCCTCCACACACTGGAAGGAAACCCATAGCCAGGAGCCCAACACTGTATAGTTTGTGTGATCTACTGATACATCTATGCTGTTAAATAAAAGATGAAAGAGCAAGCAGAAGCATCTATGCTTCATAGTAATTAGGTCACCTTGTCTGTCCTTCACTAGCCCTCTCCATCGCAATCTGTTATCATGAGGGACAGCCCAAAGCAACGTGATTGCAAGCCAGGCCACATACATAGCCTTGGGCCCAACATGATGTCTCCCAGTGACATGGGCATAGCTGGGAAGCTTTGGATGCTGGCCAGAAAAGGAGCTGAGATGCCATAGCCAGGCTGCTTGGGAAAGGCCCGTGTGTTTGATTGTGTCCTTTAGCTGGATCCTATGTCCTTTAGCTGAGAGAATGAGGCACAGCTGAGTTAGCAGGTGTTCAGTTGTCCAGAAATGGTGATGTCTTTTCTGTGGGAGGGGACAATGGAGTCGTCGGAGAACTCCGTTTAATGGGACTTCATGTTTCCAAAGCAGCTGACAATAAAAGCTAATCTTAGGTACCTTTTACAGTACATCTGAAAATGTGTCACCTCTGCTCTTTTAGAAAACTTCATGATGTTCTCAGAGAACTAATGCTCAAAGAAAAAACATATTGTCCTCCATCTTGACTGTATCACCTTGCATTGTTCAAAATTTAAGATCATGTTGATTTTCTACCATGAATATACATAGTCTAGGAATGTTTAAATGCTGTCCAAAAAAATCAGCCAAGGACCAACAATAAGAATATGGAGTACCATCGGTTTTAAGAAATCCTATGACATATTGTGTGTGAATAGCCTTGCTATCTTATGGATAGTTCTTCAAATGCTGTGCAAAAAAAAGGGAATATTTATGAGACTGGCAATAGCATTTTAAAAATATACTTTGTGCTTTCACCTTAAAACCAAATACCTTTCTAGAAGGTATATATTCTAAATTCCTTTATGTTTCAGCAGAGTGAAGAATTTCTGTAAAGTTGCATTGTCTTTGCTTTGTTCTTGTTCTCTTGGCTTTTATTAGCATACTTGATTTAACTGCATTAATTCTCACACTGGAGGCATTGTCAAAATGTTAATTAATGGTTAGATTTTTATACTATTATTACATGCTTGACATACACTTTTAAACTTACAAATGCCATGACTTGAACAATATCCAAATCTAAACGTGAACAAAGGCAGTTTATGTATTTCGCTATGTCAGATTTCCACCCAAGTGAAACTGAGGTCAACTGGATTCATCTTGCGACTGAAGAGCTGACACAAGGCAGAGCCTGAACTTACAGGGAAAACTACAAAATGTCCTGAATTAACGTAAACAGGCATAAAAAATGCCTGTCTCTCTCACTAAAGTAAGATCCAGTATGTTCCAGTTTTGGAGTGGAGTTATTCAGCATTTATACAGTAACAGCTAGAGCCGGCATGGCCTTATGTGTCAATTCAGTGGGCTTTTTGTCTACCAGGAGAAAGACGACCTACCTGTTTCCTTTCAAAAGCTGCTTATGAGAAATAGAGTGAACATGACCAAATGCTTTCTTGTATGCAAAAGATAGTCTTCATCACTAGCATCTTCCCATGTGGTGCCTGAAAGAATGAGGTCGTTGATGAGTCTGACAGAGCAGCATGCTCCCCTCTTGGGATCTCTTCCCTTTCAGGATTTCCAGCGGACGCTAAGCTGTAGGAGTAATGTATTATCATTTGCTGATTTCCATATGACAGCATCTCTGCACAACCCATTGCAAAGAAGCAATTTTTCTGGGACAAAATGACCGTTCCAAGTTCCTAAAAAGACAGGTTAATTGAAAAAATGAAAAGAAGAAGAACTGAGTCAATGAATGAGTCTATAGTGGGCTGTGAGTACCCACCAGAGTTCAATTAAGAAAACACCTGGTGTTGCTGAACTTTTACTGTTATTCGACTTAGTAGTCAGGTCAGCTTTGAAGGGAAAAGGATCTCAGGTGTAGAACAACATGAGAAATAAATCTGTGCTGACCTTATCCTAAAAATACCAGCTGCTATTCTTATCTGTAACACTTCTTTGTCCTCCTTCCCCTGACCTAGTACAAGGAAGTATCACTATTTAATAGGAACAGATATATATGTATGCATTAGAAAGAATGCTCCAGGTATGTAAGGGTATGGTAACACAGTCTTAATGATTTTAACAATGTTGCAATCATTCTGCTCATGACCGCAATTCTTCCCCAGTGTCAGAGAAAGTGGGTAAAACAGCATATTTGTCAACAAATTAGCTGAAATATAAAAACATGGTAATAGTGTTCTGAAGTTGAGCTTCGAGCAACTTTAGCTTTTAGCCACTGCAAACATCTGTTAGTTTCCATCCGCATGACATCCTGGTCTCCAAGCTGATAAAATATGGGTTTGATGGACTGACAATTCAGTGGATAAAGAACTGGCTTGACGGCCGCACCCAAAGAGTGGCTGTCAATGGGTCCATGTCCAAGTGGAGGCCAGTGACGAGTGGAGTCCCTCAAAGATCAGTACTGGGACCGGTCCTGTTTAACAACTTTGTCAGCGACATGGACAGTGGCATAGGGTGCACTCTCAGCAAGTTTGCCGACGACACCAAGCTGTGTGGGGTGGCTGACACGCTGGAGGGAAGGGATGCCATCCAGAGGGACCTTGACAGGCTGGAGGGGTGGGCCCATGCCAACCTCATGAAGTTCAACAAGACCAAGTGCAAGGTCCTCCGTCTGGGTCGGGGCAATCCCAAGAACCAATATAGGCTGGGCAGTGACTGGCTTGAGAGCAGACCTGAAGAAAAGGACTTGGTGGTAGACGACAGGCTCAACATGAGCTGTCAGTGTGCACTAGCAGCCCAGAAAGCCAATCGTATCCTGGGCTGCATCAGGAGAAGTGTGGCCAGCAGGTCGAGGGAGGTGATTCTCCCCCTCTACTCCACTCTCGTGAGACCCCACCCAGAGTACTGCGTCCAATTCTGGAGCCCCTACTACAAAAGAGATATGGATGTGCTGGAACGTGTCCAGAGAAGGGCCACGAGGATGATCAGAGGACTGGAGCACCTCTTCTGTGAGGACAGACTGAGAGAGTTGGGGTTGTTCGGTCTGGAGAAAAGAAGGCTCCGAGGAGACCTTATAGTGGCCTACCAGTATCTTAAGGGGGCCTACAAGAAAGCTGACGAGGGACTTTTTAGGATGTCGGGTGATGGTAGGACTAGAGGGAATGGATTAAAACTAGAGATGGGACGATTCAGACTGGAGATTAGGAAGAAGTTCTTCACCATGAGGGTGGTGAGACACTGGAACAGGTTGCCCAGAGAAGCTGTGGATGCCCCATCCCTGGAAGTGTTCAAGGCCAGGCTGGACGGGGCTCTGAGCAACCTGTTCTAGTGGGAGGTGTCCCTGCCCATGGCAGGGGGGTTGGAACTAGATGAACTTTAAGGTCCCTTCCAACCCTATTCTATGATCCTGCAAAAAGCTTTCCTTCCCTTGCTCCTTTGCTGAGTGACAGCTTCTGTGGTCCCCTTTTTATTGTACTCAGACTTACACGTTTCTTCTCACACACAAGCCAAGCCTAACCAAACAACACATTTTCATACTCTGTAGTGGGTGCCGACTTACATAGAGTGACAATTCAGAGTGCCCTGAAGAGTTTATGTCCCAGCTATTTCAGCTGACACCTTTTTGAGAGCTGTGCACCAGTGCACGACAGGAAAGCTTTCTCTTCATGTTTTAGAGGTGGCGCTTCAAGGCTCAGGAAAGAGGACACTAAAAGCGATTGGTCAGGCCCAATGTTTTTTCTTTCCCACTGTTGCACTAGGTGAGATTCTGAGGCTTTTCGTTTCTGAGCCAGCAGTAAGGGGCAATAACCTAATTGTCTAGTTATGGAAACCACATGCAGGCACCATAGTATTCAATGGCTCAAAAACATACTTCCCCCCCAGCGTCAATAAAAGTGAACAACTATATATTCACTTCTTCTCATCACCTTCTATTAAGCATTTGTATTAATTAATCTCTGGCATTCCCTGGGTGTCATTTATAGCTATGGCATTGGCCTCCTCCTAGTTTACCTCCTCCTATAAAGTTCGTGGCAGGCACAGCACAGCTGTTGCACTTTGGCATCAGCTCAGAAGTTCAAGAAGTTGTTCAAAAACAAACAAATGAAAGATACAATACTTGTAAATACCAATTCTGTGATTGAAGTCAGGGTATTAAGGAAGGCTGAACAACTCATCTCTGAAGAAACTTTGGGGAGCTTTATTTTTGGCAGGTAAGGCTTACAGAATGAGCCTTTTAAATCCCAGAACACATGAGTCACTCCTGCCTGCCTCATGGCAAAAGGCTAGGGAGGCATAGTTTATGAAACATGAAAAACAAAGAGAAAGAAAATAGCATATGGTTAGTTCGTTGACTAAAGGAGAAGCATGGAGAGTAGTACTCCAGTAGCACACAGTATTGTTAAACTGGCCTAAGGTGTTTTGGGTCTTATTTTTTCTTTCTTCTTTAGCAGCCTAAGGGGATGGGATCAGGGAGGGGAAGGGGGTAAGCTTCTCATAAGCTTCTTGTATTCACTAAAGATTTACTTAATTTGCTGAAGTACTGTTCCACCTCGGCAGCGTGTGGCAGTAGTGCTGCAGTCTCAAAAGAAAAGCAGAAGTGTTAAAACCTGTTTCTTTTTCCCCGATTTTAAACCAGGTTAGTTCAGGTTGTTTGGTGGGTTGTGGTTTTTTGAGGTGGTTTTGTTGGGGTTTTTTCCTATCAGCTATTTTAAGCACAGATGCAAAACCTAAAATGATGTTTTTAATGATTTGTGTCTTATACCTATAGTTGTGAAGAGCTGTGATTCCTACATGGCAAATCAGGAGGAGAGATCCTATTGAGCATCCTGAGGCAGTTAAAGTGCATGCTTTGTACATGATCTTATGCAACAAAATAAAGGGGGTAAGAGAGATGTTTGACTTATAAGCACAAGAACCATGTTTTATTGCTTCCTTTGCATTCTGAAAATAGCCTTTTCATTTGTTTTTAAGGTTTGACACAGTTATGTATGAATTTTAATCTTGGAATAATTTGCTGTGGTATCGATAGTGCTTGGCTGTGATCCTTGAGATTACCAAGGCTATTCTGATACCTATCTATAGCCTTCTTTTTCCCAGTCAGAAAATACACATTAACCACTCAGATAGAAATGTACCTGTGATATGGAAGTTTCAGTGGCTCAGTTTAACTTGAAAGTTTCCTCTCTTTTTTCTTTTGATCCCTTTTTTTTTCTACCTTCAATTATGTACATCTATATTCTCTACTTCCTGAGTTTCCCTTTTACTGAGCCTCAGACATATTCCACTATGCTTTTGTCATGAATTATTGATTAATTTCCTAGCCTCCCTCATTAAAAATGCAGAAGAAAAATTTTGAATCTTCTGAAGGAGAAGTGTGGAGGTGTTAATTTTACCCCCATCCTATAGATTCTTGTATGATCAGGAAACTCCTTTCATGCATCTGTAGACATATATATATGTAACATACGTTTGATGCTGGCCTGTCTCAGATGGGTAGCAAGAAGATTGTTTTGTCAAATTCCATCATTCTGGTTTTCTAGATTTGAAGATCAAACATTCATAGCATCTGCAGAGTGGGCTAAAGAGAAATAAGGAAAGTTCATGTATTGAGAGAATAAAGGGAGGAAGGACAGAGAGGCAGAACAGCAGAGGGCTACAGAAGGGCCATACAGACAAAGAGATACTGCAGCCTATGTCTCAGCAGCATCCCTATGGAAATTAAATTCATGGTTGCTGTGCAGGGGCAAGGACATATTATGAAGACCCCTTCGAGGAAAGCAGCTGAACTGATCTGTTAGGATGGAAGAAAGAGAGAGAGCAAGTAATGCTGGGCTGGAAGCCATACCTCTCCCTAAAGTTTAATGGAGCATAGATGTTCATGAGAGGTTCCTGAGACTATGGGCTTTCCCAGGCTTTGTGGTGTTAACACTGGAATTTACAGTCACTGTCTGTGGTAGATTAATGAGATCTGAATTTTGGAGTATCCCTCACCATGGCACTCTGGGGCTCCCACCATCTGACAGCAATGGTGGAGACAGCAGGGAACACTGCAAAGGACATCTAAAGAAAATCCCTGCTAAATTGCCGGGAAGTTCATTATTTCTTTCTGCATAACATTAACTTCTTTCTCCATATGGGCTGGGGTCATATATAGTCCACACTCCTATAACACTTTCACTCCTAACAGATATTTGTTGAGCCTGTTCTGTGTCCCAGTTTTTCTCCAAAAAGGCAAGTCATTTTCTGAGGAAATATCCAAAGTGCGTATTTCTTGTAAATCATTTCAGTGCAAAGGTTATGACAGATATTATATAGAAAATTGAATGGATTTGCATGTTTATTTCCCTTGGAATTTCTAAGCCAAAGCAAGTCATGTTTACTAGAATCATTATGGACAAGTCTGTATTTAGACAAAAAAAAGTGAAACGTACCATATGGTATTCAATATCTACGTATTAAAAGAAAGCTTTCAGAGAGCTGCAAAGGCATTCAGAAAACTACATGCTGTGTCTCCTGTCCTAACTCCTGACTGTGTGCTGCTCTCTGATTCTGATCATTTTGCACATCATTGGTGTAAGGCGCACAGAAATGTTACTTTGCTGTTTTTGAAGATCTAACCAAAAGGGTCAGCTCAGTTTACAGCACACACTAAATAAAACAAATCATTGGATCACCTGGGAATTGTCACAAGTGAAAAGCATTGTTTTGGCTTAGGAAATCTGCCTTGGCTTGAAACAAATACAGTTATACTCAGTTTGTTAATTCACCTTGTGAACTGTAAGGAATGACCTATGGCTTCTACTAGAAACCGGACAGACTCTAGAAATGCCTACACTCTGACGAAAGGCTGTTATGTCTTCATCAAGTTCAATGCTTAGTGATGTTGCAGTGATTTTTTTTAAAATTTTTTTTTCAAGCCTGACAGTCACATGAATCATAACAAAACTGTCCGGGTTGACCGAGTAGTCACTTGCAAGAAAGCTTGCCTGCGATCTAACTCTGCTATCACTACCCTTGTTAGCATTTGTATTTCATTACATCTCTGTGATCCATGTTTTGATATATTTAACTGGTTTTATTATCACACAAAAATCTGAATAGGTCTGTTATGTAAAACTTCTTGCTGCTCTGGTAACATGTTTCTGGCTGCTGAAAAGCACATACCAACAAGAGTAGTTATCAAAAACAATAAAGAGCTGTTTTTACTCTGGTTCTTGGGGAGAGCTTTTGCCATTTGAAGATCAGTATAATTAAATTTCTCACAAAAGAAAAAAAATTAATATGCATTTTTTATTCATATCTGTTTTAAGTGTTGCATTTGGTTATACATATGTGTCTCTGTGTAAGCTTGGAAAAGGAACAAAGTCCTATGGCGTCCCAGGAAGAAAGCATTTTGTAACAACTATCTTCGGCTGCAACAGCGCCAGTTGAATAACCTCTACAAAAAGTACAGATATCATGCTGGGAAAGGGTCTGGGATGTAATCAGCACCAGTTTGGGTTTGCCCACTCTACCACACTTGTCTGACGCTGCTGCTTTTGCCTGGTTGTAACCATTGGGACCTCCAAGCAGGCACTTGTTCTCTGTAAGTAGCTGATTTAATGAGCAGTGACAGATTCACTTAGAGAGCTGGTAGTGGGTAGAAACGTTACATCTTATGGGGTCTGTAGTCTTAACAAATCTCCCAGGTTACAAAGACCAAAAAGCAGAATGTTTTGTCTCGTTCATTGTCTCAGGGAAACAGCAAAAAGAAGCAGGCTGGCAAATGAAAAAATATATTAAATCATCCTGTGCTTTCTCTCTTACGGATGGATGGTTGCCGCTAGCAGTGCTGTGCAGGGTGCTGGGTGGAGATGGCTATTCCCAGGTGTGACACCCGCCTTTTGTGTGACTGACAAGGTGATCAGCCATGGCAGGGCACAAGGGAAGACTCACTTCTGGCACACACATTGCCTCCTTGGCTTCAGAGTTTGGCCAAGCGGAGAATAATTCAAATTATGGGTACCTCCTACATATTCAGTGCTCAAAATCTCCTTTTCGTACTTGAAACTAAAGCTGCACGCACGACCATAATATTGCTATATACATGGGCTCTTTCACCCAGGGCCAGTAGGCGTAAGTCCCCGCTGTGGGCTGCTCTGGGCGGGTGTGGGCACCACTGGTGCATCCTCCCACCGTGCTGCAAGTGTAGTACACTGGCGTATGGCAGTGTCGCTGCTAGTAACATTGACGTGCAGGGCAATAAAAGAGTGTTTGAAAACCAGCTAATATTGATCTTTTTTGATGTTTGCCTCTTTAATTAAATATCTGCTAGGGAGAATTATAGAAATGCAAAGACCCGCTAATTTTGATGTTAATAGCACTTCAAAATCACTGTTTCTTGCATAAACAATGAAGACCTTCTCTCTGTGAATAGGATGCCAGGTAGCACAAGAATATGGAAGAGAAAAATATAATCTTCAAGAGAAGCATAAAGTATTCAGGAGAGATCTGGGAGACCAAGGTTTTTTTTAGCTAGTGTTAATGTGGCAGTTAAATTAGGAGCCTAGGTAGATGTTGGGAACACTGTGCTTCATTTCCCTTCTCTGATTCACATTCCTTCACTGCAAAATGTGTCCTGAGTTTTGCAGCAGTTGAACGTCAGTAGTTATCGTTAAATTGAATAACAATTCAGAAAGCATTGAAATGGGCTACTAACTACTCAAACCCACATGTTACTAACCTGACTTTAGGAAGACAATTTTGGAAATGTTGGTTTAAAAGTGTCTGTGCATCAAGTTGCCCATTTGCGAAATTGGGGCAATGCTGTCTTAGAAAAGTGTTACAGAGATTATTCAACTAACACTAAAGGGGTTTAAGACAAATTATAGGGTAAAAAGCATTAAAGAAGTGGAAACAGCTGATGTCTAGCTACCCAATAATTTAAAGGTTTCTCCTAAATAAACTGCGTTCTTGAGTACGCGTATTTTGCAAGGAGTAGGTAATCGTTCTAATAGAAGTCAGAAAATTTCTCATATTTTGTGTGGTTCAATATATTATACATAGTATAATGCTCAAGGTATTTTTCTGCAGAGGAGCATCTGTTACTATTTATCGGGCAAAGAACACACAGTGTAGGCAGTTCTGGCCCAGTGATTCTGGTACTTGCCAATTCAAATCTCAGGACAAATAATTTCAGTGTCAGTTATGTGGGACGTATTCTGACACTACAGTTTGTAAATAGAAGAGAAAATGAACAGAAAAAAACCCTAACCCAACAAAACAAAACATAATCTCTGCTGACTGCAGAGTGAGAACAGAAGATGGCAAAAAATTAATTACTGCCATTGTCCCTGGAGCCCTTCCCTCGGCACCGGATGGAAGGTCTGCACAATTTCCAGGTGCCACTCAGCCGTGTGCCACTCATTGCTTTGACAGCCCTCTGCCCTGTTGGGATGGTATTAGTCTTAGGGGATATTTCCTTGTTCCTTTCCAACCTTAGCTGAAATTGGCAATCAGATGTTGAAATAAATAGATCCATCTCAATTACTTTTGCCAGGTGTTACTCTGGGGTTCTCTGGGACAGATGATGGTCCATGGGCATGTTTTAATATAGGTAAACTGCTTGTGTATTTTTTTGTTTTAAAGAGGGATTTCAGTGCACAGTGGCCCTTTCTTTGTATTTTATTGCAGCTCAGTATTCTGACATCTTTGTTTTTTAACTAAGCATTTATATGGAAAAATACTTGACTCAGGATTTAAAGTCTTATTCTACTTCCCCTGCCAATTCTTCACAATATGTTGTAAGAATGATGGTGGCAGGCACAGGACCCCAGTTTAGAAGTCAGAGTTTGGCTCCTGAAGCATACCTGCATGCATGAGCTGAACTTCGCAGGAAGAAAAGGAACCAAGCACTGGCCTCACACTCCCTCAGGAGGCTATCACAGAAAGAGAAGTGTTACCCCTCCACCTCCTCCAGATAACCTTTCCAAAGTGATAACTGGAACATCAATCTGTGATACATCAAATTTAACGGTACACTTTCTTACTGGATTGAGTTTCTAAAAAGGATTTTGGCAGTGGTATGTACTGTTTCTAGATCCTGCTTAGGTACTGGGATTTGGGATGCTCTGTCTAGTTAAGACAGAGACTGTTTTTGTGCATCCACAGAAGTGTAATTTTAGGTTATAGTTCTGAAAAGCAGCAAGGCGCTGATGGATCCTGGTTACTAGCAGATGAAAGCAGAGTGTTTTTCAAAGTAACAGACTTGAATTTGGATGTCTAAATTCCACCCTGCTCCCACTTCAAGTGATTCGTTCTCTGAATGAGCAGCAGGAAATTGTGCAGCTATTTCACCCACTGCAGCACAACTAAGAAGCTTGTAGCATCTTTTTGTACATCTCTGGATCCTACATCAATGCAAGCGATGTAGCTTCTCTAACACAGCTACACACTACTGGCTGTCTCCCATTGTGTTTCTACAGCAACACAGGCCAGATCTTTCCCTATAAGAAAAAAAACTGTAAGCATCATCTTCACAATGATTGTAATGACTGTCTTGACTCACAAGGGCAACCCTTAATGCAGGCATTTCACAACAGTCTCAGAGAACACAACACAGAATCTTTATGTCCTCCACCATGCCTCGTCTCCAGGTTCCCTGGGATGATGGGTATTGTCTGATGCCCCAGATACAAAAACATTTTTTGACCTTTTCATGGTTTTCATTAGGAAGTAAAGAAAAATTTATTTTTTTAAGCTGTAAGTAAGATTTAACAAGAAGAAGAAGAAGAAGCTGAAAGTAAGACTTAAGAGCAGAAATAATGTTAGGAAAATTTTGTTTGAGCAAAAAACTGTATTTGATGGACCATATCTAGCTACTTATCAGAAAGCAAGATGAGCTATATTGAGCTAGAATGCATTTTTTTCAATGGAAGTGGTACGACTAGACTAAAATCTTTCAAATTTTTTCCTCAGTAGGATCATATGTGTGTTTAGAAACTTAGAATTTTACTAAATTTAGAATTGAGTAATCAGTTATTGAAAGATACAACAACTTGAAAATAAGTCAAAGAAAAACTGTACTATTTGGCTCAGCACGGTTAAAGAGAATGTGATGATATTTGTATACATATGCACATATGCATACACACACATATATATACACACATGCATAATTAGGCACATTGACAAAACAGTTACAAGGCCCTACAAAACACATGGTGACATTTAGACAAAAAGAAAATAAACACTTTTAGGCAAAAAAATTGTAAGCCTAGCTGTGAACAGTGCCGCTATCCACACTCGCTAAATCCATTAACAACTTTCCTAATATACATCTGATAGACAGCTGAATGGGATATTACAGAATGAGCAATGAAGCTTTGGAATCCAAAATGGTTCCCCAGGGGTGTTTACTTATCTGTTAAACTAGTTTGGGCATTTTTCCTCTCTTAGCTGTGCACATAATTGGGAAACTGTGTCAGAATAGAACACGAGAGAAAGAACTCTTTCACTATCCAGAAATCAGCTACTTGGTTCTTAGAAGTCTGAGGAACACTAGAATAAGGATACACCTACAGTGGTATAGACTGAAAATACAAATTTTTGACTTCATAAGTCTGAGAAAACTTTCACTATTTTCTCAGAGATTAGCAAAAATCCATTTTACTCTAGTCGGTGCTGAAATGTGTTGCCCTGGCTCATATAGGTCATGGAAAGCCATGAAGAAGAAATCCCATCCAACCCAGCTTGCTCCATCACTCTAGGAATAAACTACTTCTGTGAATAGTTCTAAGAAGAAATTCAAACAGCTTCAGGAGTTCAAATTAATCTTAAAAAAAATTGTAATTAAACTTTGAGGGGGTTTATGCCTGCAAATATGAATAATGTGCATGCAGAAGTTCAAGGGACTTTTGCCTGCACGGAAGCCCAACAGAGACTGCAGAATATTCTCAACACACTCAGAAAAGTTTAGGAATTTTAGAAAATTAAAATGATTTGGCGGGGTCACGTCCAGGATGCGACGAATCAAGAATAAGCAGAATAAACTAACTGGGTTATGGGATGGACAGACTCATAAAAGACCGATGAAGTCATGATGTACCTCATTTATCTTTGCTGGAGAGCCAATAGGCAAGCTTCACCCTCAGGAATGGGTCAGAGTGAGGCAAGCTACTCCTGTGGCATTAATTACGTGACTCTTATTTTAGCCAAAAATATAATGTTTCTTCTCATGTTCCAACCAAGCCAATTCTTCCTCTCACGCTGTATAAGCTCACTGATACCATCAAATGCAAAAACATTTGGCAAAAGCTTTGGCCATAAGTTACGTCTTCAACACTAGTGCTGCTGTAGGACATGCAGAATGGGTTTCCTGGTCAGCTTGAGTAGGGTGGAGTAACACTGACCGACTCTTGTGAAAGGACAAGATCACTATTATCTCTTCATGGCTCTTGGCATTATTCTTCTTGGCATTTTTAGACATGCTTTTTGTCACCAAAATAGTGTGCAAGACAGAAGTATGCTTCCTAAATAGTCTCAATATAACAATTTTAGTACAATAGTTTGATAACCAATGATTATTATTTCAGCCATTTCAGTTTACTCAGATTTGTAAAAAAATATTGGTAAGTGAAAAGTGTCAAAGTGCACAATTTCAAACCTTCACATGTAATGTGAAGGCTTCACACAGGTAAAGGAAGATGATAAAAATCAGCCTGGAATGGTTTGGATATCCAAAACCATTACATTATCATGAGATTATGTACAGTCTGAACACCAATGGACAAGTGTTTTAAAGTGAAAAAGTCAGTCGACTTTTTGTTGCATAGCTTAATTGATTTGCCAGAGAACAACTTTCTCCAGTGCTATTATTTACCTATATGCTATACAAAATCACTGTGGGCCGCAATAAATAACTCCTGATTCCAATTATCTTAATGAAGCTGCTGGAACTCAGTGGAAGGTCTCAGTGCTCAGCAGCACTTGCATGGAAAACTTCTGCAGCAGCAGCAAGTGTGATCAGCAAGATTTAGACTAAAAAAGCTTTGACTCCAAACAGCCGTTGCCAGTCTGTTTTCCAAGGAAAATAAAATGCAGTCAGACACAGGAGAAATACTATATGGTCCATTTTGGAGTAAATCATCCATAAGGAAATGGTAACAATTTAGAGGGACTACCTTCCTGGCTTCAGCGTATCAAAATGTCAGATCTTATAGGGACTCATTCCTCCCCTTGAAAAATATGTGAATGGGTGAAAATCTGTAGACAAACCTCCAAAACCTCTTTTGGACACTTTGTTGAGGCAACACGTCCTGTGCATAACATTTACTGTGCAAGCAGGACATGTGCCACTGCAGCGCCCAGCGCGGTTCCCTGTAGCCAGACATAGCTCTGACGATGAGATGCCGGCAGTCTTACTGCAACACTCGCACCTCTGCCTGCAATTTTACCTTTCTTATCTCGCTTGGTTCCTGTCTACGTATTTTCTCATGGCTTCCTCAGAAACACAGTGGTTTTCACAGATGTTTTAGTGGAGTTTAAGCGGCTGTGCCAGGTCAAAGCTTGGCTGTGGATCAGAGAGAGCTGAATGTGGGGGAGGGAAGTTAAAAGTCGGTCAGGCAGCAGGCAGGCCACGCACTCCCATTGCTTAATTGGTGTAATTTTCTCACCTTCCACCTCCCAATAAAACGTAAGTCCTTATTCAGGTAATGTTATTTTCTTGGTATATTCAGAAATAGCACGCTACCTGGCATATACAGGGTAATATTTATATAGCGAGGTTTTTCTTAGATCATCACCCATTAGGACTATATCTTTGTAGGAACAGTAATAACATACTCCTCCCCCCCTTATTTCATTATAAGAGAAGCCTCTAAGGCAAAACAGGGTGTACAAGCTTATGCCAGAGCCCTATAATTTTCTGCTAATTGGTTTTGAGGGAATAGTAATTTGTTTTCCTCTGGATTTAATTCCAGCACGGGACCTAAGGAGAAGAAATAACAGCGTCTGTGCTTGCTGACTTTAATGCCTCAAACACTCTCTCATCTCCAAAAACCTATCAGCTTTCAGAGCTGAAGCGACAAGTGAATAGAGTACTGCATTTATTGCTGATATCAGCTATTAGCAAAAATCACAAACTTCTCACCTTTTTTACTTTCTCCCCCTTACAGCAGGAAGCTGGATACAACATAGTTTCTTTTTGGATGTTTCTGGAGAAATATACAACAAATATATCATCCATCAATATGGATCATGATACTGCATAGCAAAAAAAAATATATACATACCATTATGTCACAACTGCATTATGTCACAACTGACAATGCAGATGAAATTCTCTCCTAATTATTGCCCATGCAACTGCAATGACTTGCACGGTACATGTGTTTAACAATATTGTGTGACATTATTCACACAGCTCTTCATAGAGATCAGTCTCAACCATCCTTTTAATGCACGTCTGAATCCTTACACACCTGATTTTCCTTGTTCTGTTTTCAGCTCCTGGGCTGTTATTTAACTATTCACTGGTTGCTCATGTCAGATACTCTGAGAGGGAGCTTCCCCAGCGTTTCTTACAGAGTAGGGTTCAACTGTGTAGGTGTCATGGAATAAGTCAGGAGGCAAAAAATGCCTTTCAATGAAATAAATGCTAAGAAATGCTAAGCTGACTTAAGGACATTAAAAAAACTTGCCTCTGAAACACCACAGTCCCTCAGAGAGTTCAACTGTACCAGGTTGTTTAGAAATATTGAACAAAGGGCACTGGGGGTTTTTTGCTGGTTTTTATTTTTTAATGATGTAAATGTTTTCAAGGTTCTTCTGACAAAGAACTTATTCTAGAGACTGATAGCCTGTCTGTTCTCCTCTCTGTCCTCTGTGTCCTGCATGTGACAAGCAGGAATAAACCCCCTAAAAAAAAACACCCCAAAACAAACTACTTTTAAAAAAAAAAAAAAAGAAGTGGTTAGAGAAGGAAATTGGGCATAAGGAGAAGTACTCTCAAATGTGAGGTCAGAAAAACTGCTGCTGCTTCATCCTGGCACTCCCACATATTGGCAACTCTTGTAGTGATTAAGTTAAATAATCTACTGAGAAAAGTATGCAAACTAGCTCTTTACTGTAATGTTAAATGAAAGCTGGCCCGTGTGGGAGTCCTGCCCTTGACATTTACACTAGTTCTGTTTTATTATTTCCATTGGTATTCGCACTGATATTTGTATTCTATGTATGGTCTATAATTTACTGTGATGCATTGATACAGACTTTTAAAAAAGATAGGCATATTAAATATCTCTTTAAAGAAATTCATCCTTTCAAAAGGGCATCAGAATGCTATTAGAATCATTATAGAAAAAAAAAGATGTGTTACACTTTATAAATACAATTTACTTTTTTTTTCTGTATTTAGAAAACAGTACAATAAAGTGAATACTCAATGGTTATTATACTCACAACCTTTCTGGCTTAGCAAGAACAAGGAAAAGGACACAAAGGAGATATCCCAGCATGTGGAAACAGCTTCTCCTTTAACGAATGTGTAATTTTATATAAATATGTCCTTTTATCTGCACAGACATCTGCTGTACACGTGCATTTCTGTTCACCTGTTAGACACGCAACAGCATACTCTGCAACGCTTATGCTCTTCATTACCATTGATTTGACGTCATTTGTGTGTTACAGTGACACCTAGCACAGGGTCATCAAATGTTAACTTCACATTGAAAACCATGGTCTGACCTCACTAGGGTCTCATAAGGAATCTTAATGCAAGAAGATGCTTGTTGCCTTGTATACAAATATTTCCCACTAATGTAGTAATACAGTATAACGTTACTCATATTACTCTGATGAAAATATCATGTGTCCTCCCCTACATTAGCGATAAACTGTTATACACTTATATGTGAGGTGCTGTAGTCATGTTCCTTATAAACGTTCTTCTGTGCCTGTCAATAACATGTTCAAAAGCACTCTGAGATCTCCCAAAAGTTTCTCCATCTGAGGATATCCACAATAATTTTTTCCTAAATGCCCAAGACAAACAGGGACATTAGTGGTTTTATTAAGATGGCTTTAAAACGGTGCTTTTTTTTTTATGGAACTAAGCAAAGAGTTTTGTCCAGAAAAGCTGAGAAACAAGGAACCTCCTTCCCCCAAAGAAACTGATGTTTAACAAGAGTGAGCCAACATACCTCTTCGTTCAACGTTTCAGTGCTTTCCCTTTCCTTTTTAATTTCTGTTACTGTCTCCCTTGCAAATATGACACAGAAAAAGAATTAAAAATGAAAGAGGACTGAGAAAAAGGGAATAAAAGAGAAAGGTAAAAATTAATCTGAAAGTTTCATATTTAAAAATTATGGCTTTTAACTTATTTTAATGGAAATACTTACCGTTTTCAGTCTTATCTGATTTGCTATCATGAGCAACAATTATGAAATAAATATTACCTCTAGACTGTACTGTAGTAAATCTGGACTCAATTTGCAGGAAGATTGAAGCCATTCATGAGATTTGAAGCCATTTGGACCAGTTGGTCTTCAAGTTATATAGTAGAAGCTAAAAAATTGGTATTTCAAATACTACTGTAGGTAATGACTAATTCATGAAGGAGGATTGAGTGCCTTGAATAAATAAAAAAAATGATTCATTTCAAGAGGCTGAGATTGAATAATAAAATAAATACTGTTTGAGATAATTTCATCAGTTATATTTTAATGAACATTACTGACAAAATTATCTTCCTCACTTGGAAGGAAAGAGGAAAACCTGTGTATCAATTAAATGTGACTCAAACAGGCCATGGGAATAACAATGAATTTCATAATACAAAATTCAGACATAAAGAACAGAAAAAACTTTGAGACTCATCTTATAATTAGACTCATTTATTCTCATAAATACAGTTATTCAAAATAGAGACATATATACACAACCATGTCAAGATATACATGAATATTTTATAAAATATGTTACAAAATTTTATATATTTTATGTACATGATGCATATACCAACTGATCAGTGGCACTGTTTGCTGTGCTTTGAAATGCAAACCAGAAAGAGATAAAGAAAGGTTAGTAGGGGAGATCAAGCAGGTTTACAAGTAAACCAAAAATGCACTCCGAGAGCACTGATCTCCTACAATGCTGTCAATATAAAAGAGCTGAAGGGCTTTGTGAAGAGTATGCTCTGCCTTTTTTTTTTGGTAAATGGAGTAATGTAATTACTGAGATTAAAAAGAGCCATGATAAAACAAAGGGAAGCAGGGTAGACCTAGAAGCAAGAGATGATTTTAATGTAGCATGAAATCTTTACAGTGTTCCTTGTCAAAGCAAAAAAACTTCTAAGACCAGAGACGAACTGAATAAAAATTCCCTTATGGAACAACACTAAATTTAAGGGACTCTAAAGCTACAGTAAAAAAAAAAATCTTCCTCTTTGCTTCCCAACTGTGTTAGAGCAAAAGGCATGGAGTGCTGACACAAGGTCTACTGACTCCAGACTCTCAGTTCAGCTGATCAGAATAAGCAACAGTAATTTATAGTAGTTGGGGTTCTCTCATCCCCCTTAAGCATATGATGTTGTGCTTGCACCTTCTTCATCTATGCTATCCTTCAATTTTAAAATAAAAAGATTTATTATGTGATTTCTTTGATTATAATGTAGTGTCTTAATAATCTGCTTAGGTCTCAGTTTTTGGAGGAGGGGGGATTTTATGTGCCCTGAACTTCACCACTTATAAAATACGAACAATAATATTTCACTGTCCAAAAAGTATGTTTACATCTTGCCAATATTTGTAGGGTACTTTGAACATTTACCCAGGAAAATGTAGGTAGAATCATTCATTTTGCCTTCATTTGTAAAATAGTCTGTAAGTATTTGCTGTATTGCTCTGCAAGCTGCCCCCTGAATTTGCAAATTATGGACATCTTAATAGTAAGTGTGGATAGTAATAGTAACATAGATATCTTAATAGTAATCTTAATAATAACAATGTAGTAATCTTAATAGTATCATGGATACTTTTTAGTATCTACAGCAATAATTTAAATGGAAGATTAATATTAGGAATACACATTAAATCTTTCTCTTCAGAGCTGTAAGATGTTTGGGACAATGTCTACGCTTTCCTCTCTATGCATTGCCTAATTTGTTGCCCTCGAGCAGAAACAAGCAATGAGCAAGGACATACCAGTTAGGGGCAGACAGAAACATAAGAAGGAGCTCGGTATCATGGTGCTGTCAGCTCTCTTCAGACAACCACAAAGTGCTCCTCAACCCCCGTTTTCAAAGCTTTTATGTTAACTAATATTTTCAGTACGAGTCTTACACTGGAAAAACCTACTGGCTTATGTAGTCCATTTTTTCAAAGGACATATATCTACATAATAAATTTTAACAATTCTGCAGCAGAAAACTAGCAAATCATTGCCATAACTGCATGCTCAGGGGAATGGCTATAATAATTTCATCACCTTTATATGCAATAAAAGATAAAGCATCAGAGCTTATTGTTTGGCAGGAAAAATTTATTCACACAAAATTGCACAGGCTCAATGCCTTCAGCTGGCTACAATTTTTCTTCACAGTTAATCCACTCCAGCAAAGTGAAAGGCCTGAAAAATGTACACACATTGAAGGGCTCCCTCCCCTTTAAAGTCCCTTACTTTGACAGAGCGCCTTAATGCAGCCTCAGCTTAAGTGAGGATCAGTCCCTCAGGCCTATGCAAGGGCCATTCCCACTTTCAGGGCTTTAAACTCAAGTTTTCAAGGGCATAGGTGATCACATTTGCAGCATAAGGAAGTACAGGCAGACCTGCAATAAGTACGCTGCTGCTTTAATAGGAAAAATACACACAAAATGTATTCTCATTGCTTTATAACATTTCGATTACCAACTAAGCTGTTCATTTGGAAAAATAAACTGTGAAGACAAGGCTTAGAGATATATTTCAATGATATATCAGTTCAGTCATGAGGCATGTTTTGCTACTTATCCAACAGTTACAATTCTTGTTAATATAGAGTAATCAAAATCTGAATTTTATACTTATTAATTGGAATGCAAAGGTTAAAAATAGATAAAGGATCCTTCTTCTGGTGTAATTGTGCCTACCAAGACATGCATGTGATTATCCTTGGTAAGTTTATAAAATGTGAACTTCATTAAAAGTAATCTGATTAAATTGTGAAATTAATTATACTCAGCAGAAGGCATCAAACTAGAAGTTTCTATGCGTGTTAATGAGTGATACATCCTATACTCTTGCTCACCAAAGTTAAACCAACTGTAATTCTGTACCTTGATATTGCAGTACAGTCTTGGTCTGCTAAAAAATTCAAGGATCTGTTAGAAACTTTTAAATTCTATTTACTAAAATATGAGCTACAAAGCCTTAATGAAAATATCCTTAAAAACTGAAAAAATCAGTCAAATATAGGTTGATTAGAAAATTATACATTTAGTTTCATTGTAAAGGACTAACCTTATTTTTTCGATTCACTTTAAAGAATTAATACACTTAAAGTAATTAATTTCTAGAGCTGAAAGAAGGTCACTGAAATAATGAGCTAACACAGTCAATCAATCTGCTCTGGATTTTTTTTCTTGTGGCCAGGAGGACTGTACTATATGCTTACTTTAGTAGCAGATCTTGAAGTAGCAAAATAGTAGACCTTCGATGATCTCCTGTATCAATAGATGTGATGAAAAGCTGTTTTTAATTATTTAATGCAAAGAACGGATTATGGAATATGCTGATGATTTTTCCTTTTCATGAAAAAGGATTGAGTTATGACTGTCCTCTGATGATTTCATACTATTTGAGGAGCCCTTTCTTTTGGGAAGTTTTCTGAAGCAGTCTTTGGATTACTGTAGAAGCACGAAAAGGACAAAGTGGGCCAAGAGAATCTCATTTTGTGCTGCTTTCTCATGGCCGTCCCTTACATTTTGAGACACCTGGCAATAAAGACCTGAGCCAAACCCCTGCAAAGATACTAAGGCACCTACTTGCTGTGAGATTTTTTTCCACCAATATGAATAGAAATGACACCTGAATTCTTTATTAAGACAAAAGTGGAGATTGTGTTCTGTCTCCATTTCTCTAAGCAAAATGGCCTCATTTGCTTCCGGCCTTTTATGCCCTTAGAAGGAAATTCTTTAGCTTTCACATTCACTGATTTATTGCTCCTAGCACACGTGACACATCTGTGCATATTACTAGTGCTTTTGCATCATACAGCTGCATTGTGTATACCTTTTATTCCTGTACAAAAATTCTCTCTACGGCTTAACAAGGTCTTTCTTGATTTTTTTGGCATTTTTCCTGTTTTATTCTTCTTGGTTTAAGAGGCTGCCTTATTCAAAATTGATGGAGGTGATCAATTGATGATGACTTATGGATGGAGCTGGAGTTCATTGGCATGGAATATAGTTTGAGTCTAAGAAAATGTGTACATAACTCTAGGGAAGCTGTGGATTCCTCATAAGCAGAGGTTTTCAAGAACAGGTTAGAGAAATGCCTGTCAGGAATGTTCCAGTAGCACTTGCTCCAGAGGTGTGACGGAAAGCAGTGCAAGGGGCGGGCTACATAATCTCAGATTTCCTCTCACCCTATGCTTCTGTGAACTATGTGCTCTCTTGAAGCCAATTATTTTACAGACACTCAATAATTATTTATCTACAGAGTTGTCCAACACAGCAAATCTCACGTCTTACTGTGCAATCCTTATATAACCAGGCAAATTCTGTTACTGATTAAAATTATATGCTTGTGGACTACTTTCATTACATTCTAAGGATTTACTCAGCATTACATAGCTGCAGCGTTAGCTGTTCAGATACATGTACGCAAGAGCCGTGTCCTAATGTGAGCATACTATCCTTACAAGAAAGCCTCTAAGAAAACATTAACCACTTATTTCTGACATATTTTGAATTTCCATGTCCATCTCCAGCACTGTCAATCTTGGAGTCAGCTAAACTCAACAGAGCAGGAAAAAATCTCTCCTTCTCCCATTCCCTTTGTGCATTGTAATTCAAGTGAACCCAGCAGAAGAGAAAACATTTTATACTGTACATGAAGCCATCTAAGACATCAGCAAAAGGGAAAGCTGCTTTCTTGACACTGTGATTTTTCACCAGGGTGCTTGGTTTATAGTCATACTTTTCTTTCTTCTTCAGAGATCTGGCAGTTTATCCCAGAGAGAGGTTGAGAAATGACAAGAGGAGAAAGAATACATTTTAAAAAACCTGTCATCGGTGCAGTACTTTTCATAAACTGGACACTATGAAGCACCAGATGTATATTTGTACAATCTTACATAATACCTAGCATAATAGGCCTTTAATTTTCAGTGAGGCCTCTGAACTATTGCATTATAAATATTTAAGAATTGTGTAGCTGTGTCTCCATCTCTGTGTACTTTGTCTTTAAATCTCTGGGAAACGCTGCTGTTTATCACACCCCGCAGCTGCTTAATGTCGGTGTCAGGGTGGGCTCTAGGGCAGGAGGCTTGCTCTGCCTCCTCTCATGGATAATTTACTGCTGCATTTTCTCATTCAGCCCTTCTCTTAACAGAAAAGGGGGCATGGGGGAAACTTCTTCAGCTGTAAAGAATGAATTTGTTTTAGTTGCATGAAAGCACAGTCTCCGGAAGGGTAAGAAGCCTGGTTTAAAGTCACAGGGGAGTATTCACACCATCAGGTCGGGTGCCTGGATGTTGAGCACAGGCTCCTTGTATTACGAACAGAGCATCCAGAGCATAATTCTGTGTACTTTTAAAAAATATGAGTGCTCTGGATTTATGTTGTACTGATGATTTCAGCTGTACAAACTACACATGCATGCTGTCTCTATCTCTTGTTGTCCTTTCTGTCCCTACAACTTTCATCTACCTGATGGTTCTCAATCCTGTTTGCAAAAGCTGCGCAAAAGGTGCCCAGTGAGTCTGCTGCACCAGGGAGACTTTGGGCTTTTGGCACACAAGGACAGCTGTGGCAGAGTTCACAACATCACAGAAAGGCTGAAGTGGGAAGGCACCTCTCGAGGTTGTCTGGTCCAGCCCCTCTGCTCAGGCCAGAGTCACCTACAGCAGAGTGCTCAGTGCTAAGTCCTGTCAGGTTTTGAATATCTCCAAGGTTGGAGACTCTACAACCTCTCTGGGCAACCTGTGCCAGTGCTCATTTACAAGTGAAATTATTGAATCTATCCTCATAGAATCATAGAATGGAGTTGGAAGGAACCCTGATGATCATCTAGTTCCAACCCCCTGCCATGGGCAGGGACACCTCCCACTAGATCAAGTTGCTCAGAGCCCCATCCAGCCTGGCCTTGAACACTTCTGGGGATGGGGCATCCACAGCTTTTCTGGGCAACCTGTTCCAGTGTCTCACCACCCTCACAGTAAAATTAACTTGCATGCAACTATTAAATCTATCCACATTAGATAAAACAAAGCATCTAACATACGTCTACATTACACTTTCTACAAGCTCTATGTTAAAAAAGCCAAAAGCAAACCCAAAAAACTTGCTCTAGTTCTTGCAGAAAAGCAGCAACATCAGAGTAGTGTTGTATACAATGCAACAAAGCAGCACTCAAAGATAGTCAAGAGACATGCTTGGTTTGAAGCAAACAAAAAGGAAGTAGAAGTCCTTTGCTGGGGATTCATTTGAATAGTGTACTTTAAAAGATAAGCAGATGTTGCAGCACTGGCATAAAAATAATTTTATGTAAAACCCATACAAGCTGCTTTTGTCACAAAATTAATTGCCTTCAAAGCATTGTTTGTTATATTTCCCACAGGTGAAGTAATGCTTGAAGCTATTATTTGGTGCATAATTTCGGTAATCAAGTAAGGCTTTTCTTATTCAAAATAATGTTTGAATTCTCATTTCCACTCTTTATAATCCTTTGGTAGTTTTTGGTAGCCTTTGAAAGGCAAAATACTACATTTAAAGTAATCTTCAAATCAGTTCATACTACTTAAGTGTCATAGTAAGGGTTCTGTAAGAATGAGAATTTAAAAGGGCATGGCAAAGTTATTTCTCTGGCAAAAACAGGAAATAAAGGAATACAATTGAGACAGCAATCCGCAGCACCAGACCCTTGTATTGCAAGTGAAAGGATCAAGGGTTTTCCTTTGTTGTTCTGTTGGTCATATGTATAACATTCAGCATGATCTTTCCTTCTGGAGGTGAGAAGGAGAGAAATGTAAAATGGAGAGGATGAAACCAGGATTCATTTGTGAGGCACTGAGCTCTCTGAGTGACAATAAAATAGAGATTATGTCATCTCATTAACTGTTTTTTACTTTTATATATTATTCATTGTCTGTGTTTCTGACACAAAGGTTTTGCACACAGTGCACATTTGCAAATTCACTATAGGTTTCATTAAGGTGTTTAGTTGCTTTGAGCTACGACCCTGTTAAAGTGAGACGTTTAAATAAAACACAGTTCTAACTTGTTCTGAATTTTTCTCTTTTCTTCTGATGTTTTTGCTGTGGGATCTGTTTTATAACCAAAAACTATGAGCGCAGCACTGGTTGGCTATGTTCTACCAAACCAACTAGGATGAGATATCTGGGAAATGCTGGTCACATGCAGTTGTCTATTTTTTCTCTATTATTATCATGCATAGCATGTAGGTAAGACTTCAATATTTGCTTATACATATACATATATATATATATATATGTAGAGAGAGAGTGTCATCCTAAAATGTTAAGTTTACTGTGGGTTTTTGGTAGTCCAAGGGCCGACTATTTGTCACACATCAACAATTGCATTTGAAGTGTTAGCCACTGTGATTTCACCTGAGCCATTTGAAAGCAGGAAGGTGGTGTCTGCAAAGCACTTCAGTTGTGTATCTATAGGTACTAGAGATATTATATATGCATATACATATACTAAATTGTCTAGTAAAAAATTATCTCTTTTCCAAGCTCTCCTTTAGTTAACTATAGAATTTGCAAATGTCTTAGAAGATAAAATTTACAGAGTATTTCTAGGTTAGAGAATTTCTAGACTTTGCATAGCTTAATATACATGTGCTTCATGTTACCTATATTGTATTGGAATGGGAATAGGTCAAATGAAATGAAAACACATTAAATTTAATATAATTAAAAAGATGTACACTCTTTGTACAACAAATAATCAGTCAGTGAGACTGTTTGTCAGAAGATACTGTAGATAATTGCCTAATAGGATGAAAACAACTAGATATATACAACTAATTGTAATATCATGCATAATTGCATTAGCTAAGATGAAAATGTATAATGAATATCAATACTCATGATGTGGGATCAAATATAAGCTTACCAATTTAACAGAGTAGAAAGAAAAATTCCCCACAGACATATGACTGCATAATCATCAATTATATATTTGGAGAGGCATAGATTTTAAGGCCAGGAGGGATCGTTCTGATTATGTCGTCTGACCTTTGAATAAACGCGTGCAGCAGAATTCTGCTAAATCATTCCCGACTCAGCCCTTAGTTGCCAGCTATATTTTAGAAAGATGCTGAACCTTTTCATGCCTTTGCTTTGAATATTAATTTTTCTAGTGTCAGATGCCTACTTCTTATTGAACACTTGCTGCAGCCTTTTTTTGTTATGATTTTGTTTGGAGAGAATAAAGAATCTTTTCTACTTCCAGCTCAGGTTGTTTCTATGGCTATGATGTAGACATCTTTTAACAGCATTTTTGTTAAGCTGTACAGCTGTAGTGGATTTTTTGTTCCCAATAAAATATCCAAAGTTAAATATGTAAATAAAAAAGTCATATATGTATGATTTTTATATAAACTTCTGTTTGTGAATCAGTAATTTATATGTCTGTGAATCAGTAAAATCTTTAAATCTAAAACCTGCTTCAATAATTTTGAGATATTTCGATTCAATATTGACTTTTTTCCAATTTTAAAGTGTTAGTTGCTTAGTAATAGGGAAAAAAATCTTTACACTGGGGAAAATCTCCTTCTTTGATATTTAGAAGAAAAACAGAGAAGGCTATTTCAACAATTTTAGCTCTTCTTCACAACATTTTTGCATTAAAAAGTATACAAAAGTAATTTTTCCCTGTAAACAGCTCCAACTTTTATAAAACATTATTTTTGTGAATAATTTATTATTTTTTTTAATAAAGGAATAGTCCAAATCAGTATTACAGATCTAAACATTGTTTGTCCCTATACTATGTAATCCAGTCACCAGGCTAGTTTTGTTGCTTCTTTCAAGATGTGTTTCAGTTTGTCACCATCTTTTAAGGATTGATACCATAACTGGACATATTATTCAACTGATAATTTCACCAGTTCCTCCTAACTCTCTTCTTCCACTTCTCCATTCCCACCTGATGGTCTTCCAGCTATAAAGTAAATTTTTCCTCTCTTAGCATTTATTCTGTACTGTGAGGACATTCTTTTTGTTGCAAACAATCAATGGTGGCACATTATTTTCCTTCTGCTAATAGCAATCACACAAATGCTTGTCAATATGGACTGTAGGTCTGACCTGTTGGTACATGGTATACCACATCTCTGAAACATGTGTTATTAACTAGTAGGAAAGGTGTGGTTACTCACTGGCAGTGACTCAGAAATGTCCTTCTAAAAACACGAAAGGTCTAGTCATGATCTTAGTCTCAATAATTCAACCTTTCAACAAAAGTATATTTGGTTTCCAACTGTGCAATCCTTGGCTTAACTTTGTAAGATATGTTGAAGGCATTTTCAGGGGGAATTTTTTTTTCCCCAAAGTTCTTTTATTTCTCAGTGTGTAATGTGAATAGGACACTTTCATAAAAATGACAGGAAGACATGAGGAGTAGTGATGGGTTGGCAATACAGAAACATCTGAGCGCGGACAGGTGGGAATAAGAGCTTGTCCCCCCAATAAAGTGACAAGGCAATTAGCCCAGCCAAAGTGTGTCTACACGAATGCACACAGCATGGGCAACAAACAGGAAGAGCTGGAGGCCATTGTACAGCAGGGAAACTATGACATAGTTGCCATCACAGAAACGTGGCGGGAAGACAGGTACAACTGGAGTGCGGTGATTGACGGCTACCAACTCTTCAGAAGGGATAGGCAAGGAAGGAGAGGTGGTGGGGTGGCCCTCTATGTCAGGGGCAGTTTTGAATGCCAAGAACTTAACAATGTGCATGACGACATTGTGGAGTTTTTATGAATAAGAATCAAGGGGAAGACCAATAAGCTGGACATCACGGTGGGAGTTTGTTATAGACTCCCCAACCAGGATGTAGAGGCCGATGAAATATTCTATAAGCAGCCGGCAGAGGTCTCACAATCGCTCACCCTTGTCCTTGTGGGGGGCTTCAGCTTCCCAGATGTCTGCTGGAAATATAACACAGCAGAGAGGGAACAGTCCCAGAGGTTCCTGGAGCATGTGGAAGACAACTTCCTAACAGAGCTGGTAAAGGAGCCAACTAGGGAAAGTGCCCTACTGGACCTGCTTCTTGTTAACGGAGAAGGTCTTGCAGGGGATGTAAAGACTGGAGGTCGTTTTGGGCAGAGTGACCATGAAATGATAGAATTTTTGATTCTTGGTGAAGCAAGGTGGGGAGCCGGCAGAACTGCCACCTTAGATTTCCGAAGGGCAACCTTTGGCCTGCTAAGGAACATGGTTGAGAGTGTCCCTTGGGGGAACACTTTGTCCTGAAGGGCAAAGGTGCCCAGCTGCCCAGGAAGGCTGGTCTTACTTCAAGGAGGAACTCTTAAAAGCTCAGGAGAAGGCCATGCCCAAGTCCCAAAAAAAGAGCAGACAGGGAAGAAGACCAGCCTGGCTAAACGGAGAGCTTTGGCTGGACCTCAGGAAAAAAAGGAAAGTTCTGGATGTCATATCCAAGCACGTTCAAGAGCAGGAAGATATTGGAAGTGGTCAACATGGATTTACTAAGGGTAAATCACGCTTGACCGATCTCATAGCCTTCTATGATGTTATAACTGGTTGGCTAGATGAGGGTAGAGCAGCAGATGTCATCTACCTTGACTTCAGCAAGGCTTTTGACACTGTCTCTCATAACATCCTCCTTAGGAAACTGAGGAAGTGTGGACTAGATGAGGGGACAGTGAGGTGGATTGAGAGCTGGCGGTGTGACAGGACTCAGAGGGCTGTGATTAATGGAGCAGGGTCAAGTTGGACGCCTATAACCAGTGGTGTCCCCCGGGGGTCAATACTTGGACCAGTATTGTTTAATGTATTCATCAACGACCTGGACGAGGGGACAGAGTGTATGCTCAGCAAGTTCGCTGATGATACCAAGCTGGGTGGGGTGGCTGACACCCCAGAGGGCTGTGCTGCCATCCAGAGTGACCTAGACAGGCTGGAGAGCTGGGCAGAGAAGAACCTAATGAGGTGCAGCAAGGACAAGTGTAGGGTCCTGCACCTGGGGAGGAAGAATGTCAGGCACCAGTATAGGTTAGGGGTAGACCTGCTGGAAAGCAGCTCTGAAGAAAAGGATCAGGGGGTCTTGGTAGACAGTAAATTATCCATAAGCCAGCAATGTGCCCTTGTTGCCAAGAAGGCCAAGGGAATTCTGGGCTGCATAGGGAAGAGTGTGGCCAGCAGGTCAAGGGAGGTGATTCTCCCCCTCTACTCTGCACTGGTGAGGCCACAGCTGGAATACTGTGTCCAGTTCTGGGCTCCCCAGTTCAAGAGAGACAGGGAACTACTGGAGAGAGTCCAGTGTAGGGCAACAAAGATGACTGAGGGATTGGGGCATTTCCCTTATGAGGAAAGGCTAAGAGAGCTGGGACCCTTCAGCCTGGAGAAGAGAAGGCTGAGGGGAGACCTTATTAATGTTTACAAGTATCTAAAGGGTGGGTTGAAGGAGGATGGTGCCAGACTCTTTTCAGTGGTTCCCAGTAACAGGACGAGGGGTAGCGGGCACAAGTTGGAACATAGGAAGTTCCAATCAAATATGAGAAAAAACTTCTTTACGGTGAGGGTGACAGAGCACTGGAACAGGCTGCCCAGGGAGGTTGTGGGGTGCCCTTCTCTGGAGACTTTCAAGACCCGCCTGGATGCAGTCCTGAGTAACGTGCTCTAGGCAATCCTGCTTTAGCATGGGGGTTGGACTAGATGATCTCTAGAGGTCCCTTCCAACTCTGAAAAATTCCGTGATTCCATGATTCTGTGAAGTGATACAAAATCTTTGAGAGTTTCCTGTCCTTAGAAGTCTTATTTCTGTCTGTAAAGGAAGTTAGATATATTTTTGTATAACTATTTTCATAACATCAGCATTTGTTCAGCTATAATTAAAATTGTGTCAAATGTAGTAGCTCATAAAGTGACAAAGATCTATTCACTTCTCAACAGAGATCACACAAGCAGTATTTCAACTGAAGTATTTTAAGAACTATTTCACAAAAAAGGAAAATAATAATTTTTCTAATTACACACTGTTTCATCCTCAAAGATTTCAGGGTACCAATCACAAAGCCGCATATAAAATATAGCTCTTTCTACTGCAGCACTATAGCTCAAGAAGTGTGTGATACACAGCTGAGAACTGGACAGTTTTATTCATATTAAGAATGTTCAGATATAGATTTAAAACATCTTTGAAAATCCACCTAGGTAGATAACTACCTTGTTCTAAGCAGGAAATCGATACACTCTTTTGAAAATTCAGCTTTAGGTATTGACTGCAGTGTCCTTACGTCTTTGTTTGTCCCCCTGATATCAGTTAATCTAGGATATGTATTGACACACTCAAAGAAATTATTTGCTTAGACTCACTTTGAATAGGCTCATATAATATGGTATTGCAGAGACATGCCTATCCACCTGAAGAGAAATACTTATTCTGCTGAAGTAAGTGTGTATCTTCTGTTGGACCACACCTCCAAGAGGTGTGATTTGATTTTGATATCTCTGTTTTATATTTTTTCTCCCTTATTGGTCTTTACTAATATAATTTTTTCTTCTGTATTCTGTGTACAATTCTGTCATTTCCACTTGATTTGATTTTCTATCTGCAAAGAAAATGTAAAGTATCACTGCTTTTGTGTGCCTGAATTTTTTAAAAGAGGGAACTGAGTAGTAGGTATGATGGATCTAACCTTGCTTGCCTGATTTTTCCAACTCGTGTTTGGCTTATGATGGAAATCTGAAAAGCTGAACTACACAGAACAAGTTAAAAGCCTTTATTTGAAAAGAAATAATTTTGTTGTAGAAGTTGTTAAAACTTTTTACACAGATTAGCTTTTTTTTTTTTTTTTGTCAAACCATATAACTTCTAAAGTGCAATCTTTGTCTTGAGTTCTTGACTACAAAGATATTTAGGGTGTTTTAACTTTTGCATTTGCTTTGAACGGAACCTGCAGAAGTTTCCCCCACTTTCAACTGTCATTGCTTCATACAATATGAAATACTTGAAATGTCTTTTCTGACCTAATTGAGATTCCTTGGCATAGGAGAGCACTGTATGACCTGAAACCAGCATTGAAGTTTACTTACAGAATAAACTCGTTACTATGATCTTTTACTGAACATGCCTTGAGCACCTGTAGTTGCCTTCTGTTTTTCCTCAAATGTCCCTAATGATAATAATTGGAGTATTTTTAGCAGGCTTGTTCTTTGAAGCATATCTAACAGAGCGCTAAAGGTGCACGGTGAAAAAGGACAAATACTTTGTTGCAGCAGAAGAAAAACATATGCTAATGTAATGCAACAGGTTGCTTAATCGTCCCAAAGGGAGGGATTCAGAGCTGCCTGAAACTTCACCCATAAGCCTCTGTGCTGCTGTAGATGCCACTTGTGAGTTATTTTACATATCCTTTATTATTTATGCAGATTTAAGTGATGGATGATGACATATTTAGCTGCAGCCTGATCGCTTTGTAAAGCAAATTTTTCTTAGAGAATATCAAGCAAAGGCATGGGTTAGTGGCTGACTAACACCGGGTGGAGTATTTGAAATGTGTGGCTTATGCAAGTAAGATGGAGGGGGAAAATCTATTCTCTCCCACCTTGAAAAAGAAAATGAGTTTGCCTACGCTCTCCTTGGTCTTCCATTTACTACTCATGCTCTGGACTTTGGCTTTCAAGCTTGGCCCACTCAGTTGAAGGCTGCTATTTAATGAAATAAATTGAATTTCAGAGTCTTAAGTTTTCCAAATTCTTGCTAATTAGTTATAGGTGGCAGAATTTGTGCCATCAATAAATTTTTCATTTTTTTCACTGTCCATTTTGTTCTCCTCTGTCTTTTCTTTTGCTCTGTAAATATCAGACAGTACAAAATAAAACCTGAAGGCAAGTTTTTTAGATTTTCTTTACCTTCCATTACCCCCCATTTACATCACATTGGTTTTAAATAGATTTTTTTCTTCTTCTTTAACATATTATTAAGTTTTGTGTGTTATACATTGTTTTAATAAAAATGCCAGATACTCTCAACATTGATTGTGAGTCATAAAAATACGAAAAAACAACAAAGGAATGGAAAGAATGAAGGTGGAGTGTCTTTCTCCTTTTTCCATTTTTTTCTGTCACACAGATAGCTGTGTATCAATCATAATAAAAGCTGGATCCTCAGAGTCAGATATCTTAGAATATATAACAACCCAGAAAGGAGGACAGCACCTACCAGCTATTAAATGCATTAGAATACTCGTTGGTAATTTTTACCTGTTTCAGACAAACACATTCAAGGATCACTATCACATTTAGAGATGTTCAGCTGCATGTACTCCTATGGGGAGACCGAGAGTACTGTCTCTCTGTATATACAAGGCTGATTACAGCTTGTTAAACAAAATGGATTATCTGTAGTTTTCCTGTGCCACACAAGCTTAGAAGGTAACTGGCCTAATTGTTTAACCTTGATTTCTTTAAAGACAAAAAGGCTCAATAGGATCCTTTGGTTACATCCTGTGTTGTCTGATGTCTTTTTTTATTAGATGTTTCCAGTGAAATATTGATCAGTGGACTAATCTTGGGATCTGTTTGTTTACATTTGTACATCCTTTAATTTTTTCCCAAAGCCTTTTGCAGGTATTCATTTCAATTCCTTTTTGACTGGAGGCATCAATATTTGAAAATAAAACACTTGCATTTAATGAGCAGCTCATCTGTAGCACAAATGGGTAATAGACCTTTGTAAAAGATAAATGTTTAAACTTTAATTTATATCAAAACAGGTCACAGGTTGCAAGATGTAATAATTATCAAAGAAATAATTCACACAGTGACTCTGTATTTGTACTCTGCTAATCTAAATAGTCTAAAAGACTGTATTTTATAAAGATATTTTTTTTGTTATTGTTGTTCCAAAGACAAGGCACAAAGATACTTCAGGTTGATGTTAAATTAAAACAATGCTTATGCAAAAATTATTGATAATGGACAGTAGATGCTACAGAGAAATTGTTACCATATAGGCACACAAACTGAATTTATGCCAGTTATATATATTCTTGTGATTTATCATCTTCAAGGGAGTACATCATTTGATCATCTATAAAAACTAATTAAAGATATTCTTTAGTGCTTCATCTATCAGAAGAAAAAAATCCTCTAGAATTTCCGTGAGAAGTCCACAAACTGCTCAGTAGAAACCCATCTCTTTTTCACCAAAACTTTCTTTAGCTACATCGTTCACAGGAATGAACAGAAAATCTCTTATACTTCTCTTACAAGGAAAAAACCCTATAATATCTGGCAAATCTTGATGAAATTAGAAAAATAGGCGTGTCAGGTTTCTCCGGACAGATTAAACTACCACTAAAAAGGCTTTGTCAGCTCCAGATTGTTAAGTGCCTATGCTGTTCGGTTGTTTTTGGTGTTTTTTTTTAAAAATACCTTTGCTTGAAAGACACTTTAAAATTTGATTTCCTTGCTTTCATTTATAAGTTGGCTATATAAGTTACATATAGCCAAGAGACACATCCAATTGAGGCAAGTATTCTCTGCTCCAAAGAATTCTCTTCATGTACCTCAAATCCTGACCACTAAAGAGAGTTCTTAACCTTGACATTCAGGTTCAATTTTTTTCATTTTTTTTGTCCAGATTTGTATGAATGAAGACCTTGCTTGCTTTGGTTCTCCCCACAGCAAGCAGAGATGAGTGCAGCAGGGCAGTGGTCATCCTCAGATCAGACTGGCATCACCAATAAATGCCTTCCTTGGAACAAAGTGGTGTCACTCCGTCACACTGTTTTACAGAGCTGAATGAGGTGAAATGTGGTTTGTGCACATGCGCACATTAGTGCCCATGCTCAAGGCCAAGTTCTTACCAGATGGGTTCAGGAAAGTATTCCTTTCCAATTCTTCTCCATTAATATGTTGGTTAGTTGATTTAGGCTTTCAAATACCAAATTGAAATTATGAATAGTATGCTTTTCCTACTATTTACAGTCATACTGCTCCATTTCTAGCAAAATAGAAAGAATTGCTTATGGATTTGTGAAAAAAGGAGGGTGTGGGGGAGTCTGGACAAACACAAAGAATTAAAAGAAGTTGAATTTATTCCAAATCCCACCTAAGTTCCCCCTGAATTCAACAGGACTGTCTCATGGTGTTGAACATTATAGGAGTAACAATAATCTTTTTTGTTAAATGACTTTTTATTCCCTTTTCCCTGCACCATATTCCGAACACTGTTTTTCCTTGAGCTTTGCTTCAAAGCTGGCTGTTCTAAGTTTTCAGAGATAAATACTGTTCTTGAATCCTGACTGGAGGTACAGTAACAGCTACATGCTTTTTGCACCTACAAAATCCATTCCTTTCTGATAAATAAGGACTCTGAAGGTGCCTTAAGAGTTTGTTGTCTGCAGACCATTATTGACTTTAGAAAACGTATGTTCAGTATAAATTATTTCTCGTGGCACCATGGCACCAATTCCTGATGCTGTTAAATGGTAACTGATTGATATTGGTAATCTATTAATTTTAAACACATTCCATTATTTCACACATTTAAAAGAAAAAAAATAGTCTACTGATTAAAGTTCAGCTTGAAATAGATTTTCCAAATGGGATGCAATGCTCAAAGCATGAATAATAATGCATAGATTACATGCATGTTTTTGAAGAAAATTTCCCATGTTGCACACAAACCCTAGTTGGGAACCTTTCAGGGTTTATACACTATTGTCACGTATACTGTTTCATAAGTGTCCACAAAACTAAGGAGTTTTGAGTTTCCAGTAACTAAACCTGTGTGATTTCTCATCACAGATGTAACTCAGGAAGAACATTCACTTTATTCCTGTCATGACTCCACTGTCAGCAGATGTTGGGGTTCATCACAAAAAGTACTTAATGCTAGTAGACTAATCCTCGTATGAAACAAAATCAGTCCCCACGTTCCTGTGAGTAACAGCTCTGAAATTATTTACAGCCTCTAGGAGCTCCTTAATTTAAGGATCAATTTTGAGGTGCAGATAGAAAGCCATGTTATTAAGAAATGGATGAGGAAGTAGCATTTTGCTGGCACTGAAACACCTGTAAAGACAAAGCTCTGGCTTGGAAAAGGGGAAACTCTTCAAACAGGAAGCAAATGTCCAAAGAAAAAGATGCCGTCTTTTATACTGTGCTGGTGATACCTCATGTGACTTCTTTGATTTGCTAATGAACATTTGACAAGCTTCATCCACTTCCCTCAGCCTTCCTCCTGCCTGTGGAGGATACCATGTTCTCTGTTTGGGTAAAGTTTTCTCTTCTCCCCTTTAGACCAGAGGACTGTATCTTTTGTCCAGGAGCTGCTATCTATACCTCCTCCGACACTGAACACCACTGAAGAGCCAGGAACCATCTGTTAAATAAATAGGGAAGTGTCTTCCGTATTACAGTGCAGCCGCTGTCCTAAGACAGCAAAAAAAAGAACTGTAACATATTTAGGAGACAAAGTTTAGAACAGATTTTTCAGTTCAGATTGCAGATGGTTGGGAATAACATATTGGTCAATATTCGGTTACCGTCTCATCTGGAATATAACCAGAGTAACTGCCACTAAGAGAATAGGGAATTATTCATTGCTACTTTAAAATATTCTAAAAAGTAGCCTCAAGAGCGTCTTCCTCAAACATAAATGTTGTAACTCGAATCTTTTTTTCTCTCTCCAGTGCGGTGAGTCTTTATGTAGTCCATGAATGTGGAACGGGCCTTGGAACTCAGGCAAAGCAGGGCTTTGATCACATCTCTCCAGGCAGTACATTAACCACTGTGGTCTTTGGCAAAAGGGCAGCAGGACCTGTGAGGCTGTGAAGGGAGGCTCATCTTTGAGACACCTCAGGCTGAGAGCCTCAAGCAGCACCGGAGGCTGTCCAGCAAGCAGCTGTGACAGTAGGAAGGAGTAATCGGATGGGTACGACCTCCTTCCACCCTAGGCAGATGCTGGGCTAATTCAATGCTCTGGCTTTTGCATCTCCAAAATATGCCCAGATGTTTTCTAGGCAGCTAGATTCTGGATCTGCTGAGGCAGCCAACCAGGTATTTGTGTCTGTTGATGGATTTGAGCCCCATTCGTATTTCCTTCTTTTACTAGCTTTGCTGCTTCTGAGTTTCATTTTGCCTATTTATTCTTTTGTGTTTGCTTTGTATCATCTTCTATTGTTTTAGTTCTACATAACTGTTTCTATCTATCCTTCTTTCCTTATTCTATGGCTCCTCAAGGATTACTCTGTTGCCAAAATCTTTCTTTACAATCAAAGAGGACCGTTTAATTCTCTGCTCCTTGAGCTTCACCCTGTGCCTCTTTGCTGAGCCTCTCTCCACATTTTTCTTTCTCCACCTATGGGATCATTAGCTTTCTCTCTTCCTCCATTTCATAAGCTCAGTAAGTATCTTTGTATATTTTGAGTTCTGCATGTATAGTCAGTGAATCAGTAACTGCTGGATCTTCACATCTCCGAAGTACGTGCAGAAGATTGTGTAATTTTCAAGAACTCAGATCAAGCAAAGCTTTCCATCTCCCCTCCCCCTGCCATCACTCTCCAAAGACTGTGGGGCTCCTACTGCTGCCCTCCATCTCATTTTCTAGACTCTCTTTTCCCCAGATCACTCTTCTCTCTCTAACCATGCTAATAGAGTGCTCTGATTTTTTCTTCTAGCCCATTACCCCAGGTAATTCCGTCAGAGGAAATATTTTTAGTATTATTATTATTTTTATCTAGGGCAGGGACATTCATTTTATTACAAAGGCGTGAGATGCTGGCTGCCTGGGCATGGCACCCTTTGGCGCAAAGATGAGAGGCAGCATGACACGACAGTGTGGAGATGAAAGGCTCTGTCATGCTCTTGGAGCTAGCAAACCCTTTGATCACAGACCAGGTTGTAGCAAGGGAAGAGTCGGCATTGGTTGCCCTTTCTGGTAGATTTTAAGACTCTGTGGGTGGATAACAAACAACTGCTCTGATGCTTAGATCTGACTGGAGGTCAATTTGATATTCATTTTACACCATATCCACCTAAGATAGGATATTCATCCCTCTCTTTCAAGTTTTCCTTCCATACTGCCTCCACTGAGACTTCTTTTTCCTCTTTCTCTCTTATAATCCATCTTTTCTGCTGCTCTATCAGTTTTTTCACTCTCTTTCCTTCTACCTGATTCAGGATATAATATTTTCAAGTCTTCTGTGTCATTCTATTTTAGCCGGTCTCTAATTTGCCTCTCTCTTTCTTACAGTGCTGAGATGTGGTAATTGCTGAATTTGTTCCAGTGTCATGTAGTGCAAAAAAGTTTTTCTTTAAATAGTAGGGGGATGATTCTGATGTCATGCTGCTTAAAACCAGTTCAGCTGATAAGCTGAAAGGTATTCTTCTTGATTTATTATTACTACAATGAGGCCAAGCTCTTTGAACACAGCATACCTGCAGCATTTCATTTTCTGTTCAAAATGCTCTTACTGACTCTGCTAACTCTTATGACATTTTACAAGGAAAGACAAAGCTTAACAATTTATTCTTTGGGGACAATTTATTCTTTTGGGGAGATCGAGACTAATTTTAATCTTTAGACATTGGTGATCAAAATACCAGTATTTATTTATCCATCACTTCAGACTTCATGCAATACACAGAGTTTGCTGTCACAGGAATATCAGTAGTTACTGTTCTGTTCTACTGCTTTTACCACAAGAGCAGCAATTATAACACTGTTTGAAGACCTTGCATTTCAGTTCCCTGATCCGCTTGCAACTCAACTGATTTGATCATTTATACGCTTCACCTGACATACACGTTTCAGTCACAAACTTTAATCTTCTTCTGTGTAAAAGTTAATTTTGGATTCTTTAGTGTTAGTCAGGGGTTCAGGCTTTGAACATACCTTCTCTTGTGTCTTAGGGAAGCATGTTGGGGTTTATTGCCAGATTTGTCTTGAACGTCTTCCACAGTGCCTAGATCTATTTAATCTTTTGTCCTGAAACTCAGTCCATTCTCTCCTTAAGTGGAGTCAGGGCTCTTCCCCTTCCAGTGATAAGGAAATGTATTTCTGTTGTATCAGGAGTATCCCCAACTTAACTGCTTAATACAAAGGTCTTTAACACATGAAACTCTCTTCTCCGTCTTTGATAGCTACCTGGATTTCTTTAACAAGCCTTATATTTTTTATCAAACTGTAGATCAAAAACACACTTTATACAAATATCTTAGCATTTAATGTCTTTTAACTGAGATACTACCCAATAATAATCAGTCATTCAAGGCTGACAGCAGGTGTGAGGCGGCTGATCCCTAAATTCTTAGGCATATCAAAAAAGTGTTTTGCAAAAGCTTCTGCAAGATAAGATAATGAGTTTCAGATAACTTTTAATTCAAACAAGAGCACTCTATATGCACAATACTTGAATGGGTATGGAACTCCTTTCAAAGATCTCTAGTGATTGTGATGCAACATCTGAATTTATTTGTTCCAACGCAGTAACTATAGATTTGATAGGTGATGTTCATAAGGAATTCTTAAATAGATATCACGAAGAGTTTCATTGTAATGGTTATGAAGATTATGATATTATTACACATTAAATGCAGTATGTTAGTGGCAATGTACTTCAGGGACAAAGTTGGGATTATATCAAAATAGTGCTTGTTTTCACAAAAAATCTTGTTGTATCCCAGAGGTGGGAAAAAAAAGAGAAGCCATTCAACAGTCTTAGGAAGAAAAAAGGAAGTACAACATACTAGTTTCTCACTGATTTATCTTTTTGAAGACTATTAATGTAAATAGAGGTATGAGAATAAAAGGAAAACAAAGCAAAGCAGATAAGCAGATAAGAGCTACAGTTTTGTTTTGTTTGTTTGTTTGTTTTATTTTTCCACAATACAGTTTTGCCAGGGAGGTTTTGACTGTAGGCCTAATGCTTATCTAGTCCCCCAAAGGGCACATGGAATGGATGACAAGATTACCCTGAGATGCAACAGTTAATACTAGAACATTTTAAAAAAAATACTAACCCTCATGCCTGAAGGTTTAAATGCAACTCTATTAGGAATAGAAGGAAATGTCATGTGGTGGGAATATTTTCATGCAGAATTGGTTATATCTTCCTATAAAGCTTTTAGTAGTAACCTCTAGAAACGAGATATTGGACTGCATAAGCTATGAGCTGGAAACTCTGTGACAATTTTCTTAATTTATGGCCATACTGTTGCTACTCCCTGAATTTGAATTTGCTGTGCTACTTGGAACAGCAACAAAATTATCAGTGACGGAGGCCTGTGTGCATGTGTATGTGTGAGAGAAATTACCTGTCTCTACTGACCAGAAGCAATTCTTAGTTTCATTTAGAAGTGACTTGTTTTATGGAATGTAATTTAGCTGGTCAGTAAGAGGTGCTCACCATCCAGCTCACAGCATTTGCTGCATTGGAAGGGGAACAAGTTGATTCCGCTTACCAGGATGATTACAGTTGCTAGAAAACCTATTTTCACATAAACTGGTGATTATTCATGTTTCAGTAAAAACAAAAGGATTAAATGGAGGTTCACAATATCAGAAAGGGAATTCAGAGAGCAAAAGAGCCGAGCACTATCCACCTACCTATTATAGCAAAAAATATGACACTTCTGTGACATAGGAGATTTCTGCCTCAAACTGCGATTCTTCTGCAGATGACATCTTGGAAAGCAGGTGCTTTCCACCCAGTGCATGGGCTAAAGGAGAAATCTGAGTATCAGGCTTGAATACCATATACTAAGACATAAGGTATTTATTTTCACCTGTATTTGCAAAAAGATCAATTTGAGACATATTTTTTTGATTTAGAGAACTTGGAAAAGACATTAAAAATACAGAATACTGGGAAATAGACTAATACCTTTTCCTCCAAAATAACGCATGTGTATTGAATGGGTATATAATTAATCTAACATTACAGTATATTTATTACATTATAATAGAAGTCCCATGCTGTTTCAATTTACAAACTGATCTGGGGGACAGCAAGTTTCAAGGGTACTCAAGTTTCTCCAGCAGTCTCAGAGCAGCAGGATTCTCTTCCTACAGCAATCAGCAGTACAGCTACTAACAGTGTCAGCACTGAGACCTCGTAATTGGACTTAGATCAATCACAGTGCCTTTTAGATAACTGGAAAAACACAACTTAATACCCAATCTCATTCTTACCTTTGGTGGAGCATGTGGTGGCTGAGTGATGTTTGAAGGCTTTTTTCCAGCCATAAAGACTAGAAACCTTAGATATACTTATACCCATCTCTAGGACAAAAGAGAGCCTGAGGGGACTGTAGAGCTTGTTGGTTGTACCACCAAACAGAGTGTCCTCTTTTTAAATAAAGACAATAAAAAAAAATAAAGTTACCTCATAACTGGTGTCTTGTTATGAAAACTGTGTAAGTTCCCATTTACAAAGAAGCTGTGTTGCAGAAAAAAGACTCCATTCTAAAAATAATGCTGGGGGAAAAAAAAGGCAAATCAGAAAATGCATCTTTTATACATCATATACTACTACAGAAAACCAGAAAGAAAAAAGAAATAGGTCCACCAGCCCCAAATAAAACCTGCCTTGTTAGACATACAGAACAAATTATAAAAAATACTTTTCTCATGCTACTGTAAATGTTCAGAGACACAAGGTTTTGTGAAAAGAAGAATAAAATTCACAGAGCTTTAAAAAAAATTCTCATTACAGATATTAATGTACTATGTTGTCTGATGCTATAGCATTTTTCAAGGTCTTACTGAAACGAAAATTAGTGTATAAATATTTCAAAAAAGTTTCACTGACAAATAGGCCACCTGACAATGTAGCCATAATATGGATTAATGAAAGTGAGTGATTTTACTACTTGAATAGACTACAATTTAGATTTCTTATATGAGAGATAGCTAAACTACTGTTATAGAATTTTGCAATAACTAATTATGAAAGCACCACTATTTATACTGCAAGGTTTACTTTCAAGTCAAGCGAGTAGAAAATTAAATAAGATGTTACGGAGAACACAGCAAGAGCTTTCAGCATTTAGTAAATCGTACGGTTTTGAATTTCTTAATCAGAACTGCTTGTGTTGCCTTCGTGTACAAACCAGGGATTAAGGTGTGACAATAAAAGTCAACATTTAATCAGTTATCAAGAATGGGAACATTAATAATGATAAATTGCAAGGACAATTACAAGTGTGTTGTTGCAACAGGAGACCTGGGATTAGGCTTAGGTAATATGTAAAAGTAGTGCTACGATAACTGTAAGGATCAAAGCATGTGAAAAGGGCAAAGCTTCTTGAGAAAATTATACCTCCTGTAGCAAAGATGAAAGAGAGGAAAAAAAACCCAGTTCCTTCATTAAGTTCTCACGTATCTCTCAAATGTCTGAATTCTTCCAGTCATGTCTGCTAACCTAGTAGAGAGATGTGTCCTCTCTTTACAAATCTTGCTCCTCCATTTTTACTTAATACATACAGATTATTTCTTGTTTCCTTACCCACATTTTGTTGAATGGAAGAACTCTGAAAAGCAGCTGCAAGATTGACGTTAGTGTTAATTATATATTTCATTGTGCAAAACAGTTGAAAAGTCATATGAATTTGAAGAGTGACAGATGAATAAGACTTTTTCAGGAAAAAAATACAGAAATAATCAAATCTCCCTGAAATTCTAAGATCTTTTTTTCAGTTAAAATACACAAGATAATTTCATGGGTAATATTCAAATTATTTTATTCAGGTGTTTTTAATGTAATATAATTGTATTATGTTTTATTAGACCCTTGATTATTAAGCTCTTGATTACGTTGTATGCCTGTACCATGAATCTGTGGGAAATAAAAGAAAGAGATCCCTGCTTCTCTTCATCTTTTCTCCGTAATCCCTTCCTCATATTCACGAACCTGAGATGATCAGGTGGTCTCCACATCCTGATGTCTGAGTCTAACTCAGGCTGGGAATATTTCATCTAAAAAGTTGACATTATGGCCTTTTGACAGTCTGTGAAACCTTCCACTAAAGACCTTAAAAAGCATGAAGTGCTTGGTGGCCTCTAGAAAGGATGAAGAGAAATAAATGCAACCGATTGTGGATTTAGCGTTTGACTAAAAGTCCAGTCTGATACCAAGGTATGATATCCTGGAGAGGAGCTTTCACAACTTTTTTTTCTTTCTGTTTGCTCTCAGAGTTGTATACTGCCCTTCCAGCCAGCAGCATCTGTAGGACAAGCAATACAGTCTATAATTCAAGCAACACTTAGTCTGTGTTCCCGCTGGTGTATGGGTGTGTTGGAAGGAGGCACAAGGACACCAAAAGACCTCTTTGAGGCACCTGCCAGTCAAAATGACAGCAAACCTCATTCACACCATTTACTGGCAGCAGTCCCTAGTCTGCACTGTTCTTCTCAAACTGTGCCCAGCTGGCTCAGGTTAAACCTCAGGCAGAGGAGAACACGCTGAGGAGGACATGTGTGGAAGTTCACGAGCCGAGGGCTCAAGTCCTTTCCTTCTTCCTGGGTGGTTTACTAAAATAGCCCCAGACTCCTAGTGTGTCAGTCCACTAATATTTTCTTCATATCCTAGTTAATTAAAAATAAAATTATGGATTGCAGCTTGCGTTATTACACATTTTCCTTTCCCTAAATGAAGTCATCATTCCAAACAATTTACCTGGACTGCATGTTTCATTAATTTTGCCCTCAGGACATAGATGAGTATGGAATAATCAAGCAGTAAATATAATTATCTGTATATAACTACCAATTATCTTTTCAAAATAAAATTCTTAGACATGCAAAAGTAGCAAGCCACAGATATTAGTAAATTGAAAAAAAAAAGTTATAAAAGCAGTATTTACTTAACCAGAGCAAATATTCATTTAATCATTCCTTGCAAGTGAAATCACTGTTCATGCCTCATCATCATTGCTCCTTTATCTATCTTCTCTCTATCTTTCCCTGTTTTAGTGTATCCTTACTGAGAGTCAGGGAGCAGACTTGCATTGAGTACCCCATATGTTGGTACATATATGGACATTTTCCATTTTGTTCTTTATGACTTTCCTAAGAATTCCTAACATATGAAGTTCTGACAACTACTGGAAATACAGAGGCCCTACTTTAAAGTCACAAATCAGGTTTTACTATAAGATCATCCTGTCTCTTTATAGAAAATGGGACGTGTATGTTTAGGTGGGGAGGTGAATATTTTACATTTAAATATATAGACAAAATTAATCAGAAGAATGAGGTCTGCTTTTTCACTAGTCTACACGCAGAAAAAAAAAATGCTTAGTTTCGGCTTAGCCCATTTAATTATTTTTCATGGAAACAGCTTCATTTTGCAGTATATCATACAAAATATTTAAAAACAATTTTAAAAAAAAGAATAAATCAAATAGCTATTTAGAACCTAACATCTGTTTTTCACTTGATTATCGGTTAGTACTTCATTATCAAGAAAGTTAAGAACAAAGTAAAATTCTGCTATCTGGCTTCTGATTTATACTTTAAGTATTCAGCAAAAAAAGTGAGAATATAAACCAGTTTTAAACACAGAAAACACAGAATGCTCCATATAAGGAAAAAAATTTCTTCTAAACATATGCACATCAAAGAAGAACCAGAAGTTAAGGATTTATATTGGAATGGATTTGAAAGAACCTAATTCACATGAGATTTATGAACTTCTGACAGTAGAAGGTCTTTGCCAGCTAAGTGACTGCTCAGGACATGGCGATGGAAAAAGTTTGGACTACTGTTTTCTACAACTGCTGGTTCCAGTAAGAAGAACTGGCAGAATAATCAGGAGACAAATAACTTTCCTACTTCAAAACTAGCACTAAATCAAAAGCGCTCTCAGGCTGTCAGGTTCAGGCCTCCATTACCTGAAGCAACCACATAATACAAAGCTGTTGCTATTAGATACCAGTTGGTATTAAGTTCCTGTCCCATTTCATCCATCCAACCAAACCTACTTTGAAAGGCTGCAGTAGCGTAGCTTTTGAGTCAATGACTTACAAGCTTTCCCTTGTAATTTTCCTGTAGTACTCTGTGTTCCTCCAAATACATGAATTTCTGTCTTGACTCAAGTGAGAAACACTGTTGAAATCTATTCCCTATTCCTAGCACAGTTTAACCCTTGGAAGATAATGTTCAAGATCTAAATGCAAACACTGAAAATGTGCTTTTGCCCCACAGGGCTCTATCTGTTTATTATGGGATTTCTTGCCATTAAGGGTAACATTGTTTGCTTGCAGTGGGTTTCTGTCAACATAGGACCCAATCCTTTCTATAACGCAAAAAGAACTTTAAGATTTTAGCAACGCATGATGAATATCCTGGTGACTGTGTCTTCCTCTGTCTCATCTGTGTCTTTAATAGGAAAAAAACTGGCTGGAAGTGTCATGTTAATGAGTAAGAAAGAAAAAAATCTATATGAAAAATATGTAAGCGTTCTACATATAGCAGGTATTCATTATCTCATTAAAATATGCTAATCTATCATCCCTAATCAAAACATGCCCTAAGTCAAGACTTTCCATTAAAGCAAATTCTCTGATATGTTTTTTGATTGGAGAAGGGAAAATGATTGAGATATTTTTCTTTTTATCTCTTCAGTGTTTATAACTCTGCACAAAGCCAATGGCATCCCAATTCCTTTGTGTTTCCCTAGTGAGTATATAATGACTTCACTTAAACAGCTCATCTTCCTTAGAACTGTTGATAAAATTCTGAAATTGCCTTTTATTTAGCCGTCAGCTAAAAGTACTTTCCAGCCTCTGGTTTTAAAGGTTGCATGGTCCCTTGAGAATAGCAGTCGTATAGGCACCTGTGTCACACCAAATTTTTAAGCCACAAGCTCTTCTTGGCAAATATGTTTTCGTTTCTTCTTGATCTCCTGCAAAGTCAGCTAAGCTTCCACGTAGATTGTTCCTTAGGGTAAGATTAAAAACAACAGAAAGGTGTTTTACTTCAAAGCTGTTGTTTCTGCTGGAGCTTTACAACAAAGAGCAAATTGTATATCAAGGGGAAAAAACAAACAGTTTCATGGGGGAAAGAAGAGGTGAAAACCTACTAAATTATCCAGTGATGACAATTATCTGTTAGAAATTATGTGCATATTCAGTGCATACTTTTTCGTTATTACCTCTCAGAAGATTTTCTGAATGGCAATAATATGCTGTGCTTTATTTTTGGCCCAATTTCTCACACTGTCAATTCTTGCAAAAGTGTGCAAAACAGTTTCATTTCTAGCAAAGGGATCAGGAACCTTGGTCAATGTATTTCTTCTGTCCTGTGTTGAAGCCAACTAAACTAACTTGGTTGCAATTGCACTCTACCCTCTGTAAGCCATGCTCTTCACAGGTGGTTTAATGTAGCTTTGGTGTAATGCTCCTCAGTAATGAATAATTCATTGCTTCTCATGCCTCAAGACATGTAACAAAGAAAGAAATCAGTATCAAGACACAATTTATTTTGTTACTATTATTTGATGAGGTGGTTGTCATTTACAGGGAAAAAACAGTATGCCGTCACTAAGAGACACAAGACATTACTTTCAGAATGAGTTATAGCAAGTATATACATAATGGCCAAACATGATTGAAAATACCATCTTCCACAGACTATTTATTCGCATATGTGAATATTGTATGTTATAGCTAATTAGACAAATGAAACATCCTCTTTCTTGATTTATAATCTACGAATACCTATTAAACATATTTGACATTTCAGTAGAGATGAGGATAACAGGAAATGTAAGTGCTCATTAACAGATTTCAATTTTTATAACAGAAAAGAAAAAAATGTAAACAAATTTTTGCATATCTTACTGGATGCAAATATGTCACCCAGGTCTTTATCACTCTGTAGTGAGCACTGATTGTTTTTATATGCCATCTCCATGCTAAGATGAGAGAGAGTTTGGATGCTTGGACAAACATGACTGGCAGTCAGAAGAACTATATTTTGTGTTTTCCTCCACCACAGACATCCTGCAAGCTCCTTCAAAGGCCACCTGACACTTTTGTGTCAAAACCTTTCCAGTTGCCATGTGATTTTTGGCCCTTAAAACAAGTGGTGTGTCAGGCTTGTGATGGAGTCTGTTACAGATGCAAACATTAAGGATGGATGCGATGAAAGACCTGCCCTTTACAGATTTCTAACAGATACAAAGGAAAAGTAACCACAGATGGGGCAGTCTTCGCACTGGGGATGGAGAGTTTTGGCCTGAGCCTGAGTTTGACAGTGAGGCAAAGGGCCAGCAGCTTGCCACCCTTGGTACCAGGGCATGGCACCTTGAGAGAGGGAGAAGCTGACAGTGGTGGCTTTTGGGAGTAGCATGGGCCAAGTGGGCTGACTGCCCACTGCTCAGCACTGCCAAGGAGGGCATGGTTAGGGTTCAGACCCGGTATGGTCTGGGTCGCCTCCAAATGGGCTCCACCCCCCTGAGAACTCTCAGTTGGGAATATCCATTAGTGAGGCTGAGAAAATCCTGAGTATATTCATACCTCTGTGGATAGTAAACCCATAATTTGGTGCATTATTCAGGCTGATTTCTTCATGGGATCACTGACAGGAACTTCTCTTTTCAAAGGTTTGTATCAAAGAAGGAGGAAGTGGGGACTTATATCTCAAATGCAATAATCAAATGGTGACAGCACTGAGAAAGCATGACTCACCTCCATGGATGTGCCCTAACCGCTAGGCAATAATGAAAAAATGCAGCCAGCCAACACCTCTCTTGTTAAAACTGTGCCAGCTGAAGAAAGAAAGAAAAAAAGAAAAGAAAAAAAAAGGAACATCTTTGGCACACAGGGAGAAACTGTAATCCTGTAACCTACTAGATTATTGGTTCGTAATCACAATCTCAGGCAGTAGTTTTCACTCTAGTTAATAAGGCAGAGTAAATTACTAATTCAGATAAACTTGGTAACCCAAACAAAAAGGATTCTTTTAATGGAAAGGATTAATGAATTGGACCTTTAATGTCTAAGGCAGTTCTCGAAGGCAGAATTTCTCTTCCACCAATAAATTTCATGAGCATTAATAGTATCAAGCAATAGTCTATGTATTTACACAGGAATTGACTATCGGGGATAGCAGTGATTCATCACGTAATATAATAATTGTCTCCTTTCTTCAGGATACAGGATAGTATGGAGGCCAACAGGACATTCACTGATATAACAATTGTGCCTTATTTCACCACTTAGAAAGCTAAAGATAAGAGAGTAAGGGTGATTCTGATTTTATAAAGAGTAGTTTACAATGAAAACAATTCCTTGTGGGCTAGAAAGCACATCAAATGATTCCTAATTCAAACAACTTTCTGCTTTCATCTGCTCACTTGGTTTGCCTTTAGGAAACACTAGTTTTGTTAGGTACCAAGACTCATTCCATGCTTGATATAGAAGTGCTTCAAACAACTGGTAATGTAATTACCTATACTTTGGTCAATAACCCTAACCAACACACTAGTTGGTATGACAAACCATAAGAACCAAAACAAAAGGCAAGCTCTCTTTAAAGTATCTGTACAGCAGATTTTCAGGTGTAACAAATGAGTGGGAGGAAATTCAGCTAAGTATTTCTGAGTTCCTAGATCTGGCTGTGTGCCCTGATCGTGTCCCAGGTGCGTATGGAGTGAGACCCCCACGTGTGTATTCACTTTTTTGTTCCCTTTTCCATCCCCTGTCCACCTCCATGATCATCTCACACTCTGTTATAGTATTCATTGAAATAAAGCCTGTGAGTGAGTGCTAGAACAAAGGTACAGTGTATCTCAGCATGGAGACAGACGCAAACTTCAACAGGTATATGCTGTATTTAGAGGTCAGAATTAGTAATCAGCCAGTGCAGATTTTAAAGAATTTGGTCCTGGCATGCTATAGCATGCATTTCGGATTTTAACAATACTAGAAGCAGACATATCTGTTCATAATAAAGCTCAGACATTTTAAAAGTTTGTTGGTTTTTTTTTTTATTCCTTTAAAAAACTTTAAAAATGTGGAAACTCAGCAAGAAAATCAATGTCAGGTTCTTCCTGGGTTTAAATTAAAGTTTCATGTATACTACATTTCAGTAGTGTAATCTTAAAGGGATAAAAGAACAGTGATTCTCTTATCACAGCACTCTCAAGACCAGGCAGAGAAGCAGAAAATACCTTGGACAGTAAGTGCTCCTATCTGACTGCTAAAATCAAAAGCTTGTAATCCAGCCTTAGTGACAAACTAAACAAGAGTCTTTAAGATCTCTGCTATCTCCTCCATTTGTTTCTCTGCTCTCGTATTCCTGCATCACAACAATGTTTTCTGTGACGAATCCAGCTACAGCCCACTCTCAGCCATTTCTCAGTCACTGAGGTACAACTGCACCATGGCACCTTCTTGGTGTTATATGACTCCCAGAGAAGCTGTATCATCAGCATATCATAAATCATTCTACCCAGTCTCTCACTGGCTATTTCTATTGCTGCAGACTTCCCTGTATGTTACTGCATATACAAACACTGAACAGGAAATGCTGATACATCTTCATCCTATGGGCTAAGAACACTGTTTATGACACTTTCACAAAGGTCTCTAAATCATGACTTTTGGGTACACACAGGTTTTACTACTGCTCCTCAATAACATGCTAAGCCCTTCATATTTCTAAAGATCTGAAGTGATTTTGGTGACCTTAAAGGAGCTGCATTATCAAGAAATGCCAAACATTTGTCACAAAATTATCAGACAGTTTTATAAAAATATAGATGCTTATAATTATTACGCTTCTGCATAACAGCCTGAAAATATAATATCTTACCTTGTGTGTGATGGCAGTCTCTAAGTGAAAGTACAAATTAGGAAAGGACAATAAATGCATAAATTGTATATATTGCTCATTGTGGAAATACTCATTATTGAAGATTGAGTAAGACGAAAACAACATTGTCCTGTTTTTTATGATGTACTAAAGGAACAACAATAGCTGAAGGTTAATTTATAGGGAGATTTCAATAACAAAATCCATATCATATTTCAGATTCAAGTATTGTGTGATCTTGATCAATAGCAAAATCTAAAAGGTTTTTCTTTCACAGCTGATTTATCTAGCTTCATCTGTTTTCCAGATGATTTCAAATTTTCTAGTTCACTGGCTGAGCCAAAATGACACATTACTTACTATGTATTGCACCAACCAGAAAATATTACTTGTCTATCCATCTAAATATGAGGTTTGTTTGTTTTCTTGGTTCATGTATTTTTTCCCCTAAGAAAAATCTAATTGCCCATGTATTAAACAGTTTTTTGATAATTTCTCTCTGTAAATGATTTGCCTTAGCTTCTCTCAATGATTTGCCTCAGTGACAATTTTAGAGATTGTGATATAAAAAAAGTATCGAAGGGATTGGCACAATGTCAATCCATTCTTCATCCTTCATTTTCAGAAATGAGAGAATTTGAAAAAAGAGGTTTGCTCATGTGTGACCATAAATCTGAGGAGAAGAGATAGAAGACGAACCTAGATATAACCCAGGCACAAATGACTCAGTCTTCAGATACGCTCACTGGCTTGGCTTTCCATCCCTTATCATGGAAACAACTGAGGTTTTTACTTTGAAGTTACTAGAGGTAGAACACACCACCACCACAAATCTAAGCAGTATAGACTAACCCTGAATAAATTCAAGCTAACAAGTAGGAGATTACTACTGATCAAAGGAGAGAGGTTCAAGGTGGGAAAAAAATAGAGGTTTTTACACAAAGTTTGATACGTTTTTGACAGTGCTATATACAATGTATCTGTGTGAAGGATCAAGGGGTGTGCTTTCCAGTACAGGGCCTTGGTCTGAAGTCTAGAATCAGGACAAAAAAACATGTTCAGCAAGAGGGTTTGGCACATTGTCCTTGAAAGTCAGTCCTACACCGACTGTCCAATATGGAAACACTGCTACAAATAACAGGGTGGCAGCTCATGTAATTTCTATAGCTCGGTGGGAAGGAGCAGTTATTGTAGGAAAGAACTCAGGCCTCAACCAGGTCAGAGTAATCTTGACAAGTTCCTTCTGGCCCTATGGTCCTTTTCTCGATGTACTTGACGCTCAGGGACATCACCTATTAGTCATCTATTAGAAATGCAAGATTGCTCAGTAACAGAGCCTAAAGTAAGAATTTCAAACTTAGAAATGGATAAGAGATTGCAAAGGGTCCCAGTAATTACTTTTTCTATCTGGTAAGCTGAAGATTTTTTATGGTAATCACTTTCTTTCTCCCTCAGCACCTCCTTTTCAGCATCCACAAGTCTTCCACAAATGTCCTCTGTGGCTGCTCCCTTTCCTTCAACGTCAGTTTGGTTTTGCATGCTGGATGCAACATACTGGATGGATTTCTTCTACCACATTCAGAAGATCAAAATACTGATTTAAAAATATGGCATGCTCTATAGAAAATAGATGTACCATTCAAAATGCAATTGTTCACAGACACTCTTCTTCTTCCCCTTCTAACCTATAAAGGAATTGTGTCCCGCCTGGGTCACAAAGGAGAAAATACTTCCTAGGCTTCTATCTCCATTAGCATGCTAGTTTATTCTGCACCTGCAGCTAGCAAATAAACGGAGAGTATTAACTGATTGAATCACTAGGTCCTCAAACATCTTTCTCTGTCAAAGACCTTCACTAGCATTTCAATTAATTGATCTGGGCAGATTGTCTGTGGCTCCTAAACACCGCCATTTCCTTAAAGCTAACACATCTTGTTCAGCGAAGATGCTGCTGTCAGACAGACTTGAGTAGTAGTGATGGAATCTAAGTTGTTTTCTACCAGTGACATCAATTTCTTGCCTGATGCTAATCTTGATACCTTGTTTCCTTCTGCTGTTAAAGATCTCGGTGACAGACTATCACAGTGTAAGCTCTTCCCTTTATTTACTTCTAAAGTGTCTCCTTTTACTTGTGTCCCAGTCCTGTCAAGGTGCAAGAAGCTCTTTTTTTAATAACAGATTAGAGATGGTCAGGAAGTAGCTGCATTTACCCTCTTGATATTGGAATTCCTTCCTTTATTGAATCTTTTCCCTTCTGTCCTCACCTTAAAAAGAGCATCTTTTTGCATACTTTCTCCAAGCAAATAAATTAGACATGTCTGTGCTGAGGGGAGTATAAGGCTGGACGCTGATATGCTTCATGGGAAATTCTTCAAGAACAGCAACAATAGAAATGCCCAAGAGTAGCCATCATTAGTCAAAGAATATCAGTAATAAAAGCACCTGTCGGGTATCTTGGTCTGTCTTAGCTGCTTACTGGAGGATAAGGCATACTTTAAAAGCTAAACATTACGGCTGCAAATGAGAGTGCGGGAGAGGATGCTGCAGTTAGGTGTCAACTTGGGTTTCCCTGGGAGCTTGCAGAGCTCATCCCTCACCAGCGCCTCACCACCCCAGCCGCGCGTCCGCTCCGCCTCAGGGGTGCAGCAAATCTGAACTTGTGGTGATGGAGTGGTTTGGGGTGACTCGTGTGGCAAGTGCTACGTAACCATAGGTAACAGAAAGGAGAACAGATCTCTTTTATGTGAAATTTAGGTGCTGAGAATTAAAGCTAAATGGAATTGAAGTACTGCCCTGACCTTTTACTATTTCACAACGACCGGCTTAATCAACGACCTCTGACATCTTACCTAAAGATCAGTCCTTCCTTTTTAGCTTACAGTAGGAGCATATCAAAATGAAATTACAGTCATACTTCCTTTACATCTGGGTTGCCTTATGAATGCCAAACGATTTCTGAAGTTCTGAAAATAAATGGCCTGTATTCACCTTTCCTCTAGCTGAATGCAGCATATGGGTATCTCAAACACTGAGCTCGCTCTCTTTTTTTAAAGGATTTTTTCGAAGTTTATCAGTGTTCTAAAACATGGACACGTGAAACCTCCTTTTCCATATATTTTTCCCGTGCTTTAAGTTGCTGGCTTTGGCATGACTGTTGTAGATAGAATATGGTGCCACTATTTTGTGGCTCAACCTTTGCTTTACAAAGACTTGCAGAGTGACTCCTATGAAGACAGTGATTTTAGGGGGCTAGACCCAAACTTTATTTAACCCAGACTTTCTCTGCCAACTGCAGTCATTCATGCCCTGGGTGTGCTTCCAGTTCTCCTCTAGGCAAGCAGCACCTACCTTACGCGAATGTTATAAATGACCCTGATCTTCCAGCAGCTTATTTGTGGTTTTATGTCATATATTGGGCCTATGTGTCATATATGGGGCCTATGGCCACTTTCTCCAGCCTGAATGGATACAAACCCTCGGTCTCTCAGTCTCACTCACTTGGGGATGGCTCTGTATCTGCCGTCTTTAGAAAACTGGAACCAGCTGCACCTGTCCTGAAACCAGCTCCGCTCTCCAGAAATGTCTCAAAGCTGCCTCAGTCCTTAGTGAGTTTCAGGCAAAGTTTGAAGGCAAGCAAATACCACTTAGCTGGGAATTTTTAAGTCTTTCCTCCCTATCTCTTTAAACTATGTAGCTAAACGTAAATCTCTGCTGGCACACCTTCTTCAGAATATCTGTTGTTCATCTAAAACCTGGTCTTTATGGCTACTTACTTGCTTCATTAACTTATTCTTTGCCTTCTTGCCAACAGACAGAAGGAGGTGCAAATAAGAGTTGTGTCTTGTCAAGGCTCACTATGTATTAAAGTATTCAGTAATATATTTTAATTTACCTGAATTAACATGAAGTATATAGAGAGCTACTTGAGATGACCACATGTGATAAAAAATATTACCTCCTTTTAAGAATACTGCTAGAAGAGAACTTTTGAGAGCTTTCTAAAACTGGTTTTATCAGATGCTTTATTTTAGTTGAAGTTATTCAGATTCTGGTCATGCAGCCTTTAAATGCTAATACACAATATGCTAAGAGCAGAGCAGCAATATTTACCTGAGCATCCAACAGTATTTATACCTTATTTCTGGTAATGTGTTTAGCACATGAGTAAAACATTCCATTAAGATCTAGATTCACAACTTCAACATGAAAAACTTATGTTTCATTAGCTATAACATTATCCAGACCATTTCCTGGAAAAGGGTTATCAAATCTAAGTTCTTGTCACCTATAATATAGGTTAATTATTTAAAATTTAACCAATTTATCCTCAGAGTCCAACAGACAGAACTTTGTCACCGAGGTATCTTAGTCTATTCAAGGATAGACTCCTAATTCCATACATATTAAAATGCTTGATATTCTGACTGCATTATTGGTCTTATTATAAATTCAGAGTGCTTTCCTAAATATTACCTGATTCAGACTAGGGATGATATTGCAGTGATATTCATAGTTGTGGAATATATCCCTCTGAACAAGGATTGTATTTAGTATTTACTGGAGAGTAGCAATACATATAACATTCCAAGAAGATGCTGAAAATTTTGTTAGGAAAGTAGTACTTCTAACAATTTATCATAAGGTTGCAATTACAGTGCTTACAAATTTTTACTGTGTATATATATATATTTATATGTATATATATTTATATACACTGCTAATAACAACAATTTGAGCTATACTATTAAAATTTTATCATCTACCTGAAGAATTTTATGATTGGTACAGTAAGAACAAGAACTGGGAATGTTGCTTTTATGACAGGATTTTCTGTGCCTGTCACAAATATGTATCCATTCAAGAGGTACAAAAGCATATTACGGATTTAGTCAGAAATCATTTTTTACATAAATAAGCTTTGACATTTCCAAGAAGGCAGGGTTCTTTTCTCTCAGACAACCAGCACCTAAGATTTTATGGGGACCACGCCTAAGATATAAGATACAAGTAAACAAAGAAGCAGAATTAGAAACATCAACTAGCGTAAACAAAAGAAGGCTAGAACTGTAATGGGAGTTATCCCACTGGCTAAACAATGGGTTCTTCTTGGACACAAAGAAACAAGAGGGAAGTGTACAGAAAGCAGAAGCTAGGTCAGATTAGAGGGGAAGATGATAGAGTAATAACACAAAGGGACAAAATCAGGGAGTTCAAGGCACAAAAAAGACAAAGCTAACAAAGGACATAAAAGGTGACAAAAGGTGACAATAATATAAGTGATAGAAAGAAATGCTGTGGGAAATGTATGCTGTAGGAAAATGTTATGCTACAGTTAAACAGAGAGGGAAATATATTGAGAAATGACATCAAGAAGTTCAACAGCTATACAAATGGCATATAAGTGGATAAACAGTATGTATAAACAGTAGCCTAGCTGTATCTTAAGTTCATTGTCCAATTTTGGATGCCTTAATTCAGGAAAGATGTTGATCAGTTGAACATAATCAAGAGAAGAATGTTCAGAACTTTAGAAAACATCAAAAACAACAAAAAAGGTTGAAACAGGGCTGTTTAAAATCTTGGGGAGATAAGGCTTTAGAGGAGAGTGACAATAGCCTTTAAAAGCATAAAAGACTCTGCAAAGAGGAAGAGAACAATTTGCTCTTTATCATGTACAGAACAAGAAATAGTGTGCTTAAATGGCAGCAAGAAAGATTCAGTTTAGATGTCAGGAAAACATTTTTAACAATAAAGATAGTAATGCACTAGAACAAATTGCCCCAGAGGCTGTGGAAATCATTGGAAGCCTTTGAGAACAGGCTAGACAAGCACCAGTAAAGATCACTTAAAGTTGGTCTGGCCATGGAGAAAGGGGATGGAAAAGTATGACGTGCTGTTCTTTTCCAGGCCTATTTTTTAATGTTTCTATGTACGTGCTAGGAAAGAACACTGGCCATGGGCCGAAATTATACAACGTAGTGTCAAGTATAACTGATTCCTGTAATGGATGTTGTGGAATAATTACTAAATTGGCCAAGAATACAAAAATACAGCATTGTTCACACATTAAGGAAAGTCATAAAATCAAGAGGCTTCTGAGGTAGAATACAGCCGCAGCTGGCACACAAAGAACCCAACATCTGCGATTCCCTGTACAAGGTTGTTTGTGAAACTACACGAGGGATGGAACGGAACACGCTTGTTCCGTGGCCTTCCCTTGTGACGAATAGCAGATATGGGGACGAGATGGTACTACGGAACTGATAAGCGGCCTACACGCTACCCGAGCCAACATTTCGTCTAATGTTGATGAAATGCTGTCCTTTTGTGCGAACTTTGCTCACCACAATGTACCAAAACACACCTCCATCCCGGAGGCTATCCGCCCCCGAGGTGTGAACACTCCTCCTTGAATACATTAATCATAATAAAAGTATGTATGACTAAAGTCACTCAAACTCCACTTTGAAGATAAAAAAATAATATAAAAATAGCCCAAGAGAGAGGGGATGTCAGGGAAGACACCATCGCGAAGAATTCCACCGCTGATTTCCGGGATCAGTCGACGGGCTGAGCCTTTCTTCCCCCCCATAGGGACGCCTTTGGGTAAGACTTCGATTACACCGAGCGCTTTCTCGGGGACTTAGAAATTTCTCTAGAGAATCTCTACCCTACATTTATAGCCAGGCTGTATCGTTTATAATTTTGTCGCGCGTTTGTATACTTAGCAATATCTTTATTTGCACGTGCTTTGCAGACAGTGTATTTATCACCGGCAATCCTAAAGAACCTGTATATCTGTTGTTTAAATAAACTGCACTGTTTAAGTAGCTAGCCGTTTCGCTTTCTCACTGAACGCGACCAAAACTTGAGAGAGGCCGTGCTAGTTCAGGAGCACGACTAGACTGAAGGTGCAGCCCACCATTAGTGTATCCAAATCGTAATAGTTTAATACATATTAAACGCGATTGGACTGATAGTGCTGAATTGGGCATCACTCAGAATTTAAACGTAGCCGCACCTAGCCTCCCACCTCGGTGAGGAGTGTTAGAACGCAAGGGGGTTTATCTTCTGCCAAAACCGCTTGGCCCCGTTTCACGCAACAGAATTTGGCGTAGTCTGGCGGGATTGCCATGGATAAACTGCTGCAAAAATATGATTGTGCCCCTTCCCAGGCTGGGAAGGAGTGGGCCCAAAAATTTTGGAAGGATGAAGAGAAAGTGGTGGAACGTATTGAAGAGTGTCGGGTTTCACAGAAGCTCAGAGCGGGGAAAGGCAAGGGTGTGATTTGTGCTGTGTTAGGCGCCTGTTTATCTTGTGCACAACAAGAAGCTAGAGAAACCCCTGCTCCTAATCTGATTTCAGCTGTAGAATATGCAACCCTGAAATCGGAGAATGAGGTGCTGAAGTCATCATTAGCCTTGCAAAAGGAGACAGGAGAAAAATTAAGAACTCAAGTCAATAAGCTTGGGAGTGAAAATCTCCAACTTAAAATGTTATTGGAAAGGGTGACTGGGCTCTTAGATAAAATGCAGCCCTCGACCCAGGTCCAACAGATTCGTAAGTTAATGTGTTATCCAAATTCCGGAACCCAGACCGGAGATTTTTTGTCTAATAGTGAGGATGACGAAGAAGATGAGGAGGAAAGGACTTTTACTTTGAAATCCCAAGTTTTTCCTTTACGTCCTCTGGTTAAAACTGAAACTGCGGTTGATGACGATGATGAAATTCACACCACTGTGCGTACCGTTCCATGGACACCAACCGAGTTAACAAAAATAAGGGAGAAATATTCGAGGCGACCAGAAGAGTCAGCTGTTGAGTACGAGTGGCGAGTTTCTTCTGAAGGGGGGGACAGAATCATGCTGAGTGAGGAAGAAGCAGGAGACTCTTGGGGACCAGGAGTGTTTTTAACCACTATGCCTGGGGATCATAATTATTCCCTAACTGCTCGAGCAGCCTATTGGGCAGGGGGTATGGATCCGCGAGAGAGGGGGGAGCCGTTAGAGATTAGAGCTACAGGCTACTCTGATCTGTTTGCGGCTGTACGGAAAGCAGCTTGTCTGCAAGCCATGTATGACAGAGAGGAATTTCGGAAATCCCCAATGTCAGCCCCTATCGACCCCGATCGATTAGCCCCTCTCATCCGTGGTCTTCCCGATTGCCTGAAACCGTTCCTTGTTCGTACTCAAGATCGTATACGAGAGGCTCGGGGTGCTCATGGGCGGGGCTGTCGTCACTACATGCCCACCTGGAATGAATATGTACAGGAAATAGATCAATATGGGCGCCGAATGGGCTGGGCCAGCCTAACTAGTGAGAAATCCTCCGAACACCCCCGAAAGGTTCGCCAAGTCCGAACTCACACTAAAAACCCTAAATCGGAGGAAAGGTTTAAGCCTGATAAGGACCGGAATGAGTTGTGGCGTAAAGCCCTACAATTAGGGGTGCCCCGACAATTCTTGCACGGTGTCCCTACGGGAGACCTCCGTACACTAGTCCAATCTCTAACTAGAAAGAATAATGCGGCTGGGGAGAAAAGTCCAACCAGAGAATCCCCAAGTCGTGAGAAAATTGTGCCTTCTGCACCGGAACGTAACTTGATTGATTTGACAGAGTCCCAGCCAAAAAACTCCTATCCCCGGGGAGGGCAGTGAGCCACCCTGTCCGGCAGGTACTAGCAATTCAATGGCTCTCTCATAAAGACTCTGAACCTGTTATTGTCATTCCTGTTGGACCCCGGAAGATATTGGTAAATTTTATTATTGATACTGGAGCCCAAATGTCTGCAATCACTAACGAAACAGCACAACTTCTAGGTATAAATCCCACCCGACGCAGAGTCAACTTCACAGGAATTGATGGTGTGGTAAAAACATGCCCCACTGCAAAAATTAACCTCTGGTTGCCGGGAGAGCAGCGAATGACTAGGGCAGAAGTGTTAGTGGGTGCCTCACATTCTAACCTCCTAGGATTTGACGTGCTGCGTGGGCGAATGTGGAAATTCCTGGATGGAACTGTGTGGAGTTTTGCAGGACGCAAAAAAGGATTAGACACAGTTAAACTGGGCCTATTAGAAACATCTATACCTTTGCCTCCCTCTAAAATTACCAACGTCCGACAGTACCCACTGCCTGCAGCTGCACTTGCAGGAGCAGACGGGGTGGTATCAGATTTAGAAAAAAGAAACATCATTAAGAGGACTCACTCGCCTTATAATTCACCGGTGTGGCCAGTAAAGAAACCAACCGGGCAATGGCGTTTCACAGTAGATTACCGAAAGTTAAACGCCAACACTGCACCCCTGACCGCTGCGGTTCCGAGTATCGCTGAAATTGTGACAATGATAAAAGGAGCTGCCCATCCTTGGATGGCTGCCTTAGATGTAAAAGACATGTTTTTTGTGATTCCCCTCCTTGAGCAGGACAAAGCGCAGTTTGCATTCACGTGGAAAGGAGTCCAATATACCTTTAACCGACTTCCGCAAGGATACAAACATTCCCCCACCATTGCTCATAATGCTTTAGCTAAAGTGCTATCAGAGATTCCTGTTTCACAGGGATGTACAGTATACCAATATATTGACGACATCTTAATAGGGGGAGAGAGCCAAGAAAGTGTACAAGACATGATGCAAAACATCCGAAAAACATTATCAGATTTGGGATTGGAAATTCCAGACTCAAAATGTCAGGGACCCGCACAGGAAGTTAAATTCCTGGGGGTCTGGTGGATTAAGGGAGCTGCTTCTGTCCCTCAGGATACCCTGAAAAAAATAGAACATGGACAGAATCCTTCCAGCACGAAGGAGTTACAGCAAGTTCTGGGAACTTTAAGTTATTGGCATAAACACATCCCTGGCTTTTCCATCATTGCTCACCCCCTTTATTGTTTGCTCAAAAAAGGTAAATCCTGGGAGTGGACTGAACAACATACTAATGCACTAGAATTGCTAATAAAAGAGCTAAGGTTATTCCAACAACTTGGCCCCATACATCCAACTGACCCTGTCCATGTAGAATGGGGGTTCAGCGAACATGGTTCTCATTGTAACTTATGGCAAAAGGGACCAGCAGGACCGGAGAGACCATTAGAATTTAGCTCTCACTCCTTTAATGATACTGAGAGCAGATATTCAGACCTTGAGAAGGGTTTACTGTCCCTGGTGCGAGCATTGCAACGAGCAGAGCAGATAAGGAGCGAACAGAGCGTGATTGTTCGGGGCCCTTTTCGTCTCCTAGATGTGGTCCGTAAAGGGACAGCACCACCAGCCGGCATTGCCCAGAAACCCACAGTTCGAAAGTGGTATGCTTATTTAGAAGGCATTAATGATATCATGCCAATCTCTGAAGGTAGTATCAAAGTATCCAAGCTCCAGAAGGATATAGATGGTGCCCTATTGTTCCAATCCCCACCAAACAGACCATCTCCAATCCAAGAAGCACCTCCTCTGAAAGAAGGCAGTGATCTTACAGGAGTGTGGTTTACTGATGCGTCATCTCACCGTGAGAACAGTAAGTGGAAATACAAGGCCGTAGCACTGGAAGTAGCAACGGGGGAAAGAGCAATTGAAACAGGAGAAGGTAGCGCACAAGTAGGGGAACTCAGAGCCGTCCTACTAGCTGCACAACATGGGGCTACTTACATTTACACTGACTCATATGCTGTTTTTAAAGGAGCCACTGAATGGATTGGACACTGGGCAGCCAATGATTGGCAGGTGAATAGAGTCCCAATCTGGGAGACAGATAGTTGGAAGCAACTGTTGGAAATGGGAGGACAGAGAACATTGCACATTGGTTGGGTAAAAGGCCATGATCGTTCGAACTCGATCACTGCTCAATTCAACCAACAGGTAGATAGCCTCACGCGGTTGCAGCAAATTGACATTGTAGATGATGGTCGGGAATGGGAACGCTTACTCGAATGGTTACATATTAAGCGTGGCCATACAGGCCGTGCTGATCTGTATCAGGAAGGTCTAGCCCGGGGGTGGCCTGTGTCGGTTAAGCTGTGTGAACAAGTAGTAACCGCCTGTTCACAATGTCGCCTACGACTCAATAAAGATCATCCGAGTAAGGCGCCTCCTTTACACATTCGGGACAAGAAAACATTGTGGCATTCATGGCAAATTGATTATATTGGGCCCTTGAGATCATCAGGTGAGAAAAGATACGTCCTAGTCGGAGTGGAGATTATCTCTGGCCTCACTATGGCCACCAGCTTCAAATCAGCTACTGGGGACAACACAGTGAAAGGCCTAAAAGGGTGGTTCAGCACACTTCCCCTTCCTGAGGAAATCCAAAGTGATAACGGTTCACACTTTACCGCTACAGTGGTACAAGACTGGGCCAAAGAAGAAGGGATTCGATGGGTATTTCATACTCCCTATTATCCTCAGGCTAATGGCATTGTTGAACGCACCAATGGATTGGTTAAGCGTTTTGCAAAAACTCATGAACCTGGTTGGCATTTGCGATTGGATGATGCCATCTATCAATTAAATAACAGATGGAGTGGAGATGGCTGTCCTAAAATGAAAGCTTTCTGTGTATCTGCTGATATCATCACTCCAAAAGTTCCCAATGAACCACGAAAATACCTAGGACAATTTCACCCTGGGCAACCTGTGTTAGTGAAAATGCCTCAAATTGGCACAGTACCAATGGTGTTAGCTACTCCCAAAAACCCCCATGCATGGGAAGCCAAAGACTGTTCAGGGAAGATACACCGGATCAGCACCCGGTGGATCTCGCCCTCTTTTTAACCCCGTCGGTCAAATGAGACCGAGCAGATTTTCTTTTCCTTTGTGTCTTACAGGAACCTTGGAAGAACTGTACTGGACAGACGCATTGGCCTACGCTAACCTCGAGTGTCTCCAGGGAATCCTGACATTGATCCTGGCAATAATATTATTTTTGTTATGTATGGCCATCTGGAGGCCTAAATTTTAGAATGACGAATTGGCAGATGGAATTGATGCTATTCAGTTTTATCTTTTTACTCCCTGTTGTTTGTAGTCAAAGAGACCCAGAATGGCCGTGGTCTCAAGCTTATGTAAAACACAATGCGATGGCAGGAACAGGAAAAGGAAAATTGAGCCTGGCCACTGTAGTCCTACATGAAAATGAGGTGTTTTCAAAACATGAGATAGATCAAAGCATAGATATAGTCGAACCTGACTCAACTCCACAGACTAGTCTGGTTCCACTGCCACTATCTGAAACCCCCGATAATGACACCTTATTGAGCGGACTTAAGAATCTGCCCCTTGATGATGAGCTTTGGGATAATGCACTGTCACGATACACTGCAAGCACTGAGACACTAGAAAACATGAGGGATTTAAATCTCTCCACTCTGGTTATACAAGGAAGTGAAGTATATTCCAGAGATAAATGGAGTTGGAAAGACTCACTCCAAATGGCTAAGCTTGAAGCCGTCCCAGGAAAGAAAATACAAATTAGCTGCCGAGTAATCAATGGGTCTGCTCACCATAGACCAACTGTAATTGAAACCATCCATGTAGACTCTACTAAACCGGACAAATATAACACTGATTGTTACAAAATTATAGAGCCAAACTCAGATTGCTGGCACAACTTCACCTTTATCAAACCTATCGTAGTATATTGTATTTGGGGCTACAGGGGCACGGAATTGTTATTTGAATTTATGATTGACTCAAATACATCTGAACCTGTTGAAATGAACCCAAAACCTACACCCCCACAAACTTTCAAGGGTGTAGCTACTCAGCCCTCCATTAGTCTAACTCCTTACACCTTTAACATTGGCCCTTATGCCATTAAACACACAGGTCAACAACAAATACTGTTTAACCCAACATATTCCCTCAAACGAGTAGAATTGTCAATGCAGATTAATATCTCTGCGATCAAACCCACCTGCTCACCATTCCTGAGTACATCTTATGCAGGATGGTCAGCATGGTTAGGCCGGCGAACTGTTGCCACCTCACAACGACTGAAGAGAGAGGTGACTGGTATCTTAGGAACAGGACTGGGAGTCTTAAATAGTATAGATGCTGAGATACTTGCAAACAAACTAGTCACAACTACTAGTGATCTAGACAAATTAAAACATCCTCTACAGTCCTCTCTATCAGCATTGGGAAATCACCAATGGCTTTTATCGAATATATTGCCTCAGTGGGAGGAAACGGGTGAAAAAGACCATCAGCTGATCACAGATGCACTTGGTACAACCCAAAACAATGTTTCCTTGGCCCTTAGTTGTATCCAAGCCCAACTGTGGATGCAATCTATGACAGCCGCAATTATAAGGGAAGGTGAAGAAGGCACCTTGCCCACTGAAATTCGAAAAGTAATATGGGATAATGCAATTGAGTTTGAGAGAAAATTTCAATCCTGGTGGTATCTGGTTAATTTCATCTATGATCCCACTGAGAGCAAAGCCACAGCTTTTGTCTTAACGATACGCAATGCCTCAGTATACACCATATACCCAATCATCGCACTGGGGTTGAATCACCATGGAGCTATACTCCATCCGGTAGAGCATAGAGTGTGGGCACACCAAAACGAGAATAAATGGCAAACTGTTGATGTTGAAGCATGCATTTCACGAGATCAACAAGGATTCATTTGTGAGAGTAATACTCTCAAGGCACAAGACATTTGTCTTGACACCAACCAGAACGTTTGTCATTTTGAGATACAACCTGATGAAACCCCAGAAACTGTGCTTGTATATATTGGGAAAGGGTGTGTTTGCATGAGGTCTCCCTGTACTTTTGTATTCGTAGATGACATAGCAGTAGATATAAGTAATAACTCAAATCTTTGTGTTTGTAACTTTACTAACATCATTGGATGTGACTTCAGTTATTCAGCTCCTGTTACGTCTTTTCAATTGCTACAATCTAATTACACATTGATTCGAGATTTGCTGCCTACCCCTATCGGAATGAATCTCTCACTAGTGAAGAAGTTGCTACAACACGATGAATTGAAGCGATTGTTGAAAGAGGCCCAAGAAAATGGACAAAGAACTCTGATTACTGTCCATCATGACGTTGAAGAAATACACCATGTACTGGAAAGGGTCAAGAGAGACGGTGGACATGAATGGTGGGACACCCTCTTTGGATGGTCACCAACAGCTACAGGACTTTTTAACAAGATGCTCCATCCTGTTGTTGTTCTACTAGTACTCACTGTATTGTGCTTTGCTTTGACAATTGTTTTATATGTTAGACTTTGGATTATGATGAAACGCTTAACTCGCTTAATCACCCCACAAGAAGTATTTGCACTTGATATCCCTCGCCATAAGAGGACATGTGATATTCCCCATCAGTATTGATTATCGTGGAGCTTAAGTGACTGTAGTCACGGGGTGGATTATGTGGAATAATTACTAAATTGGCCAAGAATACAAAAATACAGCATTGTTCACACATTAAGGAAAGTCATAAAATCAAGAGGCTTCTGAGGTAGAATACAGCCGCAGCTGGCACACAAAGAACCCAACATCTGCGATTCCCTGTACAAGGTTGTTTGTGAAACTACACGAGGGATGGAACGGAACACGCTTGTTCCGTGGCCTTCCCTTGTGACGAATAGCAGATATGGGGACGAGATGGTACTACGGAACTGATAAGCGGCCTACACGCTACCCGAGCCAACATTTCGTCTAATGTTGATGAAATGCTGTCCTTTTGTGCGAACTTTGCTCACCACAATGTACCAAAACACACCTCCATCCCGGAGGCTATCCGCCCCCGAGGTGTGAACACTCCTCCTTGAATACATTAATCATAATAAAAGTATGTATGACTAAAGTCACTCAAACTCCACTTTGAAGATAAAAAAATAATATAAAAATAGCCCAAGAGAGAGGGGATGTCAGGGAAGACACCATCGCGAAGAATTCCACCGCTGATTTCCGGGATCAGTCGACGGGCTGAGCCTTTCTTCCCCCCCATAGGGACGCCTTTGGGTAAGACTTCGATTACACCGAGCGCTTTCTCGGGGACTTAGAAATTTCTCTAGAGAATCTCTACCCTACATTTATAGCCAGGCTGTATCGTTTATAATTTTGTCGCGCGTTTGTATACTTAGCAATATCTTTATTTGCACGTGCTTTGCAGACAGTGTATTTATCACCGGCAATCCTAAAGAACCTGTATATCTGTTGTTTAAATAAACTGCACTGTTTAAGTAGCTAGCCGTTTCGCTTTCTCACTGAACGCGACCAAAACTTGAGAGAGGCCGTGCTAGTTCAGGAGCACGACTAGACTGAAGGTGCAGCCCACCATTAGTGTATCCAAATCGTAATAGTTTAATACATATTAAACGCGATTGGACTGATAGTGCTGAATTGGGCATCACTCAGAATTTAAACGTAGCCGCACCTAGCCTCCCACCTCGGTGAGGAGTGTTAGAACGCAAGGGGGTTTATCTTCTGCCAAAACCGCTTGGCCCCGTTTCACGCAACAGATGTATAATGCCAACAGCAGAGAGAAGGAGTGTGAGTACTTGCCTATCTCAGCAGAACTCAAGTTCAAGGTTGGGCTACTGATGAGGTTAGCAAGAAATGTCTGACTTTCACAGGGAACGCTCGTGCTTCCAACACAGAAGTTTCTGCCTCCTACCTGGGCATCTGGGATGGCTGTCACCACATCCCAGTCTCCTACTTTATTCTTACTGTAGTATTTCAGTGGTAAAATGAGATGAAAAGTTGAATGTACTCTTACTGTATTAAAATTCTTCCCTGCTATTGAGGTCAGTGTCTTTAAAGACCATCTGGCGTTCTAAGCTGCTTTATAATGCATATTCTAGAAATTCATCCCAAAACCCCTAAATTCCTGTGACTTAACTTCTTACAGAAAAATGGTTTAATAAACAGCTTCTAAAGAACAACTCACAATTCCTCAGTCCCTGATGATGACTTGCTGTTAATGACGCATTCTTGCTGGTAATGATATGCAGCTCATTCTATATTACTTCCTTCCACCATGAAGTACAGTGAGCCCTCCAGAAAGATCATCTCCATAGTCATCCCAAATAACTACCTTACAACATTTTCAAGGTTATAATTTTAGACTTTATAGGAAGCATAATGGGACTGTCTTAGTCCAGGAATCAGAAGGTCACTTGGAATCACCCTTTCCTTCTTCTCAGATGGCACAAAGAGCTGGCTAATGCTTGCTTCCTTCTTTCCGCATGTCAGATATTGAAGAAAATCCAATGCTGGCAGAGCCGTGATGTATGCCCAGCTTTGGCTCTCCATCCCCACTACCTAATATATTATTAATACATTAATAGAGCTTTAAATTCTTTCCTCAGTCTCACCAGAATACTAGTTTTTGTCCATTTCCCTTTCTTAGGATCCAAGCTCTGTTTTCACAGCTCAGCACACAGCAATCACCATCCTACCTCTTCAGCTTGCTCGAAACATATTACTGACCCACATGTTTCTACTATCAATATATTCTGATCAGTGATGTAATATACATAATTTCAGTCCTCTGACAACTATTTTATGGACTTCGTTTGTTTGATACCTCCTACTGATAGAATTGTGCTGACTGCTGTGCATGGTTTTTGAAGTGGAGATCACAGGGAAGTTTCAAGAGCTGGTTCATGTAATTCTCATGCGCTTTCTCACCGGACATGATACTATTGGGGCAACTTCTGGTTTATGAGAAGAAAAACAATATGTGCATTTTTCACGAATAAAATAAATTAGTTCTAGAAAGCCTCTATTTAGGATGACATATTATTCACTTATCAAAAATATTTAGACAACAGTTGTTCAAGAAAATATTTGTGAAACCTGAAAATTTAATCAGCTTTGGCATGAATAATGGTTACCACTTATTCGCTTTTGCAAACCGTTCAGCAAACACTTACAGATGCTACAGAAGTTCAGTGCATGACCAGTACATGAAAACCTGACGATGAAAAAGGGCTACATTCTCAAATAGCAACCAAAACGCATGTCATCCAAAAGGCAACTTAGAGGTAGCCTGCAAACATTTCATAAGTAAAAGAGATATACAGAGCTCAACTGTGCTTGGAAGTAGTGCAAATCTAAAGGGTAACATCAATTTGAACTTAGCAACAATTGCCCAGCATAACCTTAAACTAAATTATAAAGCAGAAAAGCTTACACGACCTAGTGTCCAGGTGCCCACCCCTTTCCTACAAAATGCCTGGAAAGTGTTGTCATAAATCCTGTCATAAATAGGGGACTGAGCTGAAGAACCCAGACTATCATCTCTCACAGAGTTTGGGGGTGGTTCCATCCAGTGGTCTCACTGGCTCTAATTAGTAAGGGAAAGCAAATAAATAAATCCTTTTAATCTTTTTTCCAACCCTTTGCAAAATCTAGATATAGTGATCCGTGGGGCATGCTAAACACTAAAAGTGCCTTTGGCTTAGTGTGCTCACAGAAGTCTAAGGGATCCAGCTGGTACCAAGTACCCCTGTTCTTTAAAGGAAATGGTTTCTTAAATAAAATATTTAGTAAGCAGTGGTCATAAAATTAATTCAAAGGCATAGTCTAGTACAGCCATGTGTTAATATCTATAAAATATCTAAGAAAATGTTAGCAAATGGATAGTTAATCCTCACAGACGTTTATGGATTAAGCAGTCCCATATAAAGATTCATTTTATGTGTAAGGAGGAAATATATTTATTGCAAAAATAAGTACCAAACTCAAACTGTGCTTCCTTCATTTGGAAACTCTATTTATTTAATGCAAGCAGGTAAAATACCTCGCTTTTTCTTTATTTCTATATGTCTTTTCATCACAATTGGCTAAAACCCCCTTCACTAACTTTCCTAAGTAACTATCCTATTTAAGTAATTTTTATTATCATTTAATTGCAGCTACTATTGAGATGGAAGGTATTTAAAAGCGCACAAAACCAGTGAAGGCTTCAAGGCACAAAAGACTGTAAGGTCCTAAAGGACCTTAAATGGGAACAAAAGTTCCTATATACCAGTTTGGCCCCTAATTCTCTTACACCAACAAAACATGCCATAGGAAGATCATTAATGTCACAAATAGGTAAATTCTCAAGACTAATGTCTCCTTCAGGGGACGGCAGTTACCCATTCAACATTATAGGAAAATAGTGCTTTAAACAGAGTCAATGAGTTGTTTTCTACACAGTCACAGGGACCACCCCTTTGAGTATTTTTGTAAGAAATTTTTACTTAATTATTAAACTGAACTAAGCTTGTCTGTTGCCACGAGGAAATAGAGTCAAATATGACCAAACCAGATAGAAGGAATTTTGTTTGCTTTCCCAGCAAGATAAGATAACTTCATCTCTAGGATTGTTCTACTAAAGAAAGAAACCCACCTAGGATGCTCCCATCCTGTATTCTTGCACTTCTATTCTAAGTTTTAACTCTTGCAGGCCATTGGTATTGAAACCATCTCTTAAATATTATGTTTGGAATTCAGACTTAATTAAATCCCACTTCTGGTCCTTGTATTACAGTGGTGTTTTGTCTAATTTGAAGTTGCATCCTCTAAGTGTGCTCCCCAGCCATTAGATTTTGTAAAGTGGGATTATGTTGCTCAGCACAGGTATGTGGGACAAGACAACTGTCTAATGGGCTGATGAGACTGACAAAACGAAGAACAGACATAACAAAGATAGAGTTTAGGTTATATACATGCCAGTAACTCAGATTAAAATTATTCAATTTGGTTTTACCTTATATTTATTAATTGTAAAAGGAAACCAACTTTACAGAATATTTTTTTTTCTTTCAGATGGCTCTTCACAAATGACATAGTTCAAAAAAGATTTTAGTTGTGGATTCCAGCACTCTGTAAGATATTAAGAAAATGACTTTCTGAGACAATAAAACAAATGTTCTTCTCAGGATGTCATTTACCCTGTTTATTCAAAATAATAAATTCATGTCATATTAATAAGTGAAATGAGCCAGATTTGTCAGAAGCAGGAAAAGTTCATCAGCCAGGGAAAGGGCAGAGAGGAAGTATGAAAACCAGTCTTGATGACTGGTAATTTATGTCCCCCTCACTAACTGAATCTATGGGGCTGTCACTCCAGTGAGAAACACTTTGAAAAGTGTGGAATAATAAACATTCAGAGTAGGTGCAGATGGACTACATGGATAATTACATGTCTCTTGTCAAACATTAAGACATATGGATACTGATTGACCCTTGATTTTTATTTAAGAACAATTGAAGTGAAAAGCCAAATCTCACTGTCTGGTCATTAGACAACCATCTAAACTAAACCAAACCAAAACCAAACCAGACTGTTGGTTCTTTCAAACATTTACCTCTGATTTGTGAACAGAAGGGAAAATAGCTGTGTTAAGTAATAACCTGGCACCCACTTCCCTTCCATCGAGGAGCAGTTTCACAGCTGGCCAACAAATTACTCCCTTGCAACAGTGCTTTAGCAAAGAGCTCCTGTTCTGTCTATTTTGGATGAGAGATGGCATATTGAACATGTCAGGCTTGGACTCTGCACCTTGTTGAAATCTCATCAAAACCTAGTGCCTGAGCAGCTTCGAGTCAGATGCCAGGAGTGACAAAAGAGCCAGCTAACCGCTTGTGGCTGCCCGACTGGCAAGCCGTCACTCCACTGTCAGAGAGTAATCAATTTGATAGGCCTTGTCACGCAGGAAAAGCAGTGATTATGGAAAGAAAAACAACAAACAGAGCTAGGCTTAGAGCAAAATAATCGGTGCCTCTAAGATTTTAAATTAGTGTCACATTTAGGCATCTCGCCTTATTACTTGGATCAGATTATGAGCAGAGTGCACCCGCTCCATTCAGGCCTACGCTTACTACCTTTCTAATGCAGTTTACAGGGTAAAAAATTCTAGTGTCAATTCAGATGTGCCACTTGATTCATTCCTGTGAATGTTGCAGTGACACCACAGGCATCTCATCCTCATTGCCTTAAATAGTCACTATCACCCACCCATGTGAAGCAAACACGGAGAAAGCATAGACACTTGCTCTTTGCCTCCACAGCGCACACACAAGGAGAAGCAGAGGTTTGGTCCCACCAGTCAGAAACTGAAGATACCAGAAAAGAGAGTGTTTATTCCCTCCTTTTCCCCAAGCAAACACAGAGGAGCTACTGAAAGCTCTGCCGGTGTGTGTGTCTGTGGACAAACAAAAATTATGTTTTCTTTCTCACCGAGTTACTCGAGGTAAGGTGTTAAAGGAGAAGGTGCTGCCCGGCATCATTTAAGAGTCACACACTAACCACCTGAATCTTTAACTGCTTGGACGAAGGTTCCTTTGCAATGGGTGACTCCAGTGAGCTGATGGGTGCCCCTTTCAACGCCTCACACACACACAGAGACACAGACACACACTCTCACTCTCAGGCATGCTTTCTCCTCCATCAGGCTCAACCCTAATGTTCCTGCAGCAGTCTCAGGGATCAGATTTCATAAAAATAAATTAATTGAAAGGTACAGCAGCAGGGTCAGTCTGGGCTGGGTGTCTCCAGAGAGTGACCTTGAAAAAGAAATCCCTGGGCAATTATACCCTTGTGATCTATACACCCATCCCTCATGCACTCTTCAAGTGCTGTTCACAAGTGCTCTTTTAGTCCCATGGTGATTTTTCGGTCTAGGGTCTTCTAACACCTTATTGGATTCTTCTTCTGTGTCCAGGCAAGTGATTGTAGGCTTCTTATCTTCTGGTTTATGCTTCTTGTGCACCTGTGCTCGCTGGCAGAACATGGGGAACCAAATGGTCCCAGACTTAGGGAAAAAAACTACCAAAACATCAGTGTATTATTGACATTTTTCTCTTCCTAAAAGACAAAACACAGCACTGTACAAGCTGCTAGGAAAACTACTAAGAAAATTAACTCTATTGCGGCCTAAAGGCTTCAGCAAATCTAACTATCCATGCTAAGTAAAGTTAGGCAAACAGCATAAATCACACCACATTATAACTCCGAGTAATTTATTCTAATTAATAATTACTTATTTAAGCTAAACAACTAATAACTCTCAAAAAACGGAAGAGGAAACCTGGGGAATCCTCATTCTTGGAGGATAAAATGTTGATCGAAACAACGAAGATGAAAATGAGTGTTCTTTACCAACATCTATTAAGCAGGTAGAGTATGCTACTGAAAAAACTGCTAGAAAATAACAGATGTTTTAGTACCACTTACAGTTGAATTCAGTGTTAGTAAAACAGCTAACAAGAAAGTGAAGTATCATTAAGGTATTTGGGTGGGGAAACGGTTAGATACAGCTGACAGATGCACCTGGCATGCAGGCACCAGTTCTTGATGGTGATTTCGCGAGTAGAGTTTTCCAATGCCCTGATAAGCAGCCATCATTCTGGCAAGAGGAATCACACAGATCTCTAAGGATCTTCAGATGAGGCATTCCACTATTTCCCAGCATTTCGGGGCCAACCTTGTAGGTGTGCTCAGCACTGTAGAAATTGACGATTTAGTTATTTCATGAATTGACACCGCATATAAAAGCAGAAAAAATAGGTTCGGGGCCTCCTTAGCTTCTCCTTTATTTCTCAGCTGTGCCCTTACCAACGTGTCCAGGCTAGCTTAATACTTGTTAAAGGATACCTATGTTGTGAGATGGCTGACTAATAGATAGCTTAATGGCCAAACACATTACGCAGTCCTGGCAGCAGGGATCTGATGCTGCGCCTCCTGTCTTGCTCTGTTACTGCTTTTTAGAAATGAATGAGAGTCCCTCCTTTCTCTTTCCTTCCCCTTCCTCCCCAGCCCAGTTTCTACATTTCTCCACAAAAGTGAGAGGTGAAGATTTGAATCTTTACAGACTGAGGGAAAAGAACCGAGATCCTAGGATGCTTGCTTTCATATCGGCTGAGTAAAATCACAACAAATTAAATCAATTGCTCACAAATTAGATCAGTTGCTTATTTATCATAAATGGATAGCATTTACCATATCCAAAACTATGTTTCACTTTTCACCTCCACTACAACTTTTATTAGGCTACTCAAAAGCATTATTAGTGCTATATGCAGTTTTTCAGAAGGAAAATCTGATATCAAAACATAAGTGTACGTTATGGGAAGGATAGAAGTAGGTGGATTTCTGCTCAGTAATTCAGTACTGAAAAGAATAAAAGTGATACAGAAGCAAATATATGAAAATGTTACTCTTTACTAGCTAGGAGGAAAAGATATTCAAATGTGTATATTGTCTGTATAATAAGCTCTGGTGGACTTCATTAAAAGAGGTATCTTCTATAAATAAAACACTAAATTCGTCTGTGATTCCAGCCACACAATTTCAATATTTATGAGGCTCTGAAGTAGAATTAAAAGTAGACTATCTTTGCTGAACATATAAATAATAGATTCTGAGCAAAACTTATTTCTACAATGTTAGTCATACCCAAAACCTTTGGCTGCACTAGACCTAATACAAAAATGCATTTAATATATAACACTTAGGAAACTGTATCTCATACTCTTGCCATATGCCTTTGTGTAGACAGGGAAATGCAAATATCATTCTTAATAATATTACATGCTGATGCCAGGGTTTTTTTTAAATTATTTAATTTAATGATTTAATTTTTTTTTCCTCCCACACAAGGTCATGCGTTTACTAGCAAAGCTGGTCACGGTAAATTACCCGCAGCAAGTCTGCCGAAGACACCGAGCTATGTGGTGCAGTCAATATGCTGGAGGGAAGGGATGCCATCCAGAGGGATCTGGACAGGCTTGAGAGGTGGGCCTGTGCGAACCTCATGAAATTCAACAAGGCCCAGTGCAAGGTCCTTCATGTGGGTCGGGGCAATCCCAAGCACAAATACAGGCTGAGCAGAGAACAGATTGAGAGCAGCCCTGAGAAGAAGGACTTGAAGGTGTTGGTGGTTGAGAAGCTCAACATGACCCGGCAATGTGCGCTTGCAGCCCGGAAAGCCAACTGCATCCCGTGCTGCATCAAAGAAGCGTGGCCAGCAGGTCAAGGGTGGTGATTCTACCCCTCTACTCTGCTCTTGTGAGACCCCACCTGGAGTATTGTGACTAGCTCTGGGGACCCCAGCATAAGAAGGACACAGACCTGTTGGAAGGGGTCCAGAGGAGGGCCATGAAAATGATCAGAGAGCTGGAGCACCTCTTCTATGACGGCACATTGAGAGAGTTGGGGTTGTTCAGCCTGGAGAAGAGAAGACTCTGGGGAGACCTCATAGCAGCTTTCCAGTACCTAAAGGGGGCCCACAGGAAAGATGGGGAGGGAATCTTCATCAGGGAATGTAGTCAGAGTTTTTTTTAAAATGAAAAAGGGCAGATTTCAATTAGATATTAGGAATAAATTCTTTTCTGTGAGGGTGGTGAGACACTGGAATAAGTTTCCCAGAGAAGTTGTGGATGCCCCATCCCTGTAGATGTTCAAGGCCAGGCTGGATGGGGCTTTAAGCAACCTGGTCTAGCAGAAGGTGTCCCTGCCCATGGTGGGAGAGTTGCAACTACATGATCTTCATTGTCCCTTCCAACTCTAACCATCGTATGATTCTATGATTCTATGAAGTTTTTTAAAATCTAAAGATCTGCATCTTTAAACCAGTCAGACTTTCAGGCTTCCTTTCAAATACAGCTAAATAGAATTGCGTTATATAAATGTACTAAGTATGAGAAAAAAAAAATTTGCATTTTCATTGATCTCAGGTGAAAAGAAATTATTGCTATTTGAAGCACCCTTAGTAGATCCTGGAATGTAGTCCACCACTTTACTGTCTGGAATTTGAAGAGTTACAAAGCATGCAGTAAAGAACCACAAAGGACATTTCAGAGAAGAAGAAGAAACCATCTGCTTCGTTATCAAAGAGCACACAGGCAAGGGACTTACAAGTAGAGTAAGCAGCATATAAGTGTGTTTATAAAGTGAGGCATAAATATTAATAAGAAAAGCCAAAGGCTTTTTTAACAGTAAAACAAATTTACAACAAAAGGAAGATAACTGGTTCTCAATCTATCACAGTGTGTCATAAAGGGATATAGAGTAGACACACCTGTTTCCATGAGCTTTGATGACTGAACTGTCTATCCTTTTAAAACAGGGATTTATTTTTTTTGGACAGGAATCTCTTGGTACATTTTGACAGCAGGGGGTATTTTGAATGGATGGCCTTGAAAGGCAGTGATCTCTATTTCATTTTTACACACATAGAGCATGACAGAGAGAGTAAAATATGTCTAAAAAACCCAAGAATATGACAAAGTTTGAGAACTGATACCTTTTTTCTTCCACAGAACATTTTTAAATCCTTCCACATCAATTCAACCACTCAAGTTTTGAATACCTATTGATGGTCACAGATATTTTACTATAAGGTAAACACTGAATTTGAACTTGTCGTAACTGATTTTTTGAGCTTTGGAGCTATCTTTGTTTACTTCATCTTATGTATCCTTTTGCTCTGCTCCATAGCATGATATACGAGTGTTAAACTTAACTTTTTTCTTGCATTAGAGTTCAGTGGCATTTGGAGACCTAATTCTTCTAGCTTTCTTTGCATTGTTTTGTCTGAGGGAATAATGGCTAAAATACATGAAGTCTTGAGTCTTACTCTCTGTTTTCTTTTTTTCTCTAATTCTTACTAAAGTGGAGCTACTCTTCTAATGGCCTCTTTGTTTATTTCAAATAATCTTTATTTATACTTCTCTCTTTCTGTTTGATTTTAATATTAATCTTTCCTCCATGCTTATGTTTCTGTATAGGAAACATCTATTTCTAGTAATATGAATTTCTAGTAATATGATTTTTGTGCTCCAGGACCCTTGGTTTTACTATACTTATCTCTGGTTTTTTAATGACATAATCCACTTTAATATATAACAACTTTATGTATTTTAAAAAAGATTTATATTCCAGCAATAATCTACATCCCCCTGCACCCTAATTTTATTACTTTAGTTTCTCTTGTGTTTTTTGCCTTGCTTTCTTGTCTCCATCTTTTCAATTAAAACTGTCTGTGGTTTGTTTCAGGAAAGAGTTATAAAGACGATCCAGGGAAGACTCTTCATTTAGCCATTAGTTTTATTACACAATCCCAGCAGTCATTAAGGAAGAACAATTTACTATGTTTTTTTACAGGTTGGTCAAAAACAAAGTAATCAAAAATTCATCAAAACTTGTTCCCTGGTTTAGAAGACACTTAGCATCAAAACAAGTGGGAATATATTGCAGCCCAAGAACCTTCAAATACCACCCTTGCCACAAGTAGAGCCTTGATTACGTATGTGCCATTTGTGCCCAGCAATGTACCTTCCTGAAGGTGCCTTTTGAAGCCAGGGATTCACAGGCCCACCCGTCAGCCCATGCATCCTAGAAAGCATTCAGACTCACTCATGTGTCCTTGAAGAAAGGCAAAACAAGATGCAGCCACTAGAAGTCAGAGAAGCCAAACGAAATTAAAAGTCTAACCCATGTGACTGTTTTAAACACTGGAATTAATATGAAAGATGTTGACAGGCTCTTTTTATCTGTTGCCTTTTAAACATGTGTAATTGGGATCACCACAAGAGAATGATATTAATTTGTAGAGGAGGTAATATTAAAGAGAACAGATGAGATCAGAATTGAATTTGTGAAGCCTGTTTTACCCATGAGGACCAATGTATTGCAGTTGAAGCATGAAGTACCCACGCCCTAGGAGTTATGGAGTATCATTAATCCATTTAAGTGTCATGTAGGCTAAAAAAGTCAAGAAATTCTAACTTAAATCACCCCAAAGTTCTCACCAACTTAAAATGCATGAAGCAGCAGTAGACGTATGCAATGTGCCCTCATCTTCATCCCTCACAGTGCTGGATGCTTTCCCTGAAACAGAAAAGGGACTAAAGGCCTTCTGTACCCTTCTCAGATCCCTCTGGATAGGGATAGGGTGCAGCATTACATGGAACGAATTGCTGGAGGACTGGCCTCAGAGGCTTTTCCATCACTCTCCAGAGAAAGCTAAGGCCTTACCAACCACATGTCCACCTGAAAAGAAAGGGCTGGTATTAGAGAGTTACTTTTGCAGTAAGTATCTAATATTTTAGAATTATTTTCAGAGGCACAATGAGATATTAATTTGGGGTACAACAGCAACTTATACAGACATTTAAAAATAATTATTGTGACTCTCTTAGGAGAACTAAATATTTGGTTTTTTTCAACTTATCAGAAGAAATTTTGGTGGTAATCAATTTCTTTAATAAACAAAGTTCACTACTACTGCAAAGTTGCCATCTGTTGAGATGCTTCTTAAAATTATTTTGTCACAAATTATAAAGCCCTGATAAGCTTTCTAATATTAAATGGTACTGTGAAATATACTGTCTTTCTAGATGATATATATAAGAAACATTTCACAACGAAAACTCAATTTCAAATAAAGCTGTAATTTTTTCCCCTTTGCTGATCAATAGTAAGTACGGGCTGCATTGCCTTATTGTTGTCTTTTGTGGGGACAAGAAAAATAGAAGTTGGGAAGAAACAGGGAAAAAAACCACTCTTTATTCAAAGAGACCAAATTAGAAACTAATTCAAACCTTATTAATCTCATTTTGGAAACTCCCACTGGCTTTAGTCATTTTTGGATCCAGCTCTTAAATTAGGCAATTAATATTTTGAATCACACTGATTCTAAGTACCACATAATTTATGTTTAGGTATTCTTCTGACTTCAGAGCATTAGGGAAAACTGCCATCAGCAGAAGTGCCTCCAGTTCATCCGAGACAGTTTGCTGTTTTACTGCCAAAGCACAAATCTTGTTTCATTTGTCTGTCTGCAAAGAGATTCCCTCCAGGTAATTCAATGAAAGAGTAGCTGAAGGCAAAGTGGTCAGACTTTTCATTCCCTTAAAGAACCAGAACACCGTAACCAAGAGGGTTACAGTTTCTGTCTTCCGGTATTATAGGGAGTACTGTCAGTTTATCCTGATAGTCAGAATAGTTTGTTCATATTCTCAGTAACAAACATAACAGAGAAAATATATCATGAGTCTCTAAGCCTGCGGCTGCTTCTGGCCAAGGAGGGAGGTTTCATTTCATGAAGTTTCATGAGGTTCATACTTTTCATACTTTCCCCAAAGAATGAAGCCTAGCTTTAGCAATTCTAAATGACAACCCAAGCAATACTATTAGCAATGATCAGTAGCTATGAAGTCGCTCTTACAGTGTCAGTGACACATTTAGATGTGTTTGAAATGAAAAATGATCCAGAAGTGCAACACTTGCTATCTGTGTAAACTGAATCCCTCCTAGTGCCTTTCTTTGAATGCTGTAGTTCAGGGCTCACACCCTAGGCACTGCTACTCGGCAGTATCCTTAGAAGAGGACTGTGATAATGGAAATGACGGCCTTTGCCATCGAAAAATAGAGGAATTGGCGACTAGTTTGTTCAGGGCAATAAGAAAACCTTTACGCTTAGAGACTACTGCTCTGGATTCTTAGTATCATTTGGTGGTCAGCCCTCCCTGTTAAGTCCTGCCTATTGTAAGTGTTACTACAGATGTAGATAGCTCCCAGAGGGAGCTTGGGAAAGTAATAAAAAGGCTACATACAGAATACACTACTCTAAGAAGAATATGAAGTTATGGGAGAGAAGGGTAGAGGAGCTGCCCATTGCTGTGGCTGTACTCACAGGACCCAACATGAGACTAAAGGAGAGTGCAGTGCCTGGGACCACGGAGCATTGTCCCCCTATCAGTGATAGGAACTATCTTTTAGTCCCCTTCTATTTCCTGCTCCCTGTCACTAGGTCATGCACTCGACAGAAGAGAGATAAATTTATATAAATTCACAGTGAAAGCATGGTACCCTTTCCCCTCTCTGCGGCTATCTGTATGTAGCTTTGTAGTATCATTTCCCAAATGCTCTGTATATCTGGGATGAACTTCTTTAATTCTACAAATGTTTAGAATTTTAAATTGTTTCTTATTCCAGAATAAAATAATGGATATCTTATAAGATGCTCTTCTGTAGTCATGTTGATTGAGGATTAATAGTGACATGAGCACCACAGATGGAAGAAGAAAGACTGCATACTAGGCTGTGTGATTACAGAGTTAGCAGAATTAGTTTCAAGTGCCTGCGTCAAGAGATATTTAAGCTAGTACTACAAAAGACAATTAGTCCAAAAAGGCAGACTGAAAGAGGACAATTCCAGAGAAACCGATAGCCTAGACAATACCTGTGACATGACATGAGCTTGTGGTACTCCAGTGTTTGTTTGAGACAACTGGCTATACCAGAGATTTTTCTCCTCCTTGTTACTACCTGAAAGCATTTCCAATCAAAACTGGTTTAGGTTCTGACAGCACTTGCCTTCCTTCTCCTAACTTTAACCCCTCCCAAAGTTTAACTAAAGAAATTAATCTTAACCTGTTCATGTCTGACACACAAATATTTTTGTGCAGATTCAAGGCTTGAGCATAACTTTTCTTTTACCTGTTTTCCTTGAATTTGCTTATAATTCATAAATAAGCATTTGTGACTACTCAATCCACTAATACAACACATTCTCAGAGACTGCAACAATTATCAATCGTCTGGTGAGGAAAAAGTAGCCAGGGGAGTGCTCAGTGCCTCCCTGGAGTCGTATTGCTTCTGCTGATGTCATTCCAGAGGCAAACATCTTCAGAAAGAGTTATTCAGCTTTCTCTATCCCCTCTGCTTTTCTGAACCAGCTTAATCTCTTCTGACACAAGTACTTTATTATTCATTCAGAACTAAGTAAAGCTTATCACGTACCAAAACCCCCATCAATTCTAAACATCATCTCATTGTCTATTTCAAAGGTTTTTTTTCAGCTCTCATATTGTTTTGTTAATGGCGTCTTCTTGTCTTGTTCTTTTGAACTAGAGTATCTGTATTTTTGGTATTGTTGGATATATTCACTGGAAAAATATTTTCCCCTATCCAACCATGACCAAAAAATACATCTCATGAAATTTGGAAAAAAAGAAATCATTTAGCTGCAGACCTCACAGTAGTCATCCTGCAGCAATGATTCTCCCTCCCTTCTGTGCTCTGGGCCACAGACAAGACAGTCCAGTTTCAGGTGTATTTTGTCTTTTTCCAAGTCCTCCATGGACTTGGATAGTGCTCTCTGATTGCTGAGAGACCGTCTGCTGTGATAACTGCTCTTCAAAACAGTAGAAATGTCAGACAATAAACTCAGGCTCATCAGAACAAAAGGTATAACCTAGGATCTCTTCTCAACAAAAAAACATCCAGCATCCTTATTGCTGAATGAACTGAATCTGTTCTTGAGCTTAAATATAAAACAGATTTAAAAAGGACCAAACTACAGTTCTAGCAGCTTACACACGAGAAATGAGAGGAAAGACAAGAGAACAAATTTGTCTTTTAAACTCCAGACGCAGTAAAATGCCCATCTATCATGCTCTTACATGTTTATACCAAGGACTCCTGATCTTGGAAGATATCAGAAAACCAGGGTCCCAGTACATTAGTAACCATATCTCTGTTATTACCCATTTCAGACCATGAAGCAAACCTGATGTTATCTGAATCTATTTTATTCTCTGGACTCCTACATCCTATCATCCTTTAATGGCTTTTGTTTCTTCACTGCTGTTTTTGTTTATACTCACAGACACATCCCAGTAAGTTTATTACCAATTCATGGCCAAGGTTGAATTTTTGTCTCTAGAGAAGCAAGACTTTTAAATGTAATTAGCATTCAAATAGGACAATTATTTTATACTTGTGTATGCAATAAGACTTTTCCAACATTCAAAATGAACTAAATGCTTCAGTTCTCAGCTATAAGGCAAAAAGATTAGTGGCAGTTGTACTGTGAATATAAAAATTAAACCATCATTAGTACAGCTGAATCAATTAAGTGTGCCATTGTGACAACTTCAGTGTGCATATATTATGCAAATGCATAAAGCATAACGTTTCCTCACTGCTCAGAATTTACTAAAATAAAAATATTCTGCTCTGGTGAGACTAAAATAGTGAACAAATTCAGAGCACTATGAATTGCTAATTAACTGATACTTTCCTCTGTAACCTTTTGTTCTTTAATATTTAAACTAATAGATTGCTTATTTAAGAAGGAGAAGGCGACTAAGAGGATCCACTTATATAAATTACAATCAAATCCTTTCCTTTCAGAGACTTTTAGTTTTTTCATGAAGGATTCTTGGTATGTGTGTGCTTGGCATGCAATATTCTTGATCCTCAGCTAACTCTGGAAAGCAATCCAAGGAATATTTCTCTTATTCAAAGTTTTACAGCACCATCATATTCATGTTTTTGCTGTTGCTCTGACTGCAAGTACCATGCTGCCATTATATCTCACTCTTACAAATCAGTGTACCCTTGGGTATTCTTTTTTCAACTCATCCATCTTAAGACTCTACCTTTTCAGAAGAAATCTGCATGTTAAAGTAATTTGAAATATTTTACTAATATCTAAGGGATAATGATGAAGTCTGATAAAACTTCCTATCTCTTTAGCCCTTATTATTTTATATATTCCTGTTTTCCAGAATAATGTCTTTTATTTAGAATTAACATTGAAGTCAGAGACACTGAAGTCTTATAAAACAAAAACCCGACTTGTTTGTTCTGTTGAAGAGTCTCATTAATACCATGATGTGTAGTGAGTGAGCAAGGATTCCACTATAGTGTAAATCTCTCTCTTTTTTTTCCCTACTGGTCATACTTTTTGCAAACAAAAATCAATTTAGCTGAACCTTCCATGCATAGTATTTATAAATTTTAAGTTAGTTCAAATAATTTTAAATGTTAAAACTTCTTAGTGAGAAATCATGAAATCCATGACCAAGTGTAATAAATATTTTATCACAAAAGTTAGGTAACAAAAAGAGTTACCTTGCCACAAAATTGCATTTTGAAAGCTGTACTGCAGAGTTGTTGAAGAACTTAGTGCTTGCACCTTCAGCTGGTTTGCTGAAACAATTATTTAGTTATTAACATCTGTGCAATTGCGTCTTGATTTTCCTCTTGTTTAGAGGGATTTGATCTGCTTTGGTCTACTGCATATTTAAAAGTTAACTGCATAGGCTTTGGTTACCATGGACCGCTGAAACTGTGCTTCAGAAATGCCAAACATTGGCATCATAAACGAGTTGTGATCATTAAAGTCTAGAGAAGAGTGTATTATAAAGTGATATGATAACAAGGAAATAGTTTCCCCTAGGTCTAAGGGAGCCTGGTGCAGCTGACAGTGTCAAGAAAAAGCCTGAGAAAAAATCTATTATAATTTGGAGATGAAGTAGCTATAAATGATTAAACTGCATATCTTCTAATGCTGACACAGATGAAGAAAAATGTTTTATTTTAAATAAACCAATACAGGCATTTGAAGTATACAAAAACACCAGAGGTCTCACTCCTGAAGTTAGATTTCTGGGATATTCCTGGGCTGAGATGTTCTGCAGAGTTAAAATACATTCTAAAGGTATACTTTCAAGAAAAAAAAGAAATATTTCAGCTTGAGGAGGAGGAATTTTGAAAAAAAAACTGACCTCTGGATCTGAGGGTCAAACTGTGCTTTGTCCTGCTCTGTTGCTATGTCCTGAAATGAGACAGTCTGTAGCAGGGACAGTCTGAGGTCACATACAATGCAGCTCTCCCACTGGCATGCCTCCATTAGCTAAAGCTCTCTCTTTAAATCCACACAGCCCAAGCAAAACTGAAACTTCTGCAACTCTTAGTATTCTAAACTTCTTCCTTGGAAAGGAACAAACAGAGAATGCCCGTGAAATTGCCCATTTTCGTCAGTGTAGTTGAAGTACCTAGTTTAACTATCCATTGCTTTAAACCTATCCAAGCAGGATTTTTTTTCAAACTTGATGAAGCGCATAATCCTTTTAATAATCAAATAAAGACTGCGGAATGTAAATGTTACTTTGCCATTTAACTGATGGTTATATAGATTGTGAAATAATTAAGTACTAGTTTTCAGATAATTGGTACTTATATTATCGATCTCAGTAAGGACTAAACTATGGCACCTGGAATGACCTGATTTTGAGTCAGTTTGTGGAGAAGCAAAAGTTTTAATCTTTTCAGATAGAATTTACTTTAAACCTGAGATATAGAATAGAAAAATTTCATCCAAAAAGGAATTACTTTTAGAAACTTAGGAGAAACTTTAAAAGTAGAATTAAGGCAAGGGTTCCCTATCAATTATAACATGGGCTATCAGTTCCCGCTGCAGTAGCATGTACTTACTTTTTTGCTTCTATTGAAATTCTTATTACTTAGATTTCTGGAAAGTAATGCCTCTACTGATGGATGATGTGCTGTCAAGATATCTACTGTCCTTCTTAATCGCTATGGTTATTATTCTTATATGGTATGTTAATATGAGTGAAAATAATCAGTTTTAAGAACTACTTCCGTATATTTAGTTTTCCTGCTTGCTTCAATGTGTTCTTCTAGCTTATGTATCACCTATTAAAAGTTAGTCTTGCCTCTGAACTTGATATAATCTGTTTTCTGGAAACTATAATCAACAAAACCAATAAAAATGTTAAAGTTTTTTAAAAGCTTTGAATGTACAGTATAAATAATCACAAGTTTGAACTTGATAGTCAATAAGAAAATGTGTTCTGCTAATTGTTTTCTCTGGAAAATCTTTTTATATCAAGACTTTTTATGAGAAGGCTTGATCTTTTACATGGGTTTTTATTTACAGAAAGAACTCTGTTCCTCTAGCATAGAAATTGCCTTCATTATTTGTGTCATGCATTTCAGCATCTTGCCTCAAAGAAACTGGGCAAGTTTTAGAGATGAGTGAAAGAAAGTAAAGTCCTAAAGCCAGAAGTCCCCAGCAGCACAAGAGAACCCAGAGCCTAGCAGAAGCAGGAGCACCATGCTGGGACCCCCAGACAGAGAGCTTCTGCAGATGCACATGTGCCCAAGAAGTGGCTGAACGGAAGGATAACCAGAAGGTAGCTCAGACTGCTTCAGCTAAACACCCAGCTCCATTTCATCTTTGGTGTGAGCATGCAGCTGTTAAGTCAAGCTGGCCTTGTGCTGTCCAGATGTTTTAGAAGTTGCAGGAGCAGTAAAGTGTGTGGTCACTTGCAGTTATGCATGTTCCAGACAGCAAACTACTAATTTATCACTGCCAGGTTGGGATTCAGTTGTACAGTACTAGAAGATTTCGGTAGTCTGTGCTTTCTTTCCTGATTGATATGCTGTAAGGGAGGACAGGCAGAAAAACCTGAAAGGAAGCGAGTCTCTCTCTTACAGTGTAAAGGGCAAAGTGCTGCAAAACTGCTCTGCTCACTGGGCTGTGACACAAAAGGGATATGTCACTCCTTCCACCAGTCTGGTTTTTTTTTTTTAAGAACGTTACCCTGACTGAGGTATGCTGCTCTCTGACCATGATCCTGTCAGCATCAGCTCCACAATGCTAACAGCTTTTCCAGGGTTCTAAGGCATGGGCACCAAGATTTTCAACCTCAAGTGGACCTCAGTGTAAGGTAAAGATCCAATCAATACCTAATAGTTCAATAAAGACAACAGTACCTGTGGTCATATCTGGAAAATCTATTACTGTTCATAAATCTACAGAAAGCCAACTAGTTAAGAACAGGTTTTGTGAACCATTCTCCTGGACTTGTTACCACAAATTCCATCTGCACTACATTTAAAGCCTGTATTTTATTCATACTTATACTTTATTCTGTTTATTTTTTACCTCTTTCGTATTACAAGAATGTCACCTTTTCTCCTATCTCTTCTCTTCTGTCTCTGCTAGAATAAATTCACTTCATTTCTGAAAACTGTATTTTTGCATCAATCTGTTGTTTCCCCACAGAGCTACACATCCTTATTTTTGGGCTGATGCGAGTTTTTTTTCAATTTACTGCTGTGCTACTTTAGAGAATCTGTTGTTCCCTTGAGCAGTTGGTCAGTACTTACAGGTCTGATGAAATTAGCACTGCCTGTTACTTTCACAGTAATTAGGTCTAAAATACCCAGTTGTGATTTTGGTTCTCTCTAGTCCCCCATTTGGCTGTCATCAATCTATTTGCTATACCACATTGCTATCTCAGTCCCCCACCCCTTCCAAAGCCTTCAGGCAGGAGGTAACAATGAGATAGCAGAGGGCAAGGAGAAGATTTTATGAAACTCATAAAAATTAAAGAGAGGATCTCAGGTTTTGTCAGGTAGGTGCTGGTGTTGTGCCCTGATGTATGCCCTCCTGTGGGAATACAGGCTGCTAAGATGTCCCTTTGTGTCCCAATGCTGGCTGGAGGTCTGCTGGATCTGCTCGGAGTGGGGGTGAGGAGAAAGCCACTATTGCTAGGGCTCTCCCTTGCTGTCTGCCCTGCTATGGGTGGACCAGCAAGACCCCTGTGCTACACCCACTGCTGGGCTGAAGCCAGGGCAGAGGAGTCATAATTTACTCACTTAAGCAGGTTTGAGAGCAACAGTTATTGTAGGGATTACAAAAAAAGGAAAAAGAAAAGAAAAAAAAGGCTTTCCTAGGTGAGAAGCTAAATGAGTTTTCCAAGTGAATTTTGCACACATATATCTTTCGTGCTGCTTGTGAGTCGGTCCTGCAAGATGCTGGGTGGCACCACTGAGAGTGGCGAGTCTTTGCCTCCTTCTCCTCTGTGAGGAACAACCTCAGAATTACACATGTGGAGATGGAGGAAGGTAGAAGTTGTGCATCTGCACGTATGTGCCTAAACTCAAAGTGGCTGTCAGTACAGCCCTGAACTGTATGGAAAACTGAAATCCAAACATAGTCTGTCATCCAAGCTTTGCTTTCATTTCTGTTAAGAGCCACTTTCACTGGTGTAGAAACCAGCTGTGACTCAGAGAATCATCAGCCATGGAGGGATCTTCTCTACGATGTCACTCCCCAGATAGCATTGGTTAAGCTGTGTTTCTTCTATCCTATTTCAGAAATATGCCTATGGTAATAATTTAATGTACTTGGTTCTTTACAAAAATACACGCTGGGGTGCAACAACTAGTTCTGATAATTACCATTGTAATTTTGCTCTTTCATTCAGACATGCTGCTGTGAATATACTAAAGGTAGTTTAAAAGAAAAGAAGCATATTTACAGCATTAATATTTCTCACTGTAATCAATTTCACAATTCCCAAGTCTTAACTCTCAGGAAAACATACCTGTATTTATATCTCTGGTTAATACCCATGATTTATAGTATCACATGCACACTTTTATGGTTTAGATTACCTTGTTTTGTTCTACTTATGGCGGATTTGGATCTACCAGATCTCAGTATTCTCTGCATACACTCCCTCATCTAAGTTCTTAAACTGTCAGCAGAATTTATCTTGAAAGAAACATTTCACATATAATTGGGTTAACACTTTTTAACACCTATACCTGCATTTTAGCATAAGAAGTGATTCTTGTGTCTTCATTACAATGTCCAAAGTATTTACGACAAATTAATATTTCTCTATTGAGATGTTCTTTCAGGATAGAAGTAAAACTGATTGTTTTGAAATGAAAATGGGATTTTACCCATCATTTCTTACTGATGGAAGATTTGAGGCAGACTGCCACTTTCAGTGGGGATTTTCTTATTCTCAGAGACATCACAGCACTGTCGGAAGGTATGCTAATTTTCCCAATTGTTAATACTTTTCTGGTCAACTTTAGAAAGTTCCCATTTAAAAGAAAAGTTAATTCAGTCTCCACTGACATTTTAATGTCTCCCTGCTGACAAAAGCACTTTGTAAAAATGAAAAAGCTGCAATAGCAACTATGGGGTAAGCTGACCCAGCCAGCCATGTTCACCTCTCTCCACTGGCCTATAATAGAAGGATATGTTAGATGTCTACATGCAGGCTTATTGTTACAATAGCTCAGACCAGATACCAAAATCTTAGTGAATTTAGGACTAAATCATAAAACATGGGTTTTCTTTTCTTAGCAGACAAGGAAATGTTTTTTCTTGCATTTGTGCATTGTGCAACCCTCTGCAGACAGACATATATCCTCCATGTGAATCCTCTGTGTTGATATTAACCTTTGTTCTACAGACCTGTCCTTTTCCTCAAAGATGATCTGACTGTGGAATTATGATTAAAATCTAGAAATGTCTCATGTTATTTTAGCTCAGTTAGATGGTAGCCTGGAAGAAATCTGTTTTGTTTGCAAGCAAGACAATGAGAAAACAAAGATCAATTATCTGCTAGGAAGGCATGACATTTTTTCACTTTCACCGATGATAGCTTCATTTATCTGTTGAATCTATAGAGACAGCTAGGTGTTCTCTGTGCTAAATTACTACTGTGAGATACAGAAATATGTTCTGGCTGCAACATCTTTTCTGTTTTCTTTGTAGGTGGATGGCAAACAAGATTCGTATGAAATGAGCATCAGCCAGTGAAAATGCAACTGTCTGAGTCACAAACAGAAAAAATTAGGCTATCAAATATTGCCATTAAAAAAAAGAGATCTTCCATAAACATTATATACTGCATCTAAATCTCCGGGTTGTCAAACACTAATTGGAGAAAGAGTTACAAGGAAGACAAAGAATGGCTTTCAGCATCTCTTATTTGTTTATTACTGTGGTAAAATCCCATATTCAGCATAAGCTCTGGAGAGGGATAACCTCCGTTACAATAAGAAATCAATGTTTATCTTGGGAGGATGGACGAGCCTCTCTAGATCATTCTTATTTATTATAAGATTATGATAACCGTTCACTGAAACATTACTTTTCCAAATGAAGAAGACAGGCACAGTGAGGAAAAAAAGAAGATAGAATACCTAGCTTTCTTTGCCTATACGTGTATATATATACACACACATATACACAGTCATACACATGTATATGTATGTCTATGCATATAAATAAGGTTTATAATTTCAGAAGGCGGCAGCTAATATTTCTTACACCTTGGCTTAGAGGGCATTGTTTCAGCCACAACTAAGTGTAGTCCTTACTTGGCTGCTCCCACCCTGTCCTGTTTAGTTTGGTCTGAGCCAATCTGGTCTGTTCTCTATCATCCACTACACTTTTTAAAATTTTTCTTCCTGCATTTTGACCATCCACAGACTTTGTCACAACTGCTTTCAATTTCACACTTAAATTTTCCAGACAAAAATATAAAGAGCAGTGTGGTGAAGGAGGGGAAGACTGTATTAACCAAACAATACAATAGTTTCCAACCAGGCCTGTACCTGGGTGGGGTACTGGGTCTGCACCTTACCTCTGCGGCTCAGCAGCCTCCCCAGGCTGAAAAGCAGGCACAGAGGAAACATGGCAGGATTTGCACTCACTGTATGGCTCTTTGCTAGTCCCGTGTACTGGTGGGGTGTATTTGCAAGGAGGTGACAGATGGGTGACGCACCCCATCCCCCGTTCAGCCTCCTTGGCGGGACTGCACCACACTGCCGCACCCGGACCTGGCGACTCCGCCGGGCTGGGCCTGCCTGGGGCCTCTGCCGTGCTGTGCCCCTCTGGGAACACTCTGCTGGAACATTCAGCAAATATGACAAAAAATACACTTTTCTCTTCAGCTGAAGAACCTTTCTTCCCTCCGGCTGGAGGGGATTAAACTTGTGGTGGTGCTGGCTGCACAGGCCTCTGATGGCAGGGCCCGCGTCTCCATCTCCGAGGCCGGGGCTAGGAGGAGGCCAGGCCCAGCCGGGCGCCTCACCGGGGCGCAGGGGAGCCCAGCCTGTGGGTGCCATGAGGGTGGCCTGGCAGCATTGGCGTCTGTGGACACGGGGCCGATGGCACCAGGCCTCTGCTTTGCAGGAGCCCACCCTGCCTGTCCCTGCAGGGGCGTCAGTCCCTGGGAGGTGAAGGTGGCGGCAGGCATGAGCCTAGGGAAAAGGCACAGAGGGGGTGCGGGTGTCAGTGCGCTCTGCAAAGAGGGTGACAGGAGTAGCAGCTCTGTTTAATTAACTTAAACTCGAATTAGCTTTTTATGGGTGTTTGGCAACATTTACAAATAATGGCACGTTAATTAAGGATGCGTTACAAGGAAACTTGGCTGGAAGCAGAAGTTTTATCAAACCCTAATAGCCCATTACTTCCTCTAGGATTAATTCTTTTTTTTCCCAATCATATGGGCCACAAATTATGTTAATTAAACTGAGACACACCTCTCCTCTTGTTTTCAACAAGTAGTATAATGCTGTGCTTATTGGGAATTAAATGAAGGTTTTACTTTTCCTCAACTGGGTGATTGGTTATAAGTGAAATAAATAGAAAAGGTTGAATTGCTAAGGTGCTGTAAAAGGAGGCTCAGATTTTCCCTCCTGGGAAGGCATGGTTTGTCCCACATAAAGAAACATGCTTGTTCTTTTCTGCTGGAGGAATGTCTTCTTAGACCACCATTCTTAGACTAATCAGCTCCCACACGTGGCGAATCTCAACAAAAGGAGCTGAGCTGATGATGGCCTGTCTGATAGCAATGTGTTGTTTGTCAAAACTTACTAAGTTTTAAGTTTCTAATATTTTTTTCCCTCCCCTCCCCTCCCCTCCCCACCCCACCCCACCCCTCCCCTCCCCACCCCACCCCACCCCAGCCCAGGACAGTTTCTTTCTGCTCTGAAGGGATTATTTTCTGGTTTGTATTTGCTGTTTTTTTACTAAATAAGTTGGCAGGAAGCATGAAAGAGCACTTATAGTCATGGTCATGATTCATCAGGAGACGTTCCACATGGTTCACCCACTTTGTGTGAGACGTGTTAGTGAATATTTTGAAACTCTAATTGACAACTGTTTGTGCAGGGGAAAAAAAAAAAAACAACAACAAAAAAAAAGGCTATACCTACAGCCATGACACAGTTCAGGGAAATGACAGTGCACAGAAGAGCTGAGCTTCTCCAAGCAATTATTCCCTTATCAAAAGTATTGTTCAAGTTTTTTTATTTCCTTGAAGTTTTTAAAGTGCCATGAGTATGTCTGTGTGTATGTGTGTGTGGGGAAAATGTACACAGACACACGCCAAAGCTCGTTTATTTTGATCCATACATCTCATAAACATATATACATATTCATTCATACATATATAAAAAAATATAATTTAATAAAATTCACCCTAGCCAACAAAAACGAAGGCAGAAAATCACATGTAGCCAGCACACGGTAACATACATAAAATAGAACATAACAGTGTAATTACTCATCATGCTAGTTTATTCTCATAGAGGATATGAATTATTCATTTTTAAGCACAATAGGAAAACATTAGTACTGTATAATGGCCAAGTGGGATTTTCTAATGAAAGTCTTGTGAGTCAGGTTCATCGTAATGAGGAGCATTTTTACAAGAACAGGTATTAAGTGTGAGTAGTCCTGACTTCTTGTTGGGAGTATGGCATCCTGGGTCATAAAAACAGGTAGCTGCATTTCGGTTATTGCTAGAGAAAATGAAAAATGGATCACAGAGCTTTCTTTTTCTAAAGTAAAAATCACTGCGTAAAATAGCTCCCAACTAGTAAACCATACTGGCTATATTCCAAATAAAAGAACAAATTACCAGCATAATAACAAACTCACTGGAAAAAAAAGGGGAAAAATATTTGGCAAATTCAGTTTAAATATAATGATGATTGTTGTCTAGACATGTCCCTGAGAGGCAGTGAAGAGGCACGCAGGAAGGCAGGATGCCATGAGCGGGGAGCTGTGCAGTTGCTGGGTGTTTGGCTAAATTGTGAGGACAGCTGAGGGCAGCAGGGTGGGAGACAAGGGGGCAGGAGATCAACACTCACAAAAGCTCTAGGAGAGGGTTGACCTGTGGCCAAGGCCCAGACAGATTTAGCCAGTATAGGTGGTCAGTGTGAGATGACATTAAAATCAATTCTAATTATTAGGATTAATATGCCCTTCTCAACTGTCCCATTTTTTTATATGGCCTATAATCTTTATCAGTGACAATTCAACAGAAAATCTATTAGCTTGTATCTACCAGAAAGAGGAAAAAGCCTTAGTTTAATTCTTATTCTTCATCTTCTTTTTTTTTTTTTAAATCATAAATATCATAAAATCATTTCCCCTCCCCTCAGTACAGTGTTATTTCAGATCAGAGCCAATCTTCTGTCTTTTGCTTGACCTATTGCTTTACATAAACCCTAATTCTAATGATCAGGTATTGTACTAGTTAAGTACAATGCTAATCCATATATTGACCTTATCAGATTAAAGAAGAGGAATCATCTGGTATATGGTTTTAAATTTCTAGTCTACTTTTACTTAAAACTATGTAAGCCTCAGAGTTGATAGACTTAAAGGCATGCTCCAGTTGAAGGGGAAAAGAAGAAATGCAAGCTCTATTTTCACAAGATAAGGTATTGTGTAAATAGAATTTCTTTTCCTGTATATTGCCAGCATTTTATCACACTGTCTTATATAAACTGTATTTTTGCTATAGCTGTAATCTGGGAAAGGAACAGGCTAGATAAGTCTTATTGAAGCAAGTTTTGTGTTCAACATAGAGATTGATATTCCAAAGAGACTAGGCGGCTTGATATGTACTTCCTATGCAAAAAGTATAGGTTTGTTGCCTTATGAAACTATTGCTGCAAAGCCAAGGACCTCACTGACTCACGTGATTATTAGGGTTCCACTAAATTAAGAGCAGTATCATAATATTTCAGAATATTTTTCCACTCAAAATTTATTTTCTGGGAAAAGAAATAAGGCTTTTGCCTTGAAATACAATAACTATAAAAGTGGTGCTGAATGTGGCCTGGAGAACTAGTACTGCAAACGATCATTATGGAAAAAGAAAAGGGGTTAGTCAAACAGATGGATAAAGGTTTAGCAATAATAACACCACCAGCAAACAGGCATCCAACAGGCATGGCGATTAAGTCTAAGGATTTCAACTCAGGGAGCAAAATTAGTTGTGGCTGCTCTGAGGAAGACATTTTCTTGATAAAGACATCAGTCTGTATTTTGAAATTAGATAGGTCCTAATTTAAAGTGTTCAGTTATCTAAACCCATTACTCATTTCTAAGGACAGAGTCCAGCTTCCCACTAGTTCCCAGAATGTTTTTGATCGTCAACACTAAATTGCTTTGATTCAACAGCATTTCTTGAAGATGTCTGTACATGTCTTCCATGTGCAGACCCTGTAATTTCATTTTTAAAGCTGTTTAATCTAGAGCAAGGCACTTACTCTAAAACATACATATCCACTCCAGAGTTATAAAGAGTTATTCCAGGCTAGATTTTTGGAATTAACTTCCATCCCTAAACCAGAAATTTTTAAATGTGCATGATTTAGGTGTATGGGACATTTTAAATTGGGTGGAAGTCTCTGAAAACCCTTGTACAAGCTTACATTTGACACAACATACATATCACCATATAACCTCAGGCATCCGTTAAAAAATCACTGAACCATTTGTTTTGTCCAAGCCACAAAATGAAATCTGTCACATAATGCCCTGTAGTAACTATACATCTGATTATGAGACTTGATTCTTTCTAATTTTGCTTGCTGCAATTGCTATTCCATTGTCTCCATTCAAAGTATTTCTCAGTGGATTTTAAAGAAATAGATTTAGTCTTATCATATCATTATATACTTACTGTAAAGTATCAGTCAAAATGTAGCCAGCATATTTTAATTGTCATTGTACTGTCTGTATTTGCTTAAGTAAATTTAGAGGTATGCTTGTGAGAATATGATGGCTCCATAGGGAACTCTGCTGATCACTTAATTTTCTTTGTTCACTCTGAGAAAAAAGGAACATGTTAACTCTGAGAAAAAAGGAACATGTTAATTACGTAGTCATGTAGACAAGTAAGCATGTCTTGTGAGCTTAAGTGCTTTGTGAAGTCAGTCCAAGACAGATATATATATGAAGAGGAGTAATACAAAATAGCTGCTGGATCGTAACATGCAGAATTGCAACCTGCAATTCAAGCTCTCCTATAAGCCACTTCCAACCTCCCTTCCTGCACAGTTTCCTTGCTCATTTTCAAAACAGTGAAGTTATCTGTGTTCATCCAGAACTTCATCTGAAATGTCCCTAACGCATCAGATATCACACAACTAATGCTACTGTCTGCAATGGCTGTCTTTGCCATCTCTGTGGGTGAGATGGCATTGTTTACTGTTATATGTCATTCTGTAAAACTGTATTTGATTAAGTGCTTTCTATTTTGGAAAGTAGTATGAAATGCAATATAATAAAATAAAAAGGAAAGGTTTACGCATTCCTAAAAATAGCTTTTGTTAACTTGGCCTCAGACTAATTCTCTGGTTAGGTCAATTTTAATGTGTGCTCAGTGGTTTGGGCAACAGTTCCCCACTCCATACAATAAACAAAGTTTTACTATAACCAAGATTTATTTGGATGTAGAAGTACAGACTGTAAAGTGGATTGAGAAATAAAGGTGTTTGGACAACTGCTTTAGAATGGCTCATGAAACATCGGCTCCTGCGCGGCCTCTACTATGACTGATATGCTAAATAAGGATGATTTTTTTATTATTCAATGATGTTTTACCATTAAAATGTTACATTGCTTACTTTTCCTTTTAACAAGGAACATAATTTAACTAAACTTGTAGTTCTGATCATGATTATACTCATTACATACACCAATAATCACATGCCTTTCTCAGAAATCTCCTGGTTACAATAAAATTGATATCATCCCGGAGTGGTTTGAAGTCACTTACTGAGGCATGGAATGTCCCCACAGTTTGGTGGAAATTCATGCTCAGGGGAGAAGTTCTAGCACAGAAATTAAGCAGATCACTTTTGCAATACAAGAACTAGAAACACTTTCTGCTCCTTTCTGACTGAAAGACTTTATGTTTTCCTTCTGGTTTACTAACAAAGACTAGTCCTCCTGAACTTTCAAACACAACCAAAAATACTGAATGAAAAACAGTTTAAAAAATACCACTACAGGAAAATTATTCTCTACATGTAGTAACTTCAAAATACTGTTCAGCAATTGCTGTAGCTATGTGTGCACAATTCCTATTGTGAATAGGAAGAAGAAAAAGAAAACAACAACAAAGCGCTGGCAGATAGAAAGGCAATGTTGAAAGCCTTTGAATTTAACTTCCCCTGACAAGCTGTCTTGATGTTCATTGTGGAGATGGAGACCTGTAAAGAGAGGAAATCAACTGTCAAAACTAATGCTGCAGGAATCAAAGAGCAAAAGCAGGCATGGAAGGCTGAATGAGAAGGTCTTTGAAACATCTGGAGGTTTCCTCAACTGTAAGAAGCCTTGCCTTAAAATAACCAGCCATTTTATGAGTATGAGCAGTGTGTGTATAGACAAATCACTGTGAAAAGCTAAATAGATTTTACTGAATATTCAGGTTACTTATGTAACAGAAATTATCGAATCAAAATCAAGAAACTGAAACTGGAAATTCCCCTTTCCTCTCTCTACTATTTTAAAAGAAGCATATGAATCCCTTTACAAGATGTTTTAAAATATTGCCTTCTTGAGTGTCCTTTTTCAGTATTGGGGAGGGCTAAAATAATGTGTTTTCTGTCTAACAATATTGCATAACCCTGTTGCACAGAAAATGGTCCTGTACAATAGCTTTATTCATGCTATTGTTTATGTGAGAGATTTACAAATTTTCTATTTCTAACCTTTTTAAAGAACCCAAAAAAAGGGGAAAGGTTATACACATTCTCAGGCTCTAGTCAGAATTTACCTAAGTGTTCAGTTGTACCTGGAACTAGAGATTTCAGTATTGGTTTATTTCTAAGGCTTGTCTCCTCACCTTATTTTAGGTTAATTTGATTAGCCCAAAAGAAACTAAATGAAAAATTCAGTCACAACGCATTTTTACATTGGCTTCCAATAAAAATACAATAATTTTTTAGTTCTTAAATAATTAGCAATTATATTGCATCAATACTGCTATTACAGAAGAGGTTTTACTTTAAAAAAGCTTAATTTTTAAATTTATTAACTGGTCCCAGTAAATGCAAAATGGGAGTTTAAATTAAGTTTCCTAACCATGATAGTGACGAGTTTTGGAAAAACATTCCAGAGGAGGTGAGAAGACAGGGAAACCTGGCTGGATTTTAGACAAAGTTTTGTCAGTATTGAGAAAAAAAAAAAAAAAGAATTAGTTGGTTCAAATAACAGGGGAATAACCTCTGTGACCCACGAGGCCCCTTGTACATGAGTCTATTGGCAAGAATAACTGCTGCATACATACACATTTTTAAGCATATTGTGTTTGCTTCTGAGAAGACAATATTAGGAAGGTAGGGTAAGTGAAGGGAATTTTGTTTAATTCTATCACGTGTAAAAAAAACTTACTTCAAGTCCTGTTACCTTTGTTTGGGCTGTGCTTCTTCCACAGCCAATAGCAAACTTCCACTTGACTGATCTGAATAAATTCAGACTCAAGATCTGTCATCCTTTTTGGGGGTATCCTCTTGTGAAAATGAAGGAAAGGGGTCTGTCCCTACTGCTCTACCAAATGTCCTGCGAAGGATTTGGGAACCACATCTGCTCATTGCCCAGCCTAACCTAGACTCCTGTTTGGGCTATGAACATAGTTTTTGTTTTGGAAAAGAGGGCTCAGGTGGAGAAGAAAAGAATTGTAATAGGAATTCATGCAGACCTATTGTTTTGCCAAAACATGAGGGCAAGGGCCAACAGCTGGGAAGTCTTCTCAAGGTGGTAGTGTGGGTACAGCCCTCCTCCACACCACTCAGTTTCAATGCTGTGTCTTGCATCTCCTTCGTGCCCTGGCTTACCTCCCCTCAAACCAAGGATTTTGTGATTAAACATCAGGGGAGGTTGCTCAAACCCCGAACATTTTTTAAAAAATCATGAAGTACAGACAGATGGATCTCAAGTTCAGAAAAAGTTATTTAATTCTTTCAGTCTTTAGGCTATTTTCCTTAAAGTCACTGCACTGAATATTTTCAGTAATAAATAATTCATTTTTGATAACTCAAAATTTCAGTATATAATTGCAGACACATATTGTACCATAAGTTATCCAAATTTAGCATGGAAAGAATAGTTTGACAATATTTTTCATATCTTTTACATCAAATATAACATTTCTTGGAGGCTTCTCTCTTCCACAAGCCATATGTTTTAAACACGGTGGTTCAAAACATCTATTAAGTGTAAGCCATGTTCCCTGAAACTAATAAAGTAAAGAGTGCTGTCAATCATAATTCTGAGCTGCAACTGTTTAACAAATGGAAGTCAATTATTTTAGAAATATCAGATGTCACATTACATTTGTTTAATAGATTAATTTTCATTAAACATCATTGACTTCAGATCATTTTAATGATTTTTCCCCTCTGGGCAGAATGTCATTTCAATCACTTGGAGACAGAATTTTTTGAATTAATTTTAAGACAGTTTAAAAAATATGCTCTTAAAAGAAACGATATGAAAGAGAGTGAGAGATATTTGTGTATTTGGATTAAAGCCTTGATTTTGAGTAACAAGTAGTATATCTACTACAGAATTCAAATCGGTTTGTCTTTTAGCTTGTATACCAATGTTTATGCCCTTTCCGGAGCAAAAAAAAAGCCAAAATTAATAGCAACCCCCCACTTCTTGCACGTATAGCTATTTATTTCACTGTATTTATAGACACTAGTTCATGCTGGAGTGATAGCCAGACACACTTTACCTGGTACTGTTCCTTGAGAAGCAGCACCCACTGATGTCTATGTTCGTAAGAGTTATAAATGACTCAAGATGCAGTTGATATTCTAAAGATTTTTTTTCTCCTGCTGAAGCCCTAGGACTTCCTCTCATCCTTCCAGACTCTGTTCTTCATTGATCACTTGTTTATCTGGGATCTTGTAAAGATTTACTTACAGTCAGCAACAGGGCTGGTCTTCTAGGCCGTGCAGTCAGTGCACTCTGTGACTAGCAGAAGGGTGAAAAGACAGCCTTACATTACTTTTAAAGAACAACATTCACTGCTGTTCTTATTTCCTGCAGAACGAAATATATCCAAATGATTTCTTTCCTCATTAACACATGGGCAAAGTTTCAGCCTTCTCTTTTCCTGTGTAAAAGCCTACTTCCATCTCACTCACGGGTACCTTTCTCCCAAGTCTGGTCAGCCCATGGCTGGAGATTTAGCTCACGAGTGCCATGCAGTGTTGCCCTCTCTGCTCTCCAAAATCTGTCTCTGAGACACTGACTTACCCATACTTCCTTGTGCTGTGCACTTCCAGCTTTCTGGCTGATACACTTCCCTTCTTGAAGTTGGAAGAGTTATTTTTACTCTTAGCAAATAAAAAGCTTGCTGTCTATCATTTTCAGCTGCTGCCTGTTTTTCACCCCTAATCTCTCATAAACTGTATAACCCTGGTCTCAGGTTAGAATGCATGTAACTATTTGTTCCCACAGGATCCATTGAATGAGGCTTTCCGCATTTATCTCAGGGACATCCTATGTGACGATCAAATGTTTGATCTCTAGAGTTCTCCAGGAATAATAAAAAAAAAAACCTTGGGAAAAAGTCATATAACCTTGAATTGTGCTGGCTGTCTTTATCCCAGCCATCCTGGTTTGGCCTCATCAGCAACGCCTCCCAGAACTGTTCAGACTTTGATACAGCAATGAATCAGAAGCTTTGCCAAGCACGTTTCCCGAGCTGAGCTTTCAAATAAAGCAACACAACCTTCACAGGGTGGGCCACAAGGCAGTTATCAGTCATTCACCACTCTCTTTAGTAAGCTGAGTATTCCCAGCAGAACACTGCTTTTAACTTCACTTTTCCTATTCACTCTCTTGCCAAAAGAGGAGCTATTCTAAACCTTCACAATGGTCTGGGGAAAGGAAGTGGCCGGCTGCTGACAGGAAAGGGCCAAATTAGGGAATTCTCCAAAGGACAGTGGAGATCACATCCATCTGTAGAATGAGCACGTTTGATGCCAGAGTGAGTAGTCTCTGAAGATCTGTATACCAGCTACTGAGGGCACATGTTTCACAGGCTTTAATTCCCACACGCTATAAACACCTTGTGACTATATATTTTTCAGAGGGGAAACCACTGGCGTTAAGTACTGCTGTGTTTTATCACTTTGCAATGCTGCTGTGCTGCTGTCCCACATTAGACTTCTTGCCACCTAAGAAAACAAGAAGTATTTGGTTTTTTTGGATTTAATTTCTAAGCAGAAGGACAAAGATCATGGCTGTTTTATATGAACAGAGCATGGTATGCTGTCTTCCCAGCAGCACTCTGCATGGGACTAGATAGTCTGGCATAGTCTTCCTGGCATGGTCTGCCAGGACTAGATTAAAGCAGACAGGAGAACCCCACCTGAGTCATTAGAACTACACTGAAGTGTGAATCAAAACAGGTCCTAGAATTAAGAGCAAATATGCACGTACCTTATAATCTGTTGCTGGACTCCAAAGGTATGATAGTTTCTACACCAGATGCAAAATATACAAGTAAACAAAATGGAATGACTCTGAATATCTTGTGAAAATGGCACTGGTTAATAATTATGACTAGCATGATATTTAAGCCTGTCCAGACAAGGCGGCTTTCCCTATTTTCATCAGTAAATCTCTTATGCAGACAAAAACCCCAAAACAACCAACCAACCAAAAAAAAAAAAAAAAAAAAAAAAAAAAAGGGCAAACTGAATATGGAATATTGGAATTGAATAGTGGAACTGAACTGCCCCCTTGCCTTTTTAAAGAAAATTTCCAGGCTGTAATTGCAGCAATTCCTCTCTTTTCAGAGCTATGAATCAGAAATCTTCACTGAAGAGAGAAAAAGGCTGAATCATTTTTCTGTCTCAGTCAGTATTATCAGAACATGGAGGCTGCAGGACTTTGGTGTCTAGCCAGGGTTTGCAAAACCCTGGAATCTTGAATGATTGTAATGCTGCGATATAAAATATTTTTTCTCTAAAAAACAACACACCATTCAACCTAGAATATCAATTTTCTACTACTGCTGCTAACTATATTAATTGTTCATGAAACCTAATATTATCACTGGTTTGCATGATGCATATTGCATACAATCAACACTTATCAAATGATACCACCCTTTCGGTCCTTTATGACACAGCCGCATGGACAAAGAAGTGAAAATGTCCATATAGCACTTCAATACTTCTCCTTCTGTCATTTCTTGCCCTGCAGTCACATTGAAACAGAATATGTTGCTTTCTGCTATTCCATATATTCTTCCTAAAAGTAATGGCAATTAAGTAAGTACTGGTAGAAAAGGCAAGAAGAATAACTAATACTAAGAGGAAAATGCTGCTTAATGTTTATGAGCTATTTAACACTGGTCTCAGTAAAACACCACTATTATTTCTGTGTAAAAATGACACTAAGTAATTTAATGCCCATTATATTTCCTATGAAAATTCTCTTAATCTAATAATGGCAAGTGAAAAATACACCATGGTTTCTGCACTTAGTAGTTCAGAGTACTCACACATATTATATGCTTGGTGGGTTTTAATTACGACTCAGAAATGGACCTGAGAGTAATAAAATCTTATTCTTCTGAATAGGAAACTGTTCTTTTCCCTCCACCCTTTTCATTCCTTCCTCTTCCTTTTTTTTAATTGATTTTTTATTCTCATGACCCAAATGGTAAGTGACAGAAACTTTTCCTATCTCTGAAACAAATTATTTCAAATAAGATATAAATGGCTTAAGAAATCCTGGGCTACGCCTTTCTCCCGTTCAGGCTTATCACTGTATAAGTTTATTAAAGTGTGAATAAAAGACTTACCACCTTGAATTAATATCCATTTGTGAGACATTTGAGTTTCTTTTCTCTCCCTTTTCTACCATATGCTCTCTGTTTTTCCTACTGGGAGAACAATTTTAGTGAATCCTTTGCATATCACAATGGCAGGGCATTTTATGCATTTAATGAATGCAATTCCCTTCCTAATGAAGTCGTGTATATTGCAATATACTCAGTTACAGCAGAATAGTTTATCCGAATGTGGAAAAAAGAAAAAAAAAAGACTTTGACTTTTTTATAGGCTTTTTAAGACCTTACATAAAGAGAAGCCTAATTCAGGTCATTAATAGCCAAATCCTGTAAAGGTCATCAGCGCTGAAATACCTTAGCTTCCAGAAGGAAATTAAGACCGTGATGTTTGGTGCCTGATCTTCCAATGCTGCCTTGGACAGGAGTCCACAGCAGAGTGAGGAATGCACCCCAGCTGCTAGTTGATACAGTCTCTTTGGGACTGTTCCTGGCCCAATAATTTTGTACAACTTCTACAAAAGACCAGGCGGCTTTTTCCTCTGAGCCTAGTCCACAGCCTGGCTCAGACATTTGCCCATGAGTCGAAAGTTTTAAGTCCCAATGGTTGATCCTGTGGTTATTCACGAATTTTACACTAAATCATAACAGCCTGCAATTACAAGCGAAATATACAGAACTGTCACAGAATTTTCAGTCTAAGCGAGGAGATGAGATTTGGTGCCTCCTGGATTCATGAAGATAAGAATTTTGGCTTTGTCCTATAAGCTGCTACCTGAACTGACAAACTCATTTTCAAAAATATAAAATATGGTCCATTCTTGCATTTAAATACTCAGTAAGTCTGAAAATAACGAGTCACTGCAACACGTTCTTCACAGTAAGTTAGAGACAATACATTTAAGTGTCCTATGTATAAACAGAAAAATTATATCTTTCAGCAATGATCTCATCTGAAACACAGGAAGAATTTAGGAATAAAATTAATTCTCAGATGAGAGAACAAAAATTATTATACATATATTTTCCATATTGTGTGATTTTCTTTCCCCTAATAATATGATTTTCATGGATCGCAATTACCGACATCACCAATGGCTACAACTTACTAGGGAATTTTTTGAGCTCAAAGGCTCATTCTAACTATATGTTCAGGTCAAATAACCTCACACATTAAATACATCATCATTCTATAACTTATGGATCTACCACCTGCTCATCTGAATTTCTCAGATATGTCTGTCTGGGTATAGGCATGGCAGGGAGGTCACTTAAGACCTATCAAAGGACCATTTTCTCTGGTTTCACTCAGCATCTTCCAACTCTATTCCCACATAGAGACACTTCCTCAATATGTAAGGAATGATCAGCCTCCTAAAAAGTTGTTTGTTTTTTTCCTTTCCATGTGACTACTACCAATGTTCTCATTTATTATTGAGCTGGACTTTTAGAAGATGAACAAATTCTCTGCTCTGACTCTCCTTGCAGCTCTTCCTGACTGGTGGCTTACCTCAAATTCCACCTGGAAGGAATGGCTGCAAGCTTTGTTCCCACTGCAGCTGTACTCCACCTCAAGCCAAAAGATGAAATAGCCATAGCTAAAATCTTCTGTAATTGAAAAGTCATTGTTGAACTTCCTAAACAACACAAGTGGTTATTGCTCATTTATGTTCATCAGTTACCCAGGAATTCTCATTTTCAACTGGACACTAGCTTGATGCCGATGATAAAGGTGATTATTTATTGAATATAAAACTTATTTTTCTGTTAATTCCCCTTTATAAATTAATTTAGCTACCTGCACTCCTAAACTTCCACTCATTCCTTTCTTGTTTGTGTTTGCTGCCTGATTGCCTCTCTCTGGCTGTTGTCCTCAGCAGGCCTGGGATTTTGTTTCTGTTCCCCGCCTGGATGAGTGATCAAGCACTCCTAACAATTTTACTTTCAAATTCAGGGTGTATTGTCAATGTGTGCTCATTCAAGTGACTTCAAAATTCTCTTTACATAAACATTTGTGCTTATAAAATTCAACCACTTGACCACAGAAAACAAACACAATATATCCATGAGAAGGACTGGAATAAGTTTGGTTTTAGAATTAATATTCATAGCCACTTATTTTTCATTGTTAAACTGGTACCTCTATACAAATAGCATATGATGAATAGGATACAGACTGACAAGGGCAGGGGGGAAGTTATGGACCCAAAGAGAAAATTTAAGAGCATTAAATGTCTTATATACCGTAAAATGGACCTTTAACCAATACTCTGAGGCACATATTTGGACAGGGAATGAGAACATGGTCAGGTTGACCATACTTTTGGACGCCTCCAGGATATCCTGATTTTCTGTGCATTTGCAGTTCTAATGTTGCATTTCATATGGTTGTACACAGGTAAATATAATCTTAACAACAACAAAAAAATCCATAACACAGCTTAAAGAACAGTTTAAAGGGAGTGCTAGTGTTTGGATTGAAATAACACTGGCTGCTCTGTTGCAAAAAACAGATGTGACCTGCAGAAAAGATGTTGCTCATAAGGCATCAAGCAAGTGTAGAGGCACCCGGGGCTATTAAACAGTAGTAAAGTGTTAATTTTTATTAGATCTTGTACAGTAAGGGGCTGGCAAACACTTGGTAATTTCAGATACCTACTGAAAACCTCTACTCTGAAGAGATTTAAATGTTTAAACTCAAAAATAATCCTCTCCTGGGAAGTAGTGTTCATAGGAAGAAGTAATATGTTTTATTAGAGCAACTAATATAGCTAGAGAATGACAAGCTTCCAGGCATACAAGACTTTTCCAGGCCTTAAACAGAAGCATTGCACTTAAGGCTTAATACATATGAAGAACAATTGCTCTGACTTTAAATTCAATTATGCTAAGTTGTTTTTGCAGTGCCTAAGTAGACTTTTGACAATTTGTGAAGTGGTAGGTGAGCATCAGCAAGACTGCTATCAGAAACGTGTACAGGTACTTGCCAGGGAAGCAGGGATATTCGCAGCGGAGAAGCCCGTGAGCACCCACAGGAGCACCTCCGGTAGCTGAGTCCAAGACCACAGTTTCATATCAAGGTAAGATAGCGACACAGGTCCCGCTCTGCCTTGCACCACTGCCAGGGCTGGATTGACAGTAGGGCAGCTGAGAGGCAAAACTATCAGAAAGCTAATTCTGCAATTTTTTTTCTGGAAATGACTAGGTGTGAGGTGCCCAACAGACCAGTGCCTGTACCAGTAAGGGGTGCTTGGGGATATACTGACCTGGATTGCCTCTAACTGACAGGGATACACAGCTGGAGGTTAGCTGTAGACGTGGGGTAGGACTTCCCTCCCTGTGCTGACCCTAGAAAAGCCAGAGTGTTTCTCACTAGTGGTTTCCAATCTCATTAGCACGCAGGGAAACACTCAGGGATGAAACTGGGGCTCTGACAGAGGGTTAACATGCAGTAAGAGTGTGACAAGTGTGTTTCCCAATAGAGCTAATGCAGGCTCCTGCCTGGAAACCCTGGTTTTGCTCAGTCCCGAAGAAGGGAGTTGAAAAGAGACCTTCGCTATTATGGGCAGTGGCCTGAAGTTGTCTCCAATTAAGTGTATCAACAAACCACAGCCATCATTTTGCCCTTGGACCTCTAATGGCTTGTTTAACTTTACATCCAGTGAAGTCACAATGCACTTCTTGGCTTGAATTAGGGTGGTTACATTTAAAAAAGGCCTTTTGCTCCATGAAATACTGTTAACTTCTTAAATTTGTTTTTTTTTTTAAAAGATTATAAAATGTTTACAATACACGTAGCTGGTTCTTTCTCAAAACAGAGTGATTTATCTGGCCTCGAGATGTTGGCAAACATTTAGTGCTTATTTCATTCTCATATAAATTTTCTACTGTTGAGATCTAACTCCATAAAGGCTTCCGACTTTAAAAACTATTCATAAATCTATGTACTTCCCCTGTGAAGACATATAGACAATAGAAGTTTCTTATCCATAGAACTTTTGTAAGAAAAGGAACGTGCTTCCTGAAGAGGGAGGAATTTAAGAACAACAAAAAAATGACGTTCGGAATGTGGTGCTATGGAAACAGAATCTGCACTTTCTTCCAAAACAGCCACAGTTTCCTGCAAAAATTCACCAACACTTCTCTTCCACTTGGAAGAGAAGCAGAAATAAAGCTGAAGAGCTGAAGAGCTCCAGACATATCCAGTTTTCAAAATGCTTTATAAATCTCATCTTTTTCTTCAGTGTATAGGTAGTATATAAGAGAGGGATAAAAATTAAGTTACTTACAAGAGATTACATATTGGGTAAATATGCAAACGGCACGTAATGTTCTTCAGACCCCAGTGTCTGTCCCATTGACTTATAGGTCAGGGAAATTCACAGCCTGAATGAGACAAGGTCCCTCTGTGACTAAGAATGAATCAAACTGTCTGTATAAATACATATATGTATACACACTCTTGTCTCTTGTAAACTACTTATATTTAAAAAAACAACAACAATCAAACAAAAAAAAGACCCTTACATTTCTTGAAATTTTCTTTCTCTCTGGAGTGAGTTCCTGAAGTATTTATGCTGAGTTTTATTATCTAATATTATGCATACTGTTTAGCTGACTAAACTAAAGGTCTGCTTTTTAAAAAATCTTCTTTATTAGAGATCGGTCCATTACAATCTGGGTATGTGTAGAAGCAAAAGCCTTGCAGCTGATGTATGTTCCTTAGAATACTGTAAATTACCATATATCTGGGTAGCATTAGGGTCAAAAAAGTCTCCTGATGGGCCCTGTCTCTGACGTGGTCGCCATCAACTTTTCTATCCTCCTTGTCTCAGAGAAGCCATATAACTTCTTTTCTGTATGAGAGGGAAATCATGTTTAAATGTCTCTTAAGTATTTTAGAAGCTTTATAAAAATATAATAATGGAAAGGGCAAGACTACTGCATGGCAGTAAAATACTACAAAAATAAAAATTAAAGGGAAAAATATGAGAAGGTTGTAGTGTGATTATATACATCAATTCAACCTATAATTTTAACAACAAACCAGCACTCTATGTCTTAATGACAGGTGAAAGAATAAGGGGCAATAAACATGAGCTCAATTCTAAGGAGGATGGTAGAAAGCATCAAGTCACTTTGCCTGCCGCATACATGTAGTAAGCAGATATCTGTTCCATGTGAAAAAGACAAAATGACATGTAAAAATTCTCTTTCCTAAAAGATCTTTAAATATTGGTTGCTTAAAAAAAAATCCTATTACTTTTTAGTTTTGCAATGAAATATGAGACTATAAATTTATGGAATTAACACAGAACGATATTATGTATCGATGTCTTTTAAGAGTTGCAGTTACAGTGACAACAAACGGAGCAATTCAGGTCACGAAATCATTTGATGCTGGTGTTGCTAAGCATCTGATGGTTTTACACTGATCATTATACTTTCAAACAAAATAGTTGCACAGTCAGTGAAAGCAAAGAAATAATATTTAGGCAAGAAGGAACAACAGATGCCCTACTGCACTAACTGCTGCAACCAAATGACATACAAGCATATTTAGTTTAAGAAAGAGTTTTGGAGACATTTCAGGGGTCGAAGTTTTTTGTGATACTAAACAGAATGTGTGATTATTTTTATTCTGCAGTCTGTTAAAAACACGTTAGCAGTTTCACATTCCAATAGGCAAATAAAATATTTGGGTGCTCAAAAACTACAGATCAAATTTCCAGCGTTTATAAATTGTACCATGCACCATTATCTGAAAATATTGTGAAAGTTGTAGACAGATGGAAATCTTTTAATTCTTGGCTCACTAGCTTAAGCTTTGTGAAAATGAACGTTAGCCAGGCTCAATTATTTCTGTAAGACATTACCCCTGTTTCACTGGTCAAGTGCAAGAGTGTTTTGAAGGAGAATTATCTGAACTGTGTGCAAAGATTTGGCCATATACACCGAGCAAAATGTAATAATACCTGTCACAAGCAAACCAATATGACAGATTTCACTTTTGATTCATAAACTGTATTATTGCTTTGTTCTGATGTTCTGGTGTTATTATGGTTACCATTTTGAAACAGTACATGGAGCCAGACTGAATGGAAGTCTCTTCTCAGTTTGGGACACGTCCCTTTTTAATTTTAATGAAAAAAAATATTCTTTATCCAAATTAAATGTTTCATCATATCTTGTTTTTGAAACACAGGAACACGTTTGTGGAAGCATAATTGAATTGACAATTTTGAAATTTTTGAAAATTATTTCAAAATACTGGGTACAATTCTGAGAAGTAAGAAATGGTGAGAATTTTATCATTGATATCATAAATGAAATTCTGAGATTATGGAAATTCATAAATAAAATAGTCATGTTTGTACTATTGCAGTTAGAAAAGAAGCATGTCCTGCATTTGGTATAAGAGTATAGCATATTGGAAAGCTAACAGCAGACTGACCACCTTTGATGATGTGTTGTAGAAATACGTTTGCATTGCAAATGTTTGAGAAATTAATTCTAATATTTTGAACCACTTCCTATCTTTTATTTTTGGAACGTGATATTCTGTTTATTGATTTGCGTTGTTGCTGTGCTGTTGCTGACAATTCATAGCTGAAATAAATTTTCAAGAATAGTTTGGCTTTGATCAGCCTTGGATAAGATCTTCGGTGGGAGTAAAGGGAAACTTTTGTGCGTTTAGTCTCTTTTATATTCAGTTGCACATCACTGTACAAAGTATATGAAGATTAGCATCGATTATACAAACCTGCTCACTTCGGACTTTTACTCACTCTTTAAATAAGTGTCTTTTAAGACTTTTAAGTAGTGATGTTCCTGCTGACTTAGTAGGTGCCTTATGGGTCTTTGCCACTTTGATACACACTTCAAATTGTTCATCGTACTCCTTTTTTTACTTAAAAATTTGGGAAAAAATTTGGGAAAAAATGGAAATAGCATTGCTCAGATTATTTCCAAAACAGTAAATTTAAAGAAAAAAATGCTAGTTTACCTAGCTAGAGGTCAGTTCCCTAGTGTAAACAGAGGTTAATGGCTTTTAATAGGTGCTAGCTCTGATCAGCTCTGGACATTCCCCTAGCACGAGCCAGGGATTGCTCCACAGAAACCCATTCACTTAATCCAACATTGCCAGGGCAGGAGGCAGGTTCACTCTGTCCTTGGCAGAACAATGGTGAAAACAGCTCTTGGGAGGCCACCAGGGCATGCAAAATGTGGAGAGGTAGGGTTACAGGATCCCTTGAAATACTACTTCCATTTCTTTCCTCAGCAATGTCAGTAATGTTTCCTCAGTAATGTCAGAATATTACAAGCCAGACAATGCCCTTTGATGAAAATTATTTATTTAGTGATTGCTATGACAGCTATCCAAAATTAAAAGAAGTTTGATTACTAGTTAAGTTGGACAGATGCAAAAAGTAAAGAGTGTTCAGTAATTCAACACTTGTCTTTTCAAGTGGAAATTAATTCTTTTTTTTTTCTGCATCTTTGTAGAGTTGCATTTTCCCCACCCCATTATCATGGTAAGTCAAAATAACAAACCCTCCAGACTTCATTTGGGAAATCAACTAAAAAATAATTAGACACAACCATGGAGAGAGGACAGGAGTCCCCTTTCAATTATTTGTTGAGTGATTTGATGACGACCAAAGCTTAAGTAACAGCTACATTGCACAGATAAAGAAAACAAAAAAAAAACAGCCCTGTAATACCATTTGAAATAAGTCACTGAACCACGATATTTGTTCTAAACCCACCAATATTCAGAAATCAGTGGTAGTGGAGTGGCAAGAACAGTCTGCTCCAGCAAAGAGGAAGATATGTATCACTGTGCCTGCTCTCATGTTTTCTCCTAAGACATGGCAGTTCTGAGGGTGCTTACAAAGCCCAGCCTGGGCAAAGTTGTCTGGATGACAATTGCTGTTCAGGGGTAAGATGAGTGTGCGCAGTGGATGCAGGCGGCATACGCAGAACTGACTGTGGAATCAATGCAAAGGAGGAGGCAGCTTGAAGGGAAGCATAAAAGAAACCTGGGAGTACCAGAAGAAGAGTGTATCAGAGCAGCAGTCAAAACCTGATTTGGTGCCATCAAAAGTCACCCTGCCAGCATCACGACCTCTGCCCAGGCCAGACAGAGCTGCCTCCCGGTCAGATGCCGAGGTGAGTCTGTGCCCAGCAAGGGCACAGTCATCATGCGCAGCAAAAAGCATGCCACACATCCCAGCATTCACGTCCCAGTTTGTAGACAATTTATTAACATTTCAGAAGTGTTTAGTATTGTGGTTTATGTGTTGTATTACTGATAGTGATCCTGCACTTATGCACTGACTGCCAGTAAATTATATGTCATTGATTGATAAATCAATAAACTCCCTTGGTCTGGAGTCGATCTGATGATATTCTAGCAATCTCATCCATTATTTCCAGACTTTAAAGTCATTGATAAAAAAGGTTGAATTGTCATTCAAAAAGACTTTATTGTCCAGGATTTCTACCTCCCAGCAGAATAAACCAGATTTTGAATTCAGAGGGATGGTATTATTTCTGCTTCTTTTTTCAACCACTGCATCTTGAATTATTTGCTTGTGAGGCAAAGCCAGAGCTGGCCTGAGCAGACGATACCCAGGGGATGCTGCGATACAAGGTGGGAAAAACTTGTTGAGGTATCATATGCAGATGAGGGAATTCAGCTGCAATCTCTCTCTTCCAACAGTGTTTTTAATACTCAGATATTTTGGAAAAGGAGAGCCTGTTCATGTACATTTAATAATTCCCTAACATAAATTGTTTCATAATCCCCCAGAAGGTGGAGTTTGGAAATAGGCACATCAGCTTTCAATGTGTTAAGAGGGAAGGCTGCCTGGCCACCCTTTTTCTGAGATATGAGTTAGACCTCTACAGAGACTATAGTTCATCTCAGAAGCTTTGGGATGACAGGCTGTGTATTTAAAAAACCCTCCTCCTATGCACAGTGTATTTAGAGAAAAAGCATTTGAAAATTAGAAATCTTCTAAGACCATTTATAGGGAAGACAGATTGTATCTTCCCCAGCAAGCCCCTGACAAACAAGAATTTAATTCAAATGTCTTTTGATGTACATTCTGATTTTCCTTGAGTGCTACTTTATTTTTCGTTAGCAACTGGATTATTGGCAGATGTTCAGCAAACTGTCCATCCTTATTATTTACCTATTCCTTCTGGAGTCCTTCTTTTCACAGTAAAACAAAGAGCAAACATTACTTAAAAAATGATGAGACCAGCAGCTCCTCAAAAATGTAATATATAAGACGCTAACCTAAACATTTCAGAATAACTTTTTCATGTATTTAGAATTTAAAAACTTGAAAAAATACTAGGAATGTAGAAACGAGATCACAAAAATACCTAATTCCAAATATTCAAGGACCCTGAGGGGGATTCCCCTGGATTTTGGGAACTTTTCCAGAAAAAAGTAGGTGTATGTATTGCAAACAGATACACAGATGCATCCTAGGCCTTTCTGAACCTACTCATGTATTTAGATGTCTTTTTTCTCTGCAACCTTGAAGTTGTAAACACATTTAACAAAGAAGAAAGCAGTGATTCCCACAAGATCAATGGAATCTAGGTGTGAAAAACAATAGCTATTGAGAAACATGTAATGCTACCAGGAGACCTGTCAACTGTTTTCCACACCACTCTCAAAAACCCATCCATTTTCTTGCAGTTCTATTCTGTCTCCATTAATAAAATGCATACAAAAGTGGGATGCAAAAAGGGTACTTAATTTTGAATGTTAGCTCCTCCATCTCTTCATCTGAACACATTTCTAGAGAGCTCTACTCTAGTCTTCCTTGTTTTGATAGCTCTCTTGAGGATCTCAGAGACTGTTAATTGAAGCATTTCACTGAGCTTACATGGTGAAACAATATTATTTTAACATTTTGAAATAAGTGATCTATTTAATGCAAAATGAAGTTGATGAAATTAATGCTGTGATTCATGGAATGCATCTATTGGAAACTGCCTTCAATTTGACAGAAGAAATTAATCATGTTTTGGATGAAATAAAAACAAAAGAGGAAGCATGATTTTCCCTTTCTCTTTTTCTTTTTAATAAATAGAAATCTTCAGGCATTGAGAAAAAAGGTCGTAACCTAATTTTATATGCTTTGTGGTTTCCCACATATAACAACTAAAAATATTGAGAACCCTGAGAAGGGAAATCGGGAAAATGAGCAAAGAGGGGGGAAAGTTTCCAAAGTGGATTAGCAACTGAACACAGAAACTGTTTCTGTCAGTAACAGCTCCGTGCTCAAGCATATTCAGCTCTACCTCTCACTTATGTTCATCACCAAATTAACATTCAATTTGAGGGTGTAGAAACCTCTGTGGAGGCAGTGTGTGTGATATTCCCCCCCCCCAGACAATAAATTTCTCTTCTGATTACAAGGCAAAACTAAAAGCTTTGTCCTTCATTCTTGTTTTTACATACTCAGGCAACCTGTGAGGGCTTTTTGGGTAGTAAGGAGGGGAGAATTACTTCGTTTTTCAGCACTGAATGATCTAAAAGCATCTGATTTTGAAGATTTTATGGGTGTATGCAATCTTCCTAGCTGAACAACTGAGGAATTATTAGGCCAATCATTATTTCAGTGTTGTGGCAAGAAAATTTAGACTTCCATTGTATATTGGTAAATATTGGTAAATATAAAATTGGTAAAGAGGTCTACTGAATTGTGACCAAAATTTCAATAAGTCCAGAATAAGGAAGTGGATTTTTCTCCACCTGTTTCTTGTAACTTTTCAAAAAAGGAGTTTAATAGTATATAGCTTTTAAAATCTATCCAATATAATCCCTTATATAAATTGAATTCTCTGGACAGAGATTCTTCTGGGTCTAAGGAAGTGCTTCATAAAGCCATTTAACATCATTGCCTTCTCATTGCATTCATTAAATCCAGTTTTGTGTCAGTTTGCACAACTCTAACAAGTGTAGTAACTAGCAGAAATACTTGACAGAAATGCTCTCTGAATAGCAGCACAAGATAAGGATGTTAATTATCACCTCTTATTTTCACCATTTTTTCAACTTTCCATGATTTTGATAATTAACTCTTTACTATATTTCTGAAGAATTAAAAACAAAAAGGGTTTTGCCATAAACGGTTTTAGCTAAAAATGAAACCTAAATACCTGTGAAGTTAGTGTAAAGTTCTTGTGAAAAATTGTTTTGACATTGAAATATTATCTGAAAAAGGAAAAAGCAAGAATAACAGTGTGAAAACAAAGATGTATCGGTCAGCAATACTCTTTGTAAGACATCAGTAGGTAGTTGATAAAAGCAAAGCTTTACTTCAATACAAATAATTGTGTGAATTAGGAATCATGGAAAAGAAACAAAAACATGCCAGAGGGTCCAGTTCGTATTAGTGTAATACATTCCAAGTTTTCCAGTTCCTGACAACATTATTTTAAATAGAATCAGAGAATCATAGAATGGTTCAGGTTAGAAGGAACCTTAAAGATCATCTAGTTCCAACCCCCTGCCCTGGGCAGGGACACCTCCCACTAGACCAGGCTGCTCAAAGCCCCATCCAGCCTGGCCTTGAACACTTCCAGGGATGGGGCATCCACAGCTTCTCTGGGCAGCCTTTTCCAGTGTCTCACCGTCCTCACAGTAAAGAATTTCTTCCTGATATCCAATCTAAATCTCCCCTATTTCAGTTTAAAAGTTTGCTTTTTGAATGTGTTGCAACTACTAGGCTCTCAGATGAGCTTTAAATATCAGTTCTGTGATGGTATGTTCGATTTTATTTACTTGATGTAATTTCTCACAGACCTTCTGCCAAAATACTCTGAGAGAAATTCAGACAAAATGGAAGTGTCCTGACATTTCTTGAGAAACTAGTGTCAACATAAGTTACTGTGCCACATGCGTCAGAATGCAAATTTGACCTTTACCCTTCCTGTCTTTTTAAACCATTCACCAGATTCATCAGTTTGTATATTTTTATTTTTGATCCATATGGGCTCATAAAATGCAGCCACTTAATACATTTAGAGAATTGACTGTCAATTATCTCCGCTTTTGGTACATGACTGTGAAACATGATCTAGAGCTCTGATTATTTCTCAGGTGGACAGGACATAAACTATATGGGTATAGTGCCATCTAATGCCATGGAGACTTCAGAGATTGCTGTCACCTTCAACCTCTGGAAAGGTTAAGGATACAAAAGCTTTCAATGATGAACAGAAAACGTAAATGAAAAATGTTCCTGAAATAGCAGGATTTTTTATTTCCAAAATTACTAGTATTGAATATTTTTCTTGCTTTTACAAATATGTGTCTACTTTATAGCATAAAATTTTGAAATATTTTAAGTACAGTTGAGTAATATGTGGGTCAATAATTCCTGCTGTTCTATATTCATAACTAAAGACTTTGCTAAGCCAAATAAGACTTAGAGGGGTCTACAGACAGAAATCTCAGCAAAATATCAAGAAAGAAGGCAGAAATGGCAATGGGTTATTGCCATAGGAAGATATACATCATTTATTTTTTTCCTAAATAGGTTCTGATATAGGATGGCTTTTAGGCTAAAATTCCCTTGTCATCTAGTTACATTTAATAGCGTTTACTATTATTCCCTCTGTGAAAGTTCATCTCGAAGATATTTTACCTGTTTGATGCTTTCAGAAAGTTCATATTCCCCCCGCCTTGATTCGTTATTCACTTGATTTCCCTCATAATATTATTTTCCTCTTTAACTCTTCCTGCTCATCTCTTAAAATGCATGAACCATCTTTATGCATCATTTTCTGCTAGACATCTTTGCACTATTCGACTCCATAACAGATTCTCACAGCATCAGATACCCGACTATGACCTTGAAGCCTATGAATTTTCTCATAAAGAATTCTATCAAACTATTTTAATCAAACAGAACACTATGTATTTATATGGTATAGAGTTGTGCCATTTTCTGTTGCCTAAAATTAATCCCATAGCAAGGTTTCCCATATGCTTTTTATTTTCTAAAACTGACATTCTCTTAACAGAATTCAACTACCACAAGATACGTTAGATTTCTTGTTAATCAGTTGATAGAAGGTTCTTACCAGTATCACACTTTGAGAGTTTTATTCCCAACAGATTTCAGAACTGGACAGCATGTGACATTTCATTGCAGTATTATACCTAACCATAGTACGTACCAGTATGATTCCACACCAGAGGAATTATCAGTTGGTCATATTCCTGTCAGCAAAATACCTTATGTTTTGTGAAAAAAATGATAGCAAAAGATTAGTTGTCCCGTATCTGTTGACTGCCTTACCTGACTCCCGGTAAGCTGAGAGCTTTGCAAGAGGTCCAGCAATGTCAGCTGGCAAAACTTTTTCCATATTGTATTTTTCTCTGCTTGTGTAGGAATCTGTAGATATATGGCTAAAGAATGAATAACTTAAATCCGTGAGAATCCACGAGAAGACAAAGCTAACTCGTTCAATGAAATTTCCTTTTATTTCTACCATACCCAAGCTTTGCTACTTGGTGTCCAAGCTGTGGTTGAAATTCTGACTCCAACAAAGGAGAAGTGTGTGGTGCCAGAGTAAGTTTCCTATAGTTGTCAGGCGCAGTGCTAAACTCTGAGAACTGCTCCTTTTCTGTGTGTGAATTATTCAAATTCAAATAGGTATAAATACCCATCTGTACCCTGTGCATAAGAATTAACGCATGGAAGACAGCAGAAATATGCAAGCCAGTTTAAATAATTAAACTGGAGTCACAGGCTTGGGAAAGACTGTGAACTGGTGTTCAAAATCCCCTGATAAAGAGATGCTAGACCTCCCTGAGGAAACCTATTTCAGTAATTACCTATGCTTCATCTTTGCTGACACATCTTAGATATTTAATTTTTTTTTCTTGCTTTCCTCTTTATATTATTCAACCCCCAGTTCCTTTATCCTTTCCTCGTGTCATCAGACTTTCTAGACTTGTGATGATTGCTTTCCACTTGATTTTCCGGCTCTTTTGCGTGTGTCTTTAAGTGTTGAAGATAGACAAAGTACTCCAGATAAGACCTTCCCAAAGCTGAATAATGAAAGGATTGTTTACTGTCCTATATGTGTACTCCTGTATATAGATCCCTCTGTGGGATTTGCTTATTCCTACAGCAGAATATTGCTGGTTCATGTTTAAATATGATTTGCTGTTACAGCCAGGATGTTTTCTGCTGATCAGTCAATTGTTCCCAACCCTGCATGTACAACTATTTCTGCTGAAGCATAGTATCTTGTACTTGTTGAATTCTACCTCTTTTCTTTTTAATAGTCTCCAGTTTGACAAGGTCATTTTAAATTTGAAGTTGTCTTTCAGAAGTCCCTCCCAGCTTGGAAGCATCTACAAATGTAATTAGCATAATCTCCGTTCTTTCATCCTGCTTATTAATGAAATATTAACCTCTGCAGAATCTCATTTGCACATCCTTCCATTCTGGCACTTTCTTCACTTAGGAAGGTTTGTCCAGTCATTGGATCCATGCTGCAGTTCTTCCACCTAAACAACATTTCCACAGATTGCTTATGAGATTTACCAGACGTGATTTGCTTTTCACTGGTCCAGATTGAACACTACTCATTCGATTGCTTTTCTTCTAGATGTTTGGAGTTCGTTTGTTTGTTCCAGTATTTTTCTAGAGGTCAAAATTAGTCTGATTAAATCTGTAAATCCCAAACTCCTACTTTTTATTCCTTTCTGAGGACAGTTACACTCTTGAAATTTCTTTATTGGTCCTGAATATTCAGAGACGATGCTATGATCGCTGAGTTTTTATTAGCCAGTTTTTTTAGTAACCTGGAATGTACTTCAGCACACCCATCACAATTGGTGCAAAACAAATACCTCAATCTCTTAATTTTATTTTGCTATATGAAGAACAACACTAACTGTTCAAATTACATCCTTTTACATTAATATTTTAGTTTTCCTTGGGTATCTCATGCCTCTGGTATAACAGTTAAATGATCATTTTAATCTTGTATCCAGATTGCCTGCTCCTACAATTTTCCCCATACTTCCTTTGTTATCTTTACTCATCAGGAAAACACTGCCTGGTTCTGCAGAATGCATCTCTGAAACACCACACTCCTATAGATAATGCTCACATACAGGGACAGTATTATTCCTACCACTCCTTTTGCGCTATGCTTTCTTATGAATAGTACAACATCTTAAAATGGTTAAAAAATATCTGATTTCCATGCAAATTGCCTACAACGTTGTTTGTTCACAGGATGTAATTCTTGTCCTCTGATTGATAGAAGGCCAGTAGCAAATCTCATTTCAATTTGTCAACTATTTAGGTGCTTGGCATAATCAGACTGCTGGCTAAGAATGTCTTCTGCATCTGTATTTTGGAGACAGATAATGATGACAGACATACTCACATAGAGTTTTTCACCCAGAAGGATCCAGAAAATACTACAGAGAACATGGTTTGAAAAGTATTTGCATTTTAGCATTGCTTTATCCACTGCAATGAAATGAACTGTGGCAACTACTTAAGAATCTCACCCCAGGAATAAATAACATAATACATAGAGAAACACAAGAACTCTGTGTTTTGGTGAGCAAAATCATGGAAAATTTGTAACATCTGGTGTCATGTATTATCAGGGATATTCTAAGAGTATTGAGTTAATTTTGTAACCTTTTCTTTCTTTGCAGGAATCAAAGGCAGCGTGGGACAATTTAGAGGCAATGATACTGAAGTACTGAAATACTAGTCACAAGTTATTCTGAAATATTGTATACATATTATTCAGGAATGAGCATGTGGACTTGTCTGAGTACTGCCCTGACCTTAGAGGGAGAAACCGTCAGAGAATCCAAAGGTATGAAATAGTAATGAAAAGAAATCTGTCCCCTGTGAGTTGGTGCTTTCTGGGGCACCCTTGCAAAGGATGAGTGACTACTAAATAAAAGAGGCGTGTATAAAAATGCAGTTGTCATTTCCGGATAGGTTTTATTTCCACTGAATAACCCTTGTCCCTGAAACAGCAGCAACACCATCACATCCTCCTTCCCCATTAAAAAAGAAAAGAAATGAAGGAAATGAGAAGATCAAAGTGATTTTAGGAACCTGTAGGATTCAGTGGTCTATGCAAGGGAGGAAAAAAAAAAAGCCAGTGATAATGTCCTGAGAAAGGTAATAGCAAGAACACAAAGACCTGAGTTCACAGAATCACAGAATGGTTTGGGCTGAAAGGAACCTTAAAGATCATGTAGTTCCAACCCCTCTGCCCTGGGCAGGGGCACCTCCCACTCGACCAGGTTGCTCGAAGCCCCATCCAGCCTGGCCTTGAACACTTCCAGGGATGGGGCATCCACAACTTCCCTGGGCAAAGTGTTCCACTGCCTCACCACCCTCATAGTAAAGAATTTCTTCCTGATATCCTCTGAGTTCTCAGAGAGAAGGGCTAAGACCAGTTAAATTTTAGTTGAGAGATGGAGTTGAGTTGGTCAAACTACCCTTGGTAATCTGCAAAGTGACAGAAGAACACTGATACTAGAAGTCAACTGAAATCACCAGAAATTTCGTGGAAAGGGAAAGCTGTTCAATAACACAGCACTTCCTACCACATTAAAAAAAAAAAAAATAAACCCTGTATGTCCATGATGTCAGGGAAAGACAGAATATTTAGACTTCACTACCACCATTTTCTGAATCATCTGCTTAGCCAGAAACAGAGATACTGATATTAGAGCTTCCTTTACAGACGAGATTCTTTTTCAGTGCTTTTGCACAGAACCATAGTAGATAGACTTTCTTAAAACCTAATTTTCTCCCGAAGCTTGAAATACTTGGAGGGTTTCCAGAAGCTCTGCACTGCCTAGACACCATAAGAAAGCAACAACAGGTATTAAGGATGAAGAAACTCATACTGTTTCCTTTGGATGTGGGTATGTTCTTCATGTGGAATGGAGGGCAGCGTGGGGCATCGATCACACACTGGGTGCTGTGGTGGTGACTAGTCCTAGTTCTTTCAGAAAAATTACCACATCTTTTATCTAGAAGCAGAAAAGGGAGAGTAATCATATACCAGAGGCAAATGTAATTGGATCCTAAACATGGAATATGCAAACAAATTGTGTTTTAATTCACATTTAACCCATGGCATTTATAGGACCTTTGTTTCTATTGCAAAAGCGTAGCACCTCCTATTAAGATTACTAATACCGCAGCGGGTTTTCTCAATGTCTCTTCAGGCACCACGCTCACTATGATAACCTTTATACGTTGTGCTCTTTCATTTGGTCTGCTGATGGAGAAATTCCAGCAGCTTCCTGCTGAGGACTTTCTGTAAAGGAACAATGGTTGCTTTGTTGGGGGGAAAAAAAAAGACCTATTTAGAGAGGTATGTTCTCATAAGTCAGCCCAGCAGAGCAGAAGGCAGGGTGGGAGAAGACAACCAAACACCTTTTCAGAATTCTTTATGGATCATACACTGCATTATAATTTGCATTAACAGAAATTATAACTTCCAAGCATTCTAAGTTGTCCTGAATAGGGTAAACAAAAGCAGAATTATGTTTAATTCAGGTTATTTTCTACCCCTCTAATTTTGTGTTTCATGAGGCAATGTAATTAAATATTTCTGAAGTATTTCTATAAATGGAAAAAAAAAGCAGCAAAAGATCTGAAAAAAAGTCTGTTGGAATAGAAAATAGAGAAAAGAGAAGGGAAAGCGATGAACTCCTTGTAAGACTGGAGAACATGGGAATATAACTTTGTGGATATGACTTGCCATCTTGAATACTTGCAGTCCTTTATTAATGTAAGAATTAAAAAGTGTGCCGTGCCTTTTCAGGGAGGGGAATGCTGTGTGAATGGTTATCACTCCCCTAGCAGGGGAGATGGAGTAGCTCTGCCCGTCACGTTCTGACTTACTCTGGATAAGCTAGGTAGAGCACCATGGCTAATGGGGTCCTTAATTTGAAGTACGGTCCTTGCATTTAGGGAATACAGTCAATGAGTAGAGCGGTACTCCTGTACCATCACATCAACTTTGGTGATGACATGCTGCAGTTCATGAGCATGGAAAAACTGCATGAGTTCTCATGCTTAAACCTTGTCTTTGTATATACATTTTTACAAAACCAATGCACTTCAGAGAATCAGATTTTTATTTTTATTCTCTAGGATGTTATCAGGGTTCTCTTTCCAGTACCAATGGTTGGAAGGCTATCTCCAGTTTTTATGTCTTACACGGAAAATAAATTTTCAGAATTCAACATCAAAACAGTAAAAGGGGACCTGTCATATAGTTTCATAACTTATATTCCTCTTATATCTGGAGTTATTACTTACCATATATTAGCCTGAAGGGAAAGCTCTTTCCTCAGTCCATGGTTAAACTAAGAATTATCTGGCATTCCTTATGTATGTGAAAATTATTTTAATAGGAAACTTTGAAGTATCTGAGCAAAAGGACCGTCCTCCAGGAAAAAGTACATTATAATTAAGGTATTTGCATTAGGAAGTGTTATACTGTAACATAAAGAATTTTATATCTTTCCTGATATTATAGTAAAATCCTAAAATATCTGGGCATTCTTATTTAGTTTTACTACAATATTCAACTTTAGCTAAGACTTCAGAATATTTAGAGAATAAAACTATTATATGTACAATTTAGAATAAGTACAAAATTAATCCATGTTGGACACAGGATAAATCTTACTGCTCCTTTTCTGCTGCAGAAAGCTAAACCACCCGTGTTTGACTGCCACTCTGGTATCATTAAGTTGGAATGTATGAAATTTAGAAAGAAAGGTATTTATGAGAGGTTGGGGTTGTTGGTTTTTTTCCTCCTGAGATAATATTGAAACGCCCTGAGGAGTTTTATAATGCGTATGCCAGATATATTCACTGAATTGCTAATGACTTAGTGAGTTTAGTGTTTCTGAAGGTAGACTTGCTTCAAAGCAGAGGCTGTGACTGAGTTACTGAACACTGAGTGGGAAAATGTATGAACCGCGTTGAGAAACATTTCTGAGCAAAAGTGATTTCCTCCCACTTTCTGCAAAACAAAGTCAAAAGCCTATTAAAACAGTAAAGACATTGGCATCTTGAAGGGATCTAAGGCTATAGAGATTTTTGTGATTGCTGTTTTCTCAGAACGAGTGTGGAGAAAGTGATGCTCACGCACAAGATTTGTAGGGGAAGATGCTGAACAAAGGACACAAACATCGCCTTCTCTGTGGAAGTGCAAAATGGGAAAGTTAGGAGTTGACAGAGTAAACGAAATGCAGCATAGAGCCCTACAGATTGTGAGGTGAGTTGTGCTGTGAAATGAAGAAATAGCTGGAACAACCCACATTTCCAGTCCCCTGAAATGTCACCCTGTCCGTCACGCTGCTGGCCCCAGTCCTGGTTCTGCTGAAGTCCCCTGTAACCAATACGCCACACGCATTCACGCATTTAGATGATAAGGTTTGGGTACAAAATCTCCTACCAGTGAACACCCATTAATCTGTGCAGGAGGCCCTATAGAAGGTGAGTGGTGTGATAGCCATCTGTGAAGCGCAGGCAGGAGTAAATATTCTGGGAATTCACAATAGAAAAATTCATAATTAAAGAGGAAAAATCTGACCGATCAGATTTCACCAGGAATTTTTGCTAATTATTTCTCACTTCTCAGCTTTTCTAGATAAAGATAAGGACAATTCAGGAAGATTCTTAGAACTCACGCTCTTTCTCTCTTCTTTATTTTCACCAGAAGGAAATTTGTTTGTTATTTCTTGTATTTCTTTTTTTATTTGTCTAGTGAGTAGTGAGCCTGGATCACATATATATTTCTGCATCTGTATAGAAGCAGAGGAGGAATGATGTGCACTTAAAAGGTAAAAAACTGTGTATAACAAGCATGAGAGCTCAGATATTTTAATGGATGTCTGGATGTCTTCCAATCTAAATGCAATAGTTTTTAGCATTGTCTGCCTCTCTCATCCTCTTTCCAATAGATTTTTATTGCTGTGTCTTTTTTTTAAAAAGCCATGGATTTCAGTTAATCATAAATGCCATTACGCACAATTTAGGTTGTATATGGTTATCAATTGCTGTCATATTAAAATGTTATATTTGCTTTATTTAGTATAATTATGGAAATTATCTTTTCCCATCTGCAAAATATAGCTTTTTACCAAGGACATATTAAACACATAATTCTAATTTAAAAAAAAAAAAATTGGGAAAAGCTTGCAAAACATTGCTTCTAGCAGAATAAAAAAAATTATAGAAGTTCCTATCCATCCCTATCCTTGCGAATATTTATCTATCTTTCCTCTGCTAAAGTTCAAGCGTGTTCACCTTTTGACCTCAGCACTGAACTAGATTGCTCATGCCAGCTATGCCGGGTGATTTTATAACTCTACAAAAGTCCTCTGTGTGTGTGTGTTTGTGTGTGTGTATGTACATTTATATAATATAAATAGCTTTCCTATTTTTCCCTTAAGCTTTTTAAAGCCTAATCAGGATAATCTGACATACTGAAATTTTTATCTAGAAATCTCTTAGATGACCACAGAGCTGAAACATGCAGACAAAAGAGGAGCTGTAGGTGAAGGATCAATACCCAAGACAAACACGTCTTGGAAATGGATATCGATTCCATTAAAGAAACATGCTGCAAGTGAAAGCCAAAGGTTTTTCTTCCTGTTGCATGTGGATTATTATGAATAAGCTTTCTGGGAAGAAAACAGTTAAGCCGCAAGGCAGAAATGCGTGGCTGCTGCTCTTGTGGTGGTTGTGATGGACGTGAGCTGGTAGCAGCTGAGCAGAGAGGCACGACTGAATGAGTTGTGGAGGATTTTTGGGGCGTACATGCAGCTGTGTATTTTTCTATGACCCTTAAAAATGCTCTGAAAATGAAGTAACCTATTACAGGAAGAGAGCAGACCATTCCCCAACTGCCTGCCAGGCAGCTTTGAAGCTGAGGAAGATCCAGAGCCCAGTGACAGGGTCAGTGGAGAGGTTCAGCTGAGAGTGGGGACAGCAGAGGATGGGGCACGTGTCACCTCTCCTCCTCACACCTCTGCGCCTGCCCCTCTGGCGCCAATGCAGGCACTGCCAGGTGTCTGGCGGAAACCATCAGGACCCATCTGCTGCAAACCAAAGAAAAGGTGTTTCGTTTGCCCACAGGCTTTTCCATCCACTTTTGAAGGTCTGCTGTCAGCCTGGGGAAGCCTGAGAGCCACCTCTCAGCTCAACAATGCTGGCTTCTGAATGCACAAGCACTCAATAGTATTTCGAAAAGTTAAATGTGAAAAAAAAGCATAGATTACATTTTAGAAAACACTTTCATAACTATCTGTGTGCTATATATATAAGTATATACACATGTATATAAATATTTGTATGTATTTCACAACTCTACCTTAACTGGAGATGACAAAGAAAACTTCGAGTGCATCAGCCAGCTGAGTGAGACTACATAATAATCCAAATTACTTTTCACAGCTTTCTTCTCAGTGGCTCAGTACAGTCCACTGGGTCAAATCACTACCAGGGCATCTGATCAGATACTTCTTTCTGTGGAAAATTCATTGGATCGTATCATGCTTCTCTTTCAAAACAGCATGTTACGTTATCATCTCTTAGCATCTGTTGTGTTACCTGCATATATCTGTTGAGACAATTTAAAGGAATATATAAAACAATTATGTAATACTTCTTATTAAAAAATGAAGACAGCCATTTTCCCCTTTTTTTCATTAAGGCCAATAAAGAGCAGTATAAAGTAAAACTCCCAACAATTTGAAAGGTGCCTTGAAGTCAACAGGATACTAGACGATTTTTGGAATCTTATTAGAAGCAAAACCAAGGAATCAGCAACAAAAGCCATAATAACTTATTATATAAATATATATTTTAAAGTATTTTACCTATCTTTAAAAGTAGGCAGGCAGATACACCTAAAAACAGGAGCTCTATGTGCATGCTACATTTAAAGGCCCGGACATTTGCTCCCTCAAAAAACACCTGGGAAAAAAAAGAGATTTCTTAAAAAGAGAAAAAAAACTCCAGATGCTGGAGCCTTCAGGTGAAGTTCCAGCTGTAGTCACCCAGCTCTGGAGATGGGGCAGCTCCTGTTGCTGCCTGACAAGGGACAGGGCCTGGCGTGCAGGAAGGGTCTATGCAAACGCATATTATGTTTAACAACCAAGTAATTTCAGTGTCTGACACTGAGGTATTATAGTAAAATAAATTATAAAATGAAGATAAAGTAAAAATTAACCTGCTTTCTCCACCTTTTTCCTAATAATTAGAGATATTACCACTTAATTAGGACTATTAGTGCTTAATTAGCTCATATTCTGTTATCAGATTATGCCTCCCAGGAAAATTGCTGATGCATCCTCCCACTTCCTCTTTTATTCCCCTGTGAAGCTCAGAGTAAATCCAAAGGGCTTGTACAAACGTGAATACAGGACTGTGCTTTGCATGTTCCCTCTTTCTTCCTTTCCTTCCCTACGTTTTTTCCCCAGTAAACCAGCAAAGCTTGCCTTCCTTTCTGAACTGCTAAGTTATTTTACTGCATGTGTATCTCAAATTAGTGGCCCCGGTATGACTAATTTCTCAGGATGATGCTGAAAATATGTCATCATTGAAGAGTTACCTTCCAAGAACACCAAATATTTCAACTACATTTGTAAACAGACCTTGAGTTGCATAAATATAGAAAGATACTTTCCCTTCCCCCTACAAAACAAACATCTGACATCTATTATGCTTTGTTTGTTTTCTTCTTTCCTATCTTTCTCATTTATATTTATATAAATATTATATTTATATATATATATTTTTTTATCTGAATGACTGAGAATGAAATAACTTGCAATATTTGAAGTAGGAGAAAATACATCAGAGCAGGACAAAGGCCCAGGGTTGAAAATGATAAGCCTACGCTCAGCTTTACATGCAGTATTGTCCATTTAATGTCAGCATGTGCATGTATGTATGCTATATGCAAACATAATAGGAGGCATTTACATAATGTACTTGATGACCTAAAGAATGCCTTCCTATATCTGGAGATGCCAAATCAAGAGAGATCCTAGAATATACTTCATTTCTCTTTGAGTTATGGGTGTTTTAACTGTAATGACTTACTAATATTAGCATGGTCGTAACCTTCCAAAATTAGAAAAAAAAAAAAAAATCACATAGGGACCCATTCTAAGGAAATAAAATTTCTTTTTGTACTTTTTGTATTCAAACAAATGTTGAATTTTTAAATACTAGGCTGAAATTTCTTTAAAGGACCTGCCAAGTTTACTAAACACAGCAGCTCAGACTCCTGCAAACTGAAAGGATGGAAAATATCTCAGAAGTTTGTAATTCAGAGGCTAAAACATAGCAGTGCCTGTGACCCCTCTCACTACTTCATTTATCAGTGGTGGATATTTGTGAGAGAGCAGTTCCCAAAGATCACATATTTTTACAGTTGCGTACAAGCAGTTCATTTTGTTCCAACCCCAAAAGATGCACAGGATCAGCGTGGTCTGCATTTATCATTTCTTTTAGCTGGTGACGAGATATCCACAAGAGTAACAGAGTCAGAAATCACCCTTCTTCAATCTGGCTTTTTCTGCGTACACACACACACGTACCTGTGAAACCTCATGACCAATTCTTGTTTTGGGCTTTATGTCATTTCTGGATTATTTAAACCCTTTCCTGGCAAAGAATGTTGGAAACCTGCCGTTCTGAGATCTACTGAAGAAACTAATGAGGAAATCTTTACTCTGGTCACAAGAATTTTTCACCTTTTTCCACTGTGTAGGTGGCTGACCGCAGCATCAAATTCTAGCTGTAGCCAAACCATTTTTCCTTTGTCCAGGGCCAAGTCTGCAGTGGCAACATCTGCCTGCCCTTGTTACAGCACTGCCAGAATTACAGCAACTTCAGAGGGTGCTTATAGCATCAGGCTGTAGAGAATCTAAAATAAGAAATCCTTCCCTGCTATAAAAATTTCTAATCCATGTATGCAGAGAAAAATAAGTGACTATAATCCCCATTTTCGAGTAATGAACCTCATCCATAGAGATGTGGATCAGATAAGTAACTAGAGTGCCCTTTCACTTTACATGCCTACAGCTAGCTCATGATTCATTTAATACATCTAGTTACTGATTTTCTGAAGTTTTAGGCAGCTGTAAATCTCCTCAAAACACTGGGGAAAAAAAAAAGGAAAAAAAAAAGCTGAGATATTTAAAATCACTGCCCAAACCCACAAGTAATCTATGTCACTACTTGAACTTTCAGGAAATAGTGTCTTAGATATCATCCCCATAGTCACATGAACAGGATTTTAATCTCACTGTGAGTTTCTGCAGTTATAAATCGCACTCAGAGGCATGTTTCAATGAAAGGCTGTTAAGACACGGTATGATGGCCAAGCAGTGGCACAGGTCAGAGTGGGGTTCAGGAGTACTGGTGCTCATGTCCTTAAAGCAGAGATTTCTTTCCTCCACTGTCATGACCTGCAAGCCAGTGGGCTGCCTAGTCCAGGAATAAACCACAGCTATGAGCTGAAAAAGGCTTTTCATACATGAAAATCTTCACCAGCAATAAACCAAACAAGGAAACGTTGAGTCAAAAACACTACGTGCAAAATCTTCCCACTCTTTAGAAGAGAGAGCCAGTTTTCCCACACATGTTCTCCTTAATAGCTCATCTTAAAACCCTTTCTTTTGCTCCAAGGCTGTGGTTAACCCTTTGTGAACTAAGAATGAAACCACTTTCATTCGCATCCCAATTTTTCTAGAAATTGAATTATATTGTCTTGGATTTAAAGGAAAAATGTGTTTTGAAGAAAGCTTATACAAGGTAATTTGCTACAATAATTAGGAGTACTGAGTGTATAATACAGAAGAACATGCACGATAATGATATGTTTGATTATATAATGTAGATTTTTCTAAAAATCTATATGGAATTGAGTGTGTTTCCTTTAGTTGCAAAATATATAAGTAATTATGCATTAACATAATAATGTAGTAAAGTGGGAGATTTAGTTAAACTCCGGAAGTTAGCACATTTCTTTAAGCACAAGAAATGAACCCGCTATTAATGTCGTAAAACTTTTATAAATGCCATATTGTATTTCACCATTCTGCAATTGCGATTTGCATCAGTGGAAAGGCAGAAGTGATATTTCTCTTTTGCACAAGGCTTTCACCTGCACTTTCTGAGGCTCTCCTGCAAACAGCGTGAATAATCTTTTAGGTACATTTCAGTTTTACACATAGCCGATGAAAAACCACTAGGATGGAGCGGATAGTAACGGAGTCTATGCATACTCTTCTGCAGAGGAAGAGTTGAGGCCCCGTCTCTCTCCAGGATTTACCTGGGCTGAGAGGAACTTCCCGGGTGCACCTTTCTGGGGTGGAAGGTGCATTTTGCCTCTTGCAGGGCAGAAGGGGATTCAAAGGTACTGGGCAGTCTGAGCAAAAGTGAGGTGGCAGACATTGCAGCCTCCTGCTGCTTTCTCAGTGAAGAGGAAGAACTCTCTCAAGCCTGGAGATGGTGCATGATTGCCACCTACGAACAGGACGTTGCAACCACCCTGGATAAATGGCAGTAGCATGTGCTGTGTTTCAATATAGAATCATAGAATAAAATCATAGAATAGTTTGGGTTGGAAGGGACCTTTAAAGGTCCTTTAGTCCAACACCCCCTGCAATGGGCAGGGACATCTTCACCTAGATCAGGTTGCTGACAGCCCCATCCAGCCTGGCCTTAAAAACTTCCAGGGATGGGGCATCTACCACCTCTCTGGGCAACCTGTTCCAGTGTTTCACTACCCTCATTGTAAAAAATTTCTTCCTTATATCTAGTCTAAATCTATGCTTTTTTAGTTTAAAACCATTACCCCTTGTCCTTGTCATATCAGACTGCACTTTTGTAAATTTACGGTAATCAGCAAGCCCATAGCAAAATTGACCTGGCAGCTTCAAAAGTGTCCTGGTGGTGATCCAGAGGAAGCCTTTGCATGGGAACAAGCACAGATTGACCTCCACAGGATGAAGGAAGAGAAGTCTTTTTCAGAAGTGGAAAGATTGAGAATAATAAGATTTTGAAGGCAAACGTATACTCCCTACCTGCCTAGGAGCAATAAAACATAATCAGGTGTCCTCAGTTTGAAATTCCCTCCACCTCACTTGGCTTTTGGGGGAAGCTAGGGTTGATTATTATTACTGAATATCTATAATCTTTCCTTGAATGTACAACTGGTATACACCACCCTTATTTCTCCAATTAGTGAAGCTGTTCCGTAATAGCCAGAAGATGTCTGTTCCATGGATGATGCTGCAGGGCATGTTTCTGCATTTGTTAGTACTGAGGCAACATTATTTAATTTATTTTCCCCTCTCTGATGTAGGCTGGATAGCTTGTGGAAAAGGGTACAAACTAGATAGGTGTATTCAGGGAAGCTGGAAAAGATGTAAATGGACTTTAATGAGTTCAGTGGAGTAATGATAGTTACTTTACCAGATCATCTGTTTTCCATCTGTCTGCTCTCGGAAGATTGTATACAGCCCCACAACCTTTTTCCTCCCAAGCTGTGGAATATGTTACTTGGAAACAATCAGTCATTCACAGTAACACAAAAGTAACATTTTCATGCCTGTGACAAATAACTATATTTCTGTGTAAATAAAAAAAAAAATTAAAAATGCCCGAGGCATTATCCTTTGGATTCCTTTTAGCAGCGTTCTGTGAACCAAAAAGTATACTTTAGTGTGAATTCTTTGAGGGGGAGATATTGTCAATCTTACTTACAATTAAGAAAATACACTGGATTAAATTTTAGGTCCATTTCATTTTCTGTTGTAAAATGGAAGTAATAGTGCAGGTCTGTAACAGTATATGAATATTAATCGTAAATGAAAGCTTTATAATTTGCCATATGTGGAACCAAAACCAAAGAACAAGTGCGTGTGGGGTTGTTTTTTAATGGAAAATGAATATTTGAGTTGTGTTTTGAGTTTGAAGTATATTGATCCAAATCTCTGCCATCTATATTTTTGATGCCAAACTGAGTTTTGAATTATCCTTTCTACCAATGTTTGCTATACTTTTGAATGCTAAATTCCATACAGAAAATTGAAACCAACTGTGCCTTCTTTCATCTCATCCGTACGCTGTAAAATCTTTGACAAATAAACTCCATAGCTTTTCCTGGTAGGATATCTTCTTTCCTGTTGTTCTTGTTGAGCAAAGAAACATCTATCAGAGCTGGAATTTGGATACCACCAGTATCTGGATTGACACACGGTTAGAGGAATTGTCTCCATGAACTGGAGAGGTAGCTGTTGGGCACCGCAGGAGCAGCACGCCCTGGATGAGGGAAAGTACACAGGGGCGATGGCACAGCAGCACATGAAACACATGACAGCACCTGCACAGTTATCTGTACTTTTTTATCTACACTGATGTGAAATTTTCAGAGCAGATTTGGATCCTGAGGAAAGCCAATCAGCAGTAGAGGCTGCCCAGGGAGGTTGTGCAGTCTCCATCCTTAAGAAGTTTCAAGACCTGGATGGATAAAGTCCCGGGCAACCTAGTCCAATCTCAGAGCCGACCCTGCTTTTAGCAGGAGGTTGGACTGCAGACCTCTTGACGTCCTTCTCAGCCTGATTTACCTGGTGACTCTGAGATTCTGGAATGTACCTTTATCCACGCTTAGGGTATTTTCTTTGTAAAGTAACAGACAGGATTTTCATGTGGCCAGAATTGACCATTGGTTATCATTTTCCTGTCTTTTCTGACAAGAAAGCATACATAAATTCAGACTATTATGGTCTGGTTTAGTATTAAGCCCTTTATGTAGAAAAGCTAAGAATATTTTCACAGTGGAACAGACCAGGCAAGAAGCATGGTCATGGAGAACAATAACATCTAGCTGCCTTAGTTTTTACTGCTATTTTCAGTTAAGTATTGCAGCCTGCACTGGAGTCTGTGAAGAAGCTCTTTCTACTGAGATGAAGTTGTGCTCTGAATCCTCTGAAAAGAGGAGATTCAAGGCTGAAGAGCTAAAAAGACCTAAGGTCTAGGGAAGAAAGAGAATGATCTTAAGTAATTTGCCATTTCAGAAGATTTTGAAATGTTTTCAATTTATTTCTACCAAGGCTTACAGAAAGGTTCCTATCATGGTAAGGACTGAATTGGAGTACACTTGTATAAGATGATAGGAGCTTCAGGCTGGGAACGCTGTAAGTCAGCACAACACAGTCCTGCAAGTGTAGTACAGACAGTGTCTCATCCCCAGCCCATCCCAAGCAGCTTGGTCCCACAGCTGCTTGAATTCTGGAAGGGCCTCTCTCATCTGCCGCCTGCACTGAAAAGCTCCCTGCAGTTAAAAAGCGGCACCTCACCTATGACAGCTCAAGCTAAGTATGTTTGTTCTATCACTAATAACATCTCCTATATCTTGTGGACCTAAATAAAAGACATCTACCTGGACTTGTGCAATGCGTTTGTCACTGTCCTGCACAACATCCTCATCTCTAAATTGGAGATACATGGATCTGATGGATGGACTACTAAGTGGGTAAGGAATTGACTGGACGGTCGCATTCAAAGAGTTGTGGTCTATGGCTTGATATCCAAGTGAAGACTGACAGTGGCAAGTGGCCTTCCTCAGGGGACAGTATTGGGACTGGTGCTATTTAACATCTTTGTTGGCAACATGGAGAGTGGGACTGAGTGCACCCTCGCAAGTTTGCCAAGGACACCAAGTTATGTGTTGCAGTCAACATGCTGGATGGAAAGGATACTATCCAGAGGGACCTTGACAGACTTGAGAGGTGGGCCTGTGCAAACTTCATGAAGTTCAACAAGGCCAAGTGCAAGGTCCTGCACCTGTGGCGGGGCAATCCCAAGCAGACTGGGTGGAGAATGGCTTGAGAGCAGCCCGGTGGAGAGTGGCTTGAGAGCAGCCCTGAGGAGAAGGACTCGGGGGCATTGGTGGATGAGAAGCTCAACAGAAGAAGGAAATGTGCACTTGCAGCCCAGAAAGCTAACCGTATCCTGGGCTGTATCAGAAGATGCATGGCCAGCAGTTTGAGGGAGGTGATTCTCCCCCTGTACTCCACTTGGTGAGACCCCACCTGAAGTACTGCATCCAGTGCTGGGGCCCCCAACATAAGAAGGGCATGGACCTGTTGAAGCAAGTCCAGAGGAGGGCCACTAAGATTATTAGAGGGATGGAGCAGCTCTCCTATGAAGACAGGCTGAGAGAGTTGAATTTTTTTAAGCCTGGAGAAGAGAAGACTCCAGGTAAAAGTTATAGCAGCCTTCCAGTACTTAAGGCTGGGGGGGGGGGGGGGGGGGGCGGGTTGGGGCTACAGGAAAGATGGGGAGGGATTCTTCATCAGGGAGTGTAGTGATAGGATGAGTGTAATGGTTTTAAAATGAAAGATGGTAGGTTTAGATTAGATATTAGGAAGAAATTCTTTACTGTGAGGATGGTGAGACAGGTTGCCCAGAAAAGTTGTGGTTGCCCCATCCCTGGAGGTGTTCAAGGCCAGGTTGGATGGGGCTTTGAACAACCTTCTATTGGAAGGTGTCGCTGCCCACGGTAGGGGAGTTGGAACTAGAAGACCTTTGAGTCCCTTCTGACCCAAACTGTTCTATGATTCTACGATCCTGTGAGAAGTTATGACAGATATTCACCAGTGACAAATATTCACCAGCAGGTTAACGTCTGTCATTTGTTCTCCATAGGCAATAAATAAAATTACCCATCAGCGTCTGGTTTTATTTGAAGTGGCACCTTATTTATTTCTACAGAAGTAAATCAAAGCTTAGCTAGTTAGCATGAGTCTGAGTGATAGCTCTCTCCTTTCACTACAGTTTCCTTGAGTCTTCGCAAGAAAAAAAAAAAGTGCTACATGGGTTTCAGAGAGAACATGAAGTACAAGAAACTTATATGGAATTAGATAAAAGGATTGGGTCACCTACCTTTATGAACTCCCTGTCTTTTCAGAGCCTTAATATTTTTTTCTGCAACTGCCCTGCTGGAATCTAATATCCTTTGATGGTAATAGGTTTTTTCATGTAGTCACACTATGTGATAATTGAGTGAATACAATTTCTTCTGAGCATTCTGCACCCACTGGAGTAGAAGGGAAGTGGAATGAAATGTATGTCGTGGGAAGACTTCTGAGAGGAGGCAAAAATTGTTTGCAACTAAAATCTCAAGAAGCTCTTAGTAGGAGACATCCCTATTTGTTTAAGTATGATTTATTAAAAAAAAATAGAAAGTGCAATGGCCAGGCTAAGATGCAAAGCTTTGGAATTTTCTTTGACAGTTCCCCAAAGGACCAGATGAATGAACCTCAGATGAGATGAAGTTAGAAGTATTACCAATGTTGAGTTGAACGTGGGGCATGTTGTCTAGTGTTTGTGGTGAGGAAATGGGAATTAAGAGTCCAGGTTACTTTTGCCAGTAACATATCTTTGCCAAGACACTTAAATAAAAGTTTTGCCAGTGTTATACTTGCAGCATTATATTTCACGCCTCTCAGTGGTTTAGTAGGTCCAGTAAAATCATCTGTGGATTGTAGAATTCTCAGCATCAGTACAAGTGGCAAAATTTAACCTTTGAGGTGTCAGTTTACGCATGTTAAAAAATTGATGTGTTATTGTGAGGTTTTAATCGGATGTCACTGATGAAAAGAAGTTTAAACCAAATGTTATGATTTAAAGAAATAAGTCAGATACTATGCTATTAACACAGGCACTTTCACCTTCTTGTTCTCAACCCTCTCCTTTTTGCTGCACATGAGAATTAAACAAAATGTTCTATATATTTCACTTTGAGTAATGGAAATTCCAAGACTTTTGTGAGACTCCTCTCACAAATAACACTATAACCTGTAAAGAAATTTTCCTCTCTGACAGCTAGTTTTTAGAAGAATTGCTAGGTGCTTTCACAAGGGAATGTTGAATACTTTTCTGGAAAGCTTTTAGGCATCAGATAAGAATAAAAGACACCATTGGCTCTTTGTAGATTACTTCATTGCTCATTTACTAGTTCCTTATTACATTTAAAGAATTACTTCTGCTTCTTTTTATTCATATTATTTTATTGATTTTTGTTTGACAAATAGGGTAATTTCCCTCTTTCTTTTCAATGTCAATCTTATTTGTGTTGTTTGTTCCCTTCTCTCCCTTCTTGTGACTTGTTCACAGTTCCTTGCCTTCATCAAGCAGAAGATTCATTTTCCTGCTCCATCCATTTCTGTATTTCATAACCCCGTTGTTTTTTTTCTTCACAAGAGAGTGGACACATTTGGTACCAATGACTAGTAGCCACTCACCTTAAGCTATAGCTGCTCCAGGAGAGCATGTGTTAAAAGTTTTCTCTCAGTGGGATTTTCTTCATTCCTTTTGAAAAACTAAGATCCTATTTAAGAAAACAAACAATGAAGTAGCTCAAAATGAGAAACAGAAGTACTTACAGACCTGTGCTGTCCCTGTACACAAATGTTCTCCCATGACACTGGTGACAGTTCTTCAATTTTCTTCCAAAAGAAACCTTAACTGTGAGATGAAGCCAGAAGCCATGGTGCCGGATTTCTTGAACACTCTCTCCAGTACAAGTGAAAAGGAAATAACATTGAGGCCAGAGATTCCAGTAGAAAGGCAGAATAAGCAAAAGAAGAGCCCAGCTGTGTGTCTGAATTTCCCCATATGTCCAAGAAGTTCATGTTCTCATAATGCAAATCTTTAAGTAAACTTGCTGCTCAGGCATGCTTCTATTGCATCCTCCAGATCTGCTGTCCATATGGATAGACTACATGCAAGATGAACAAGTGAATATTCTCTTGAAAGCTTGGCTCCCCGAATGTAAAAAAATTAACAAAAAAGGACGATCTGTCTTCTGATATTTCTTACCACTCTCTTATTCCAGTGAGCATAAATAAAACCTATGTTGCAAAACCAGAAGTGCTTGTCAGAAGCTCTGATATTTCCTTTGCAGTATGAAGGGGCTTCCACTGCTCGACACTGAGAGAGCTCTTTTCTTCAGCTCTCTCCAGTAGTTTAGACATAAGGAGTAAATGATGAAAGAAAGTGGAACTGTGCATTAGCTTAAGTTGTGCCATCTTGGCAAGACTTGGGATTGCATTTTTCATTTCAAGCTTGATGTTACTGCATAACACTGCAGAAGTAGCTCCACAAGACGTGAAACAACAGAAGCCTAGCATCCCAGGGGTTCGTGCCCTGAGGCACACAACAGGCTCTGATGTTCACTAAGTGTGAAGTAAAGACAAAGCTTTTTTGTCTTTATGCATTCACCTATTTTCAGTAGAGACGGTTGAATTTGGTTGAAATTGATCACTGGCTTTAAGGATGACAAGTTCATAACAGACCAATAGGCAGAAATATATGGACTACCAGTAAGAGTAGACTCACATAAAGCCACTTTCTTTCACAGTTGAGTCTAAAAAGTATAGACAAGCTGTAAGCCTTCTTTATGTCATTAGTAAAAAGCAAACAAACAAACTAGAGTAAGAAGTGGTACTGAGGGCTTATGAACTCAAGCAGATCTTTCAAAACTGAATTTATCTAAGATCCTTTAACTTCCCATAGCTGATTCCCAACAGCCATGTCAAAATATTTTCCATCTCTCTATCTTTTTAGCTGTCCTATCCCTCTATCTCTCTCTATGCCTATCCATCTAACTATCTCTGTCTAAGAAAAGTATCTAAAGGACAGTGTAAAAGTCTGCTTTTATATTAACTTCGATACTGAAATTAGTGATCTTTTTCTTGATTTACCTGACTGTCAGAAAAAATTCTGGCTTCCACCCATCAACCAGGGTAAGTTTGTTTGCTTAGTTTGCTTTTTCTGCACAATTAGGCTGATTTCTCTTTGACGTTTTGGTGACCTGATCTAGTTCGTCAGTGTTCACCCCTTTGAATTTAGCTTAAGCAGAAACCCAATACCGTTAGTTCTGCAACTGTTCCTGGAGCCAACGGCAAGTGTAAGGTAACAGTTGCTATAGTTTTCCTATAAATCCTTTGCTATAGTTGTCTCTTCCAAATCTTTTTATTCTTAATTAAGCAGTTTGAAAAAAGAAGGAATATGCCGTAGTAATGTACTGCATTTTGATCCCTGAGAATGGATTTTGCTTTCAGGTTACACGAAATCAATTTGAGTCAGCCTGAATCTTATAAGAATGTTGGATTGAAAGGGATTTCGCTGTAGTAAATTAATAGTCTGAATAGCTATTATCAACGCTTGAAACTAAAACCAAACTTTCTAGCCAGCCACAAGATTAAATTAGAAAATAAGAAACAATACAATCGAAGCAAATCAACCATGTTCTCATTAAAGTCAATGGACATTTTGTCATTGGCCTTGATAGAAGTGGGATCTGTCCCAAATTCTTCACTTCTCCCACTAGGAAAAGGAAACTGAAATTTATGTTGCCATTTTCCCACTCCTAATCTCATTTCCTCATTTTCCTCTCTCTCCCTCAAACCTAGATCTCCAGGGACTTTCTGAACAAAGTAGCAAGTATGAGTGGAGGGCTGCAGAAAATATGTGATAAGGTGCGTATGACATAGCTTAAGTTTTGCTGGCTGTTTGCTGCATGAATACGCTTTTCTTACAGCTTGCAAAACTTTGCTTTACTAAAGGCTAATACAGATCCAGGTAAGCAAACAATATCATCCTCTGATTGGCTATCGAGTACGTAATTTTCACCTTGGTGCTAAAAATGGGAAGATATTTTAATACTACTGAAAGCACTGGGGGGCAGTGTGATCTAGTGAAGCGTGCATTAGTGCAGGTGCCCTGCCATCCTCCTGGGGTATCACTTCCAGGAGGTTCTCCCGTCTTTATCCGGCAGCTCTGCCGTACCTCCTTGAAGGGCTGAGAGTACGTGCGTGTGCTCTGCCTCTTCTGGGGGACCCATTAGCAGCTGAGTGATCAGGCATTGTAAAATCAACTATAATGTAACTTTAACAAAGACTGACAGTCTAAAAGGTTTGACTTCCTATGAACGTGCTATGAGTAGGTAGATACTTGTTTCTCTGCGGGACCATCTGAACTCTGAGAACAAGCAGGGAAGTCTCTGTGGTGCCTGGCTTTACGACTGTGTCTGGCAAGAAAAGCAAATCTTCTCTATTATTTCCACAGTATAACTCTTCCTGATAGTAGAGTATGAAGAGTGCTGCAAATTGCTATTGTCTGTTGTTATGTTTTCTACTTGTTTTATTGTTTACAATTTATTATTTCTTATCTTACACAGAAGCAAGCAAGCAAACTAATCAAGTATATAATATCAGCTAACCTGGAAAGCAAACAAAGCGGCTGCAAGCATAGGGGAAACAATACACAAACACAGCATTTCCCAGAAGGTGCTTATGTAGATTACTGATTTTCATTTTTAACATCAGAGGGTACTGCTATTCTTATTGGCCTTTTACTTCAGAAAATTCTGCCTTGTAGCACATCACAGGAACTTCTAAATAATACAGAGAAATGGTGGAAACCTAGTAGTTTTTCAAACAACCAAAATGTCTAATACTGAAGTTTTAATTCTGTAATTGTAAGTAGTCATTCATAAGCAGAGCATCGTCTTTACAAATTACTTTTATCTAAAAAGAATACCCTAAAGAGGTTGCAGTCTTATAGGCCTGACTAGCAAAAAATTCCCACAATGAGTTTCTAGTTCAGTAACAGGGGAACTATTACTGCTTTAATCATGGGACAAAGGCAGAACCCTAAAAATGCTATTAAAGGGTAACTTCCACACAGGTGTCTTAGGAGGCCTTCAACCTGGCATTATGTAATATGCAATGTATGAGTTAACTTGAATGCAAAGGGCAGTGCAGTTATAGTCTCAAGGGAATCTTTCGTGCGGTGTATTGCTTCTGGTCTTCAGCCAAAAGTCATATCTTCAGTCAGTCACTTTTCCTCCTGCAGTATTTCCAAAATAACTCCTAAAGCAAGAGTTGTGATGCCCTCTGTCCCATGCTTAATAGTCCTGCTGCTGGTATTACCTCATCTTGATAGCATCAGTAGTTGCATCTATGTTTTTCAAAAGCCAGATACACCTGGAAAAGGGATGAAAGTGTTATAAGAAAAGCTGTGCACTCTATTCACAGATTATACTTAAAAAAAAGCAACCGCACCTTGGATCCATAAGACTCTCCTGGAGTATGTAAGGCTGTCCTAACTAAATCACCAATTGAATTAAACTTAACATGCCTTTTTTTTTTTTTTTTTTTTCTTATTGAGAGCTTCTATGGTAAATGAAAACAAAACAGAACAAACCAAAGAAAACTAAGAAAATTTCCCACATCACTATGAAACTATTGCTACCTTTCTGGTAAACATTTAAGGAGAAACATCTGTAGTCCTGACTCGTGCAAGATAGGCATTTTCGGGGGAAGTTGATTTTGCAGCCAGGCTCATATTTCTGCTTTGGATCTGTTTACATACATAATTTTAAATGTCTTTTGCTACTCTTTTATATAATTTTATGTAAGCATATAAAGATGGAATGTGTGGTCATATGAATGCTGTATGTGCCAGAATTCAGATTTCACATGCAAATGTACATGGGGTAAAACAAGGGTAAGTAGTCTGCCATCCTCTGTCTTGTATGGAGGACAACCCCTGTGAGCAGAAGCAGTGATAAAGGCTGGCACTGAGGGAAATGTAGCCCATGTTCTCTAAGGTGCTGAGAAAGGTTAGAGTGAGGTTGTCACCAGCAGAGACAGACAGATGTCCAGCAGCGGTAATTTGGTTTTTTTGGCATTGTCAAGTTTGTTGGCTGACCTCATATTTCTGAATAATACCCAGGAAACCACCAAATGAGAAAAGAGCTACAGCAAACACTAATTAAGTGTGTGCTCTCTCACTCTTTCAGGCTAATTAGCACATGTACAGGTTAAACCATGGAGAATAAAATGTTCAGCTTGGAGAGAGCAAGAAAAAAATAATGAAGAAACCCAAATCTGATCATGCAGTACTCTCATTGGTAAATCTATTTGCTTCTACTCGCTGTGGGTTGATGCTTTAGCCTTCTTTCTTTTTCAGCCCACTTAAAATCAGAGTTTCTTTAGTTTCACTAAGAAATGTAAAAGATCATGCAAGGTTTGCATGTTCTTGACCAAGTTCACTTGACAGTCTGGGCATCCTTAGAAAACCATTCAGATAGTTTGAGAATGTAGTGCATATTGCCTCTAAATTGCATAGATCAGCTTCTTCCAGAGAGCAGACCAGGGCCTGGGATTCAGACAGCACCATTGAAGTGCTATCTTGACCCATTTCAGATGTGTGCAACGTGACAGTTAAAAAATGCTTGTTATAATTTTATGCTAATTTCCAAGTTTCAAGATGGGGAGCAAATTCTAATCTGGCAAAATTAAATGTAGCTGTAGGATTTTTAAGCTTAAGTTTCCATAGCCTCTGCATGCACATTTTTATAGTCTGTATTGACAGACATCAGCTCATCCTCATTGTCTTTCATGTCACATATTAACAGGCAAATTAATACCTTCACACCAGCAATCTTCATCATCTCTACCTCTTTACATCTATCAGCTTCCTTCTCTAAATGCAATCTCTAACTTAATTTGCTACTTATACCAAGTGTGCACCCTTGCATATTTTTATTCGCGTTCATCATTATCGCACAATAAAGAGTGGTATATGTTCTCCAAGTGGATTCCTTTGGGATACTATAAAGCACAAGTTTTAAGAAGAAAGGTTTTTAGAAATACTGAATACCGATAATGTCCACCAATTGTTCTGAGGACACACATATAATTATTGAAATTAGCCAAGACCCTTTCATGTTGAAGGACCTTACGTTAAAATAACTAATCCTAGGCAAAGCTTAGGTGTCTTGAGGGACGTTTATTTCTATTGGTGCTTAAAACTTCATGAAGAAAAATCAAAGGGATCTGATCTTCTTCTGCTTCTTCATTGGGATTTTAAGATATACGTCCTACATCTTCAGGTCAGCATAAACTAGATTCATGTTGAACTGTACCAAAATGTGAGTAACATCTTCAGGCCTACTTCCTTTTCCTGGTAGTCTTGTGGCAGTCAGGAAAGCACTTTGAACGTGGCTACATAATGTAGGAACATATATCCATGAGTTTGTACTTGTGAGATTCACAGAGTTCACTTTTCAAAAAGAGTACTTCAGCCCCAGCTCTGGGGTCTGGACATTTATGCATGGAGTTATCTGTTATGATAATAGCATGACAGATACCAACATTCATCAAAAATGTGCACTTCAAATTACATTAGTACTTGTCCAGTGTTTTCTAAGATATAAGGTCAGAAATAACATTTAGAAGGTAAGATATTTATTCACATGGAGCAGGTCATTCCAGGTTACATTAATACATATGCATGACATCATTCATTAAAAAAAAAAGTATTATATGTTATACAGACAGATTATATAAACCTCACTGGAAAACTAAAGGGATTTACTAGAAAGTCATATTATGTATGCTGAGTTAAGTCCAGTAAAGCTGACAGAAGAATCTGCTACTGTGCTTTGGATCTGCAGAGCTTTGTCTATTGACATACATATCCTTCCTTGTCAATCAAACTTCAATTACAGCTACTGGCAAGGGCAATGTCATGCCAGTAAACTTTTAAAAACACACATACCACTAGACACAGTGTCATAGGCACAAATGATGAAGAAGAGAATGGGGAGGATGCTTTGATAAGATGCCACTGAGTATGCACTTTTTTCAGCTTGATCCTATTGTTAGGAAAACAAGGCATCCAATGAAATTCTTGGAAAGGCATTTGATTTCTAGTATACCAGGGTACAGTGTTTTTAAAAGCTCCAAGAATTCTAAAAAGGAATATATGTCATTGCCCTTTTGTAAAGAACGGTGCGTATTAGCCACTAAATCTTATAATTTTTCTCCATTACTATATTCCTCAGAGATCTGTTTTGATATCTATTTTCCTTCTTTTTCTCTTTCCTTTTGTTTTCCTATCTGAATTGTTTCCTACATTCTCTACGCTCCCAGAGGACCTCAAAGAATTACAGGATTCAGCCTCTCAACAAACATCCAGAGAGAAGATGCAAAATGAAATTACTATTTTGGCAGCCAGAGCTGCCGTATTTCTAGACATGTATTATTTAGACGTATTAGCTGCGATTCCAAATTAAATGGTACAGTAGAGGCACATGATCTGAATAAAGACCCCAAGCATCACACACTGTGACCCAGTCACCCCTTGGACATTGCAGGCTGGACAACAGAGCAGCTTCTCTCCACTTCTTTCCTTCAAGTCTGAACATGGAGCCCTGCACTTGGGGCAAAGTGATTCCACTATGGATTTGTCTTTGTTGACCAATTGCACCGCTGTGGCTGGTGATCACAGCACCACCTAACAGGTAATACTGATTTTGGTCCTGCTTGTGGAGGATTGCAAAACCTATTTCACAATGGACATTTTCCCACACTAGTGGATGAGTTGACTGGGAAATCACTCTGAAGAGCTCACCAAAGCTGTTGAGGTGGCCACAGCCATGACATACGGCTAGTTTCAGATTGTACTTTTGTGAGCAAAACTTTAGGTTTCACAAGGGCAAAATATCATGAAATAACTCGCATACTACTTTGGTATTTCTGTTTCTTCACGAAACTCAAAAATACCGAACTCAAAAATACATACATTTTTTTCTGAACTCCAGAAGCTTGTGTATATGAAAGCGGAGATTCTTTCTTACCTTAGACTCTTGCTCTTACATAAACAAGATATGTACGCATTAGTATGAGTCTGTCCTACACAGTGAACCATTTTCATTCAAATGTAAGTGTTAGTACAGGACAAATCTAAGTGTTCTGGTAAATAAGCTTGGACATCCATGTCAGGACCTGGAAATCAAACAATAGACAGGAGAGAGAAAACACCTGACAAAGCAATCTTTTTGATGGGGTATACCTTATCGAAAACCTGACTTTTTTGGTGAAATGTTGACAATAATTTTGCTTGGAAAAAAATTGAAGAATTACTTCTTATTTACAATTCATTTAAAAAGCATTTGAATTGAAATGGAAATAAATCATTTTGATTGACCCAAAACCAATTTACATCAGTTTGGAGATTTGTTTTCCGATGGTCTTTACTGTGCAGTGCACTGTGATTACTGTTTAACTACGTATTTATCTTACTATCCTATATTCTTCTACCTGTTATTTTTGTTTTGGATCTTTCAGTGACCTCAAAATGCCATGTGCATGCTTTGAAACAACATGATGTGTATATTTACATTAGTGAGAACAAAGGTAGCATTACTTGGATAACCATGGAGATGTCATTGTTTGCAAAATACTTCCATTTCTTCATAGGAAAAACAATTCCTTGTGTGCTTCAATAGCAAAGGAAGCCTCGGCTACGTATGCTGTGCACTTGATGCATTCTGAGCTTCGGTAATTTACTGAACTTTAAGAAGGGTAATCAGAGTGGCAAAGCAGCAATTCATAAGCAATTGCCATTTAGGCAAGAGGCATAAAATTTTTGATTAGGCAATTCAGGCATTGTTTAAACTAAAGTTGCAATTAGGTAACCTTCACTTAATATATCATCATTAATTTTAATCAGGCATATTTGTTATTTTTGGCATTAGAAAAAAAGCTAATTAAATTCTAATTCAAAATTCATATCTACATCTTGACGCAGACAGTCTGCTGCAGTGTTGCTTTAGTGAAAATATCTGTTTCTCTTGACATCCCATTAATGAAATGACCCTATTTGCAAAACTGTGGTTCATATACGTAGATTAATAATGCCACGTTTTATGATCCAGTCTTAAACTGACAAGGAGGTTGCTATAATCTTTGTTTTTAATAGAATAATAAAAAGTTTACATTGAATCTGACTGATTGCATAATTTACAAGAATTCTTTTTATAGTATTTTAATTGGGCTACTAATAATTTTCTCCACGTTTATCTCACTGATACTGAAAATTATGAATGCTGCTTCTCTGAGTTCTCATTTTAATGAGGTATCATATACGCTATAAATTTCAGTTTCCAGGTTGAATAGACCAATTCTTCTAATATAAATACTTGCTCTTGCTGATCAGAAACTGTTTTCTGTCTTTTCAAGCATTCCTAAAAATCTGTCAGGTTCTGATTCTGTTGCAGCAAGCAAATAATTTACTTAAACATTAAAAAAAAAAAAAAGATAAAAAATGGGAAAGGTAGAAGAAACCAAGTCTGAAAAGATTTGAAAGTTACACAAAATCCCAGCCTTCTGTTACCACCAAACCTCACTGCAGAAACGACGTTGTGTTCTACAATTTCAGATGTAACCACACCAAAGATATGGAAATAATAAAATGTATTTATATTCTAGCTGTAGGAAGAGGATGACATTTTAAAAATTATTTTGAGAGTATTTAGTCCATACTCACTGAAAGGCAAAAGGGACAATGACTGTCAGCTTCTGATATCTGCAAGCTTTTAGTCATTATATTCCATACCCAATACTTGGGTGTTTGACTAATCAATATTTTAATACACATTAAGTATAACACTTATATTTATGTCATGGAAAAAATCAGTATCAAATCTGCACCGAGAGAGATTTTGGCTTTGATAAATCATTAATTCAATCTGATGAGGGGAGGAGGGAGTGGGTTTTAAAGGGTTGGACCAGAATAGTTCAGTCTTTACACAGTGGAATAGTTAAAAAGTCAACCTTAGACTTCTTGAAATTGTTATTCAAGTGGTTTGTAACTAGCTTTCTTGCTCTGGGACACTGTTAACTGCATCTCTCAGGAGGTTTTAAGCTTAATGATTTGAAACTGCCCTTCTTTAGCACAGTAGGAAAGACATGTAAATCTTTGTTAGAGTTAATAGTTTAGATAATTACAGAAGTTTTCAGACTTGCTCTTTAATTTGACAGGCAATTTAGAGGACCAAGAAAATGTGTCACTTATGAACCCTATCAAGTAAATGCTTTTTTCTCTCTGCTTCACTACTCTCTGCTCTGCTAATTCACCTGCAGAATGAGAATAGAAACATCTTTGCAATATCAAATTTGCTGGCAAGATATAACAGTTCTTTTTGCTCCGTGGCCATTTCAGCATTTTGCAGATATACAAGACTCTTACGGAGACAGAGAAACGCTATCGTATGATAACCACTTCAGTGATATGGATTTTTGGCTCCATCAGTAAAATTGGTTATTCAAAGTTTAATATATTCAGATGTAGAAGATTCAAGAGATAATTCAATATCTGATAAATGAAAAGACATTAAGACCTTTATTTAAGAGATGCAATTTCACAGCTTTATTAGGAAGAGAATAACAGATTTTTTCCGATTGCTAAAAAGAGGAAAACTCATTTACTATAGACCATCAGCTATATACTTAATAAAAATTTAAGAATCACAATTGTAGCCTTGCTGCAGCTTATGAAGCCTAATCTCAGCCATTGATTAATAACTGGATCCTGATAGACTGTAAACTTGTCATTTCCTGCCTATTAGAAGATGTACTCAATATATCTGGCTAAAAGGCAAATATGATGATTGACCATAGACATATCAATATTTAGTGTAAGGCTGATTAACATTTTATAGTCTATAAACACTGGTACTGACGTTAATGACTGAGCCACAGAGAGTTATATGGTCCTTGCTGGTTACCAGGTGAGTAAACGCGCTAAGAAGCCTCTGTGGATCATAAAAGAGGGTGTCTGCTTTACCGATTTTTATATGTAGGATTAATTTATAATGCTTTAGACAATAGACAGAGCCTTTACATAAGACACAGGTACAATGGCAGGACTGGTATTACAACAACAATGCTTCAATTGCCATAGGCACAGGCCTGCACCATTGCACATAAGGACACTTTTTTCACGGAGTAATATAGAAGGTCCTTTTCTAAGCGTCCAACTAGCAATCAACATCACACGCAGAAGGCAGCCATTGCAGCACATGCTGTGAATGTCTGCAAACAAGTGAAATGGGACTGCTCTATCTCACAGGCAAAGCAATCTAGCAGAGCACTAGGGGCTGAAAGCCTTGAGAAATGCGGACTGGGAAACCCAACAGCAGGCTGTTTCTGTGTGTGCTGTGTGTGTATTGCACCTGGCAAAGAGAGGAATCGTGTTGGTGAGTCCATCTGGGAGAGAAGAGAAAGCTGTCCTACAGGGAAGCAGAGCCATAGATCTCTGCCCTCTGGAGAGGATGCTCCTGTCAGCTTTCAGTGCCCTGCACCTGCCCGTCCACGCTGCAGATGCAACAAATACCCATTTTCAATTTTAAAGGAAAATTCTTAAACTTCTGTCTCGAGGTTGTTGATAGATTCATGCATTACAGAAAAAAGAAAATACTTGCACCAGCTAGTAGACTAGCTTCCGCCGACTGTTAGTAACAGACATTTCTGTTCTCTCCTACCTAAGGAGGAGATCCAGGGATCTCCCTGCCCGCCCAAGGAAAGCCATCCTTCACAGCTCCGCCAGAGCTCTCCCAACCACATAACCTCGTATCTCTAGTTAATCTCATCCTAAAATGTGGAATTACTAATTCCTGTCCTTTCTCCAGGCCAAAGCAGCCCATATCCTGAATGAAGACCAGGGATGATATTGTTACACATACAATAACTCCCCTAAACTTTTAGGCCACAATTCACGGACAACTCCTAGGGCTTTTGTTGTGCCTCACAGCCCGCGTTCCCTAATTCACCCACAAGCAATTCGTATGAAACCCAGTTAGCTTCAAGATGTTAAAAAGAACTGCTCCTTTTTTGCTTATAATAAGAAACTGCTGTGTATTGGATGCAACCGTGTGACACTATTAGGCTTATTTTTGCAAATTGCATTTACTTTTACACATAGGTAACTGGGAAGAAGAGGGGCATTGCATTTAGATCTTAGTTGAGAGCTGGGTAGCTACAAGCGTTTATTTTAGTTCATTATTGCAGAAAAACATGAGACTGAGATTTGGCTATCAATCATCTTTGCATGGATCATAATGATACAAATAATTTTTTACACAAAATGCAACAGCTGTGTGTATACTTATGTATCCTTTAAATCTACCTAGCCACAAAGGCTACCAGTGATAGTTGTCTTTTGGCAACAATAAACAAAATGTCCATGTCTAAGGCAATGAGGGGACAGTTCCAATAGCAAATTTCATCATTACTAAGATAAAAAAAAAAGCAAAGACATTTATTTTCTTGAATAACCATAAACCTTTATGCTGGGCTGCAGCAGAATAGTCTCTGAGGCACTCTATCCTTTCACCTAACCTACATAGCCTGAAGCTAATTTCATTCGCTATGACTTGCAGGAAAAAAGCAACAGTGAGTGTCACTTAACAGTAATGGATATTTGAAGCTACTTAAGCCCTTAATGCTTTTTTTCCTCTCATATGTACGAAATTAATCTCCATTTATTTTCGTGAGAAGGCCGTGCTATGTAAATCAGGTTTTCAGAAATGTCAGCAGGTTGTAGCAAGCTGAAATGAAAACAACGCTTTATATAAAAATGCTTTATATAGGGGGAAGTAACAATACTACTACTGTTGTTATTGTTGCTGTTGTTGCTGCTGTTATTATTATTATTATTGACATACTGGATCCTTGGAACTGAGATGAATTCAGACACTAGAAAGAATTTTTTTTGTCAATGTGAATGTCTGTGTTATGTTTGCCACAGGATATTGTCAAAGAGAAGAGTGGTAGAATGCTTTCTCATTTCTGCAGGGCATTTAAAATAGTTTTTTTGTCCTTTTTTTTGTTGGTTTCTTTTCCACAAGATTGGAAAGACTGATCATTTTACAGTGAAAAACAAAACCTAAAAAAAAGTGCTATTGGAAGGTAAGAAGCAGAAAGAAAAGCTGAATTCAGCCAATATTAAACCTCACTGGAATCCTGCACATTCAAACAGCTCCCCGTTTACTGGATGGTCCATGATGATGGAAATAAATGCAACTGCCGACCAAGATCTTATTAGCCCCAGCCTACGCAACTGCAGATATAACCCCTACAGTAACTGCTCGCATAGCACTGTGCACAGCTGTCAGGAGATATAAACGTGAGCATGAACTGAGAGCTAATGGCGTGGCAGGATCTTGACAGCAAAAGCTGTTGTCAGTCAGATGTGATTCCTTCATAGCCGTCGCTCTGGCGTGCTGGAGATTCCAGGTGGTGCTTGTTGCAGCTCCTGGGTACTCCTGGAGAGCCTGCAGGAGAGCGATGGTGCTCCCTGCAGAAAAAACATTCTTTAATATATTGGGAAAGGCAATGTTTGAATGGCATCATCTTTCCATGATCCTCCTGGTGCATCACACACAGAATCTATAGAATACGAAAATGGTTCAAACAGTGAGCTCAGGCTCAAAGGCGGAAGTCCTACTCCCCAGGCTCTTATTCAGCAATTAATTGGAAGTAGTAGCCTTATTTTTCTTTTTCAAATTAGACTGGTTGTCACCCTTTTGTTAGAATGTATGACAGTTTCACGCAAAATCTTTAAATCAAAAGGTTCCCCAAAACTGTTCTCTAGTTTTTGAAATTTATGTGTGATGCAGAATGAAATTCTCCAGTTTGTCACAATATGAGACAGACTGCCTGGTATTAACGTTTCCTTCGACCTTTATGATAACGTGTTGCACGGAAACACCTCTGCCCTGGAGGGAAAAGCAAGACTACCAGCAGGTCTTTCCCATCTAAAACGATGTGAGTCAGTAGAGCATATGTAGTATTCCCAGAATGAACTGGCAACAGGAGATTGGGCTTCCAGGAATTGTACTGCGTAGAGCACAGGGCTCCAGGTTTTCTGATATTGTACGTCCATTCCATAAAATTAAAGGTGGAATTTCTTTAAATCATATAAAGATGGACAGAGCTAGAAGTATACAAAAATCCTTATACAGTTGAAGAGAAAACGGTCTTTGCTGGTGCAGACAGACCCTGTGGGCAATATCTTCTAAGGAGGAATGGCCTAGAAAAATCAAAATGCCCCAAATCTGTGCCACTGTTTCAGGAAAATGAATAATTTAGCCCAACTCATCTCAACTGCAAGCACTCAGTATATCACCTTCTTTGAAAAAGGGATCATCTTTGCTGGTTAATGACAGCTTAGGCTACATGTAACAGCAGTGAAGGTAACCTTATCTACTTCTTTTAGGATCTTCCACAAGGTTCAGGACCTTGAACTTTCTGCCATGAACAAGTCTAAACAAGCCACAGCAGAGTTAGTCAGGGCACTGAGACACTGAAATCTCAGCATGGGTGAAACTCAAGCTTAAACAAATTTGTCCACAGGATCGTTCTTTCAAAGCGTGCCCTCAGAACCAGGGTATGCATTGGCTATGCTGAGTATGTTCAGGGCTTGCTTTACTTTTAGTCAGCTACTATATAAATGATTTGTTGTGAGGAATCTTATATTTGACCCTCAGCTGGTGCTGCATCCAAAATTCCTGGCTGTATCCCTGACTGCATACTGCTTCTGTTCAGTTCTCAATGTGCTCCTGTCACTGCATGGAATCCTCACCTTCCCGTGCACCTCTTTAATTCAGATCATAAGAAAATATTGTTCATCCTTTTAAATTAATGAATAGCTAAACACTCCCAAAGCTTCCACTAGGTTGAATAAGAGCAGGATGTCTTAAGTAGCATGCACACACTCCATATACGTGTATTTTCCAGACTACCCGCAAGGCATGCCTGACGATGTGTAAATGCATTTTCCCCTCCTCTCCAAAATAAGCAGAATGGGTGCTCGGGAAATATTTGACATCCTTTCCTCATTCATCTGTCTGCATTATATTACAACAGTGACCCTGAGTGACAGTTTTAAAACTATAGCCCATTCTTCCTCTAAAAAGAGTTATATTTTTTCCTCTCTGCTTTGTTAAAGAAACAAAAACTGGAAATACTGTGTCAAAAAAAAAGTTCAGTTTTCCTTAGAAATTCATAGTTGCTCAGTGTCGTTCATCACTCTTTCTTTCTGAATGTCACCCTCTGCTTAGTTATATAGGATACAGCTTAGGACGCCAAGTATTTGGAACTAGTTTATTTATGTGAAGTTTTTTCTTCCACTCATGACTACTTGGTGAAAATCTGCCCTTCCTAACATAATTAACTCCCAAATAAGCTTCATTTGTGCCATCATGACTTCTCTGGGGCATATCTGGCCTTGGTTCCCTGGAGAGAATAAATGACAGTTGCAGGGAAATGTTTATCATTTATTCATTCTCCTTCCTCTCTTCATCTTTTTCAAACTTTCCTAGATATCACATGATAATGATTATGTGAAATCCATCGATTCTAACTGTAATCAGGAAGAAAGAAGACGAAATAACAGGAGTGTGAAATGTGGTTTAATTTCGAAGAACTACTTTTCTCATTTCCAAACACATATTCACAATAAAATTAAATTATATGCACCCTAAAAGTAATTTTTGTGCCAGAAGAGAAAGAATTCCAAAATGCTATCTAACAGAGTCTCCGCATGTTTGCTTTCCATTCTTTATATTAATATTTTGCCAACAAAAAAAAAACCCAAACTAAATACTATAATACCCTCTTTTTAAAAAGTAATACATTTTGGAAAATACGGTGATTGTTGTCTACAAGTTTCCAACATCACTGACTGTAAGTATAAAATCCCATAGTACAGTCTGGACACCACAGGTGGCATTACAGTTTTATTCAGATCATGATACTTTCTTATCATAAATTCAGGGATTACTAGAGAAAATATCTGGGATCAGTGTAACTTCTGATTTCACCAAAGTGTGATTACATTCCATCTTCCATCTATCCTCCCTGTATGTTGCAAAGTGGTATGAACCAAGACTAGTGAAATTGCAAATTGTGCCTTTGGTTTCTTTGACTTATTTGGTTCTTGTCTGGGGAGAGAAAGGTCCTTCCATGTGGGAAAGCACTGACCAGTTAGGCCATACCAGACCTGGCTGGGAATAAAAATAACAGCCATACTCTTTAGCAAGGGGGTTGCTCAAAGTTTGTCCTTTCATCTGACAAAGTTGGTTGAAATGCATCATTAGACAAAGACAAAGAGAAAGCTTCACCATTTTAGCAGGTGCTCTCTGTGAAAAACATTGCAAAAATAAGGCAGGCTTTTGATACCACCCTCTTCTGTTCTTCTGAGGAGCATTGCAGACAAAGTTTTGCAGTCTGTGTCTCTGTTTCCAATTAGTTTCGACAAAGGCGGTGACAACAGCCCTGGCCAAGGGGTGAGAGCAAACGCCAGTTCAGAGCCTCTTGTAGTGATTTAAGTCAGGCCCTAACCCCAGGGCTTTGAGTTCAGTGTTTTCTAGCTTCCTTCTCATTTTCAGTCATTTCCTTGGAGATTGCCTGGGCGAGATAGGAGGCCAGGGAGGCCAGATAAACAGGTTATTAAAGCAGTTGTTTTCTAATGCAGCCAACAGTTTGAGTGCAAATGCTTCCTTTTTTTTTATTCCGCCAGATTCCTGGCTATTATAGAAAGAATAAATTGACTACCTAAAAAGCAAATCGTAAGACAAATATGTCAGTTTGCGAGATAACTTTGAGTGCATTTTATGTGACTATTTAATGCAGTCCTATGCTATTCTTCCTGAGCAGATGCTGAATAACATACAAAAAGCCTCTATGTTCAAGTTGTTAAAGTGAAATAAATTCTTAGTGTTATTGCTTGTAACAGGAACCAAATTTTAGTTTCCTGAGACCAATGTCTCTCAAAAACTCAGTCAACCATGGCTAGAAAACAAGGTCATTATTTCTGCTCTTGTAATTCTGATTTTGAATTGCACTATTACTTTCAAGCTACAGGAAACAAACCTGCATACTTTGTTTCTACCGTTGAACGGTTTGAAGGCACAAATTACCTCCCCTGTATGTTTGCTAGGAAGGTTTTATGACTGACTTTGACTGAAAAGAGGATAGAGGTGACTTTGAGAGATACCTATTCAACTGGTATTGGCATAAAACTACTATTATTTGACAAATTTTAAAAATGTTCATGTGCAAAATGTTTGCATTCTTACAAATGAAAATGTGAATGTTCAAATGAAAATCCAAAATTTTAATGAGGAGAATTCTCCACGAAAATACAGATACAGAGAAATTTTATGTTTCAACATGAAAATAGCATATTTTCCTTAAAACAATTAATTTATAATATCCAGCATTCCATCAAGATTAAAACAGAAAGGCTAAACCAGAATTTAGTCTTGATTCAAAAGGCAGAATATGAAAATTCATTAAACTATTTGTATATAGTTCAGATTTAGTTTATCACAGATTAAATACTTCAGGTATTCATAGTGGTACATGTAAAAGTGAGAAATTTACATGCCATGTAAAAGTGAGACATTTAGACCAGGTTAGTCATCTCAGCTCCTTTAATATTCAACAGAGTGTTATCAAAAGCACATACAATTTTTTGCAAGAAAACAAAGAGAACCTACTTTCCAAAAAACAGTATTTCCTTTATCTGAGGGTCTGAATCAGAGCCTAAATTAACATGATGGATTTGGTTTTTTTCTTTTTTCTTTTCTTGGATAACTCATTTAAATAACCAATATTGAATTCCAAGTGGATATGTAAAATTAACTTTCATTTTCATGAATATTTCTACTAGTGAACTTAGGGTTTCAAACATTTCCAAGTATAGCCAGGGTATAATTACCTCATTCAGGAAGTTTACAGCTCCATAGTCAGAAATCATGATGTTTCCAAAACATCTTTCCATGTGTTTTTTTTCAAAATGCTGTTTTTAATGTATCCAACCGCTATATAAAGGCATATGGAAACCATGTTGTAATGATGTAACCCAGACGAACTCCTCCCAGGCGGCACAGATGCCCACTTTCAAATTCTGCAGCGGCCGAAGGGAGCTGGCAGGGTCCTGCAGCTCAGCACCCGAGATCCAAATCGGTGCCAGCAACACTATGATTTTTCAGAACACCAATGACAAGAAAAGGCCATGTGTAGAATTATAAATGTTGGAAAACTGAGGAATAACTAAGAAATCAAAACTAAGTTCACGCTTCTATATTCCCATTATGAATAAAGAGAAGAGATCATGCTATGCTAATGCATGCTATTTAGATTCTGAAATGTCTGGACAGCATTTATCTTCCTCCTCTGCTATTTTACTTGTAATTTTCACATGATTATCCTCTCAGAATTGTGCTGACACTCACTGGAAAAGGAAGAATAAAATATCACGAGAAAGGCCTTCCTTACTAAACTTGAAGAAAAACCTTGAAGCCCTTGTATTTGTTTGTTTTACCATTGCTACACATCCGGAAATAGAAGCTCCTCTTAAAAGTGAACTAAACCTTCAACCCCGGATGTTTGTCAGTAACTGTTTCTTGTTATTATTAGGTTGTTATCCAAAGACTTAGCAGAGTTTTCAGCAAGACTTCAGTGCTGCCCCGCAATTGAAACCTTCTTCACAAAGTACTTCACTGAGGCAGCACTGCCTTTGCCCTGCGCCGCCAGGCTCCCGACAGAGAGGTGTCCTCAGTGGCTCGGACCCGAAGGCCGGGCAATGCAGGGAGGGAAGGTGTCGGTGAAACCCTTCCCCTGCTGTAGCCGAGTCATTGCTCAGCCTGCCCCTAATGCACATCTTTGCAGCCCGTTTCTGAAGAGCCTGCATCACACCCTCCACACAAGCCATACCTGCCTTGCTAAAGTGGAAGGTCTTCCGGACGATAATCCACTTACATTTGTTCTGCAGCTGAACGCTCAGCTTTCTGCTGGAAATAAATGACCAATATGTTTTCAAGTGCCGTGGTTCTTTTTACACCGCATCCTCTCTAATTCACAGATTTCTGTATATTGCTATGCTTCTGTTACGTATTGCTATGCTTTTGTTACATATCGCTATGCCTCTGCCCAGCCACCGTTATTCCCGGAGCACGCTCCCTTGTCCTCCCTCAGCAGAGGAGAGAGCCCTGCTCTGTGGGTACTGGCACAGCCGGCACATCTCGGCACATCTCGGCATGTCTCTGCACATCTCTGCACCATGGTGACTTGATCTCACCTGCGCTTCCACTGTCTTACATCAAAATCCCAGAGAACAGGGACTCTTTCTACCACAACCGCAAGGTAATTGCAGCGCTGCCTCATTTCCTGAAACAATCCCCAGGTCTCTTCAGATTACAATCATATCCCTGCCAAGCTGATTCAGCTAATCAATCCCCAGCGCAGCGATAGCTAAGGCACTGACTGCACTCCTATATGCGGGAGCGCTCTGTGCCTATTGCCAGCTCTGGAGAAGCAGGAGCTGTACTTTGATTAATTTCCTGAGTTTGTATCGCCTACTTCAATCTCTTGGAAAGGCACAAGGCAACCTTAAAAGTGAATTGAAAAGGTGTTTTGTTTGTAATCTGTTGCTGAGATATTCCTCAGTATGCAGCACTGAAACATATTTCAAATAAAATGTTGAGCTTTCATCAGCTGGAGAGGTCAAACAACCTTTGCAGCGCATACGGCTGCAAAGGCAGTGGAAGGGCTGATTTCTCAGTGATGCTTGTCCTGTGATTTCAGTTAGCAGTCATTTAACATATCTGAAAAATATTGAGCCTTTTAAAAGAGCACAAGCTGCTTTCTGATCCTGCTGCTCATGTATCTTCCTTTTCTTTTCTTCAGACAGGCAAAAGAGACCCTCTCGCCCCTTCCTGCTGGAGCAGAGAAAGCATCAAGCCTTCAAAACCTGCCTGTGACCAACGGGGAATCTGACACAAGGTTTGTCCCCTGACAGCTGCTGCCCTATTGAAGCATCCTTTGCAGAAGGCACTGGAAGAGAGGAGAGAGCCACGTGCAGGACCCTGCTCTGCTGAGCTCCGGTGCTTTATCTCAAATCACAGCCTTTGTATCACAGGAGCTGCTCCCCAAGCTTTTGGCCTCTTGACAAATCCTATTCAGTAACATACACTAAATGAGTGCAGGTTTCCTGATAGTAACAGCCTTTTCTAGGAATTAGAGCTGAGGCTATCAAAGTTATAATTCTTCACTTAGAGAAATTTGATAAGAATAATTTTTTGGTCAGGTCTGGTTAGCGCTGATTTGCAGGCATGAGTGCTGCAAGCAAAAATCTATTTAGATAACCTAACTCACCGGCAATGAAACCTGAGGCTACATGAAAGCTAAATCTAGTCTTGTAGACCAATAATATGACATGTGACTTGCAAGTTGATTTGTGTAGTTCACTTAAATTTAGCCCCTATTTACATGTAGTTTTATATTTCTGGAATAATTTAATAAAACTAAAACCAGGACACAGTAATCTACCTTGTGTTAGAATTATTTTTTTTCTAACGCTGTTCTCCCTTTACAGGCAAAAGATTTCTGAGTGCGGAAAATATTAAGAAAATAGTCTTGTAAAAAGAGATTAGTTAAAATGCAAGAGTTCCGAATTTAGCCAGGTCACTTCCTTCTCTGTACCTCAGTTTCCCCATCTGTAAAACAATACCAGCTTCCCCAGTGAAGCATTTTGAAATGCAAAGGAAAGAAAGCTCTAATGGTACTGCCATCGGCTCTGTTTAATGTTAAACCAAACAACAGTTAATTCATCATATGGGACTTTTTTTAAAGAGTAATATTTTCTCCTACTGGAGTAGATAGATGTGTGAAATGCAGTCAGAATAAAATTAGGCAAAGCATTGAAGTCCAGTGTCGCTGGCGGTCAAATACCTACTGAGTTTTCATACCTTCTTTCAGAAGCTGAAATTCAAACATTCAATATTTAATATCTGACTATAAAAAAGAATTAACGGAAATGTTCTATTAACTGCAGCCACCCTGTTCCTGTGAATGTTGATGACTAAAGGACTTTCTACATTTGCACTCTCGTAATTTATTTGAAACACTTTTTTTTTTTTTTTTTTTTCTCAATATTGCCTCTCCGAAGTGTCTTCAGGAGTCACACATTATTTCAGAAGAAAGTTGGGAGCTTTGAATACAGCAAGTGCCTCGAAGCAGGTGATTTCAGAAGCGCGGAGGCCACGTTAACTGGAGTTGTTGCTATTTTTCCACACTACCCCCACTACTGTGTGTAAGTTCCTGCCCAGACCTAGATCAGCAGCCAGATTTTATGACATAGATATGTAGTTATTAATACAAAGTAGTTGTATAAAAAATATGAAAATAAACATCCAATACAATAGAGGCAATGAGTTCCTGCAGCTTAACAGGTCACACAGGTTTGGTGACCTAAGTGAATGCAAAAGGTCTGTGTGAAACTGGCTCCAACTACTGAATATACAGTCGTGGTATTGTAATACTGAGAAAAAACCCCACTGTTTGAATGTGAATATTGTTATGAATATTTTGAGGCTATCAGTCTCCACTGTGTATACACTGTTTCGAACGTGCTTATGCAGATATTAACTCCGCTTTCTGGTTGCTGTAGACATCACTGTCCCATACAAAAACTCATGCAAACATGTCTTTGGTAAATATGATTATTGCCGTGATCTACAAACCCCACATATGATTGTAAACTTTCCTGTGGTCATGATGGCAGTGTTGCCTTGCCTCTGAGAAGAGGAGAGACACACTCTGAACAATTGTAAAAGGCAACATGAGCCTATGGGAAAAAGTGATTAGAGGGAAAGCCTTTGATTCTTAAGTAAAAGTTAACTAATCTGAAGGGGGAAATAAGACAAGAAAATGAAAATGAAGCTGAAGCTTTATTTGAGATTTATGGCACTATCTGTACTTAGCAAGGGTCTTGCCATTCCAGTACAATACACTAAGTAACAGCATTTTATTTCATGCGCTTGTCCTTTGTCTCAAGGACAAGTGCTCTTCCCTAAGTAATAATGCCATTGTCGCAGATCAATTGTTTTCTCTGACAGCTTCTTAATTTTTTTCCTTGGGGCTTTGGACAGGATGACTAAACAGAAATATTTCTATCAATTTCATCCTTCCTGTGAAGCCTTGATAACTCTGTTACAAAGTTGATAGAAAACAAGATATGAAAGACAGACTTTTTATTTCTCTCAGTAAAAGGTGCCTGGTACAGCAAAGTACATTTTTTTTCAGAGTGAAAATCACCCCTGCTCAGGTCTGGTGTTTAGTTTTTGCTTGTGCAATTTGTTTATAAGCTGTATTAAATATTCGTAAAGCTTGCATCTGGTCTTGTGCTTCAAGGCAATAAGGAGAGAAAATGTTTCCTCTTCTCATGATTTTCAACAGGTTTTGGGTTGTTTGTGTTCTGTTTTGGTTTTTTTTTAATTTGAATAGTTCTTCATTCCACATGTTTTTTCAGTTGTTTGACTTATTTCAGAAGCTCCACAGCTGAAACTGTTTTACCAGAGTAGTACAGCTTGCTAAAATAAGTGATTGCTAATATATAATCTTAGAAATTAGTCTAGAAATAGTCTGAAGAGGTGGAAGTAATTTACGTGCTTCTGTGCCTGCAGCTTTTCAAAAGCTCTTGGGGAGTTAGATGAACGGGTTTGGCGTACAGAGATCTGCTTCTCGCGTATAGGGATCCCCCCTCTACCTAAGCACCACCCGAGCCCCCGCTCTTCCACCTCCCTCTCTGCCTAAGGACCATCCTCTTCTCTGTTACTGCGCCGGATTACGTGCTGTCACTGCACAGTTTTAGCTCAGAAGAGCACTAAGGGTGATTTGATGGCTGACCAGACCACTTGCCCTGTCACTCAGGACATTCTCTAAGGCAGAAGAGTCCTTTCCTTACCATCCCAGCATTTGCCCCATTACAACCAAAATTCAGTAGAGACAAAATCACTGGCTCTTTGGGCTTAAGCCACAATACACAGGCTTATCCAGATAGCTTGGAGGAATTGCTTGGAGAGCTCTGTCACTCATGAGAGTCATGTCCTTATGTGAAGCCCACCAACATCAGTGCCCTGCAGCTGCAGCTCTCAGCGTCCATCACGTTGCCTTCTTGGTAGCCCCAGCCCCAGGCTTCAGGCACCTCCATGGGGACTGGCCGAGGCCAGACTGGGAAGTGGGCCCATGGGTGAACCTGGCTCAATGGGGCCCATGGATAGGCCAGGCAGGGCCGTGGGGAGCTGGAGACCATTCCTGCTGATGGCCCCAGTGGGCTGAGAAGGGGTCCTGGGCCCTGGACAGGTGGAGGGAGCCCCAGGGGGCAGGAAGGGGTGGTAACGCCTGCAAATGCCCTCAAGAGTCCTGGCAGCATCTTGCTATGAGATGGTCTCAGAGTTAAATACCCCTGAAACAGGAGACCTGCCTCCAGCAGCTCACACTGACAATATGGGCCCAAAAATGTTTGTATTTTTGATTCTTTAATGGTGCCAGCTCTGGAGGAAACCCAGAATCACTACTAGTGATTCACTAGTCACCACTTCTCACTCCCAGGTGGTCAGGGCTTCACTCCCAAAGGCAACGCCATGTAGGAGAACCCACCAGCAAATGTTCTCCGAACACAGCGTGACCACCCTGCCCAGTGTTGCTTTGCTTTGACACTCTGTGGCCAAGGTGAGGTTTGTCAGGCCTTTGAGATGGCCATGCACGCAGAGGGGAACTCAGCATCTGAGTCCAGACTCCAAGTACATCTGCTGTTGGGGATGAAGCGTTTGGCAAGGGTTTAGGCTTGGAGTCCTGGCTTGAGTCCATCCTTCCTTCAAACATGTAACTGTTTCACTGAATGAAAATCCAGGAGGTGAATTCTGCTATTTTTTATCTTGACATATCAGGAAAACATTTATGCAATTAGAAATGTTACTACATTTTCTCATAGACCATAGCATCCTGTGAGACTAATTAGCAAAAGACAGAAACCTCCCTAAAGATTAAGTCAAGAAGAAAGATGAAACGTTCTCTTTTTCTCTGCTTGTTTCCAGTGATTCAGCTGGAAATTTATCAAGTGGCAGGAAGATACAAAAAGGTAAGAATGATCCAGCTGTTGCATAACCCACAGTTAGTGGTGATCTTAGCTTTTATCACTTAGAATGTAGACTTGTTCATTCCCCCTCTCATGTACACATGCCTGGAAACATACCTTTCAAGCCACATTATGTGCAGCTGCCCGGTGAGGCCAGTACCTAGTCTAGGCTTACATGGCTTTATGTGTTTTTCTTGAAGGGCCTGAAAATGTTCAGTCCCTACCACTCAGAAAAGAAGCAAGAAGAGTTTGGCTTTGTCCTCTCAATCTTTAAGAGAAATAAAGTGCACGAATGTGTATGAAAGTGATTCTATATAACATCTGCAGTTCTTTACTCAGGAAAAACTTAGGTTTGATTTAGCCGTGAAACCAACTTACTATTTACCTTTCCAAAAATGCAATTAGAAACATCTGCAAAATGATGGGAATGCTGTATGGAAGCCACAGGGAAAAAGAAACTGCACCAGCAGCAGCAATAAGTGATAAAGTCCATCATTCGCTCTGAAAAAGCATCTTTGAGTGTCTGCTTGCTCTCGTTATTTCCCTCCTCCTAGAAAAAAAAAGAAACACGTAGCAAATGCATTTATCATCCTTCATAAAAACAGAAATGGAAGATTAAGATAATGTGATTTTGCCCACATTCCATTTGATACCAGCCAACGGATACAGCTCTGCTAAGAAATGCTCTAGGAGAAAGACAACAGAGAAAGCTACTCGCCGATTTCCTCAACGTTTTTGATTGCTTATGAAAAATAAATATTTAATTACCAATCAGGCTTGGTTTACAAATAAGGAAGAAAAAAATGAAAAATTGCATAGGGTTTCTTAGGAGAAAGAAAAGATGGGTGGAATATGATCTACTTGGACTTTAATACTGTAGAAATATCAGGAGGCAGTGAACACCTTTGTACAGTACATCTTTGAGTCCTCCAACATTTTTAGGTCAGTTGCCATCTTACCCCTCTCTTTCCAGTCTGGTCTTAATTCATCATTCCCCATTTCTTCTTAGGGTCACCATTTGCTGGTGAAAGAGTGTGACAGCTAAGAACCCACCTCCAGTATTGCTCAAATTCTTCCAGCTCTGGTCACCTTACTGTATGCTGCCTTGATGCCATGTGATACCAAAAGCAAGTCTGCCTGTACTAGAAGAGAGGTGCCTGATGATAAATGTCACCAAGAATGCTGTAAAGGAGGGAGAATTGGGGAAAGTTATCTCATTGTTATTTATAAAAAATTAACTTGTTCTGCCTGTTTATGATCTGAGTAATGCTAACACATTGGAAATAATTGCTAAGGTATGTGATCTATTATTGTTTATTGCAACCTTATAACTAAACATCCCCTCCCTCTCTCCTTTCCTCTCTTCCGGCTTTCCACAAAGGTCTGGAACACTTCTACTAAGATTGTAATTTGTCAGTGATCAAGATTGAATCCACTTCATATTGAAGTATCTTGCCCTCAAAAATACTTCACAAGAAAAAAAGAAAAAAAAAAGGCCCAGTCCTTTTTTCTAAATGCATGAGTCATTATCCTTTATCACTAGCTGTGCTTTTGGCATTATGGATCCGTACACGAACTTGAAAGTCAGTCACTCACTCAGATCCACGAGTCAGCAGGTCCACTGGTTCCATGTGAGCTCTTGATGACCACTCTCAAAATCTTTCTAGCTCCACAAAGCAAGGCCTCTGCCATGTACTTATTGATCCTTGGCACAAAGTTGGAAATAAAACCATTGTTATACCTCATACACAACAAAATTAACATCTTCCTCATCTTACGTGTCTAACTGACTGGGATGGAGGACAGGCTCCAGTGAAAAGACAACAGCCTGACTTCAGATATGCTCTTGTTTTTGAAATCAAGCTCTTTTGTTTATTATCCTCGTTATGCTAATTACATAGAGATATTGCCCAAAGGTATCCCAAAGTTATTAGTTTCAGTAACTATGGTTCCCACTTTTTTTCTGACCCTTGCAAATTCCTACTATAGCACACAAGCCCACACTCCCCTCTTTGAAGACCAACTCAAGAAAACTACAGTTTACAACTTCTGTCCTAAGACACCAGAAATCTGCTCTCCTTTGTCATGAGCAACTGTCTGCTTGGGAAAACACACACTATAACTTGGACATCCCTTTCCTTTACTCACAGATATATTCATTTCTTTTAGCAAGTTCTCCAATCACATCAGCAGATCTTGACCAACCGAATAGGAGCAGAATTACTTCCCAGTCCTATGGTAACTAGGTAATTCGCTCTCCTAGTTTCTTCTGGTCAGATTTTGTTTCAGATTTCTCCATCTGCCATAAAGGTAGTGCTTTTAATAAAGATCTAAACCAGCCCCTTTCTGTAAGCCAAATTCTCTCCTGTCCCATCTCTTCCTTGTACCCCATGTGACAGTGAGTAAATCACAAAGGATTAAATAATTACAAACTTCCTGTAGCACAAGGCCAGCAACAAAGATGATTGTAAGTAATCAGATTACCTGATCATACATTTTTCCTTAACTTGCTGGACGATGAAGTGGTAACAGAGATAATATTTTATACCTTTTTGGTCTGCATCGCTGTAGTGTCTATGTGTTCTTATCTTTTGGTTTTATTTCTTACCCAATTTTTCTTCTGGTTTGAAAAACTACTTGTAAATATTTGGAAGAGCTATGGAGCAGATGGTTCACAATTAGATCAGAGGGCTACCCTGTGTGGTCCCTTTCCTCTCTCCAAAAAAAGAGCAGCTCTGAAACTAGCCTTTAATTAGATCCAGGAGTGGAGTAGGATTGCCTGTGTGCTCTGACCAGTTCCACGATGACTTCATTATGTATAGACTAGCTGTCAGTGACTTTAATCTGCCTTGCAATCCATCAGGGATTGTTTCTTAATAGGAGGATAATGTAGAGGAATTTCTGTCTCATGGTAATATCATATTTAGTCCAGAGCTACCGTATTGTGTAGGTTGCTTAAGTAATTGCCAGTGAATTCATCAAGGGAAATGAGAAGCAGTAAAAGGGGACTATTCAACATAAAGTGAAACTTATTTAATTTATGCTATGCAAATTACTTGGCAACTTTTTAATGATTTGTTTAATATTGGTAAAATTTTCTCCAGATGTGGTTTAATACATGGAGATTTCAATTTAGCAAAACGGTACAAAGAGGGAGAGGTATTCAGAAGTTTAAGGCTATGCCAAAGCATAATAGAAATGCATTGTACCAGAAGGGGTCATTCCCTCCTGTCCTCTGTGCTGAGGCAGCACACATAAATCTAGAGTATCTTAAAAAATCTATATTTTCTTTAAAAGCTTTAGAGAAGGAGATTACATAATCCCTTTAGTTGAGAGATTTCTCTCAACTCTGAACTCATAAATTCTAACATGAATTTATGGCTTTATAATATTTCCTTAATATCTGACCTAAAATTCTATCTTTAGGGGGAAAAAAGAGGAGAAAGTAATCTTCCTTGTAACAGACTTTTAAATTTTGAAAAACTGTAATCAGTCTTCCCTTTTTTAGATTAAATAAAGCTAAATTAAAGCATTCAAGCATTCTGTTACTTTCCCTGTGCTGAAGAAGAGTATGTGAAACCCACCACAATGTTCCAGTTTAGACATCACTAAAACTTAGTAAACATGAAATATTGTCCTGTGGTTTGCAGGAAACATTTTTGTTCATTTATCGCATCAGAAGATTTGCCTTATTTAAAATAGTATCACGTTGCAGATCATTGTTGGTCTGCTGTCCAACATACCTCCCGCGCTTTTCTTGTTAAATTGCTGCCTAGACAGGTTTTTGAATCTTGCCTTTAGGCATCTGATTTCCCCTTTCTGGATACAATGATTTACACTTACCTTTTCTGAATTCCATTGTGTTGATTTTGAGTCATTTTCCAGTTTAAAAAGAATTTTAGAAAAGCATTTAATCCTTGCCTCCAGCCTGCCACCCTTCCTAGGCTGGTATCATTTTGCAAATTTCCAAGCTGCCAGTGAAAATATTAAATAGAACCGGGCTCTGGACAGACCAAGTCTGGGTCGCTCCTGAGGGTCCTGCCAGTGTGAGAGCGTGTCGCTGACAGCTGTTCTCTGAATATGCTTTTTTACTGCTTTTAGTTTCAGATCACATCGATCTTATCTATATCCAGCTTCCCTAGCCTGTTTATGAAAAGAGGATGTGGACAGTAGGATCCGCTGTTCTCTCCTTATTTATGCTGAAAAAAAACCCGAAAATTAATTTGCTTTGGCTTGATTTGGTCTCAGCAACTTCACGGTGGGTGGATGTTTTATTTTGTTACTTCATTATCTCAGTGTTTACAACTTGATTACTTAATAATGACTTTCAGTAATTTTCTGACTGTTTAAGCTAAAATGACTGATTGAAAATTCCTCTGGCTTTGCCATATTCCTTTATTATGAAGAGGTACTTTGTTTGTCTTCTCTTTTGTCTTTCATGGTTTTCCAGTGATACTTGTGGTTCCTTCTGCTCAGTTTTGAGTAGTTCTTCAAGTATCCTAGGATGAATTTCTGAGGTCTTGCTGACATGTGTTGTTCTCATTCACATAAATACTGTGTGCTCTCGACCTACTCACAAACTCTGCATGGGTGCCTGGCTTAGGGAGAACACTTCATTATTATCTTTACTTTCCTAGATTTCTTCCCCAAAGTTGATTAAGCATCCTGAGTTCCCATTGAGGACACTAAAATTTTGGGTTATTAAAGATACCTCACAAGATCTGGCCCTGCTAGAATTTCTGTCTTTTAATTATATAGTGCAGGCTTCTTCTACAAGCATTTGAATATCACTAGCCTCTATTGGCAGTGTTGGGAGGGGAGTGCTTCCCATGCCATAGGCCTTCTCCCTGGTCTGTGAAACCACATCCAATGCCATTCTTAAAAAAAAATAATTTAAAAATCCCATTATATTCTAGATCGTCTGCTTAGAAGAATGTTTATTGGTTGTTTGTATTTATAATTTGTATGATTGCTCTGTTTACCATAGCATTTATGCCTTTCAAAAGTTATTAGATTGTCACTCTGCTATGTTCAGTCCCACTTAGTCATGCTTGGCTTAGTTCTATTAGCTTATTTGATGTCTTTGATTCTAAATCTTCACCAGCATGATCACAGCATACCTATTTTCAAATTATCACATTAATATCTCCTATTTCCCAGATTCCTTTACAGCAAGTAATTGACTGTAATCAAGAGTCTGAATGTTTTTGTGCAGCTGCAAGTTCATCTGTCTGCCACAAACTTTTTATTACAAACCAAGGAAAACAAATGAACAAAAACATTTGTTTTACAAGTTTGTTTTTTTTTTCCTGAAGGGCTGTTTCAATTTGAAAAGGTACCAGGTAAATTTAAGCTACACTCTCATGCCAATCATACATTACTGCCTCAAAAACTCTATCTTTATTATAAATTAAACATCTGCAAATACCCTGATAAAAAAAAGTGAGACAATGAAAATAGAATTTTGTTTTAAATTTTATTCAAAATTATATTTTAGACAAATTTCACCATTTGAACCTCTACCATCAAATCTCATATTAAAAGAGGAATTTTCTATATTGTTTAAGCTCCTGAACATAAATCATAGGGTCACAGGTCAGAGGAGATAAGGTTCTTGTTTAAATTTTTGACGTCCTTTTAAAAAGCCATTTATTTTCACCATATATGCTCACCTTGCTCTTATTTAGCTTCTAAAGCATGGTTGCTGATATCTTTGTGATTAGTTGGACAGACATCATATGTACAAATTTTCAAATCAGTATCTGCATGGATTCTGACTCTTGTGTTTATGGAAAAAAATGTTGCCATAAGCCACTTTTCTGTAACCCTTTATAATGAAAAAAAAAAGGAGTATTTTTATTGTTTAATGAAGCAGTGAAGAAACACTGTGCAAAAATAAGCTAGACTCTCAACATCTCTTTGTAATAGGTGACTAATTTTTTCAGAAGAACAAAAGAGAGAGAGAAATTAATCTGCCAGAGAGCAAGATGCTGATACAGGACACAAGGAGCCCCTGGCAAGTAAGAGGCATATGCATGGGTTCACTCTGCTACTGCAAAACACATTTGAAATGCATGTAGAGTTATACATAACAAATTTAAAATCAGTCTTGCATCATGAAGAACTCACAAAACTTTTGAAACGCCTCCTCAATACAAACAACAAAGAAATACTTGTCTTATTGATCCCATTTTCTCAATGTCAAATTGTTAGTACACTGCGTGGGAGTCTGTTAATTTATCCACTTAATTATCTACTTCATACAACGAGAGACCTTTTCCTGTGGCTTTTCCATTCCTCATTTTCCACCGTTTCATGGGATGGAAACAATTCAAACAATTCAAACAATTTTTTTGTGTGCATGTTGTGCAGAAAGGCAGTTTAGTGGCTGGTAAGACCTCCCGTGGATTAGAGCTATATGGAGTTTCTGTGATTTATTAATTAATGGTGAATTCTGTAGGAAATAGAGCACCAGCCCTTGGTCTTGAAGAGATCCGTGCAATATCAAAGTTTCTGGATCCAATGCTGTGAACTGCCCTCACATGAGCCTGTTTTCAAAATGCCCTATAAATGATACCTTCCATTAAAACCCTCCAGAGCACTTCAAGTTTGCTAATGTTGTGATCAGATTCCAAATGCCAGCCAGGTTTAATATTATTTGTTTTTCCTGGCATGATTCCTAGGACTAAGTCCACAGTGTCCTTTGTTCTTGTTAGTTTGTCAACTAAGCATATACTGTCCTCTTTCTCCAAGGACATTACTTTCATGATATCTGTGGCTCTTGGCTGCCCTTATTATGGGCTCAAACTTATTATTTTATGTATTATTCCTTAAATTATGGTAAGTTATTGACATTAAAGAACTGAATCATGAACTCAGAGCAATCAATTATTACCCTGAGAAAACTGATCCTACTATATTTCAAGCTTCATCCTAACAGACCTGTACTTCATTAGCTGTTATTGTCAGCCAAAAAATATTTTTTTTCCATCTCTCACACCTTTACATTCCTCCTTGGTTGTGAGTTTATAGCAATGGACATTCTTTACTTATTTTCTTTACAGTGGGAAAGCTTCAGGTCCCTCTTAGCTAGATGAAGACTGAGAAGTGCTATGGAAGATGAACAGAACTGAAGAACAGGCTGTTATTGAATGCTTCACCAGAAATAAAAAGTTGCTTTTTTATAGGGTTGGCACTTATTACAGCTTTTTATGAAAAATGATTTTCCCTAAAATTATGTGTGTCATCAGGTAAACACTCAACAATTCATCTGTGTTGACAAAAAAAAAAAAAAGGAATTAAGAACAGAGCAGAGACAAAGGACAGAAGAATAAATTGACCAAAATCACTGCGTGTCATAGAGAGTAGTGACAACAGATACCAAGTCCCTCTCCAGTGCACTGTTCTTTGGACCAGTCTGTCTGCCTGGCTCTTTCCCTTACAGTTAATGTAACATTACCTTTGAAGTCAAATATTTCAACAAAATGTATTAAAATCACATTAAAATAATATTTCTTTTAACAGCATCTATCTGCTTCACCTCTTGATGTGTTCTGTTTAATGAAATAACAAGGATGAAAAGCGTTAAATATTCTCCTAGAAACTTACATTTCACTGACATACCGAAAGACAGAACACAGTTTCTATCCTATAAATCTCCCAGGTTTACATAAATGCAGCTCGTAGATGGAAATTAATGCTTTATCCCTCCAATAAGGTTCAGTGAATTTAATAATTACTTTATCACAGATATATACAGTGATACATTTTTTAGTCTCATGATGTCTATAAAAACCAAATATAACCGTATCATGCTGGAGATAATAGGACAAAAAATATAAAGATTCTCAAACAACAGAATGAGACCCTATTGTACACATTTATGTATATTTTGTATTCTATTTACTCCAACTCTTTAGATATTATTCAAGGGCAGAATTTAATAGAGGTGACATGATTCATAGAATATACAAATGTAATCTTTCTTCAGAAAAAAACCCCAAAATTATATTAAAACATCTTCTAGTCACAAAAATAAGTGTTTGAACATGCCCCTTAAAAACCTCATTTCATCATATAACCTTTACTTGTTCATAATGCTTGACTAGCTTAACAAAGAAAGTCTTCCTAGAAAATGAAATAGAACTTTAAATTTAGTCCTTTTGGTTATACACATGAGCAAGAACTTAGCTAAATATAGCATACATTTCTTTCTATTTTCTCATAATCAAGAAATACCTGTAAGGTTGACTCAAGTTTTCTACGATCACCTGTTTTTCTTCACTGCTTACAAGCATTTTAAACTGGACGCAATAAATCTTCTCTTTATTTTTTTTCTTAAAACTCATTTCATTGGTCAAAGGGACGAATATGAAGAAAACACAGTGCTAAACATGAAGAAGTAGCAAAGATGCTTTCAAAAGTTGTCACTGCTTGTTTAAAAATTCCCACTGAAGGTGGGAGTAGTCGTATCCACAGTGTTAACTGAGCCATGTTACTTTTTTTCCTTGCTAAATGTGTGTCTCACAGGGCAGTACCTCTGGAAAATCCCCATAATATACAACCTCCTGTTTTGGAATCGAACCCAAATTATCCAGAAATACTTCCCTTATATTAGTGCAGTGATCTTAGGCAATTTTTCTTCTGTCAATCTCTTTTTGTACAGAATTAATTTCAAGAGGTAGCCAAACTGCACCTATCTTATATTTTAACATAAGTGTGACTATATTAAGTTTTCTCCAGCCACTTGAAGGGTTGTCAGTGGGTTATGTCAACTGGAGTTTGTAGTCAGATAAAACTGTAATGAGCTTAATATACAAAGGTGTATTTATTTGACCGGATGCCAGTCCCTATAAGTCTTCATTAAAGCCTTGTCCCAAGTAGTAAATTCTGCTTAAATGTTATTATAGTTTCAATTCTAACATAACCAAATTGATTTTAGATTCATTGTATTCTTTGCTTAATTAATGTGCAATCAGGTCACTCTGAAATTGAGTATAGAAAATGATAATGTAAAAAATAAAAAGCAAGATTATAAATCTGAAGATGTCACACGTAGGGGGTTGAGGAGGATATTACTGAAAAATCACCTGCTCCTCTCTGCAGTGTTTCTTGAGTGGCCTTTAGTACTTAAACTTAGTACTTAAGCTTTCCGTTAAAGAGAGATTTTACTCAGATACCTCTGTCTTCTGAAATAGCCCTAGCTGTTGGCTGCACACCTCCCTGTGAACTTTCCAGTGTTGCTCCTGATGTTTTTTTCTGGTATCTTTGTTTCTTATATTATGAAATATATGATTTGTGCACTCTTATCCATGGAAAATGGTAATAGTTGTACTTTTGGCATTTCCAAGCATTTAAGCACCAGACTTGTCAGCCAGCACCATCACTATCATATTTGATTAGAAATACTGAATATATTATTTGGTCACCTTCCATTCCCTTCCTGGCTCCTGTGAGCCACCTCAGCTGTTCCAGAGGCTCCTGGGAAGTAGATAAGAGTTCTGCAGGGAAAAGGTTTGGAGAAATTCACCGAGGAAGGCCAGGTATATGTGCTTGCCTCCATTGCTGATGTATATGAGAGTTCATCTAAATGGAAGCAGAAGTGGTTCCAACAATCAGATTATTATAGTGAAGTGTACAGAAATATAGGAAAGTAGTGTGGCATAAAGCTGAAGAAATGGGATGCTTTGAATGCTGCTTCAATAATTCATATTGGTACCTTCTTGTCAAGTGTTGTCAGGTCATAAAAATTCATATTTTTTCATTGCAGGAAACATTGAAACGTACATTTACTGGTAAAGGACTTAGTTCTGTTTGTGAATTGGTCTAGAGCCTAGATAGCTAATTTAAGACTGCGGATTTACTGAGGAATGGTAAGGCTGAGAGTAAGATGCTTCAGCCCTGGATGCTGTGCCGCCCATAGCCTTTCATGGCCCTCATTTGTGGTGTGATAATGGACTCCTGGGGGTGAGACCTGGACCCTTGGCCTCCACGGGAACACTTCAGTTCCTGGCTCTGTACCTGCTGTGTGTGAGCCAGTGGTCGCCACGCTTCCTCCAGCCCATCAGAAGGTTTCTGCTATCTGTTTCATATGACGTCCTAGTTGAGAAACTGTGGAGAGCAGGCCTGTCCACAAAATGTCAGGGTCTTGTAATTAAGCTGCTTCAGAGGGGCAGGAGCAATTCTTTCTCACTGAGATTTTCATCCTGAAACACCATCCTAGAGCTACATGTGGTCATCAGACCTTCTTTATGCAGCACCACCCAAGGAACTGGCTATTGTAAACAACTTTTCCTGTGGTTAACACACTCGGCAAGGATGCATAAAAAAAAGGTTTAATTTCTTCCTCTGACAAAGGGGAGTTAAAGCTCTTCTACTCTGATTGAAATAGTTGAATATTAATAGGGCCAATAAGAGAGAACAAAAGGCCTTCATGAGGGTTAGAGCATTTATGTAGGTGTCAGGCCATGTTTAATATTTTATAATAATTATCCACCGCAGCTGAGCACCAGTTCTCCCAGCTGAATGACCTTCTCTTCTTGTTCTTTGTGGGCAGCCCAGACTGCTTCAAGACTTTCTGAATCTAGCTGGCTAGATACGATAAAGACAGGGAAAAAATATGGAAAGTATCTGCAGAAGTGGGGTTCCTGAAGGACTGTGGGAATTCAAAAGTCCTGCTGCATCACTTCCACGACTTCTTCCTTATTGATCTCCTTAAGCATGTGGCGGCAACTGTCTTTCAGCCCTCCATTTTTGTTTTCCTGCCACTCTTTTTGTGGAGAAAGGAGGCTGTAGCACCTCCCAACATTCACATGCTCAAGAACATAGACCTCAAGATAGAAAAAAGAAAACTTAATTCAGAGAGTTGATTTTTGCAACAAGATCTGTCATACGCTTAAAATTGGAAATGTCCATAATTTATCTGATACTTAGGTACTTCCTTAAGTGTAGCTCAGATGTGCACCTGATAGATGGATAGATATAGATGTTGGCATTTTTGCAAATTCATGGAAAACCTTGCAAATCTTGTCCTACCATGCTTTAAGGACTCTTTCTCCTTCACTGGTTGCTTGCATGGGGCTAGAGGTCTAACAAGGAGGTTGGGAATGGTGGAGAGAAAGACCTGTTTTTTCACAAAAACCTATATTTGTGGATTGCACTGATGCAAAAATTAGTTCTTCAGCAGAGAAAAGCTGGTGTGGGAGAGAAGGGGTGAATCTTCTATGTTGACAGTAACAGCACATGAATGCTTCTTTTTGTCCTATGCTAAAAACGGTTCTTTTCTTGGGACAGTAAGATGCAGAGAGGTCATATCTGTCCGGGCTTGCTTGAAGGCAGGGGTGAGACATCATCTGTGAGGTGTCCCAAAAGAGGTACTAAAAATAATGGAGCTACAGTCCTCAGCAGAAAGCAATAACAGAGAACACGGTGGAAAGTCATAAGTAGCTAAAAGAATAAGAGGAGCTGCCATATAATTAACAATGGAAAATGTGCATTTTCCATTGAAGGAAAACTCAAAATTTGCATTGAGGTTGGAATTGGGCAACTGCCTGGCTCTATGGCAATGATGAACAAAGACAGCATTGGCAATTGTCATTTCAATCATTTTGACAGCTATGATTTTTGTCTAAAACTGGAAGCTACCGTTTCTCAAGCTGTCATTAGTGATTGTCACCTGGAAGAATCACTCGCTTATCGACTGAGAATAAAGGTGATGTTTCCCCCAGCAAAGCCTTACTGGTGTTACCATTCTCTCATTGTTTCTGCCCTTGTCTGTGCTCATCTTGACATTTATCTCATGCTTTTTCTATGCGAGATTTTTTTCTTATCTGTTACACTGCCTGTGGAAAATTAGTCTCTTTTTAATGAGAAACTGTGGGAAGGCGACTGGAAAATTATTTCTCTTATTTTTGCCTTTTTCAGAGACATATTCTAAACCTTACGAAACTAGCAGTGGTATTTAACCCATTCTTCCAGCAAATAAGTAGTATGAATTTTAAAAACTCCTACTATATTGTCCATACCAGTGGTAGAGATCTGAGTTAGAGACAAGATGAGATGAGAGCCCATATTATCTGTGAAACAAAGTCACAAACTTTTAGAGAAAGTTCATCTAACAAGCCAGAGACATCTCTTAAGTTGAGAAATACACCAAAATATATTAGCATCTTCAATAAAGATTTAACACATCTATAAAATGTGATAATCGTCCTTCTCCTTTTAAAACATAACTAACAAACTGCAATTCATTAGTTCACCACCTCCGTTTTATTAATCAGAGGCAAGCAATAAAAAAGAATTAAGATATTTAATTTTTAACAAATATGTTTCAAATGTCTTTCTTCTTTAGGCTAACTAAAATTAAACAAGTTTGATTTGTAAAATGTGACAAACCTATAAAACTGCATCAAGAATCAACATATTAAAAAAACTAAAGGCTAAAGGCAGAGTTTTCACACTTTGAATGTCACTGTCTTGCTAATAGCTCTTGAAACTGTGACTTCACAGCGATAATGCACTTTTTCAAAGTTACTGCCTCTAGCTGAATTCCATCCTGTTTCTTATTCACCTCAGTTCCCTATCACTCAACTAAATAACACCAGTAACCCAGAGTATTTTAATTCCAGATGTGAAAATGTAGAGATGGGTGCTTTTAGTCCAGCGTTTCCCTTTAAATGGTATTTTTCAAGGGAACAACATTTAAAGAAAAAAATAAATAACTCAAGATAATGCGCAACACAGTGCATACCACCATATTTTAATACATTTGGAACACGAAGCTACAAGAGTAGACGGAAAGCATTTTAGCTGCTGCCATTACTACTAACCATGTATTATTCACCAAGGCAAATTAGCCACGCTCAGTCCTGCACTTAACAGGTGCAGCTCCTTAATAGTTATGTGTTAGATACCTCACATCACATGGCTGATGTTAAGCGTTCAAAAGTGCTCATTCGTGAATACTACCTAGCATTCCTTCAGAAAATTACAGATTCAAGAAAACTGGGAACTGAAATTCATGTGCAGAAAGATATAACCATTAGAGCAGAGTTGGAGGCTAATGACTTCTAATCTTGACCCTGACACTGGCTTGTTCAACCTCCTTTGGTTTTTTTCCTGACCTGTAAAACAGACATAACATTTTACTGAGATATGAAGGTCCTTAGATACAAAACATTGACGAATGTAAAAAAGAACACTTATATGCAACATACATCTCTTTCTTCATGGTATTTCTGAATTTTTCCCCGTGGCACGTACAAAAAAAAAATATAGATTTTTTTACCCAGACTATAAATTCTCACATACATTCACACAGAACAAACTGAAACAGTTAGATTAACTCTGAGAGGTGGGAAAGAAGCTCATTCATTTTTGCTTGAACTGAAAAATAAATTTTACATCAATAACATATTGACTTGAAACGGAAAAATGAAAATTGAGTCATGGATTTGAAAACTGCTATGATTTTCATTTAATACATAAATAACTTTTATTAATATGTTTGTGAGCTATTTCGCAGTCTTTTGCACCATAGCAAAACCATTCCTATGGGAACAGTTACTGATTGTCTCTCAGTGTTAAACTAACTCTGTATCTTAATAGGGTTCTTATATTATTCAGATGTGCTAAATCTTCCTATTTGTCCGTGAACTGTATGCCTGAAAACAAAGAAGGACATAATATTTTGGTCTTTTAGGAGCATAGTAAATAATCATTGAAAAGTAAGATAGAATGTGTAATGTGCACATGTGTACAAAAATGTGTAAAAGAACTTAAAAGCACAAAGTGGTGGCTGTACGCACATATATTCAACTGCTAGTACGAGCTTTGAACAACTAAATAGGATATCAAATCCCAACCAATAAATGAGTCCTCAGATTTTGACCGTCCTACCCCTGCTGCTCTGCTGCAGGGAAGCGATGGCAGCCTGCATGGGGCAGGGATGCTGCCGCTCCCCGAGTTGCGGCCATCAGGAGCCAGGCGGGGGCATATCCTGGCTCAGCACCCAGCCATAATTACACTGTCTTTGCCAGAAGCAGTCCAGAAAATAGCCAGTAGACTAAATACTTCAGACACTCCCAGAAGGCACTGACAAAAAAACTGTCAAATGTTAACCAGGAGATGATCATCTTGTGGCTTGGCTTGGTCTGTGCTACGACAGAGACATGATAACCAAGTCTAAGAAGTCTGGTGAGGTAAGGGACCTGGGGTGACGTTCTCCACCTTGATCGGCTGCAAGTTCAGTCTTCCTTAGTCCTCTGCAGTGGAGTCGCCTAATTTGTGAAAGGGGAGTGAAATCCTTGTAACTGTGATGACATGAAACTCTGAATGTAAGCAGCTTCCTACGTTCATTGCATGCTTCATTTCTGATAATTTATGTGGTGATACTGAGGCAAGCATTATGCACTCTAATGTAAGAAATTGATTTGTTCATCCTGGTCTTACTGAGACATATAAACAGACCACACACCGAACTGCAAAACACGAACTGATGGATGATGTTCTGATAAGTCATAAGCCTTTGTAATACAAAATTACACAGACCCCCACCAGTGAGTTTATGAATGTTTTCTAAGTGTCATAAAGCTTTAAAAAAGCATGAATTAGGAAATAAAAATGCTATTCAAACTGGTAGAGCATTTTTGTACAGGTAGCATTGCTTGTCCAGTGAAACTGTGACAGTTTCTCTTGTCTGAAATACAATTCAATTTTTTAGGTTGGTTTACTGCTGGGACCTCACAGTTTTTATTCTACTTTCAAAGTTACTTCGTACATCCAACTAGAAACTTGGCACTTAGAGATGAAACATGCTCTTCATTGCATGTGGCTCCAAGGATTCTCCTGAGGGGAAAACGAGTCTTAAGAATGAGGCAGTGCAGCTTCAGGTGATGTCTGGGACGCAGGAGGGAGGTGTAGGGGACACTGATCTTCAGCTGCAGCTGAGGGATTCTTGGAGAAAACCCAGAGGTCAAGAGGGAGGTAGGGTTATGGTTGCCTATATTTAGATGACAGCTGTCAATAGGTTCCCTCAGGTAACAATCTTACCTGGGGGGGAGGGGCAGGTAGAGGAGTGCTGACAGGCTCTGCATTAGTGGAAATCCATGAATTATGCATTTTGAGAGTCTTAGTTGGCCTTTGGCTCATGTGAGGTTATAAAATCCAGCACAAATTGTTCCTTTGCAGGCAGTGAAATAAATATTCAGTTCTTCAAAAGTTTATAATCTTCTGTGAGTTCTGTATTTTCCCTCATTTTTAGAAATATCTAGGAAAATAGCACCAGAGGTAGAGTGAGAATACGTGTCTGGAACTACGAACACTGTGTTGTGATAATTAACAAATCTGAATCTAGAGAAATTTGCACAAATGTAATAGAGAACTTTTTACCTTCCTTTCTTCCCATCTCCTGGTGGCTTTCCCTCTACTGCACAGTGGTCCTGGCATTTTGGAAGCCCTTTCAATTATTGATTGAAATAAAGCAGTCAGGTTTGCCAACATTAGCGTCATATTTCTAAAACAAACTAAAAAAAAATTTATCACATCTTTGCATTTTCATTTCCTCATTCGCAAGGCTTGAGTTGCAGTTTATTTTAGGTGTTGCACTTCAGTTTTAGACGCTCAGTTTATTGGACTTGTTGTAAAATAATAACATATGAGTAATATATTTAATGGAGCATAGAATGCCTTTCCGCATGAAGCATGGTTAGAATTGGTTTTGTGAACTAGATCGCTCAAACAATGCTGTATCTAATATACACAAGGCCTGAAAGTGGAAGCTGCTTATGCTATTGAAATATTCTATAGCTGCCATCTTCATTTTTAAATACTCTGCTGACTGGGAGGGCAAGTGAAGTCTGAATCGCCTGCTAAAACACCGTCTTCATTGTTCTGCCACAAGTTTTTACATGGATGTGAAATTACCGCTGTGGTAACTACTGAACTTTTCATTTTGATAACCTCTGTTACCCTCTCAGGATTTCTTTCCCTGGAGTACCTTCTAGTTGTTCATAAGATAATATTTCATATTATCTTAATACCCTGGGTGGAAAAATATGTTTCCAGGTTTGATTCTTGGATGGTAAGATAACACCACCATTTAAAATAATGTTTCAAGTCCGGAGCAGATTTCAGCACGACGCTGTTTGCTGTTGGAGAGCTGGCAGCAATCACAAAGAGACAGTAAGAAGGTCGGGATTCTCTTATTTTGCGGCTAGTATGCCATGAGTGATAGCTACAAGACTTGAGTGGAGCATGCACAGTGCACATGCTTCTCTCACGTGCCCGATATGTTGGCTGACAGTGCGCGCTTCCTCAGAGACAGTAAATCAGAGCAAAGCTCGTTCTACCCGGGGAAGGTCATGAACACAATAATTCTGAACAGATTTCATTAAAATAGTGTCAGGAGCAGAAAAACTGAGGATTTTATGCACCTCTAAGAGTATATTAGATTTGTTAGAGACACGTGAGCAATGTGAAAGCGTGATCGTTAGCTAAAATGCATTTTTTTTCATTGAGAAATGAGATTTGGCCATTGGAGAATTAGAAGCAGTAACTATTTTGAGAGAGGGTAATTTATGTGTAGTCAGGCAGTTGACCCATCATAGACAAGGTGCTTTAGGAAAGAAGTGGAAGCAAATAGGATAGAATAAGTAGACAGTAGGAACAATCCTGGATAACAAAGGAAGAGAAAGGAAAAATCCATCAGGATAGAAAGAAAAAGAAAACTGAAGATGCAAAATTAATTAGCCCAAATCAAGGTAGATAACCCACATTATTTGTGTGTTCTCTTTGAATAAACCAGACTAGACTATTTCAGTTGGAAGGGACCTACAACAGTCATCTACTCTAACTGCCTGACCAATTCAGGGCTGACCAAGTTAAAGCATGTTATTAAGGGCATTGTGCATTAAGCACTGGCAGGCTTGGGGCATCGACCACCTCTCTAGGAAGCCTGTTGCAGTGTCTGACCACCCTCTTACTAAAGAAATACTTCCTAATGTCCAGTCTAGACTTCCCCTGGTGCAGCTTTGAACCATTCCCACGTGTCCTATCACTGGATACCAATGAGAAGAGGTCTGCACCTCCCTCTGCACTTCCCCTCCTCAGGAAGCTGTAGAGAGCAATGAGATTGTCCCCCAGCCTCCTTTCCTCCAAACTGGACAAAGCCCAAAGTCCTTAGCCGCTCCTCATAGCACATTCCTACCAGTCCTTTCACCAGATTTGTTGCCCCCCTCTGGATACACTGAAGGACCTTCACATCCCTCTTAATTGTGGGCCCAGACGTGCACATAATATTCAAGGTGAGGCCACACCAACAGTGAACACAGCAGGATAATCACCTCTTTTGACTGTCTGGTTACGTTGTGTTCGATGCACCCCAGGATGCGGTCTGCCCTTGTGGTTGCCAGGGCCCACTGCTGACTCATATGGAGCCTGCCCACCAGCACCCCCAGACCCCTTTCTGCAGGGCTGCTCTCCAGCCACTCCTCTCCCAATTTATACTTGTGCCTGGTATTACTCTGTCCTAGGTGCAGAACGTGGCTACATACAGGACCTTAAGCCTTCCTTTTTCATCAGTACACAGCACTTCCAAATACCTCGTCATGTTTGCATTGTTACAATATGGGAGTTGAGATTAATTAAATTGACTTCATGCATCCCATATTGTGCTTTCTCTGATCTTGTCAGCTTCAAAAGTGATCTAATCAAAGCATGAATATTACTTAGGAAGCCCTTTAGCTCTGCCAGCCTGGTCTGCCTCTTGAAGAATTTCTACTATTACTAAACTCTGTAAAAAAATTCTTGATTTTTATTTAAGATGAATAAAAATAAATGCAGGTTTTCAGCTGTTACTGAGTGTGTTTGAGGAACTTGTTGCTGAAAGAATCTGGAGAAAAGATAATGTAAAGTAGATGAGGTCACTGATGCTTTCCTAGAGGAAATAAAGCAAAATAAAAAAGTAAAACAATGTGATACCCAGGTTTTAGATGTAAGCAGAATGGTTTAAGATTTCTAATAAGGTGATTCATCAAAATAAAAAAAAATCTGGTGTGATGTAAATGACTGCTAATACCAGACAGTCCTGAGTCACACCTTCCTACCAGAAAACTGGATGACCTTATCTCTGACTTAGGTCTAGTGTTCAGCTTTGACACAGAAATATCTGACACAAGAAGTATAGATGGTTAGTCTTTTATGAAATTAAAGTCCCTGAAACATCATAAGGAAAAGAAAAACTATTTTTGAAACTACATTAACATACTGAAGAAGAGAATTTTCTCGCTATTTTTGCTCTTTTTGACTTCACACTCCTGCAATGAAAAGACCATGAGGGTTTAAAAGTGATGTTTTTTAGAAAGATAAACTATGTGCACAAAGGTCAGGTGTTCATTACTGTGAGTTACTTCTAACTAGAAACAGCATAAGAAATGAGACAGTGTGCAGTTTCCACAATATATAGTATCTATATTTCAGAATGCCTGAAAAGAATGTGCAAATTATGCATACGTCTATTCCTTTCAGAACTGATAGTAGTGAATAATATTGTGGGGAAAGTCATACAAAATGATGTACAAGCTAAGAAATACATTTTCATATACAAGACAAAAAAAAGCATCATCGTTTGAACAGGAGAAAAATGGGCTTCATGAGCGGTACCACCAACTTCAATCACCTGTTCAATGAGCTTGCACTGTTACACATCATGAAGGGCCACTGGTTACAACCCTAGAAAATATGCACTGTACAAAAGACCTATTTCATATAACTCTCTGCTGGAAATCATCAACCATTACTCCAGAATAAAGCAGACTCATCCACTTGATCTGGATACGCAAGAACAGACGTTTCCTAATTAGAATCTAATAGAAACTCATCAGCATTATGTATCTATTAGATTTGCAACAGAAGACAAATCCCTCTTTGATATCTCTTAATGTTATCAGCCGAGTATATTAGCAATTAGAGCACAGAAAACTTCAGAAGACTCAGTGGTAAAAATAAAATACTTCTGTTTCAAAATGGTAGCAGAAAGGGGAAGCTTTATGATTTCTTACCCAATATTTAATTTAGACCATATAGACCTACAAGCAGCATTAGAAACAGACAGTGATTTCTTAGTAAACATATGAAATATTACAAGATATTAAATATAACAATGCCAACTCATCAACATACATCACCAAGGGAGAATACTCTTTTTTTTAATTTTTTTTTTTTAACCTAACGTAGAAACATATGTAGTTTTAGGAAACGAAAGTTTATGCATGATGAACCAAGTGACGATGACTGTGTGGAAATGTAAGTAAACAAGTATTCACTGGTGGATTAGAGGAACATCCTTTGCGTACATAGATGCCTGAGAGGCAGGTGAAGTGCTACTAAGGGTATGCATTATGCACTTAAATGTCTGGGTTTTTTGCGCTTTCTGTGTTGCATTCATTGGACTTGCACATCTGAAAACCATTTAATTTAACATATCTTTTGACACTTGTACATAATGGAAGGAATACAATCCAAGGGACTGAGAGAGATTTTAGTGTGATTTGGTCAGACTGCATATTAAACCAACATCTACCCATCTTACTGCTGCTGTTTCTTCCCTTGAAGTCCATGCCCTGGAAATCACCATCATTATGTGCCTCTGGACAGATCCTAAATGTCTGCCCAAGGTGCGGTTTATGGGCTTGAAGGTAAAAGTTATGTTGAATAATGGCAAGCGTGATCTGAGCTAATAAATATTTTCAAATTGAATCTAGTATAGTATGTCCCTGACAGATTCATAATCCATAAAGAATTTAAGATCCAACAGATATTTTAAAATTAATTGCTAATGGTCAGATTGAATAACCTGATGTTCCGTTTGAGATGTATATTAATACTTTTGGCAGATCTACAGGCTAAAATATTAAGTTAAACATTTCCTCACCAGGATCTTGATATCTATACTACAGAAAGTAATATTTTAAAACTAGTGCCCCCATGTGTCTTTTTGGTCTGTTTTTTAAGTGGCAACATGAAAAGAGTAATGCCACTAAAATGAAAAATTATTGTAATAATAAAAAGCACGTTCTTAAGGCTATTTAAGAATGAAATTTACTTTCTTTTTAGTGCTCTTTATATGCAAGATATAAAGTTACTTCATATTTTGATAATGAAAATTTCCCTTAAGTCAACCTTACATAGATGAAATCAAAATAACAGACACCTCCAAGCAAATATCTGTCTTCCTCTCAGACTGCGTTACAGTCCTTCGCTTTAAGGACAGGTTTTAGGATGTTGTCCTAATTCTGAACAGTTGCTAATTTCCTCATTAATTTGTCTCTACAGTCTGCTTAAGATGACAAAAGATGAAGGCTGTCTAAAGGAAGAGAATACTTTTCAAAGCAGTATGACATTCACAGTAAATATTGTATTACTGTATGCCAGCTAAAAATCTAGGGATAAGAAATCAGTAGTGATTAAAGACCATGAACATATCAATTTTTTCCACTAAACTTGATGTATCAAGAAGTTGCCATCATTTGCCCAGATTTCTGTTGCAAAGCTTCGTAACGCTGCACTGCAGCAACTCACTCTTGAGGTGAAAAAGGCTTGGATCACAAAAAAAGCTGTGTATGAACAAAGTATTTACATCTTAGAGTAGAGAAGTGAAAGCCAACACTCTTTACCAGTGCTGCCCTACAACTATCTGTCTTCTGCAGAAAATACAGAAGCTATTGTGAGCTCAAGCTAGAAAGGCATGTGCTTTTGACCTCTCAGTGGCATGACGTTGGCCGTGCAAGGTGGCCTCAGTCTTATCTGTATCAGCTCCCATCCCTTAGGCATGCCCAAGCACTAGACCAGGTGTTTAGTCTCACAGATCACGTAGATCATGCAAAAGCTATTAACTTCCCTTCCAAGTACACTGCTGAGGCACTGGTGCCGCTTTAGCAGTGTTCACAGAAGATTTCTGGTTGCGATTGTGTTGCAGCAGCTTAGGACGCTCCTGCATGTGCCTGCACCCTCATTGCACCCTCCTTCTTGTCACCAGTGGTCCCTGCATCCCCACAGCCACCAGCAAAACCACTTGTGACAGTTACCCACCCTCATTCTGTCAAAGAGGTCTGGGTGAGTCTGAGTGCTTTCAAGAGGGAGGCTGTTGCTTGCTTTTGGTTGGGCTTTTTTTTCCTTTCCCACAAAGTTCATTTGACAGCAGCAGGTTACAGAAGGGAATGTGTGTGACAATGCCAGCAGATCTGACAGGGCAATAATCTCCAGTGGGGAAGTGGTGATAATTTGCTTAGGGATGTAGTGTTTTATCTTCTCAAACAAAACCTTAGATGCCTTATGATAGTGGACCAGCTCCTGCAGATTTGCAGGATTTGCTATTTGCAGACTGACATATTTCTGTCAACCCTTTCTCCTGCCCCCTCCCCCCAAAACCCCCAGTGGTATAGCAACATGTAATTGTACTGTATTATGATTTTATGTTTTGTAACAATTTTAGGAAGAATTACACTTTTGAGTCCCTCTAATAGTAATTTTTTGGTTTTCCTATCAAAATCAATGTGAGGATGTTTCACATTCCCTGGGGCTCCCGGTATTCAGCTCCCAAATTCCCTGATTGCTTGAGGAGGTGATAATATTAAAAACAGAGAAGAATTACAAGCTAAACCTAGGCTTTTAGTGCTGACCCTTCTGCACTGCATTCCCTACTGTGTCTACTGGAGATACTCATTAACTTCTAGTCTCTGATGCTGAAATGATATCAGAGGCGTAGGAGATCAAGCCAGAGTAGAGCCATTGTGAGGGATTTGCTTTCCAGTTTGGATTTGCATGTGTAGGAAGTTTGCTAGAAGTTTGGGGGTTTTTTTTGAGATGCAATTCTGATATCTAGCTGTACTGCAGAGAGCCTGAATCAAGATGGTGGTCAAACCCCAGAAGACACCACCCACACACTCATGGTCCTCAAAGCAGAAAGGAGGGCACTTTAATAAGAGTGAAAAAGCTTTCATGATGTGTCAAGTATGTCAGTTTTCTGTACAAAGTGAGAGCTGAGGCTTCACAGGGTAAATCAGTCCAACAAATAACAAAGGGCTCTTATCAACTTTGGAGTGAAAAGAAAAAGCAGACAATCTCTTTTTAAAGCATAGCTTTGATTCAAGTGAATCAATTAGTAGTTAATCACATGCTTAATTTTAAAAGACTGAAATGCAAATAATTGCATAGTGTTACTTGAATTGTTTTTAAATAAATTAATCAAAATTCCTGTCTTGGATAAGAGTCTTAGCTGATACTTCACTCATGCCCACATGCATTTTCATACTTACAGTTCTTTATGCTCCCTCTGATCATCTTTGGGCAGGGTCTGACTGGCAAGATTGCATGCACTAGTGAAAAAAAAAAAGAGCACAAAGGACAAGTTCCTCTAGCTGTCCTTAAGAGACTCTAGTACCAAAAAGGAGAATTTCCTCTTCCTAAATCCGATGAGCATGCATGACAGTTAAAAGAGGGTGATGCGTTTGACAGGACCGTTTCTCCCTCCTTTATTCACTAGGCATGGCAAAATTGGACAGTAACATTGCACAGGTCCTTCATGTTCAGGGTATCAGGAAAGCATCTGAAAAGCCACCTGGTGTGATCTCATGGGTGCCTCACTGTGAGCTGTATTGACATGACTCCTCCAGAACTCGCCCTCCTCAAAAAGCATCGCTTATGAGTGGGTCATAAATCGCCCTCTGGAAGGGCATCCCCACTAACTGTATAATATCCTGATAGAGACCCTGCTCACACCCCCAGTTTTCTCAGTTAGGTTACACAGAGTTGTTTGAAACTCCCTTCTTAAGGTGTTACTCACTTCAGATTTGGAGTCACTCCACATAATGCCAAGTCTTCTACTGAAGATAAATTTTATGCTCTGTGTATGACTAAGGTGTATCTATGGAGTATTGAAAAAAGGAGACTTTCAGGCCTGGAAGGACTACAGGTTGTTTCCCATTCTTTGTTACCTTTCAGTTCCTGCTCAAGACTGGTCTTTGAGAGAGACCAGTTTAAGAAACTGTATTGGTGCCACTAAACTACTCAGTTGCTGTTTTTCTAGGTAGTCAATGATTTGGTAGTTTAAGATAGATATGAATTTGCAATAAAGAGTTGTTCCAACTTGATGTTAGGTTTACTGATAAATTGCAGATTATATTTACTAAAATGCTATTTGAATTGCACTATTTTACTGTCATGAGAAACAAATGCACTATAAATACAGCTTCAAGAAACGCATAGTATATTGAGGATAGGTTCACTTAATTTGCTTGTTAAATATCCACGCAAACTGTAAACTATTAGCAACGTGAAAGCCTCTGCATTATCTGCATTTCTATTTGGATTTAGTGACGATGACTTTCTGTTGTCCGTGGCATTTCTTTTAATTTATTTGATTGTTCGGTTTTGTTTGTCTTTTTGTTTCCCCTTAACTGACATGCTTTCAAAATTTATGGTGTTTTTCTTTTTTAGGAATGTTGCTGAAGAGGTTTAATTTAAAAATGTAAACAGTGTTTCCCTAGCAGGCATAGGCAACCATGGGAAGGGCAAACCAGATACAGCTCCTGAAAGAAAGCTGGAAAGCGCTGGTTTTAGACCCAAAATAATATGAGAGATTTTGCATTCCCCAACATCTTTGACAGGTGAGGAAACCTCTACTAGCTCTTTCCTTTGCAGCAATCAGGAGGAACACTCTTTAGGTGAACCCCAGAGTTTTGTGGCTTTTGCTGCCTGAGTGCGCTGAATATCAGGTGCGTTGATATACCACAACATAACATATTGGTGATATTTAGAACCAGAGGACTGGAACCTGCTGTTGAACCTGCTGTTTTGAACCTGCTGTTCAGGAGCCATAGAGCACCTAGAGAGAATTTTGGAAAAAGTAAATGTACCGTAGCCATCTGGGATTGCATGTAAAATGCAAATTATTAAAACTTGGTGTCCTGCTGACCATATATAACAGAACACCCAACATTCTCCAAAACCTGTAGCATAGAATAATTGAAACTTCAGACAAATATGCAGTAAGGTACAGTTCATTACGTCCAAAAAAACATCAGATTATCTAAAATATGTAGCTTTTTCTTATTTTTGGAATTGCTGTTCGCTTTATATGTCATAGCAGAAGCCTTAGCATTTATGTTATAAATAAAGTAAAAACCCAAAACTGTAGGGTTTTTTTTTTCATTTTAAAGGAAAAGTTATTATCTTTTTTAGGTGTATATATGTGTGTACTTATATATCACACATAGGCAGGCTAATTATTCCAATAATAATGATAATTCCAGGAGCTACAAACAGTGGCTTAGCTTTACAACCATCACCTTAGTTCTACTTTCAGGCCTTTCAGGAATTGACCTTGTTCTAAAAAAAGTCAACATGAAGACTGAGAATCTTTTTTGGTATTTTTGAGTTTTGTTAGTAAAGAAGCGTCTCAACCCTTCTCTATCCATATTGATACGTTACCCAAATGATATCATAGCTTGAGAGAATTGCCTGTAGCCAGAAAAACATGTCTGAAGTGCACCAACTTCCCAGTTGCTACACCTAGTCTCTCTGTATGTCACTTGCCCAGAGTGTGTGTGTACACGTATATAACAACATAATCTGGTTTGTAGATCTGAAACAGCTGAGGTTCCTGGGACAGGGTGGGTTTTTTGCAAAATAGCCTTTATTGGCAAAGGCAAAGAAACCTGATTCACTTCTTAATAGTTTCATGTCTTCAAATGAGCTTGGCTTTCAACTTCTGTACTGTCATGGGATGGACAGTAGAGATCTTTTGACCGCTAAAAATTTTTCCAGTAGCATATGCAATAATAAGAGAGAAAAGAGATGATGTTTACTGGGTCAGAAGCTGAACTTGTGCCAACAATGTTGTGTTGTTGCAGAAAAAAAACTCACATATGTAGACTGCTGTTAAGTAGGAGCTGCCAGTAAGACACACAGGTAACCCACTTTTCAGGACTGGTAGGACGCAGTGGGAATACTGTGTCCAAGATTACGTAGTACGTCTCAAGAGAGGAGTTGACAAAGTGAGAAAAACCAGGGGAGAGCCAGAAGAAAAAATCAAAGGTGTTGGAAACACAAAATGGAAAAAAAAAGAAAAAAGAAAAAAAAGAAGCCGTTACGTAAGACTACAGAAGAGAATCTTGACAGGAGGCAAGACAAAGCTCTCCAATTATACTAAAGCTCTTTGAAAAAGCAAGGAAACAAATTGTCTGTTGACAGAAGTGGTTTAATCATTGGTTTAGACAGCAGCAGGCAAAGACTAGATTATATGCAGGAAAAACTAAATCTTTTTTAAAAAAAAATGAAAAAAAAGTGAGGTTGTGGTTATTCAGGTGGGCTGAGGGGACCCTCCTTTGCTGGATGGAGTATACCAGGAAACATCTCACAGGAGCAGTGTAGATAGCTGATCCTGCATTATGGCAGAGGGGAATAGCAGGTAACTTCCTGAAGTCCTCTCTAAACCTTGTTCGCTCTGATCCTCCGAATCTATGTCTTAGTAAGGAAAAAGCAGAGAGGGACTGAACCACAACAGTGTTCGTTCTGATCAGAGGAAAGACTCAGGGTGTCACAGCCAACATTTCCAGCATTTGGCAATGAAGAAATCAGAAGAAAGAGAAGGAATTGCTCGGTAATTGCAGCCCAGAGTTTGAGAAAAATAAGCTGTGGCTTATTGTGGCAGTTATGTACCTAGCCATTTTATCAGAAAATAGATTGTCTGTACTACAGGGCTCATTCTTAAAGTATCGTTATTACCCCAGAGAGAAAACTAGAATCATACTTCTGCATGTCCTTGCAATTAATTCCCTTGCTATGTTGCGTACTCATGCCATCGGTTACGACTTGCTGCTGAAGCTCACAATCACCTTTCTACAGAGCAAATTTATGTCATGTTAACATAATCTCTCACACAAATATGCCTTCTTAAGCTGGCAATACCTGAATATCTTCAGCAAACACAAGAAAACAGCACGTGTGCTTCAAAACTCGTCTGCTGTGGTTTGTCATTCTAATTGTAAGAAAGTGTTATTGTTTAAATGAAAAAATAAATTGAAAGATTTGGCAGTGTCTACTATTGTTGCTCCTTTTGGTAATTTTGCCTTGTCCAGTGCTACCAGCAACAGAGAACCTGTGCAAGAGCACTGTTTTGATGTTGAGAATACCTTTGACAAGTTGTTGGCAGGTGATGGGACATGGCCGGGCAGCCCCCTTGTTGGGGCTGGGTGGTGAAACCACAGGAAGGGGCAGGTGTAGCCTGATAGTGCTGGGCTCACACTGCTCATGGGGAAAAAGCAGGGATTTTTGAGTATTGGGAAGGAGTGGAGTGTATTATCTGACAGACAACTACTCACCTCTCAACTTTCAAAGAGTAAGCATACTCTCGGAGGAGAGGAGAGTCCTAATTTTTTAAATTCTCACATGTTAGGGAGCAACAGAAATTTCTGGCTATTAGTCTGTTTTAAAATGAAGGATAATGAAATAAAATTTCAGAGTAAAAGAATCACAGAACGGTTTGGGTTGGAAGGGACCTTAAAGATCATCTAGTTCCAACCCCCCTGCCCTGGGCAGGGACACCTCCCACTAGACCAGGCTGCTCAAAGCCCCATCCAGACATTCTAAATAAACCCAAAAGGTGATTAAAAGTCACCTGTGCCTACCCATTTGAAGGCAAAAGTATGGCAGAAAGGAGGCAGTCACCTAGGGGTTTTTTTGTTGTGTTGACCCTTAAATTTTGAATGGAAAATGGCATATTGCATGTGAATATAAATATATGCATATTCAACAACATTATGCCACAAGATTTAAACACTTGCAATTTATTGGTGTACTTTTTCAAGTCACTTGAGTCACTTTACCTCAATCCTGTCCTGAGAACATGTGAATTGAGGACAGCTGTGTGAAAACCAACACCTTCAATAAAAAGTTCATGAGTTCACGACTGGCAAGTTCAGCAACTACTTAACAGCTTGCCCTCAAGGTACAAGAGAAAAGTGAAGTAGTTTGAGTTAACACTTTCTTTTATATTGCCTACAAATGTCTTGAAGAAATTAAGTATGTTATAATGAGCTAGAAATTGGAACCTGAAGTGAAGAACATGAAGGGTCATGCACTAGTGTGTGGCTTAAAAGCGTTTCTAATTTCTTTTTCTCTCATTTTTGGATAAGTAAACATATTTAATTTTTAAAGTGTATTATATGTGACTACTTTATAACGATTTAATAATTAAAATAGAGAAGGAGCCAGATTGCCTAGAAAACTCAGGGGTATTTATGGTATTGCCTCTGATTTTAGTGTTTTTTTTAATTCATTTGGCACAGTGTTTAAATTGCTGATTCCTCTTATTTAGAGATGTATGATGCATCTTGGGGGAAAAAAAGCATAATCATGTTATACTTTTCTTCTTCATAAACTTTACTATCTTTGCAATTTATGTTGCATGAGAATCCTTCCTTGTATAAGTTCATAACAGCTGCTGACTTTCTTTTGATAGATCAGTAACTTTTCAAAACCAAAATATGAGTGAAGGGTGCATTATCTAAAAACCTATTCAGAAAAAGGTGTCTCCTCAACTGAAAGTTAAAGCCCACACATTAAAAAACATTGATGATCATAGAATCATAGAATGGTTTGTGTTGGAAGGGACCTTAAAGATCATCATTGCAACCCCCCTGCCATGGGCAGGGACACCTTCCACTAGACCACGTTACTCAAAGCCCCATCCAACCTGGCCTTGAACACTTCCAGGCATGGAGCATCCACACCTTCTCTGGGCAACCTGTTCCAGTGCCTCACCACCCTCACAGTAAAGATTTCTTCCTAATAGCTAATCTAAATTTCCCCTCTTTCAGTTTAAAACCGTTACCCCGTGTCCTATCATTACACTCCCTGATGAAGAGTCCCTCCCCATCTTTCCTGTAGGCCCCCTTTAGGTACTGGAAGGCCACTATAAGGTCTCCCCGGAGCCTTCTCTTCTCCAGGCAGAACAACCCCAACTCTCTCAGCCTGTTCTCACAGGAGAGGTGCTCCAGCCCTCTGATCATCTTTGTGGCCCTCCTCTGTACTTACTCCAACAGGTCCATGTCCTTCCTGTGCTGAGGCCTCTAAAGCTGGACACAGTACTACAGGTGGGGTCTCACCAGAGCAGAGCAGAGGGGCAGAATCACCTCCCTTGATCTGCTGGCCATACTTTTTTTGATGCAGTCCAGGATGCAGTTGCCTTTCTGGGCTGCAAGCGCACATTGCCTGGTCATGTTGAGCTTCTCGTCCACCAGCACCCCCAAGTCCTTCTCCTCAGGGCTGCTCTCAAGCCATTCTCTTCCCAACCTGTATTTGTGCCTGGGATTGCCATGACCCAGATGGAGGACCTTGCACTTGGCCTGGCTGAAATTCATGAGGTTTGCATGGGCCCACCTCTCAAGCCTGTCCAGGTACCTCTGGGCATTGACCACACCACACAGCTTGGTGTCATTGGCAAACTTGCTGAGGGTGCACTCAATCCCACTGTCCATGTCACTGACAAAGATGTTAAACAGCACCGGTCCCAGTACTGGCCCCTGAGGAATGCCATTCATCACTGGTTTCCACATGGACATTGAGCCATTGACTGCAACCCTTTGAGTGCGGTCACCTAGTCAGTTCCTTATCCACCAAGTGGTCCATCCATCAAATCCATGGATGGACCATGGTGAGCAGGATGTCACGCAGGACGGTTTCAAGCGCTTTGCATAAGTGCAGGTAGATGATGTCAGTTGCTCTCCCCTTACCTACCAAGGCTGTGGCAACATCGTAGAAGGCCACCAAATTTGTCAGGCACTATTTGCCTTTGGTGAAGCCATGTTGGCTGTCACCAGTCACCTCCTTATTTTCCATGTGCCTTAGCAAAGTTTCCAGGAGGATCTGCTCCATGATCTTGCCAGGCACAGAGGTCAGACTGACCTGTCTGTAGTTCCACAGGTCATCCTTTTTTCCCTTTTTGAAAATGGGGGTTATGTTTCCCCTTTTCCAGTCAGCGGGAACTTCACCAGACTGCCATGACTTTTCAAATATAATGGAAAGCAGCTTGGTGACTTCATCTGCCAACTCCCTCAGGATCCGTGGATGGATTTCATACCGTCCCATGGACTTATACACCTTCAGGTTCCTCAGATAGTCTTAAACCTGATCTTCTCCTGCAGTGGGCAGTTCTTCATTCTCATAGCCCCTGCCATTGCCTGCTGCAACTTGGGTGGTGTGGTTGGAGCCCTTGCCTGTGAAGACCGAGGTGAAAAAGTCATTCAGCACCTCAGCCTTCTCCATATCCTGGGTGACCAAGGTCTCCTGTATGATACAATATGATACAATAATATGCTTCCCCTTTCTCCTTCTTAGTAACTTTCATAATTTTAGTATTTAGTAGGTGTTTTTTGGGGTTTTTTTTTCTTCTTTTTTTAAGTCTAAGTGCTTAGTGTCTAGTTAGTTGTATGTCTGACCTGACCCTTGTCACCAGCTGTGCCATGTCTTCAACAGCTCTCACTGAACTCTCTAAACTCCCATCCTTTTACCTATGCTGAAAGTCAGGGCCCTTTAATATGTGTTTTATCAAACTTTAAGCGCAGCTTTAGTCTCTTAGCATCAGTCAAAGAAAAAAGTGAAGCTAGGTAAGAAAGCACATGCCTTGCTCCATAGTCTGCTATTTCCCCTCTGTAGAGTGTGATGGTTTGATAGTTACGGTCAAATCAAAGGATGAAAACATATGAAACTGTATATAAAGTAACAGCTTGACATTTTACCATTTTAGTTTTTACCTTTTTTCTCATTTCTGAATATGAGCTCTCTGAACTTCACTAGCTGTAGTGCTAAGTTGAAGAGTGGGCTGGTAAGACTGATATTACAGAAATGTATTCCTTAAGATCCTTTTCTTTTTGTTGCTGTTTTATATCTGAAATCCAACTAGTTCTGGTGGGTAGTGTGTGAAATGTAGAAAGGATGTTATTTTGATATTATGGACCACTAAAGGAAGAAGATCTTATACTCATGGAAGCTGATTGAAGGTGCCCTTCAATCTGATAGTCCTAGACTTTATATTGGAAGTTTTTTTGCTGTATTTAAACTGTATGAAGCTACAAACCAGCTCAGCAGCTTATGTTTGAATATGGCACACAAGCTGTGGAACTCAATAGCTTACACAGAATTTCACATAAAATTCTGTTTTCTGGAACTGGAAGAAAACCAGACAAATGAAGAATTACAGATGCTACTGGCAGGCTTACTGGATCTATCCTTGTCCAGCTCAATGTATGTGGGTTTTTTTTGTTTTATTTTTCCTTTTTTCTTTTTTTTTTTTTTAGTCTGAATGGATTAAAAAGATCACATTTTTTACTGTGTTTTCTATTTGCATTTAAAATTGATCTTACAAATGATCTTGTTAAATCTTCATTTTTTTTCCCTAGTATTGGAAATAAGGAGAGTTTTATTTGTATTAATTGTAATTATGTATTCTCAGTTTATCAATACACTGTATGCTGTATGTTTTTCAGTAGGCTTAAAAAAGTAAGCTCTAATTTAAAAAAAAATCATAGAAATTTGACTAAAACACTCATAATGTTTCAACATTTGTAGTTTGCATCTATGCATTATACTCTAACTGATCTTGAATTCCATTTCATTAAAAAAATAAATATCTGGAATACAATCTAACATAGCAAAAATAGACTCAGAAAATGACTTATTTACTCACTTATGGCTGGATTAGAGCATTTGAATTCTCTGCAGGCTAGTAGCAACTGTGAAATCAGTATCCTTGGTAATAAAGTTGATGACCTTATATGAAATGTTGTGCTTTGAGCAGCACTAGTGCTTCTAAGTCTCAGTCTTTTATATGTGCCTACAGCTGAGACTGTCCCTGTAGATATGCTGCAGTTGCCACTTGCTCTGCCAAACAAAGCCTGAGGCTCACAAAGCAGCAACTGGAAATTTTACATACAGCTGAATTCCTAGAGAGTTCAGGAAAATACATCTTGATATATGTTTGCTGCATACAGATGTGTTTCTGTAATGGACAAAATCAAAATAGCTAAGGATTTCATAGTCATAATTCACCTAGATCCTATAGTCTCAGTCTTTTGCTTGTTCTCCACTGCCAGCTGGAATTATTTTCTATAAAGGTAATGCACTCTAAAGCAGAAGGACCAAAACTTTGTCTAATTTTGGAAAGTATTTTGTTTTCATCTGCAAAACATAGTATTAATATTATTTGAGGAAAAACAAGCATGTAAGCTCATCATCTTAATCAGTATTAGCACAATTCAGTTGAGTTACCCATGCATAAGGAGAAGAGATTGTTATGTGACTGGCATGATCTGGAGCTGCAAGTAGAATCATAGAATGGTTCGTGTTGGAAGGGACCTTAAAGATCATCATTGCAACCCCCCTGCCATGGGCAGGGACACCTTCCACTAGACCACGTTACTCAAAGCCCCATCCAACCTGGCCTTGAACGCTTCCAGGCATGGAGCACCCACACCTTCTCTGGGCAACCTGTTCCAGTGCCTCACCACCCTCACAGTAAAGATTTCTTCCTAATAGCTAATCTAAATTTCCCCTCTTTCAGTTTAAAACCGTTACCCCGTGTCCTATCATTACACTCCCTGATGAAGAGTCCCTCCCCATCTTTCCTGTAGGCCCCCTTTAGGTACTGGAAGGCCACTATAAGGTCTCCCCGGAGCCTTCTCTTCTCCAGGCAGAACAACCCCAACTCTCTCAGCCTGTTCTCACAGGAGAGGTGCTCCAGCCCTCTGATCATCTTTGTGGCCCTCCTCTGTACTTACTCCAACAGGTCCATGTCCTTCCTGTGCTGAGGACTCTAAAGCTGGACATTGTACTTCAGGTGGGGTACTATTAGACCCACATGCTATTAATATCACTGGAGCTATACAGTTTCTAGTCATATGTCTCTCTGTCATTCCATTGCAAAGATTTTTATTTTGTATGTTTGAAAAACAACTGCTGGGATGACTGCAAAGCCCCTGTATGCAATAAAGTATGCTTTATATATTTTCTATATTTAGCACCTACATTGTGCATTCATGTGGAAAACCCTGAGAAGTGGTCTGACATTATAGTTTCAACTTCTAATTAAAGAAATTTTTCGTGTCCAAAGGCAATGCATGGTCCTGGGAAGATGATAGTGTCACTGTGCACTGGATGTGGCAGATTCCACTGACAGAGATCTTCCTGCTTGTTAAGAAGGTGATGGCAACCACACTGTAATGGAGATTGGCAAAACTTGGGCATGAAAGAGCTAAATACATTTCTTGAGGTCACGCCTGACTTTATCATTTTGGTCACCTTTCCCTTGTGCCCTTTTATTTTCGGTTGTGGTACTCTTTCTTGATTACAGAACGTGTTTAAAAACAAGGATGTTTGGCAGAGTGTACGGTGCTACACAGTTCTGTTATGTGCCAGTTCAGAGAGATGTCTGGTTAGATTATTACAGACCAGCTTATGAGAAAGAACTATAGAAGGCATGTGTGAATTATACTGCTTGAACCAGAGCTAACCTGATGAAATGCTGTATTTATTTCTAGCTAAATGGAGGTCTATTATGGTAAAAGCTAAAATTATTGTGTGGTGGTCTCAAATCAGAAGCAAGCAGTGTAACTGCCATTGCAAAAGCAGAATATACAAGAAAACAATCTGCATCTAGTAAATGCTCAGAACCCCCCTTTCCGTAATTCAAAATAATGAGTCCAGGTTCACCTCTTTAGCTATAGTTAAGCACAAACCCTCGAATTCTTCAGAATTCAGAATATATGGGTTTGTTCCAGCAAATAACTTGACTCGTGACGTTTTCAAGAGACTTTTTTTAGCACAAATAGAAGCACAAAAGCTTAGGCTGTGCAATACTGGAAAGGACTTAGAAAGATGAGTCCTGCTCAACCCCTCTATACCTGGGCCTGCCTATACTGTGAAAAATATTTCCTTTGTCTTTTAAATGAAAATTTTAAACAAAGATTTTTAAACATTTTTATTGCTTCTAATTGTATAAAGGTATCTGGCAGTTTGGGGGTTCGTTTTTTGTCTTGTTTATTTTAATATATTTTTCCGTGCAAGGGGACCCACGTCTGTGGACTCAGAGAGTTGACAAATACAGTATCATATAATGTAACAATTTTCCGAAATAGGTATTTCCAATTGTCCTTAGGAAGAACATCATGTCTGATATTTCATATACATGTAGATCCAGGGGAGCTTAATAAAAAATTTTTGATTGACAGCCACACAATGAAGGAGAGCTGCTGGATCTGTAAGGAGTATGAGGTTTAGGATAGGGATTTGCAGGGTGCGTTCCTGAAGCACTGCTTTTCTGACAAACGCAGGTAATAGATTTTGTAACTCAGGAGTTACTCCTAGTGCAATGTCAAGCTTTACAGACTGAAATATTTTAATTAATTCTTTTTCTTCTTTTTTTCTCTTTTTTTTTTTTTTTTCAAGGAGGATAATGGCATGAACTCTCACAGACCTTCTAAATTTCATTCATTTTAGAGCCCTTTAAGTGGGAGGACACCAATGTATTACGAAAACTTCCTATTCCATTGAAAAAAGGAAACTGGTCTGGAAATAAAGGCTCATCTCTCTGCTCATTAGAGCACTTAGTAGTACTTTCACTATGTATACTACTTAAGATAATGGTTTACCTCAAAACAGCACAAGTAAATGTTGGTGACCTTTGATTTCTAATGCACCGTAGTCCCTCTCATTTCCAGCTGGGGCTCACTTGGCTTTCTTCACAAGCCGTTTAAATCAAATGTGAAGAGATCTTCTCAGGCATATGGGTAAGGAAACACAAGGCTTGACGCTTTTCATGAACATAACAAAACACCTGTAATAAATACTGGATTTTTTTTACCTAACTTTTCACTGGGAAAATTGCAAACACCTTTGCTATCTCATACTAGCTTAAGAGAATAAATAATTAATTTGATCAGGTTTAGTTTGGTTTTGTTGTCGGGTTTTTTTTCTAATAAAACTCTCTAGTAGTAATCTGAAATAATTAATCTTGACCAATAAACTTTGGAGTCCATAAGTTGAAGCAGCATTAAAGGAGAATAACACTGTGCACGTATGCATACATGGGGATGTATGGGGATACATATGGGTGAAAACCAATATGCCTAGTCCAAATAGACACACAGAACACTTCCTTGTGTCTAATTTTAAAGATATAAGTCAGCTAGTAGATTTAACTGGCAAGGTTCGTACTGAAAGTAGGTGCGTGTATGAGGAAAGCAGTTATCTGACACATAACTTGTCTGAATGAGCTGACAGTCGTATGTCCAGGTTGTGAAGGAGGAATGTCAGAATACATGGGCTCGGCAATCCCTTTAGAATTGCAAAAAGACTTAGGTGAGCCTCTGAAAAACATGTGCCGTGTGTGGTCGTACATATGTACAAAATGTCCCAGTGAGCTACTCCATTTTCCTCCCAAAGGAATATTTCATATCAAATGCTGTACGTGAATTGGTGGGAAGTTGTTACCAGCAAGAAAGTTGTTACCAGGTGTGCAAATCCAAGGAGCTGTTCAGGAGCTTTTAAAACATGCATTTTAAACTCACTTCCCTGCTGCAAGCTTAGTTTCATGTTGTGATACCTTAGGGGAAAACATGTAATGCTATCTTTCCTGTTCAACCTCATTAACAAGGAAGATAAAATATTTCCTACTATCTTCCTTGTGTTTTCGGCTTTTTTTTCCCCCTCCTTACTGCAAAAATAAGCTTTCTAGCAATTTGTTCCAGCAAATAACTTGACTCGTGACATTTCCAAAAGCAAAGCAAGTAAAGTTTCCTCCTACGGGCTTGAATGTATGGGACCTGCCTGAAAAAGCTTATAGCTATATTTCCTCCACTGTTTTAATCTTGTGACTTCAGTGGAGAACCATCACTGGTACAGATTTTGTCACATGGAAGTTTAAGACCCATAAATTGTTATTTAAAAATATAATTTAATAGAAACTAAGAATGAAATTGTAATATTGACCATTTGCTAAACTTAATGAAATTTCAAGGGGAATTATTTACTTACTTTTCAGTTTTGCTTATGAAAAGAAATCCTTTAATGGAAAATCAGACAGCCTCCCATGAAGAAAATGTTAAAACAGGTATCTTTTGAAGGAAGCTGCCTAGCAGAGCAGTCCTAAAATTAGTTAAAAACCATTCTCACTTAGTGAGAGAGAACTGACAATAAGTATGAAAAAATCTTTTCTTTCTTTCACTTTCTGGCTCCAAAACTGAAAACCCTGATATGAAATGCAAAGGTGAATATGAGGTGAATTACTAGATTATGGAGTCCTTGTACTTCAAGTGCTCAACACATTTACTCAAATTTTGACGGTAGGAGAATGAGGAAACATTCAAAAGTGTGTTTTTTGTATGCCGAGATAACTTGAAATACCTTCCTATTTAATAGAAACTTAACTTGAAGTAGATACATACATAATACAAAAAGATAGCGTAGACTAGTGTAGGCGTCCTTAAAAAAAGTAAATCAGAATACTAAGAATGCCAGGTAAAGTATATCTAAATTTCTTTTCAGAGAAGTCCCTTGAAATTAGTACATAAGTTCAAACTCTACTCGAGGGAAGCTATTGGAGTTATGTTCTGATTTAAAAACATAACCAAAAAACCCTAATGCTTGAACAGCTACTGAAATCCTTGTTCTGTTTTAGACAACGGGAAGATATAAAGAACTGTGCGTATGCTCTAATTTGCATATATATGAGTATTTTATGATAATTTTTATACCCTTTTTATTCCTACTTTAAAATTTATATACAGATAAAGTTGAAGGAAGGAATTAATAACTTCCTTTAATGAAAGGCAAACGGTATTTATTTACTTAAATCATTCTTCATTGTCTGACATGACGACATTTAGTGATGATGCATGTGGTTACTCTTGCTTCTCTTGACTGAAGTCTTCAGGTTTAGTGTTAGGATGTTTCTAGGACTTCGAGCATTTTATAACCTAACTTAATGTAAGGTAAAGATGATAAGTATTCACCATGTGGCTGGCAGTTTCATTCTGGGTGCGTTTTTAGCTTTCCTTACTGATGACGTTTCAGTAACTAATGAAAAAGAAAACAGTGATGTTCTTGAAGTACAGGTATAAATCATCTAGATAAATAAATTAATATAAAATTAAAAGGAAAATAATAGAATAGAAAATCTCAGAGGTTCTTGGTGGTCACACAGTCAGTAAGTCCCCCACGTACTACCAGCAGTTTGTTCAGTGAGATGGTTGGACCCACAGAGCATTTGTGGCCACGTGGTTTTGAACACCACTGTCTGCCCCATGCTCTGGCTTCCCTCCCTGTCTCTCACCGTTCCACACCACGGTTTAGACAAGGGGTGGGGTGGGGTGGGGTGGGAATACATATTTCTGGTGGAACTATAAGGGTGTTTCAGCATTTCACAGGTCTAAGACCACTTAGGAAGCACACCATATCTTGGAAGAATACTTTTTTTCTCCACAATCTCTCACCAATCTAGGGTTTATCATGATGTCTACTACTGTTTTGCTCCTGTTTTGTAAGATACTTCAGTCTTTCAAAGATGAGATTTTTACCTCCCTCTGTCCTCTGGAATATATGCTGTATTTGAATGTATTTGTTTCTCCTGATGACAACGATCGCTTTTTCTGTTTCTTTTTTATGTTCTTTGCCTTCACCCTTTTAAATACAAAAAGTACATTTTTAACCTCCTTATTTAGTACATGTTTAACTCTCATAATCCTTCCACAGTAATTCCCACTCTCTTGTCTCTTTCTGGGCACTTGAAATAACCTGTGACAGCTCTCCATTTTGTCTCCACCTTATGCTAAGAATGACACAATCTATATGGAGTAGAAATGTTGCATCCTAGCTTTATCTTATGATGGCTCTCTGCAGAAAATTGTGTTGAACTTTTTTGTTTACTTATCACAAGCTCACAAAGCTTTATACTGCCAGCCTACATTGGTCATGGATCATGTCATGGCAGAAATGGAGATATCCGCAAGGCTTTATATGCTGTTAAGGGGGAGGATGATAGAAATACTATTTGACAATGTTAAATACTATGCCAGCCTGTTTTGGATTTCTTGATGTCCGCTAAGCTATATATTCCATTGTTATTCCTTTTAGTACTGTGGTTTTGACTTTTAGAGCAAGTGATTTCTGATTTTTATATGTCCATACGTCTTGCCTGAGGTATGTGCCCGTTCTGTATTTCTTCCATGGGAATGACTTGTACTATCTTTATTTCTAGAATAAAAGAAAATACCATAGAAATGCCAAATGCCCTTTTCCCCTTGACCTTTCTGTTATAGCTTTGAAGAGCAAGTTTGTTGCTTATTAGGAAGGGTAAATAATCATCAGTCATTAAAACAAAGAAATACGTCTTGGTGAATGAATTATGCCCACAGCACAAGACAAGAGCTGCTGTTACCCACAAGAAGTTCGGAAAATCAATTACTGTTGCATTTCTGCCTCACTCCATGGTAAATCCATCTGTGACCTACTAGCTAGTCACATAGGGCCACATTCAAATGTGAGATTTTGTTGCATTTTGGAGTAGAAACCCTGAAACTCCCCCTCTCAGATGCTGCCCAGGTCTGTCAGTGCTGAGATTTCGAGGCTACGAGAGCTATTCTTTAACCCAGAGTTGGGTAACACTGGAAAGCTTGGCACATGTTTCACATTCAGAATAGCTGGGGTTTCAAAAATAGGCATTCTCCAGACAGGGCAGTCCTGTACTATAAGGGCATGTCTAAAATGTAAGTTTGGGATCTGGACAAAGAGTAGTTGCATTGTTCACTATTGCTGACATTGGTGGCAAGAGAAGTCTTTGAGGCAGATATAGACCTTGGTGTCTATCACGTCCTAAGAGGGTGTATGAATCGGCAGACTATTAAGGGTATTTTCCTTTTGTTGAAACTGTTTTGTTGCAGCAAAGATTAGTTGCACTGCCTAGAAACAGATAACTCCCCATCAAAGTGAACTCTCTTCCCTGAGTTCTGATCACTGCTTTAAAGTGTGTTTCAGCTTTATAAATGAAAAAAGAAAATCTGATTCATAAAGATCCTCTTTGTTCTTCATAATTCACAGAATGTTACTATTAACAACTCAGGAAACACCAAATGTTTCTGTTTGTGCAAAAGGTAAACCATGATGCCACTTCCAAACTTTACTATTATTAAGAAGCATAAATCTGTATGCATCTTTCCTCCTTTAAGCAGAAGGCAAGTTACTACTGAAACAAATTCTGTTCATATGGTTTTTCGGTACAGAAGTTCATTCAACATTTATTATCTAAACATGGACAAGACTTTTGACAAAACGGGGCCATGCCTTCTACTCATAGAAAGCTGAGCTCCCTTATGGTGGTGAGCATGAATGCTGTGTACATCACCTGTGCCATTAGGTACCTCACTAATGAGTCCAATTTCCTGCATTAAGTGTAGCACCTCTGAAATTAAATTAAAAGAAAAAAACACAGTAATTTTGTTCTTCAGAGCAGTCACCGTACCTTATTTTCGTAGTAAAATATGCACTATCAGTATGACTGCTAGTGGATTTGTCAGTCCCTGTGTGGTAGCTGAAACTGAATTTTCTTTAGCCGGATTGTGTGAGTTTCCTTCCTACATTTCATATTTTTTCTTTACTAGAAATAGGATTTTAACAGGGATAAGATGGAAATAAGAGGAAGGGTTCTGTTTGTTTTCTTAGTAGTGTTTATTAGGTTCAGTACTGAAAATTTATTTATAAGCTACATTCTGTCAGAAATCCTCAGGGAAGAATGGGGTGAGATCAGAGACTGAAAATGACGCTGACTTCTTAAGTGGAATGTGGTACAGTCTACTATAGAGCAAGACAAATTGGAAAATTTGTCTTTTGTCTGCTATTAAAGCCAGCTTGATTCTATGGGCTAGCCTCTACTGAAACTGGGTTTCCACAGAAGTGGCCTGAGACAATGGTAGAAACCAGAGAATGGGACTGAATTTATTCAGAAATTCAGTACTGCTGTTTTGGCTTGCATTCCTCTGAATGCACTCGAGAACACACTGACTACTTCATCTATTAAAAATGACTATTTATTGTAAATGGAAAAAGCTCAAGTACAGAAAGATGGGAAACATCTGCACAAGCACTATTTCGGGGAAAGTATTTTAATCATTATGCATCAGGGAGATGAAGGTGCTTTAATATCACTAAAGGGGTGAAGAGTGGTGATACCGCTTTAAGTGTTGTGGCCCAGCACATTTTTTACTCATTTAAAATGATAGTACATACTTTATTTCTTGGTCCAAAAAAGGGGGAGGGGGGGGAAAGTTTAAATCTTAACCTTTGAAGTCTCAAAAAATAATTTAGTAAATGTTCAAAAACATGTATTCTGGAGACTTAAATGCCTGGTACTTGCAAAGAACAGTACGGTTTATAACTTTATAAGCAAGCATGTGTCGGAATCCTGGTTATACTATGCAACCTCAAGCCCAGTATTCTCTGAACTGAACAGTGAATTTGCCATTCCTGAATTTGCAGATACTCTTCCATCAGGTGTGTTTCAAACCCAGCGTGGAAAAAGAACAAACAAACCTTCTTTGCAAGCAGGAAGATAATTTGGTTTCTCTGACTTGTTTGTTTCTTGCTAACTGTGAGACTGACAGTATCAAGAGTAATTAAGGTTCTAATACATAGCCTTAGCCACCAGAGATTTGATGTAGACTAGGGTCACTTTTCATACAGGTTAACAAATAGCAATTGACTTAAAGCTGTTCTAAATCTTACAAAGGCCGTGGTTTTCTCTGGTGACCGAGTGTAGAGCAGTCCTTATTTCCGAGATCTGAAAGGCAGAAGAGCCAAGGATACTGAGGCTACCAATTTTTCTAGCCTCTTCATTACTAGCTCAGGTGTTATGACAAAGTACAATGGAATGGGAAGGTTATGAATGATGAACTTAATGACACCAATAATGACTGGAATAATTGCATTGAGGTTTATCATCACCAGGGAGAGAATGAAGGAAACAACAGGGGGAATAAAACAGCGAATGGAACAGGCAAGATGAGAAAAGAAAATTACAAACATATACATTTTTTATGGTTCTGGGGAAGGACAGAAAAAGGCAAAATACGTTTTGGAGATAAAAGAGGTAAAGATAGTGGACAACGAATATTATTTCTCCTTTTTCGTTCTAATTCCAGCTGCTATGTATCTGACTTCTGTATGTTCTGTGACTATTTCACACTGTTTTTTCTACTACCTTTGCCTTTTTACTACTCCATTATTTGTAAGTAGATGAAATGCCCCTTTGTGGATGAACCAGTTTTATCTATAGCAACATTTGAAAGAAGTGTGCAATGCAGCAAGTTAAAATCAAAACTAACTTAAGCACTGCCTCTGCTCTACTAATTTTCTTTGTTGGCTTTGTGATTACAAAACATCATTCACTCTCCAGATGAAAAACAGGCTTAGAATATTGTGGGCAATATGCAGAATAGCAAATTCTGTTGAAACTTAGGACATCGTCTGACATAATAATAAATACACTTCTGCAGATAGTATTTTAATGGAAATAGGTGCAGTCAAATTATCCACTGCAGATGAATAGGAATGAATCATCAGAATGTTCTAATTCTGCCACAAGAGTAGAAGGGTGAGATAAATATTTTAAAGATATTAGCTATTTTAAATAATTAGTAGTCATTAAAGGAGTTATCAAATAGTCAAGTTTGTTTTAAAGGTCTTGCCTAGATCTGCAGTTCCTTCAGGGCAAAAATCTTTTGGAGGAAAAAGCTTCAAACTCCTAACTACCTCACAATTTTGCCACGTGCAATTTGTTCTATTAAAAATAGAAGATAGGTAAGACAAAAAAAAACCCTGCCAACACATAGGTACAGTTGGGGTTGAAAAACAAAGTTGACTTGCATTGTTTTAACTATGCCTCTGAAAGACAGAAAATACCTGAATAGGTTTCAGCTGCTACAGACAGGGTCCTTCAAAGTGTGCAGAAGCTCCCAGAGACTGTCTGGAGCAGAAGGATGCGAATGCACTATCACTTTGAAAACAAGCACAATATTTTGTGACATTACCTCAAAATGTTATGCTCACAAAAGAGCTTGTGGACTAGTGTGTATAAATGTTCCCTAGCCACTGCAAGGCTATGCGGGGTGCCTTAATACTGGTGGAGATTAACAGACCTCACGTAACTGTGTTGTTTGTTCTTCAGTGAAGATAAAAACCTTTTTATGTAAGATTTTCTTCATTAGAAATGTCACAGGATAGATACTGCAATTATTACTCATGCCAAGCAGTAGATTACCATGTGAACAGGTTCACTGAATTCTATAGCTGCATTGAAATGCGGTTTGTGATGGGAATGCCTTTCAGTAAATGATCCAAAATTAAGTCAAGGCTCCGTGGGATGGGGTCCGGAGATGGCTTAAAGGAATTAAGATAATCATCTGCAAGTGTATGGGTGGAAAAAAGTAAATCAACCCTTTGCTGCTATCAACCCTGAAAAAATACATAATTCAGAAATCTTCTACTTGTCTAATATGTATGCTAGTATAAATTGGATCAGTGAGGTGTAAAATGTTTGAGATGAAGGTGATGCGGGTCAGCAATGTAGCTTGATCCCACCCACACCTGAAAATGCAGAACTGTCTCGTAGCCTCATTCAGCATCACACTTTCCTGCAGTAGGAAAAAAAAATTGTATGATTAAAGAAACTCAGAAACAGAACACTTTGAAAAATTAACATTATCATGCTGATGGCTGCTTAAAATATTAGATGAAAATTATGTGCATTGATAAGGCAGGATATTCTTCAAAATGCTTTTTAGCACAATTTGATTTGAAGTCAAACAGTCAGTGAACAAATTAAGGAATGCACTTTGTCAAGAAAATCTTTCATTGTCATAAAATGTGAAGCTGCACTATGTTGATGGACCCTCAAATCTGCATAAAATGTGTCGATGAGATTTGAGAATGAATAGGGATAACACACGCTTTTGCACAAAGACCTTTATTTGACCTCTGTCTTATGAAATTCCACTATTGGCAAAAGATCTTTTCTCTGTACTTGAAGCAGACATCCACTAAAAATGTGTGGAGAGAAGGACTGGTTGAAGCTACATTTTTTAGGGTTTTGCACAGAGCAAAGTTTTTTAACTGGAATCATGTTATCTCAGGTCAGCATAGCACTGGTATGGAGCTTAGTAAAGTAAAACACCTATGCTAGGTTCAAATAGGGGTTATTGATTTTTAGTTTCAAAGTAAGCCCTGGAATTTAAAATCCAGCAGTGCAAAACCAAAATTCAATGCTAGCATAAAATTTAGCAAAGAATAAAATTCCAAGTGTGTAACAGCTATTTCTCAGCTCATGTAGACAGTTGGGGCAAGGGGTTGTGTAAAAGGTTCCCATCATCCTCCTAGGAAATTAGCAAGAAACATTGTCTGCCACTAATTTTCAAATAACCTACAAAATGAAAGCTAATCAGTGTCTGCCAATGATGAGCGTAATTTTGAAGAGCAATTACAATCAGTGACTATTTTCTTCAAGATATTAGTTAGCAAGTAGTTGTGGTCTGGCGTGCATTCGGCGTAATTGATTGTGGCTGCTTGCTGGATGTGGCGAGTTCAGGCCCGTCGCCCATGAGCGGCAGCGAAGCTCTCCCGTCTCTGCAGGGTTTAGCAGCGTGACAGGACGTTTCCATAGAGCCCGAGATGCACTTTTACCATCTGAAATGTCTGTGTGGGTGTTTGTCTCGTGGTTCATTGCTTCAGCAGCCACTGTGTCTAATTTCAAATTACTTTTGCTTCTACACGTTCTACCCTCCTTGCCTTTCTATAAACTTGGGGCTGTAAGCAGAAGCTCCGGAAATTACCTAAGCGAAGCCCATGTCCTGCGCCAGTGCTGTGTGATCTCTGCCTCTTTGCTGTTACAGTCAGAGCAAAGATTTCCAGATGTTTGTCATATTTGGATTTCTTTGATCAACGGTAATATTATATATATGCAATGTAGGCCACACGAAGCAAGTATTCCCAATTTTATCAAGAAGCAGTTGGAGTTTGCTGGTATTTGACTTCTTTTTTTTTTTCTTGTTGTCTTGAAATTTTACACTTTGTCCTCCAAGCCCTTTTTTTTCCTGTCTGTCAGGGTGACCCTGGACCGCATCAATATCCAACAGAACCAGGCTTGTGCAAGCTGAATTGTGACAGAATTGTGTGGTGCTGGGGAAGAAAAGAATGTGGTAATGGAGGTAAACCTCTAGAAATGTTATATTTATAAATATTCCTTATATTGTAAGGTTTTTTAGGAGAGGAAAAGTTTTTTTTTATGTAGGGGGAAAGCGCTGCATAAATGGATATCATCTACAGATCACAGCGTACGAATAAAACTAATATTACTGCTATTAAAACACTATACTAATAAAACTATTCACAACCACTAGTTGTGAATCTGCCAAATAAGGTTGTCTGACTGTTTTAATAACAAATCAACAGTGGAGCTATGGCAGAAGGACTATATTGGTAATGTGTAAATGGCCTGTGGATAGAGTAGGACTAAAGAAGCTACAGCAATGTGCTGGATGTGTTTGGGGGGTTTTTGTTGTTTGTTTGTTTTTTTAACATTTAGTATCTCATCCCAATTCCTGTGAAAACAGGTCCAACATTGCGTGGCGGCATTTGGAGCTGGGGAATCATGCAGCAGAAGCAGGCTGGGATTTTACGGCACATGGCATACGACCTGCGCTATTTGACAACAGCAGCCTCAACAAAGCGCCTGTTGCCAGCCCCAGCCTTCAAGGAGCCATGTCTGAAGGCTGCTGTAGCAATGTGTTTACACAGAAACGAATGCGAAATGTGTTGCCACGTCAGCGTGACCAGCTGTCTCCCTGCAGTGACTCAGAGAGGCGTTTAGGTTGTGTTCCAGGGTGGTTTTGTTACAAAGCTTTTCAGTCTTTCCCCAGGACTGAGGCGTGATACTGGCGTGTGTGTGCTTACTAGTCTGTTCTTGCGAGGCTGGCTGTCCTTTAAGGACTATTTTTCAGTGAGTGGGCGTCTAAAGCGATCTGAAACACGAGCCCACAAACAAAGATAAATATCACCCAAATCTGCAGTCAGTTTTGGAAAATTGTCGACATGTATTTTGTCAGCCCCCTGAATCCAGAGGCGATAGGTTAAGGGCAGCTTGCACACAGCCTGCATCAGTCTCCAGCTGCTCCTCCGCATCCATACCCACACGCAAGGGAGAAAGCTATCCAACCTGAGACTTCTGATTATCTGAATAATCTCCGTTCAGAAAGTCTGAAAAAAGCCTTTCCTAAGATTGCTAGCTGCCTTTCTAAAGGGTCCACCTGCTGACCGTGCTATGTCACGGAGCTGCAAAGGATTTCCAGCTCAGGTGTTGTGTAGTCACACTGCTTTCGGGTCCAGAGCTTGCTCACTGTGAGACAAGTGCCAGCTGTGTCTTGCACAATGCAAACATCTTCTGCTCAGCTGGGCTTTAGCGTGGTCATCCAGAAAATTATGAATGCACACTTACACGAAATCCTTTCAAGGTGGTTGGCTGGGGACTCTCTCCTCGTAAAACATGCTTTAGTTCTCCATGGTGTAGCTCCAAATGCTTGGTAAGGATAACAGTTAGTCTTCACATCACACGGATGTTGTGAAATATAGCTCTGTGTGTGAATCCCATCATCAGTTGCTCTGAGTGCCATAAAATCCCATTATGTAAATGACAGAATTTGTATGGTGCGTAGTAAAGGACATATGTTGAATGAGGAAGCCAGAATCAAACAATGACTTTCTGATCATGTAATATGTGCCAGTGATTTTAGGCAGTGCTTATAACAGGAATTTGTGATATAGTGGAATATGCATGTAGAATAATGAAAAAAGTTATTGGAATTCTTAAAGATTGTGTCATAGTAGCTTCTTGTGAGGAAACTGAATTAAATGCGTTGTTGGCTTTAATTCTGACATTTAAAAATTCCTCAAATGTTTTTGCATGAATTTTTACAAAACACCAAAGTAAACAACATTTTAAAATATGTTCTTTTTTCCTTTGCCTGTTATATTTTCTATTTCTCCTGAAACATGAACTATACATTTATATATGTGGACCTGTGTGTGAGTGGGAGCAGTGTTCAAAATTACCCTGTAGCCTGCCTGATCTCAGAAGTCATTCAGTCTCACCAGGGCCTTCATAATTCTCCTGGGTCTCAGGAACATCCAATGCACAGGATCTCTCATGCTTACTTTCCTTTACCTCCCACCTTCATGCCTCTGAAGGCCAAAGGAAATCCCATACAGATTCCAGGTCAGGGTGCAGGTGATGTTTCCATGTCATGGACTCCAGTCTCATTTTGGAAGCTCAGAGTATTCTTACCTTTACAAAAATGGTCGATGTTTATAGTAGCTTTAATTTTACTGAAGGCTGATGTGATTTCTTGTGCAGATTTCAGGGTACTCTCATCCACCCTGTATCCAACAGGAAAAAAAATCATAGATCATTTTGCAAAACGGAAGTGCAGGGAAGAGATTCATATTCACCTCTCCTGAACTATACACAATTTTTTCGTAACTTAGCCCCAAGTTTCTACTAAAATCATACATTTAAAGTGTAACAGATACTCCTGTATACTGTGCTTGGTTTTGTTATGTTTACCTTCTGCTATTTCAGCCATGGAATAATAAATGTCTATGTCTGATACTCTAATATTCATTTCAGACTTCAAACACTGTTGCAAAGGTAAGAAAATGTTGTTATTACACATTACAAATGAAAAAGCTGGAGTCAAAGAGATAAGATGACCTGACAGGAAACCCTGACCAAAAAGAAAAAAAATGGTATGGTTTGTAGATCTCTTATGCCATGCCGTGACCCCTCCATTGCATCTGTCCAGAAATCACTGAATAAAGAAAACAATAGGATTAAATGCAATATTCTGTGTTTCTTTGTCTGAAGTGCAGAGAGAAGAGGCAACAAATAGACACTGTTGGTAAGTGATAAAAGCAGATGCCTAGACGTTGTCATTTTTTCTAGGCATCCTGGAAGGAAAAATGCATTTTAGAAGGGGTGATGAAGAGGATAAACATCTTTGCAGGTGTTTGAAAAGATCAACCTCCCCAGTCATCAAAAGAAGCACAGACACGTTTTTGAAAACATAAGGAAGATGGAGGCTGGAGTTGTGGGATGATCAGAGGTAGGAATGAATCTCAAAAGATGGGCAGCCACAAAGGGCCTTGATTACTATTTTTGCACAGAAATAGCTGGATATTTTAACTGTATTTGAATATTCTCTGCTGTCAGGCAAAAAGGAATTAACTTTCAGAATGAAATTTCCAAAATCACATCCAGTGGCTTTGTTACTGGGTCAAGCTGACAGTAAAGGGGACCTGCTGGAGGCTGATTGCTTTGCCCTCTGTCTGTTGACATTCCAGAAGAGTTGTGCCATTCCCATCATTGCAACATCCTTCTGTCCTTTATAATTAAATTAATTCATTGATAAAAAAAAAAAATATAAAAAAATTGATGCAGGTTCCTTGCTTGGAAAGCTTAGGCAGGGAAGAAAGTCACAGGCTCGCTATAAACTGAGTGCGATAGTCAATACAGTTTCTTGGATAACTTAAGTCCAGTCAGATAGTCAAAATCTTTGCTACTGGGTCTTACATCCTAATCACTCTCACCTACATATTCCAGTTTTCTGTGTTTGAAGCTGGGAACAAGGGAAGAGCTAATTGGGAAAGAAGCTATCTACGGGTTGTATCTACAACACAATAAAACCAAATGTTTTCTGTAAGATAAAAAGTTAAAAAAAAACCATGCAAGAGGGGTCCAGATACAGCTGATTGAAATAGAAATGTTGATTGGAAAAAAAAATTCAGTGATGATGATTAGAGGATTTATCTGGTGCTATTTTATTTTAAAAATTAGTAAATTGGGAACATTTTCATGTTCCTATATTCCATGTTAGGTCTTCTCAGAACAGAAGCTAAACAAAATATGTTTAATAATCTTAATGACTTTAAAACCAATGAAACCATAAGAAAAAAAGTTTTTATTTTATCTTAGAAAATATCTTTAGTATGAAACAGAAGCTTGATTCCCATATTTTAGCACTCATGCATCTATACTGCCAAAGGCAAAGACCAACTTTACCTTCGTTTTTTTTCCCTTATTGAGACTATCCTGTTAAACTAGAGCTTAGCATCATCCTAGATTTTATCCTACCCTTTTCCAAAATAATTTTCTCATTAGCTACAGGTGTATGGTTAACAGTTACTACAAAAGGATATACTAAAGAAAATTAAATTAATTAAGAAGATGCGACAACTTCTTGCATATGCCTAATGCTTAAGCATCTTACCATAGGATTATTATTCTCATGAATTTTAAAAAGGTACTGGTTTCAGATATCAAACCAGTAACATTTCTAACATTTCACAAACAGACCTGGCTTCACAGATTTCCAGGTGGGAGAGCATTGAAATCAAGTAAACTGTGTGTTAAACTATTTTCTTTCTTTTAGGTTTCTGTCACTAATTCTGTACGCTCTTCGTGTATATTAATCTCTCTTTCACACCAGCCTAAAAAGACTAATGTCCTAATAGTAAGGATCCAAGTCTTTGTTCTCTTGTCTTTTGTAACTTGAAACTGTCACTTTCAAGAATATGCAATTTTTTTCTTATTTTTTTATAATGCAGTCAGATTATTTATATTCTGTAACATTAAGCATTCACATATGTTTATTTTCCAAACTGTTAGAAACTAATGGTTAAGCTTTTTGCTTTTTACAGAGCTGAAATAATATCAACAAATCAAAATAAATAAATAAAATAAATTCTCCACAATTTCTATGCCTGTAAAACTGGATTTTATGGAAATCTGATTGACAAGGATGTACACTCTCTTTATACAAAAAAATATTTCTATATTAAAATAAATATCACACCAGTAAATTTCAGAGGAAGACACAAAAAAAAGACAATCAATCTTCTCAGCCTGATTCTGTAGCTGTGACTGTATTAAAAGCCTGTACTAGAATTGAACAGCTCAGAAAATTTTATTTATTTTAATTGCATGAGAAAAGTCTCACGAGTCTCAAAGGAAATGGCATTACTCCTTACCTTCAAAGACTTAATGGATAGAGATTAGCTTTCAGTTTATTATTAAAATGAATCTTTCTGAATGTAAAACACATCTTTCAAACCTTTTAAAAAGTGTAGTAAGGGAATTAGTTCCAGAAATATTGTTCCAGTTGTTTTAGGTTAGGATGACAACTATAATGGTAGTAGTAGGAGGGTGTCTTTTTCAAGAATACATCAGAAATGAAACTGAAGTTATGTTCCTTTACAAAAGAGAAAGAAAAAAAAAAAGAGGAAGTTACAGTTGACAAAATGCAGTGGCTTTGTGTAATCCTTTGTCTACACTTCTGAAGTTTGACATAATGTACTTCTGTGGAAGATTTATTTTGATAGTAACCATTTGCAAGGTGAACAACATAACATTTATAGGAACATAAAACTAGTATATGTGTTTGAGTGTTCATCAAGCCCAAAATTGTGTCTGGAATACTTAAGGAAGAACAAGCATGTGCATAACATTTCCTTTTCCATCTTCTGTCCCCTTCTCAAAGTCTACAGCTTTCAGGGGTTTCCTGGGACAGATATGGTTTGTTAGTAGCTCACTGTATGTCTCTCTTCTAAGTGCATGTTTAGTTTCTCCTGGAGCTCTGTTAAACATATCGCATCTGCAGAAGTAAATTCCTAATTTATGGTGTGATAATCTGGTACAATATTGCAAACTATCTCAGGAGAAACTTCTCCATAAAATTCTCTCCTCATGTTTCTGCGTTGCTGTCTCTCTCAGAAAAGTGCTCAGCCTTTCTGCCATCGAGGGCTTATGGTAAGAACTCCCTCCGTCTCTATCTTATTTCAGGATATCAGCTTTCTCAAATTTTCTTTCCAAGATGATGGTACCTTGAAGGGGAAAATGCATCCAAGTATATACATCATTCCAACAGCCTCCTTGTCTCCTACCACTAATCCAAATTGCAATCCTATTCTTGTCTTCAGCACAGCTGTCTTTTCCCTTTCCCTAAGCACGGCTGTGAGAATGGATCCATAATTTACTGAACTGCCATCCTCAAGTTACTCTTGCAAAATACTTTCCAGTGGATTCATGTCTTTCCTCTCCTACAGCTGTCCTTCTTCAACTTTTATCTCCTATCCCATGCTATTCGCGTCATATCTCGAATTAGCTCATAAAGTAACTATATGCAATACTGCATAAGGATGGAAGCAGGTTCTGTTGATAATTTCTGTAAAATAATGACAGATATGGACTGACAAAAGACAATATCCTTGTCATCAGGAACAACGGCTCCCTCATCTTGGGTGTGGAAGACACAGATAAACTTCAGTGTGGATTTTCCACAATCTAGCTAAGTATGCTTACTCTTTCCTGAACATGTTCTAGCAATAGCAAATAGCAAAACTGAGTTCAGAAATAATAAAAACGTATTCACAAAAATCCAATCAAGATATAGCTGAAAATTCATTAAAGCAAGAAAACATCTCTTCGTTCTTTAAATTCCTTTTACAGTTTTGGATGTATCTCTAGGATGATAAAAAACAATATAGGATAATTGTGAAAGAGATGCCAATCTCCTTCTTCAAGATTGTTCAAGAACAGAAACTCCTAAAGTATGTTTAAAAAAAAGTATGAAGTGTAGTCATGTGCATATGGTAGAAACATGTGGACTTGTACAGAACTCTTAAACTTATTTATTGAAAAAATATTAAAATGTTTATAAATGGCTCTAAAGTTACTTGCTTTATTCATATTTGGGCTATCAGACAAAGATAGTCAAAAATATCTATGTAGACATCAGAGGCTTTTAAAATTTTCTTTGAAATGGAGGCCAAATCTGTGTGTCCAAATTTAATAATGTATGTCTTTGTTTTGATGAAAAACTAAAGAGTACGTGGACATGGTCTCCAAAATCTGGCTTATTATGTTTGGAAAGTCAATTTACTGTTGCTGACAAACAAAAGGATTTTAGGCTCATCATTTTATTGTGTGATATTATAACTATATATGACCCAAAATAGTCATAGAATGAGCCCACAAAAATAAAATAATATTTTAATTTCTAGACTAAACCATTCCACACATATTTCAATGATGAAAGACAACATTTTTCCAAGGTTGAAAAAAAAGCATATGCATCTTTAAAATTACTTGTTTGATCTTCTGATCAACAGAAAACACATGAAAGAGATATAAACAGATGTTATTTTGCAACAGTTACAATATGGATGTGTATGTGTGAAAGAAATATATGGAAACCCAAACTTTGTCATGGAGAAATGAAATAAGATGACAACTGTGATAAGAGTAAATCCTGTTTTTTAACATATTTTTCTTTACATGTGTTGACACATCCACCTTGTTTTCTACAAATATATGTACAAGACATATGATAAATGATCCATACACACTACAGCTATGTATCTTAAATTATCATTTCACTGCTATATTGTATAACATTATTTTCTGACTCAGAGAATAGCCAGACTCTTTGACTAGATCTCTTCTAGGCCCCTGTCAAAAGTACTGACAAATCTTACATATATATTTACAGATACATCACCCTCAAATTCATTATCATTTTAGTCAGAACATATGTTCTGCAGAAACATACAAAATGAATAAAAACATCTAAAAATATACTATAATTTTACAATTGCGGGGTGTATATAAAGGACATAAGGTACATATAATACTGAAACTCCAGATTTGGAAGACAGTAGGATGCTAACAGCATTTTACAAGAAAAGAATAAATAATTTCCTGGTAGAAAGCAGCAGAAGTACGTTTAAGTTTCAAGTGAGAATGAATGACTGAATAATGCAAATCTTAACCTATACGTGAAAGTTCAGAACCCTGAGAAAAATATATTCTGAGTCTGTACTTTCCCCTCTTCTACCTCCTTTTGCCTCCTCCTTTGTCAGAAACGAACCTGGGCTATGGCTGTAAGGAAAAAGTTCAAATCAGAGACATGAAAGACAGAGTTATTTACATGTTGAGGTCATAGGTGAGTAGTTAAGCTGTCGCTCTTCGGGTTCTTATTAAAACATGTAGAGACTCATATTCAAAATGGTTCATAATTGCACTTTGGGAGGGCTATGGGGAAACTATTAGCGGTCTTTGACTCAATGCGCACTGAGGGCAAAGTCTTCCCAAGGCTGAAGAGGAGATGTTTTCAAAGGTGCCCCTTTACAAGTGATCTGGGGGTAGAGCGATATGAATTCTCATATCTGAGAATTTCAAAGCAGATGAAGCATTGTGTTAACACGTGAATTATGTATGATCCTCCTATGTACTTCAGCCACTCTTAGCTTGTCTTCCCCTCCCTCACTCCCCCCATCCTCTAGCCCAGGAAAACCTAGTGTGGCTCACGGATTTCAGAAACATACTGAGACAAGTTATGCTTCTGTCATCTTCTATTTCTGATATCCTATTTATGAAAAGAGACTAAATTGATCCAATAACTATTTAATGATGGGGATGACAGTAAGGAGCTACCATGTGGGTGCAGTTCAGGACCACAAAATGCCCCAAGGAGAAGGGTTTGCCTGATCTTGGAAGTTAATTTGGATTAAAAAAGGGTATGTGGTTTTTACTGTGAGTGTGAATACAGGCTAGAATGAAACAAATTTACTCATAAGCAGTATCTATTATCACAATTGCTCCAGAATAGCTGTTCTTTACCAAGTCCAACTCAGTATCTGAAAAATAGTACTGCCAACATATGGCTGTTCCTAAAGGTTGAAGGCTGGTGGTCATTGAGGGTTAACAGACTGACTTAGTAACTTTTTCACACTCTATGCTAGTGGACTGTTTTTAAATCAGTGTGGGTCACTGAAGCTATTCCTAATTTAAACAAGTGCACCAAAAAGTAATCATACCTTACAATTCTAAATCCTTTCTAAGATGTAAAAGTATAACTGTAGAAACACATGTAATTTTCAAGTGTATTCACAGAATTTAATTTCTTTAGTAAAGAAGACAAAATTAAACACTACTTAGAGCTATATAGAGGAAGTTAATTTTGATTTTTCAGATTTTGTTATTTTGATGTTTACTTTCAGATCAATCCCTCATTATTTTTAAATAGCCCCTACAAGGGAATGGAAGCCAGGCTCTGGGCAAATGGCATCAACAGGGTAAAACAGAGCCAGAAAATCTGGACCATCAAGAAGCTGGACAGATACATTCATAAATCTTACCAGACATCATCATGTCACACCGAACCCAGGAGCTCTGTTTGGTTTCACCTTGTGAGGAGATATACAGAGGACATTGGTGCTTGGAATAGATATGCTGTTAAAAGAGAAATATCATCATAGAATCATAGAATGGGCTGGGTTGGAAGGGACCTTAAGGATTATCTAGTTCCAACCCCCCTTCCATGGGCAGGCACACCTTCCCACCAGATCACGTTACTCAAAGCCCCATCCAATCTGGCCTTGAACACCTCCAGGGACAGGGCATCCACAACTGCTCTGGGCAACCTGATCCAGAGTCTCACCACCCTCACAGTAAAGAATTTCTTCCTGATATCTGGTCTAAATCTTCCCTCTTCCAGTTTAAAACTGTTACCCCTCATCCTACGACTACACTCTCTGGTAAAGAGTCCCTCTCCATCTTTCCTGTAGGCCCCCTTCAGGTACTGGAAGGCTGCTATAAGGTCTCTCCAGAGCCTTCGCTTCTCCAGGCTTAAAAAACCCCAAGTCTTGCAGCTTGTCTTCATAGGAGAGGTGCTCCAGCCCTCTGATCACCTCCGTGGCCCTCCTCCAGACTCGCTCCAACAGCTCTATGTCCTTTTTATGTTGGGGACTCCAGATGCAGTACTCCAGGTGGGGTCTCACCAGAGCAGAATAGAGGGGCAGAATAATCTCCCTTGACCTGCTAGACACACTTCTTTTGGTGCAGCCCAGGATGCAGTTGGCTTTCTGGGCTGCAAAAGCACATTGCCGGCTTATGTTGAATGTGAAATGCAGGAAAACCAATTTCCAGATAGGTTCTGACCCTTTCTAAGTGGAAATGCCATGTGGTATTAATAATGAATCATTGTTTCAAATGCCGATCTGCTTGATGGCAATTGTCAGTTTATCACTTAGTTGTTCAAAGTGATGCCTACTTGATTTAATTTCTACTTGACATTGTAAATCAGTTACCTGAGAAACTACTGCTTGTTAGAAATTTCTCAGTTCTTATACCTGCTTTCTTGCTAATTCACTTTGTGAACTTTCACAGGTCACTAATTTTCTCAAGAACTTAGTCTATATGGCAATTGACATGGTAGGGCAGAGATACCCTATTTTTTAAATAGGGTTAGTTCAGCTGTGAAGAAGGGTCTACTCATGGCAGTGCAGAGCTCATCTGTGTGGACTGATTCACCTTGGGAAAGAGCTAGTGTGTAGGCATACCCTAGCTTCAACTGTTTCTTGATCCAGACAAGTGGGCTGATAACGCACACTCAGCTACTTCAGAGGGCCCAGACACAGTCCTATGCTGTGAAATAGAAGGGGACGGCAGGCATATTTTCTTATTTCTCTAGTCCTTTAGGAGTACTTGGTACTTATCCCACAGATAAGTAAATGTACATCCCATATTTTACATTTGGAGACATTTCCAACTGATTTGGGACGAGTTTTTTTAATGTACTCAGGTTCTACCCTTCCTGAATCTATAACTTTTCCTTTGTGTTGTAAACCTCAGGCTCCTGCATCCCTGACAGTATACCGTTGCCTCCAGACATAAGTCAGCGTATCTGTTCCCTACTAACTTACCTGACAACACAGTATCTTTTGAGGATGAGATTGTGTTTTTTCTTTACTAGCTGTATAATCAACGGTTTTGCCACTGCTCATTAGCGCTTTTTATTTATAGAAAAAATGTCATAATGGAAGAAGCCTCTTAATTTGGATTGTCTGATTTTATGCTTCATTGTTCTCATATTGCCTTGAGAGTCAAATGTATTTCAATAAGCAGCTTAATATTAAATGATACTAATAACTGTGAGACTATCTATTCATCTGTATTGTCTGGAAAATGTCATGTGCTGTGCTTTTTTATACTACTTAGTCAATAAAAATTTCATACGCCATAAAAGATACAGGTGTGGGCTATGGGTACAGGGTAATCAATGGAGCAAAGCTGGACTAAGAACTGGGTTGAAAGTTTGCTGGTCAAACAAACAATCTGTAAAATAATATCAGACTTTCTTTAAAAAAAAAACTATTATTGAATTAAGGTAAAGGTCTTACTGAAGATAAAATCTAAGTGTTTCATATTAAAAATATCAAAACAACACATTCGGATTGTTTGGATATTTGTTCCCACTCCTTCTGGGTTTTTTTTAATGAATTGACCCAAAATAAAGATGAATATGCACTTCAGTGCATGGCTGGACTGGGGTCGTGGTCTCAATATGCTTGTCAATTCATTCAGAAATATAGTTGATTAGGGGTTTTTTTGTGGTTTGTTTGTTTTTTGTTTTTTTTTCTCAGATATTTTGTTGTTATTGTTGTTAGAATACATGTTTGTTTTTAAACAGAAAAGGGCATGTTCAGGATGACTGCAAATTGCAATCCCAGCTGAATTTCAGCTACTTCAGCCAAAGGAGAAGATTAAGAGCACATCTAAACTACCAGCCACTCTGGGTGGCTGGTTTTTTTGTAGGGGAAGATCCCAGAGTGCTCTGAGAGAGGACCTTTTCCTCCATGACTATTGCATAAGAGATGTACAAATATACATGTTATAATTTGATTTTAAATGTATAAGCAAATCCTGCCAGTACAATCTTTTTCTTTAGCAAATTAAAAATTAATAAGCAGAGTAGAAGCAGAAGCGGAGCAATGAGTGGAGGGCCAGGTCAGTGAGTGGGGACAATCTTTGCCGTACGGTTAGAACTTAATTAAATCTATTGGGATTCTGTAAGTTTCTTTCAATAAAAATGTGTGGAAAGTGGTAAAAATCTTACAGAATTGCCCATTTCTCTGTGTGCCTGCACTTTAAAGAGGAAATTGCCTTTTTTGATTTTGGGCAAAATTCTCAGAAGAAAAGCTGTCCAGGGCCAAGATTTTTTTGACATTCTTAATTATGTACTATGTATAAAAACACATGCCATGTGTATATATGTAAAATATATACATACAGACATGTAAAATATGTAGTGATAAAAGTCAATTTGCCTAAATTATTATGGATAGTAATCTGTATCCCCTTGAGTTTATACACAGCCCTACAACTTAGCTATGCAGATTGTGGTGACTTTTCGCCGGGCTGTGGCTTCTTGAGGAAGATCCCTGTTTTCTTCAGGGATGTTATATACATTTTCAAAATGAGTAACTATCTACCCACACTCTTTGCTTGAGTATCTTTTTGTCTAATAATTGGTAAGTAATTGTTTTGGTAAGCATTTGTTTTAAGCTTAGAAGGGAGATAAGGAAATGTCATGTAAGAGACGCAATTTGTGGAAAGACTGATTAATGGCTGAGTAAGTGGCAAATACTCATTTCATCTAGTTGTTAGCGTGCTGTATTGCAATTATTCTGAGAAAGAAGTGGGCATGGTAGCCCCAACCTGAAAGCATGGTAGCAAGCCAGCTCTTCCCAGCACACCCTGGGGGAAGTTTCTCTAGAGAGACCTTATCAAACAGCATAGGAGGACTTACTGCATTGCAGCACTGGTGGGGTTTGTATTGTTCAGTAGAACACTCTGAATTGCTTGATAAACCCTGCCTGTTCGAATAAAAACCTGTAACACAGCCAAATAAGGAGTTTTACACAATTGAGAAAAAAAAAAAGAGTGGAAAGCGTACAAGTGGAGCAGGAAAATAGGTCTCCTGGAAAAGGATGTCTCAGAGAAAATGGTGTAGGGATTCACAGTGGACAGACAACTCAATTAGAGCTACCATTGTAATCCTGGGTCAAAAAGCCTAACGCAATCCTTAGATAAACACAGAGAAAAAGAGTGAATAGGAGGAAAGAAGTGATTTTGCTTCTATACTGGAACGTCACATAGGATTTTTGTCTAACATTTATAAAATGGTTGTTGAAAATGTGAAGAGATGCCAGAAAGAGATGTAAAAATGAGTTGAGGGGTATAGAAAGTCCCTTTCACGAAGGTACTTAGAGCTTAGTCTGTTTAAATTATCAAAAAGAAGTCTGAGAAGTGAGTTGAATGCTGGACAAAAGTACATTTAAAGGGAAAAAACACTGGAAAGTGAAGGGCGCTCTAATCCAGGAGAGAGAGGAGCAACAAGGACTCATGGCTGCAGACCAAACCCAGGGCAACTGAAGCTTGAAACAAGCCATGTCTTTTTGAAAAATGAGTATGGTTAGTCACTGGACAAATGGCAAAGGGGAGTAGATTTGCCATGCCCTAAGGTCTTCATATCCAGAAGGAGCCTTTCTGGGTAGAGGAAGGAAAACAGCAGATGAACTGCTCGAATTTGAGGTAACCTGAGACCCTGCCAGGAACAGACCCTGCGTAAGTCAGAAGTCCATAAAGCTGATTTCAGAAAGCCAGAGTGGCAAACAGCAGAAGAAACTACAGTCTGCAGCTCTGCTCCAGCAATTTCACCTAACCTGAGCCCTAAACACCACTCTGGGTTCGGGAAGCACGGCAAGAGCCCGAGGAATGAAAGGTGAAAGAGGGACGAGCTGGGAGTAGTGCAGGTTTAGGTACCTGCTTTTGCCATAAAGCTTTGGTGCCCTGGGCAGCAAAAGGGGACAAAACGCCTTGTGAAATACAGAGACGACAGCCTGACAGGGAGCGTGGGCACCGCCAGCCCTCGGCAGTGCCTGTGCTGGCAGCCCAGTCAGGCTCCAGGGCACTGTTATGTGACAGTTTGTTTCTATGAGTCACTGTCACACGTGTGCTCATACATATGTACATACTCCCCCATTCACTAAAAAAGCCACAAAGCTATTTATTATATATGGAAAGCCCAATTTCAGAGTAATTCCTCCTGCCTTTAGTCATAGTGTCTCTAAGTTGTTGCTTTTTTTTCTAATGGGCTAGTCACAACTTTCATAAAAAATAATTTCTAAGGGGCTATTCTAAATATTTTTGCATGTGTACCCTAAGCTAATTTTCCTTAAATATACATACAGATGCATACACTTCAATTTAACTTGACTACGCAATCTTTTTTTCTTCATTTTTTCCTTGCTGAATGATAACCTGGAAGAATTTCTGCTTAACCAAACCTTTTGTGTTGGGATATTCATAATGAAATAAGTGAAAACAAATACGTAAAGCCTCTGATACAGTGGTGGCATCCCTTGCCTTCATTTTGGAAAGCAAAATGTGGAAAGAATTAATCTGAGACATCTTGTATTCCAAACAGAATTCTTCTTCTGAAGGGTAATCTTAACTTGGCTCATGTTTTTTTTCCTTTTCTCTCAACTGCTTCTCTAGCTCTTAACTGATTGTGAGATGGATAGATGCACATTTCTAGCAAACATAACTGTTTATGGGAAGGAAGGGGAAAAGCCTTCTAGAAAAGGTTCTAGCTGGAAGGTTTTTCTTCTGAAAATGTCATTAGAAATACAAAAAGATATGACTCAAACTCCAGCATTCAAACTTTAGTTACGGATATTTTTTTCCAACAATTTTTCTAGTTGCTTATGTGTTTTTTTCCTGTGGGACCTGTATAAAATATATAGATAGACGGTCCCACACAACCCCCAATTTTATTTCTTCTTAGAGAAATTTTCAGTAACTATAAGTTATGGAAAACTGCTGTCGATGAGACTGATACATGTCCTACAGGTTAAGAATATGATTAAGCTACTCTTCTTTGACATTCGGGTACTACCACCTTAGTTTGGTACTGTTAAATCCTGAAAATACATTCCCTGAATACATCTGCTCTGAAAAAAAATGTTTTACCACACACACTTGTATATGTCATCATATAAAAGGTTCTTTCATGGCTTCGTGGACTTGCTGCAGCTTGGCAAATCCTGCTAGGCACTCTGGGTTAACATTTTAGCTGTCTATGTTGCTGAATTTTTGCTGCTATTTTTACTTATACTACCTAAATGCAAACGTAACTACTTCTGCTTTTAGATTGAAAGCTCATTTCACATGTGTCAATGCACAGCTTTCAGAAGGTAACAACACGTTTTAATTTTTTCTCACTCCATTTCGATTTGAACCGAAAAACTAAAGCAGATATCATGTATTCATGTGCAGTGTAAATACTAATCACCCATGCATTAGGATTTTCTTCATTCTTTTAAAAATCTGTTCCTTTCGATAAGAAAATTATTTGGCCTCAAAATAAAATGAATAAATCCTATAATGAGTGTTATAAAAATGCTAGTTTAACATTTATTTCTCCTGTCTCATGAAAGGAGAACAGCTTCAAAGATCTACAGTAAGTCTTAACCCTTACAATATTATCCACCACTTTTCACTTTGGTACTTGTGCCAAAATCAGGCATAGCTGTAACTTGATGGAGTCAACCCAACAACAAAACAAAAAGCCATTTTCAAAAAAGTATTTTCTCCTCAGCCCTTACTGCCCACGTGCTGTTTAATGACAACAGTAAAATTAGGCAAGAAAGACGCTTTGTAGCCAACAGCATCGGTGTCAGCCAGTGCCAGACAAGCAGGTAAAAGTATGGAGACAGGGCTGGAAACTCCAGGTAAGTAAGCAAGTGGTGGTGCAATGGAGGGGGGATGTTAAAACAGCTATTGGCATCATGAGAGAGTGGGAGGTGTCAGAGAAAGAACTGTGCTTAACAGAGACTCAGGGGCTCTGCCAGAGACGTGTTTCATGTCTGCAAACTATAGAAGTTGAGTTTAGCGCAGGTGACTGCCCGGCAGCTGTGGTTGTGCTCTCCGTGGCACGGGGATGTGAGAAAAAAGCTTTTCCTCCCTCCTGGAAACTTACGTTTCAACACGTCATTATGTGCTCCCAGTCTGAGAGAGTGAGCAGTGTTTTCTGCCTGCCCACGTCTGCAGCTCTGAAGGGAACCAGCACGGATTTCCTGGAACTTTGGAGGGGACTTCAAAGGGAACTTTGAAGGGAACTAGCACGGATTTCCTGGAGAGTGGCTTCTCAAGGGACAGAACTGTCAGGGAAAATGGTTGATTTGCTCTTTTTAGAAAACTAAATTTTATAGGCAAATGCAGGCTAAGAGTCAGGTGAGAGGCACTACCTTATATGGTACTGGAATAGTTTTACAGTACAGTAGTTTTCCTAGAGTAACTAGAATAGTTTTACAGTTCCTGAGAGTGGGCCAGTTTAAATGAGCCTGAAGGGGGATTAGTAAATTTAAGGAAGAGGGACAGCAACGGCATTTTCAAACTGGAAAAAAATCTCCCCCTAGACTGGAGTTGCAGTTCTAACTAGGCAATTAGGCTCCAAGAAACAGTCAATGACTACCTTGTCTGTTACCTTGGGGATGAAGATTTATGTGCTGATATAGCCAACACCAGGTAGTCACAGCAAGTCTGTAAACGCATTTTTCCCATTGCAGAGGTAAGGAGAACCCAGCTCTGAGGGTTCACACAGTGAAGAAGAATTTACATCTGTGGCTTTATGACCAGAGCTAATAACAAAGGGTTTGTCTTCATCGTGTCCCTGCATCCTTCCCAGGAGGAGAAATACAGGAACAGCTTAATGCTTTCCCTCTCAAAGCATGAGACAAAGGAACGCATCTCAGAAGGGATCTGCAAGGAGACTTCACTCAGCCAAAGTGAAGTTAGAGCTGTAGCAACAGTGTTTGATTCTGAGGGTAAAGGCTGAGCTTGTAAAATCCGTCATTTTAAGGCACTGACAGTTCTTTGCAAGCATCTGTGCATATTAGACCGTTCTTTCTTAACATCCTCAGAGGGCATGCCCTGCTTAACCAGGGTGGCTGTTCAGCATATCGATGGGTGAATTTATTCATCAGGGTGACAAATTCTCAAGTGGGGTCATGGTATAAGCCTGGTAGCTAACAGAAGCCCCTCCCAGAGAGCTCTGGAGGGATGGGAACTCAGGAAAGACTGTGGATCATTTCTTTGCTTTCTGCAGCAAGAGAACTGAATAAGAACAACTAGCGGTCAAGCTTCACACATATTCCAGTTTACTGCATGTATTACCACATTTAGGGGCTAAACCAAACTTTCATTCTGTGATGGGGAATGATACAAAGTGATGCCAACTTTGGATCCTACTCCATTGCAACTGAATAATCATTGTAAAGTTCTCATTAGTGGTACTTCAGCAAAGACCAGATAGACCTTGAGGGAAGCTGCAGGGGACTTTTTCTCCCTTTTTCTTTTTTTTTTCTTTCCCCCCGCCCTGAAAAGGTCATCAGTTTCAGCTTGTTAAAATAATTGAACAGAAATCAGCTGATCAACCTGAAGGCTGGCAAGTACCTAGTGATGAGTCTGTATTACCTGTACTTGATTAATAGTGGAGACTGAAAATACAACCTTCACCACCTCTCTAGAGTTTATCTCTCTAAGCAAGTCTCTTGACATCTGTCAAAACTGGCAGATTCCTGGCTCCATAATAAAATAAATTACACTATCCTAAAAATGGGAAGATAGCTATATTACAAACCTATAAGCTGTTTCACAGAGTGTTCAGTTCCTCCCTACATTAGGTTCAGAATCTGTCATTATTTGCTTAATCTGATGTTAATGTGATCATTTTCATATACTATAATCCTTTGTCCTTTTCTTTGCTTTTCTGCCTGAAAATTGAAACATGAGAAATACTGTCTTTTTGGAGTAATATTCACTGCTTTCACCTGCCCGCAGTCCTTACTGTAGTTGTCTTCATAGAAGCCATACTTCCTTGCAGTGACAAAGAGGCCATTTCAGAAAAGTGTGGAGCGAGCTGATGAAAGAATTGCAGCAAGCAGAGAGTGCTTTACATTCTCTGAAAAGTGGTATGATGTTGTATTTCCACTTATCTTGCTGAGCAAATAATGAAAGTCACCCACTTTTCTCTGCAATACCTTTTAACAAGCTCTCCTAACTGAGTAGTTACAGCGCAATTTTATCCAGGATAGTAAAGATCTTTTTCAAATGGAAAAGGAGAGTTTATGTTATAAAATGAAAGTGTTTCTTTTTTCAAGATCTGAAAAAAGCTGCCTTCAGAAAGGTGTATTTTCTATATTAATCTGGTCGTTGTATTGTGATATATACCAGTGGGTGACAAGTTCTAAATCAGAAAATAATAGATTTAGCTTTGCTGGGAATTAAAGATACTCAGATATATTTCCTTTCAAAAAGAAATATTAAAAAATAAATTCTCACATCTTCCAGAAAAGGCATTATCAGTCAGGTAAATGTGCATTTATACAAGGTTGACTAGTGTTAATAGGAAAAATGAAAAGAAACTTGACAGTAGATAACTGGGAACCTAATGCCATGGTAGACGTAGGAACAGAATAACCAAAGGATGGTTAGCTATTTTTGAATAAGCTGGTTTTGAACTAAAGGTCCCTATCTTTCTCTTGTGTTTTGTGCTTTATCAAAAATGTCAGTCTTGATGTAATTCAAAGGGAGAGGGTGGAGAGAAAAACTGAAATCTCAGGCTCTTATGGGAAGGAAAAATAATCTTTAACATTTCCCTAACTGCTCTGATTCACAGACTTCAGTCCGTAGCAAACCCCTTTTATTCTCACATATTGCATCATCTTGTCATTAGTCAGCAACCTGTCATGTTTTCTCTAGTTTACCTAACCTACAGGAGTCAGAGGTGCCATAGGCTTGTTGCCTGATATTTATATTCAAGGGAGTAGAAGGCAAACGATTATTGTGGGTCATTCACACAAATAACGCGTTTGATCATTTGTTGACTGTGTCCTGGTTACAGCTGAGGTAGAGTTAATTTTCTTCCTAGCAGCTGCTGTGTTTTGGATTTAGTGTAAGAATAATGTTGATAACACATAGTGTTTTAGTTGTTGCTAAGTAATGTTTACAGTAAATTGAGGACCTTTTCTGCTTCCCATAGAAGCTGAGAGGGAGCACAGACAGGACAAGGCCAAAGGAATATTCCATACCACAGACATCATGCTCAGTATATAAATGGGGGTTGGCTGGGGGGCAGGGATCCGTGGTAGATGCTCGGGATGGGCCGGCAACCAGTCATTGGGTGGTGAGAGCAATTTTTGTTGCATCACTTTTTTTTGTGTATTCTTTACCATTATTATATTTTTTTCCCTCTTTTGTTACTGTTCTTTTAAACTGTCTTTACCTTGACCCAGAAGGGTTTTTTTGTTTTTCTTTTTCCTTTGCCCACCCCTCGCTTTTTCTCCGTCTTCTCCCTACCCTACTTGGGGGAGGGTGTGGGGTGTGTGGAGTGAGTGAACGGCTGCATGGTCCTAGTTGCTGGCTGGGGTTAAACCACAACACTAAGGAAGGCTATGAAGACTAAGAAGGATACCTGTATATGTTCTTCACCTGCCAAGAAGACAAAGGCATGTAATTCCAGGGAAAAGGTGTTTCTACACAAAGCACTTCTAAACTAAAAGACAAAGTCTGTGACTTGTAGAGTGAAGGATGTACTGAAGGGCTTCAGAAGAATTTCAGGCGTGTCTGCGGATAAGGAAAAGTTATTTGCAGTTATTATTTGGCATATTAAGCTTTCTAAATTAAAATTTCTAGATTTGACCTTTGAAAGAGAACTTAACCATGTGACACTGCTAGAGAGTGTGAAGGCTGTGTCACTTTTGCCCGGAACAATAAGATAGGTATTGTAATAACAAAATCTTTGTTGTCCTCCAAACCCAGCTCAGGTAAAGTTGTTCAAAGAGCACAGAATGGTCCCTCTTAGACCATCAGAAGTGGCCTGCTCTTACCTATAAAATGGAGACAAAACACTAGCAAAGAGTTTAGTGAAGCAAATCTATTAATTATTACGCCTTTCTTTATTCCATGTATATTCACATTGTTTTAGAGGGAAAAAGCAGTGGAAGAATAGGAGAATAGGAAATATGTCAGAATTTTTCCATGCAGGAATACATATAATTATTGGATGACATTGTCTTTGAGACATAAATTATAATTGCAAATTAATCAACAGGATGTGAATTGTCCCTTGATAGTTAAATTTTATTTCAATTACAAGATTCGATTTGGATCAGAAACAACATTTCTTGGCATGAGTTTCAAGTAACTACAACGAGAATCTAAATTTCATTTTCTCTGGCAGCCTCCTTTTTGCAAGAAGTGAGCTTGCATTTCCATTTTGTGGTGGCCCATACTGAGAACTGCAAAGTAATTGCCCGGTGCTGTACCTCAGGGATGAAGTACTGGAATTTCATGTGGGCAGATCCAGTCTGAAAACATGACAGGAAGGTCATAGCAACTCTAATTTAACAAGTTCTTAAAAAATGCATAGGTAAGTGTTGTCTCAACTGTTAGAAAGGGAAAAAGTAAATTGATTGTGGTGAGGCATCCTTTGAAAAATTGTCAGCACTTGGTGTGTCAGTGTTCAGTTATGTTGAGGACAACTTCCAAAATAATTTCTGACAGAAATGCTACTAGACATCTCAACTGGGGCAAAGGCGCCTCATTAACACCCCTGCCATTGAAATACAAGTGACCTGTGCTGGTCGCTGTGCGTGAAAGGAGATGTGGCAGAGACAGAAAAGCCCATATGCCTGCAGCTGCCTGTCAGAAGGGTAGCTATGTCTAAGGGGGCATTTGAACCGAGGTGTTTGCAGAGCCTCCATCTCTCAGAGTTTTTCTGACACCACATCGAGTTACCTGGAGGGACTAGCTGGGAGGGAAGAGCCAGCACTTATTTATAGCTTAGGAGAAAATTCAGGAAAAGAAATCCTTCCTGATAGATTTACCCTGGAAATCATTTTAATCCAGGTGAATTTATCTGGCAATGTATAAGGTGGTGTAAAACCTTCTACTTTCAAGCATAGTTTTTGGTAAGCATCTGTGGTATTTAAAACATCCTCTTTCATTCTGTTACCAAAGTCTGCAATGCCTTACTCTGCTAGACACAATGAAAACGCTGATTACATGAAAATGTGACACTAAATCATGTTATACTGATTATTACGCAGAATCACAGAATGGTAGAGGATTGGAAGGGACCTTCAGAGGTCATCTAGTCCAACCCCCCTTCCAAAGCAGGTTCACCTAGAGCAGGTTGGATAGGAGCACATCCAGACAGGTTTTGAATATCTCCGGAGAAGAAGACTCCACAACATCTCTTCGAAATTACAGAGAAAAAGACAGTCACTAACTAAAGTGCATTTTTAATATTTCTACATGGTAACACTTGTTTCATCATTTCTAAGCATGTGTATCAAATAGGGTAAAATTTACAAGCACCTTCTCCATCTCATTTCTTGCAGAGCGACAAAATACAGTATTCTCATTCTAAAAAACATCGCTTGCTCTTCAGTTTTGTCTGCTCAATTCACAGCGTAATGAAGCTCCAGACCAGCTATTTAATGGAGCAGATGTGTTGACAAGGACATACTCTGCTAGGGCAGAATTACTTCCAGTGAAACCTGGGACTGTTGCTGGTGGACGTCCTTCCAAGCAACCAGGGGATGTAAACACAGAGGGGAGCAGTGCCTGTCCGCTCCGCCACCGCCTCCTTGGAGGCTTCCAGCTGCACACAACGTCAGGCCCAAAATCTGTTTGACAGTGGTCATCAATAGTGATCTTGTTTCTAAACCCAGAGCAGAGGCCTCAGAGCACAAGGCTGGAAACTGAAACTCTGCCACTTAAGCAAAGAAACAGAGAAACTTTATTTGAATTGAACAAGTTGTTATCTGTCTTGCAGCACGGCGCCTGCCAAAATACGAGATTCTTCTTCTGTTGAATTTCTAGGTCATGTTTCATTCTGGCTGTTATTTTATATGAGCTTCTTCAGTTCTTTCTACCAGCTTTGTTTTCTAGGTTTCGAAAGCCAAAAAAAAAAAAAGGTTTATCTGACCCTATAGATAAAGAGACAAAACTATGTGAACTAACTAAGACTGCTGAAGCAAAGAGCACAATAAATTGGTTTAAGAGGAAACTAAATGTCTATATGGAGAAAGAGTCGATAGGAGGAGATGGTGGGAAAATGGGAAAGCCAAGTTGTGACAAACCAGAAGAAATTAAATAGCTTTTCTCAACAACTTCTTGTACTCTTTTGTTAATCTAATACATAAAAATTAACACAGAAATGCATTCTTGTCTGCTGTTTATTTCTTTGTTTTCCAATTCCAATAATATTTTGATTCCTTTTACTGAAATAAAAATTGATTAATACCCTGCAAAGCATTTCACAGGGACATAATTTAAACTTAAAGACAGAAAAGCAAATCAATCTTACTTGAAGATGCTCAAAATTGAAATCACATCTAAATCACTGATGTTCACTACAGAGAGGTACAGAAACAAGATGTTCTCTGGCCTTGAATCTCAGCTGAACAATAACACCAAAAACAACAGTCTCTACTATAAATCAAATGTTTCGTCGTTCACAAAAACAAGGAATAAATGAACATTGGCCATTCTGATTTTCTGCTGTTTTCAGCAGAACAAGCTGCTTTCTCTCTGTGACGAACTGTGGAACAAAATGCTAGCATTATGGCCTTCCGACACAGCTTGTAAGGATGGAGAAAAAGAAAATGGTATACCACAATGATTGATTGCTACACAGTGATTTTCCTATTAGTAGAAGGAGAGACAATCTTTAGTGCAAGAATAAATTTCATAATTATAATTCCCTCCGACTGCTATCCTTTACTGACCAAACAAAAAGGGGACAAAATGTAGTGGTGCTATGAGAATGTTACAGTGGGAAAAGAGGAGATTTGGGCAAAGAAAGCAAAGATTTTAGTTTTCTGAAAGACAAAAAGATGCTTCAAAAATGTATTCTGGGTAACAGGATCCAATACTCAATCTAAGACTAAAACATATTTGGGAATGTTGAGGAACCTAAGAACAGAAAATGAGAGTGAATGTCTATTCTCTCTAGCTGCATACATGTTTTTCCTCTGCTAAGTAGGTGATTGATTACAAGAGCCCCAAACAAGAGGATATTTGAATTTCCACTGTTAGGTGTTTCTGAAATAGAGGAAAAGTATATTCCCAGGGTGCTTGTAAAGCTGCCGCATGGGGAGAGGTTTGGAAATTGAAAGTCTGGGTCTGATTCTCTAGGGAGGCTATGCTGCAAAATCCCCTTTGCATGATGAGGGTACAGAGGTAGCGTCTGCAACTGGCATCCATTCAGATCAAGGAAAATGTAAGAACATATGGGCCTGATATCATGGGATTCAAAAGAGCAGCTCTGCGGGTATCCAGCTGAGGTACACAATATGTTTGTTATATAAGGTAATTACATGAAAAGAAATCATTAAAAGAACATGATTAAAGTTGCAAACTAAAAATCAGAATTATTAATTTCTCTATTATTTTGCTATTGGGCTCACGATTGTTCTATGGATGAGGATGCTTCTATTTTTTACATTATCCTTGTCAACAGAGAAAAGACTTTAAGAAGACAGTCTAAAGGACACCGACTAAAGCACCTGTTAAGAGGGAAGAGCAAATGAGTTAGGATGCTGTATAGGCATTCTTGATGTTTCCCCATAGACAGGAACGTTCTCTTTGCAAGAGACACTGTAAATGGCACGTGAGAGTTGAAGAGCTCCTGAGTGAAGGCTGCTTACATTTTTGTTGACAGATACAGAAGCCTCAAAGGATTTTCATCTTCCTTGTACTTTCCATGTGGAGGTGCAGACTTTCAGAAATGTCATCTCTGTAGATGATTTTTAGACGCGGGTTTTTAGTTATCTTTCTCAAAGCTGTTGCTCTGTGGGAGAAGTAAACAAGAGACAGGACACTTACTGGATGCTTAAGCAGTAGTCCACACTTCTGCACCATTCTGATAGGCTTCTTCAGAGGATGTGTATAATCTCCAACAGAAACTGTAGAGTCAGTACCACCTTTGGAGATATGTACATGAGGTCCCACATGACAAGAAAATAGCCAAGAGTCCTTGAGGCGAAAGGCCTTTTAAGGCATATATACAAAGAGAAGGTCAAGAATCAGTGAATTTAAAGACAATGGAAGGTAAAGGTGTTAGTCCGGAGCGTTAGCCTGTCAAGTGAAAAAATTGGCTTGATTTGTTACTCTTGGTTACACAAACGTGAAACTGAGACACTAAATGACTTATCCTAGGTGCTATTGGGAATTCAGACTCAGGAAGGATTTCAGTCCCTGTCTTGCCCATCTGGGCTCAAAGACAGCTTACTCCCACTTGCGCTGAGTATCTCATTTAAGTCTTTCCTGAAGACAAGTCAGTCAACATTGAAGCATTTATATCTAAATTACCATTGTTTATTCACTTTTTTTTCAAGTGTTTTCTCATCGTGCTATTTTCTAGCGCTTACCCTTTGGATCTAATCTGTCCAAAATCTATGGTCAGTTCTTTGACTGTAACAAGTCACTTACACAAGAAGAGGTTTGAGTGGAGAATTCATTGTTTCACAGAGTTGAATTTATACAAACATGTAGACTTTTCCAGGAATGAAACTGGAACTGCACCATAAACTCACACTGTAAATGATTATTTCTAGCTTTCAGAACAATTTTAAAATCATGCTACTTTTATTAGAATTGGAAGTAATGAAATCTCACAAGAAAGGCCAAATATCCTGTAAGCATTGTCTGAATTTTGAATTTTGAGCATAAGATATGTCAATTATGTTATCACATTAATATCATGTGAAACAGGGCGATTTGTTTTGTGACAGTTTTTCACAGACTTTTTCATTATTTTCCTGTTTTTCATCACAGATTTATTCCATTCAGAAATTAAAAGCAAAACTCAAAGAGTTAAATCCTGGCTTGCTTGAAGACAGTGGGACTTTTATTCCTGAAACGAATACCGCGGTGAACCAACCCTTCCTCCCTAATTAATTGCATTAACATTTGAAAAAAAACATGGAAGTTTTGCCTCTGTCCAGCCAAGGAAACCAGAAAGTTGCATGTTTAAATACGGTTGTTCCTGTGAAGTACTGAAAAACTATTTTGGAAACTTTCCCATCAAAGCAGATGTGTCCTTTTAACTTGAATCTGACTAAGGACCCTGTTTTTCATTCACAGTTCAAGAACTGCTGAATATAAAGCCAACAAAAGGAGCTTTCAAGATATCTTGGGCAGGCTTAACATTTTTTAAATGTTAAGGCATTAGCTTTCTGGTAAAAATACCTCATTTAAAAATGAAATTCATCTATAAAGTATTTTGATAGTCAATGATAAAATTCTCTTCAGCCCTTTAGTCTCAATAAATACCTCTTAATAATTCCCGTGTATTCTTCTATCACTGTTTTATTTTCTGTTTTGCTTTGTCATTTGTTTTAAAGAGTTACATAAAATATTATATCAAAATGAGATAGATATATCTTCTTGTTCTGAGAAAGGCAAAAATATTACATAGTACTGAAAAGTCACGAGCAAGACTTTACAAGGAAATGTTGTTTTATAAAACCAGCAAAAATCTAGCAAAACATATGGGGCATCAGTAGAATTTTTGAAGCATCTTGGGTTTTTGTCATCAAATATGAAGTATGGATCTCTTTAGTCACCAAGGAGAAATTCTGCATACTGGTAATTCTAGTTCATATATGAACTTCAGTGTTAATTCTAGCTAGAACACTGATGGGTCATTTACTCAAAGGGGGTGATTGTATGAATCAAATCACAAGTTACTGGACTCAGCAGAACTGCAGGGTTAAATACCAGGGCCAAGGTTAAGATAAGAAGTCAGGCTGAGTGATCATATAAGGCCTTGCTATGACTAACTTTCAATAAACCAACATTTTTCTTATGAACTGCCTTATTCCAAAGAAAGTCAAGTAAGCAGTGCTGTGAGAATATGCAGCTGTCACACCAATAAAGTAGCCTAGCCTTCAGTGACATTTAAGAATTTGGTGTTCCAGCAGGAATACCTAGATGCAAAAATTCCCGTATCCTTGACTCATTGTCCTATTCAAATGAAATAAAGTAGCCTTAGCGGCTAAAAAGAGACAGAACCGAACAGAAAAATGCTATTCTCTTCAGTGATGGAAAAATAAAATACAATACTGATAATATGGAAATGACAAAAAGACTATCCCATTGAGGTACTATCAACTATGAAGCTCTTGTTCCAGAGGACTGACACCAGGAAATTAGAAAAACAGTCAAAATGCTATTGGTTCCTATTTCATTACTTTGCTTCATACATATCATTTATAAGCGTTAGCCCTTTGGTAGGGCTGACTCACTTGAAAAACAGTGGTTTCCTCACATCTGATTTCACAGCACCTGAAAAACTACCATCCACGAGGTTATAAATACTGAAAAATATGGATGCGAGTTCATTGCTTTTTAATGACAAAGGCAGAATATAAAAATAATTTAAAAAATAAATTATTAGGAATACTGTTTTTCTGCTGGTAATCTATTTCAATAAGTATATTTATTGTTGCAGTAGTAAAGAGTGAACTTTAAGGCAACAAAAGAGTATGTGTTTGTCAGAGGAAAATATTTCTCAAATTTAATTGTGACGCAATAGACATTCAAGAAGAATTATTAAGTGTTTTTCATTTGCATTTTACAAAATCCTCTTTTTGCGTTTCTGTTCGACTTTTTATGGTTTTCCTTCTCAGAAACCAAGAAGATGTATGCAAAATTAATTCCAAAGAATAGTTATTTTGCTTTTTTATGAGTCTGTAATTTTGTCATAATGAATACCTGGGTAACTATTTCACATTTAAAGTAGCTCTATAATGATTTTCCTTTATTGCTCTGTAATGTGCACGTCAGCAGTTTTCACATGTGGTTGCCTTATATCTCCTGATGCAAAGACTAATTTCTATCTTGTTTCTCATCTAGATAACTACACAATGAGAAAATGGAAAGATCAACTGTTATTTTCAGAGAAGTTCTGTGCAAGATTAGTCAATGCTATTTCTAAAGCTGTTTTTGGAAAATTCGCCACTGTAACTGTCAGAATATTTTCTACTTGAAGCACTCTGTCTTAAACAGATTTTTTCATTGGGAGGGATCACTCCAGCTACCTCAAATAGGTGGATTAGGCCATTTAAAATGTTGTATTCAATTAAATGTTGTATTCAAATATTCAACCTCTACTCCAGGAGATCATGTGACTCTTGCAGATCTTACATTAGTTATACTTGTTATCTGAACAAACCTCCTAGTTACCTCAATTATCATCAATATCTGGCACCAGAAAACTGCCTCAATGGATACTGTTTGTTTGGGGGGGCTGCTATTTTTATTAATAAAGTCTTATGGACTTCATGTTTTAATTTTTCCACCAAAATTTCTCAAAATCAATGTAGTAAAACAGGAAAAAGTACAGATATGAGTGACAAGATTACTACAATCTTATGGCTTGGGAATGCTTCTATATTAAGGATATTTTACTTGAAAATTCTGCTTGGAAGAATATGTCAGCTGAAGGGAGAGCTATGAAATTATACAGTTGTGAATGGTATGGAAAATGTAGATAAAAAATGTTTATTTATTGTTTTTCTTAAACTGAGTGTGTAATTGGGCACCGGACTGAAAACAAAAGGAAAGCATTTTTTTTTTCCCACAAGAGAGGCTGTTTTTGCAGGAAGTTTTTAGACACTACAAGTGTAAGTAGGATCAAAAGAAGAAGCCAACATGGCATCACTAAAGGCAAATCGTGTCTGACAAATTCAGTGGCCTTCTACAATGGGGTTTCAGTGATGGTGGATAATAGAAGAGCAACTGACATAATCTACCTGGACTTGTGCAAAGCATTTGACACTGTCCTGCACAACATCCTTGTCTCTAAATTGGAGAGACATGGATTTGATGGATGGACCACTCATTGGATAAAGAATTGGATGGATCATCAGACTCAAAGAGTTGTGCTCAATGGCTCAATGTCCAAGTGGACATCAATGAAGACTGGTGTTCCTCAGGGGTCAGTATTGGGACTGGTGCTGTTTAACATCTTTTTTGGCAACAAGGACAATGGGATTGAGTGCACTCCTAGCAAGTTTGCTGATGACACCTGGCTGTGTGGAGCAGTTGACGCACTGGAGGGAAGGGATGGCATCCAGAGGGACCTGGACAGGCTTGAGAGGTGGGCCCAGTTCATGAAGTTCAACCAGGCTAAGTGCAAGGTCCTGCATGTGGGTCAGGGCAATCCCAGGTACCAGTACAGGCTTGGCAGAGAATGGCTTGAGAGCAGCCCTGAGGAGAAGGTCTTGGGTGTGCTGGTGGACAAGAAACTCAACATGAGCAGGCAATGTGTGCTTGCAGCCCAGAAAGCCAACTGCATCCTGGACTGCATCAAAAGAAGCATGGCCAGAAGGTCAAGGGAGATAATTCTACCCCTCTGCTCTGCTCTGGTGAGACTGCATTTGGACTACTGCATCCAGCTCTGGAGCCCCCAACATAAGAAGGACATGGACCTGTTGGAGTGAGTGCAGAGGAGGGCCACGAAGATGATCAGAGGGCTGGAGCACCTCTCCTATAAAGACAGGCCGAGATAGTTGTGGTTTTGTAAACCTGGAGAAGGGAAGGCTCTAGGGAAACCTTACAGCAGCTTTCCAGTACTTAAAGGAGGCCTACAGGAAGGATGGGGAGGGACTCTTTATCAGGGAGTGTAATGGTAGGACGAGGGGTAACAGTTTTAAACTGGAAGAGAGTAGATTTAGGGCAGATATTAGGAAGAAATTCTTTACTGTGAGGGTGGTGAGACACTGGATCTTGTTGCCTAGAGCAGTTGCGAATGCCTTGTCCCTGGAGGTGTTCAAGGCCAGGTTGGATGGGGCTTTGAGTAACGTGATCTGGTGGGAAGGTGTCCCTGCCCATGGGAGAGGGGTTGGAACTAGATGATCTTTAAGGTCTATTCCAACCCAAACCATTCTATGATTCTATCATTCTATGAATTACTTAAATTCTCCAAGATTCAGCTGTGGCTATTATCTATGATGATTAGAATTCAAATTCTAGGTCAGGAAATTTCTAGATCTCTGACTGCCAGGAAGATAAAAGAAGCCAAAGATCTTTGTATTATTTTTTTTATACATCTTTGTATTATTTTTTTCTCATGTTCTAATATTACATTACTAGGAAATTACAGACAGATGGCTTCCTACACCTATGATCTGACCTGGTTTCCTTGGTGGAGTGACCTGTAAACCAGGAAGCGCGCTACGAGGTAAATTATGATCCTTATGGAAAATGGGGTATTGGTGGTGGAGATGACACTAATTGGGTAGGTTGGATATATAAACAAGTCTCCTTCACTTGCCATGTGTACTCTACCTGATAGCGTGTTATGGCTGGTGAGTACCCATGACACAATTCTCCATATATTTTCTTTCAAATCTATATGGCAAATTTACCTACTGAGTGTAAACCACTGAGAAGGCCTACTCTATTGCAATAGCATCATGGCATGTGTTACTGTTTCTATTAGGAGTTACTCTATATTATGCCTCCTTGCGTATGTATTCCACTTGTGTCAGATCATTGTTTGAAGTGATAAATGTATCTCATCTCAAAACCGAGCATGGACTCATCTTCTTGAACATTGTTTTGCCTCTTACTTTCTGTACCACAGCTGAGGTTGTAAATGATCTGGCTCATTTCCATTGCCTGACAGACTGAAACCGGAGTGGCAATGCCACTGGCCACTAACCATAAGCAAGACTGAAAGCAGTGACAATATACAGCAAAATAGATGAAAACCAGGAACAAATATTTTCAGGGTATGTTCTGCATCAATTTCTAGCTATTCCCATTGAATATTAAATTTCAAAGAACAAGTTCTGACAGGAAAGTTGTTGAAGAAAACTAGTGAAAAAAATTGCATAGATACAGATTCTCTCCACTGTTATTTCTATATTCGAGGGTTTGGTTTTCCAGTCAACTATTTCTGTGAACATACTTACAGAACTGTCAAGTGTTCTTCCCTGAAACACAGATACAAGGAACCCTAGCCAATGACTCCACGTGATTAATACTCAGGGGACTATTTTGTAAGCAAATGCAAATTATGATTTATTTTGCAGGTTTACCACAGTTGATTTCTTCAATGTTGCCTTATCTTAGCCTTCTGTCTTTGTAGAAGAAAAGCCTGTTCTTTGAAGAAAGCTGACTCCAAATGCTGTAAATTCAGGTCTTCTTAGCTGTGCTATACTGGCAAGTATGATTAGCCTTATTTTCCATAAAGCCATTTGATAAGTAGCCTTACTGCTCTTATCCATTGATTTAGGGATTATAAAGATCAATTACTTACCATGCAAATATTATAAAATTGCATAGCTTGCTTTATTTTTTAAAACTTTCCATTCTATTTTTGTTATATTTATAAAACAGTCTTGAGATTTAAATATTTGGACCCAGATTGAGTAAGAGGTTAAAGTGAAATGTTAAACTCATTACAGTAAACTGACAAAAATTCCCATTAATTTCAGAGGGAGAGTTTTGACCTGAAATGTTTATATAATTTGGGCAGAATTCATTAAGGGTTTACGAGTCAGGCAAGACAGGCCAAATGAGTGATCTCATCTATGCTTCCTGCATGAACAACAGGGGAGAGCAACTCTTGATGTGATTGATCTGACACTGAGAGTTTCCACGATAGGGACGAGGACGCCAGTCCAGAAATGCCTGCCTCTCTCCTCTAATGATGCAGGGTTTCTAGGCAACAACTCTAAACTAGATGCCTATCTTTAGATGTCTAAATTCAGAAGAAATGAATTCAGGAGAAATAAACACCACTCAATGTTAAATATTTCATATCTTTAAATCTAAGCAAAATTAGTCCTCCTCAACGTCAGAGTTCTCATGGAATCAAATCTTTCTTAATTTCTATGCATATTTATCTCCTGAATTTTAGGCTGAAGGGGGAGGATAGTAGTCTTTGTTTTTTTTTTACCTTCCAAGGATGTCAATAGACAGATTCATTCACTCATTAAAGGACCAACAATTATACCATCCAGCAAACACTAGCTACTAACCGACTTGAAGGAAAACTGCTATGAGAATCTGTGTTACAGTTATAAGGCACCTTCAGACAAAAAAAGCACCACTCGTGTCACTGAAAGCTTCCAGGTATGTAAGCCAAAAAGGCAAGAAGCCAAGACTGAAGACAATAAAAGATGACAGAACAGAGGACATGGATGAGGAAAGTCACAGCAAAGAAAGCCTGAGTGTTAATTTACAGCACACCTGTTATTTCAAAAGAATAGGCCAGAGGATTTCACATTCCTGCCTTATGAAAATGCAGGTAGACTTCTCCTCACAGCAAGGGGCAAACTGCCTTGCATTTACCAGATCTAGACAACATCTGCAGAAACATAAATTCCTGCTATCGTAGTGGTCTGAGGTTGTTTATGCGCTAAAATGCTCCTGCTTGCTTTTCCTTATAGCACAGGAAAAAAGAAGAAACCTAAAAATCATTTCTTTGGAGCTGAAGTTGCTCAAACTAGCTCAAAAAAAGACACTATGCCAGTGACAATATGTCATTGAAAAGGTAGTTTAAAGTGTTTCCTCTTGGGTTTGTAACAGCGGGCTGTCTTCTGGGACACATTTTCCTTCCAGGAAAGTGATGGGCAGCAGGCGATCAATAGATCGGACGCTGAGTCTAAGGAAGCACCAAAAAAAGAGGTAAGAACTGACAAAGCGAAAGGAAAAGCAAACAGCAGAGCTCCTGCCCCAAGCTCAGTGTGGCTCGGTGAGCCTCCCCATGCTGCAGTAATTACTGACCTTGCTCCTGACTGCATGGTTGCCTCTGGTGAAGATGAATAAAACAGAGGAGCCAAAGCCAGGGAGGTGCTCTCACTTAAGTAAGGTGAAGGGGGCTGGACATAAGGCCCACAGCAGAGACCCTGCAGCTCCTCTCAGAGCCTCTCTCTGTCACCAGCGTGTGGCCCGATGCTTGGGTGATGGCTGTTTTAAGATGCACAGCTAGTGAGATTTCTCCAATGCTGCTCCAAAGGCAGTGGTTAAAACCTCAGCGACAAACAGAAGACGACTGCTTTTGTGATTATGGTAATATGAAACTTGAAACATAAAAGCTTCAATTTGCTAAGGTGGATTTAAATCACTTGTTACCACACTGGATGGACAGCAAACACCTTAAGAAACGACAGAGATTATTTTCCATATAAATCTTATAAATCTTAGGAAGCAGTATAGACTCTACATTAAAAAGCGAAACGAAAATTAACCTCTAACATTAAGAAAAAAAAAAGAAAGATCTGTATAATTTGCAGAATGGGATTCTACGTATCTATTGGAAATATGTTTTTCAAGTCCCTTTTCCTATACACTACCTAGGTGCTATAGAAAATGCTAAGGTAGATGGTTTTTTTCTCAATACCTTTTTTTCTGCATAATGAATAGAGGTTACAGTGGTTTTATGCAGATTTCAATTAGTTTTATGAGGAGCCATTGTTCTGTTGATATTAAAAAGGAAAAATAAGCTGTCTAATCTCATCCCGTGTAAGGAAATTACTTTTATTTTACTAAATTGCGTGCATGTACAATGTGTTTAATTCAGAAAAAGAGACCTCTTAATAGTATAATACATATTCCATTTGGATTAGATGCAGCCAGCTGCCAGAGGAGTAGCAATGATTGAGAGACTAACAGAATAGAGAGGATAATACCCTTTAATGCCTTTCTTATGGATTCCACAAATCCTCTTGATATCTTTATGTGAGAAGAAATGTACATGATGCTCCAGGCTCTAGCAGAAATTGCTGTACAAACTGAGCGTTGGCCTGTGGCTGACTTCTGAACCACAGAAAGGCTGTAGCTTCATTTCCCTACTTGAAAAATGTTTATTGTGTTTATAATTTTAGACAGGTTGGAAGGACTTGGTCACCCTTAATAAACAGCAAATTTCTGTTCTACCCCTAATGTTTTATTCACAGAAATTAATGTAAATAAGATGTCCTCCCAAATCTGATAGATAGACACATTTTGTTTTTGATGTTCTATGATACTCTAAGATCATCGTAGAAATTATACAGAATTCTATTCATCTCTTCTTATCTGTATTTCAGCAGAATCATTGTAAGACACATGTTCTGTCTTAGTCTTTATCCACCACTTCAGTACCTCCACAACCCAGCTAGTCTGTGTTTCTTTAAACTTGATGACTCCATCATTGCTGAATCACAGAATGGTTAAGGTTGGATGGGATCCCTGAAGTTTATCTTTTCCAACCCCCCTGCTGAAGCATGGTCACCTAGAGCTCGTTGCCCACAACCATGTCCTGACAACTTTTTAAGGATGAAGACTCCAAAACTTCTACAGGCAACCTGTGCCAGTGCTCAGTCACCCTCACAGTAAAAAAGTGTGACCATCAGGAATGATGGTCATACAGAGCATCCTGTCTTTCAGTTTGTGCCCATTGTCTCTTTTCCTGTCACTGGGAAGAGCCTGGTTCTACCCTTTTACACCCTCCTTTCAGGTATTTATATACTTGGTTGAGATCCCCCTGAGCCTTCTCTTCTCCAGGCTGCAAAGTCCCAGCTCTCTCACCCTTTCCTCATAGGAGAGATGCTCCAGTCCCCTAATTATCCTTGTGGCCCTTCGTTGGACTCTCTCCAGTAGCTCCCTATCTCTCGTGCTGAGGACCCCAGACCTGGGCACAGTACTCCAGGTGCAGCCTCAACAGTGCTAAGTAGAGGGGAAGGATCACCTCCTGTGAGCTGGTAGCAGTACTCCTCTTAATGCAGCCCAGGAGACCATTAGCCTTCTTTGCCAGCTAACACAAAGCTAATCAAGCTTTGTGTTAAGTGTTACTTATAGCTTTTTGATCAGCCTTTGATAAATGCTTGGATTTTGCTGCTTTTACTTTTATTGTTTTATTCATATTTCAAGGAAAAGGAAGTTATGGCATTGCAAACGACTTAAAGTGGGATTTAAACGGTTTTAAGATTCCTTGGATAAGAATGGACATAACTGAAGTTGTTTTCCTGTCCCCTTTGTGTTTCTTTCCAGTATTTCACCTCAGGAGTAAAGCACTAAATAGGCAAAGAAGGGCTTTTATAAAATCTTCAGTTATTGTTTGCTGCTGGATGCACGCAGAAAAATGAAATGCAAAGCAGATAAAGAACATCCACAAACCCTGTCACTCTTCTGCAGATCTGGGAATTGCAATGATGTCTCAACAGTTCAGTCACTGTCATGGTGTTTGTAGAAGTTAAAAACCACTGCTAAGTCACATGGTAGAAGACTGTATCTTGTATATGAATGAAGTGTCAATTGGTAGTCAAGATTCATTAGAAGTGTCGGTAACTACATGTTTTTTACATACCTCCAGTTCATTTTCAATGATGAAAGCATGCTATCTGCTTATTCCGTTAATGCAATAAAATTATGAGTAATTTGTACTGACAAATCACATGTAGGTTTTAATAAGGTAATTTTTTAAGGAATATTTTAAAAAATATTAGAACTCTAAAGGTGCAACAGAACAATGAGAAACAAAGCTTTTGGCTTTTTCTCAAGCAAGGCTGTTATGCTTTGTTACAAAGGAATTGCCATCAAATGATGTACTATGTGTTCATTCTACAGCTCACTATAATTATGATCACAATTAAACCTCAAAAATTGTTACTGTCAGTTTAGGATGTATGAAGCTGAAAAGACAGTTTGCACTGCAATGAATTTTATTGTTATTAAAGACTGGGTAATCATAGCCAGCTGCAGTTGATCAATCTGGAAATCTCACACTTTAAGAAACATGTCACTGAACTGATTCTCTTAACTTTGGGGTTTTTTTGCAATTAAATTCTAGCTATCTCTGTCGAAAAAGAAATCTTAAATGTCTTTCCTCCTTCATTGCCCTTTTCCAAACTATCATGAGCAGATTAAGTCCTTTCTTAAACACTTTTTAATGCAACTGGGAATTCTTTGTAATCAGATACAGAGTCCTGTATTGTTATCATTAAAAAGACACTTATATGGATGTGGAAGTAAGGTACAACATGTTATCAAAATATATAGATTATATTCTAGCTACAAATCTTTATAAAATAATAGATTAAATTTTGCTTTTTGGTTGGTTGGTCCAACTGGAATCGGGAACTGAGTGCTTGAATTACTGGAGGTTTATGCTTAGGTGAAAGAGCACTGACCTAAGTATTTAAAACAATCTTCATATGTTTCTGTGTTATTGGATTTCTTTTTAACTTCAGTAAGTGCATAAATTTTCATGCCACAAGTATTTCTGATTGCGGTAATATTTCGGTTGCCATGTTTGACCTGCCCTATAGATTCCAGACTGGTTAGTAGCTAGAGAACTCAAGCCCTTGGCACGTACTGAGAACTACTAATGCTTCTTTCTCTATTGGGCTTAACTCTGAAAGTTTCGAGTTTATAACATACTACTTTTTTATACTAAAAGCTCTGTAATGTTTTTCAACCTTCAGTTGTTCTTTAACTTGTAACTCAACAACAGTTTTTTGTGTCTGGGAGAAAAGTACAGGTTATAACTATGAGAAATCACGAGAAATATTATCTCAAAAAGTAATTATTTTAAAAAATATCTCCTGAAAATTTAGTTCTTTTAAGGTATGAAGGGGGAGTACAGATTTTGAATTGATTGCTATTATTTGAAAGATTATTTAGACCATTGGAATAAACACAATGTCACTGCTATTGTGATATGCATTTTTAAATGTAAAAGAAATTATCATCTTTTCACATCCACCTTATACACAAAATCAGTGACTTTAGAAAATAGCATCCATTTGCCAACTACAGAACTTCATGTGAGTTTCCTGTGTTATACTCAATATAACTATGCACTATGCATTTGTGAGAATATTTAAGAAAGGGTCTAAAATGCATGAGAATAAGAGATAGAGAAAGGAATTAGAGTCATGGTAGTGCTCGGAAACAAGGCGCTTGGAGAGACTCCGTATTTCCATGAGTATTTAAGCTGGAAAAACTGATCCCCATGAGCCTGCATGGGAATACGAATAGTCCCTCAAGGCAGTCTGTTGTCACGAAATTTAGACTTAGAGACAAAACTTAGGTTTTTACCTCTGTCCTTGAGCAATACCTTCAGGAGGTTATTAAATATATATACATATATATATATTATTTTTGAAATTCTAATTGCGTTATAAAAATGGAATTTCTTAGGTGATTTTGCCTGGTAAATCACAGTATCGAAGTACTCCAGCATTCAGCAATATTCAGAATCTTGAAGTTTTATGTCACTCTGTATCTGTGTTTAACAGCTAGACTCAACAATTTCACCTGAAGTGATAATTAAATCGGGAGTTTTTCCTATCTCACAAAGCTCATTGCCAAAGTCTCCAGTGGTAGACTTGTGCCTGAAGACATGTAAGAGATCTTGGACTGATTTCATTTTAGAAGTGGGCTTTCTTTTTGCATTTGATTTTTTGTTCTTTTCTCTTTCAATTCACTTCAAATTGACAATTGTACCTGCTTATAGCTATGGCAACAGCCACCAGCTTGCTTTCTTGGTTTTCTTTTTCAGTGTATACATCAAATATTATGCCAGTTTTGGTAACATGGCAGACATTAATAAAGATTTTATTTTCAGTGGTCTTCATTTGGTGGTAAGCTTTTCCACTTCTGTTGAAATAAATTCACCTGATAGTTTTGAAGTTCAGAGCATTATTAGCTGTTGTTCAACATTTTACATAGAAGCCTAAGCTTATATCCTAACAGAAGAAAATATCCTCAGCCCCGAAGTCTGAAGTGATGTGCAGATAGTATCAAAGGGATGGAGAACTCCATGTCCCGCTCCCTTAGAAAGAAAAAGAGATAGAGTTCTATGTCAATAAGAATGTTAATTTCAAAATGTATTTATAAGTCATTTTTATCTCCTATGTATTTGTCAGTTTTCATGAGAACGTGCTGTATTATTAGATGCAAAACACAATAGCAAAAATATCCTCACCCCAAAGCATCAACCCAGAAATGTACGGATTCATTCAGAATTTGAATCTAAGACATAACCGAAGTTTTTAAATAGGAGTATTCTGTATTGTACATAGCATGGTCATTACACTTCATCCCACCTCATACAACAAGCCAATTAACGTCTCTGACTGAAATGTAAGTTGTACTACTGATGGCTGTGTACATGCTCCTTATCCAGGTGCAATTTTGTGATCAAACATCACACTTCAAACCTGGCATTAAATACCTTTGTGTGTAATTTCTGTACGTGACAGTAGTTCAAATACTGTCTTCCTGAAGGAGAATTAGAGAAGAGAGTATGAAAAGCATGCATGAGGACAAACAGTGATAGGAATGAAGAGAAAATCCACTAGTTTTCATTCTTCAGTGGTCTTCAGATCTAATCATTGTTTTCATACTCAGATGTTAGAGAATAAAACTTTTTAAAATGTCACTTAGATGCACCTGACTCCTTTTTAACTTTGTGTAATGATGTTATCAGACCTAGCTCTAAAGTTCACAGCTTTCAATTTCTTATCGATATGTTTACCCTGTTCTCTAATAAATGAATTAGAAATGCCTATGAATTCATTATTGCAGATGATACTTGGATTTTCAGGCACACCTGAGCTGTGTCCCTAACAGCAAATATCAGAATCCAAGCTACAAGAATTGTTATTAAACCTGCTTTTATTTGTATCTTTTGTAATTTCACAAGCTATAAAGACAACTGTTTTCCAGTAAAAAAGAATAGCCCTAGGAATTATCAAAATTTTATTGTATCTCAAGTATCTGCAGTTATAACAGAAATCACTGGAAAAACCATTGAAAATGCATTTATCATTTTTTCTAATCCATTTCTAATCCAAAATATCTGATTTATCACATTACAGAAAATAAAAGTTAACTAAATAATCTTTTTTGTTACTGATAAGATAGCTGCAATAAAAATTGGAAACAATTTTCCCTTGCTGATGTCTGTCTTTGAGCATATGCAAACCTATACAATTATTGAAGTCTTTTTTTCACAGTTATGAGTACGCAATTTGTAGCAATACAGGACACCCAGTTTTGTTCTGCAGTGCTGGTTGATAGGCATCTATAGAAAATACTTGGATACCACTAAAAGAAGCTATAAATTTACTTATCTTTGTTGTTACAAAAGCAGGATCCAAATTACACTTCCCTTTTTCTAATCCAGCAGAACTAAAGGCAGAGGGATAAAGGCTATTGACATGTTAAGATTCTTGGGCTTGTGGGCCGGTTAAAGAGTTTGAGCTTTTTGAACAAGTTCTAACTAATTTTTGAGGGGCTCAGCATTTTAGGAGCTGCTCTGGTCCTGCAAATGTGCAGGGCTGGAGCATTCCTCAGATCCCGGGCAGACAGCAGCGAGCACTGCCGGAGGTGGGTAAGGAGGATTCCATTCCCAGCCTTCTGTGCTTTTAAACTGAAACCTGATTGTTGTAATGCTAACCCACTTGCTGGAAAAAAAGTGAAAAAAATAAATTAACTTATGGATATTTTCTCTCTTCTTTTATTCTGCGTGTTGCTAGCCCAGAAGAATACATCACAGGTACTACCGGTAGCCATTGCTTGCAGATAACAGCCTTTGGGGAAGCCCCGTGTCCATGCTGGCCACCCAGGCGGCTGCAGACACAGAAGCAGGAGGGAGATGTTTGATGCCAGATGTCCCCAGCGTGACCCCACGGCAGCTCCTTCTCCTGCAGAAGAGCAACATTTCCTGACCAGCAATAGCAAATGACACTCTTGCTGGGGGTGAGGTTTCCAGTTCATTCCTGCTGATCACATTATTGCACGCTCTTGTCTTGTTACTGCTGTTTGAGCGGGGATATATTGCACTTGCAAGTTCCCATTACCCTTGCTGATGCTGTAAGCTGGTATCCGCTGATGCACACAAAAGTCAGGAAGGCAGTTTTGTAGGATTAGTAGCAGGTAAGATAGTGTCAAAGACTGATGAATCAAATTACTCTATATAAGCTTTCTGCTGCTTACAAACATAATCTACTGTACCTTTTTAAGACACAATTACAAACATAACGTCCTGTAGCTTTTTATATTTTTCTTGTTCCCTATTTGCATATTCAAACTGGTTTTAACTCTCAAACTCTTCCCAGTGCAATTAATTTTCCTCATGGATGAGGGCTTTAAAAATAACCTATTTGGAATAAAACATATAACATTTCCTCAGTTACTACAGTGACTGATTTTGATACTATAGAAATAGTGACAGTAACAAAAATACTGAGGTTGTCTCACAGAATTATTCATACATAATTTACATGTTTTAGAAGCTGTATGCAAACCACACCCTTTACTTAATGGATCTCCAGTCCACACTTTCTCTCACACAGACAATCATACTTGAAATTATGGGATCTATACGCATTGATAGAAGTTGTTATTTCTCAGAGCATTGTCGCTTTTAAAAGCAATTAGAGTTTTACCATGGAGCTGACTGAACAAATGAAGCCATCTGTCTGCACGTACCACCGTCAAACCAAGGCAGAGCCCCGCTGGTAATAGCTGGTAGACATCGGTAGGGCTCCGCAAGCAGAACAAAAGCAGACTGCTGCTTCAGCTGGTGTCTAAATTCACCCTCTGCTCTGTTTCTGGGCATAAACTGAAGGCGGGTGGCCCTCCTTCCCCATGCAGGCTTGCTCCTCGTGGGCATCCAAGCACGTCTTTCTACTGCCCCACCAGGATGGGACAAGGCACTTCCTGCTCCGCTTGCAGAAGTCCTGAGAGTCACGCAATGCCAGAAGCTTCTAAGTGACATGATGGCAGTTATTCACTACGATTTTTTTTTATATTTTTGATAGCTACAGACCAAAGGCAGAACTTGCATCCATCTTAAAGATGTGCATTTACAGTGGGTGAAGCAGGAAGCTCAGAGTGGGAGACAGCCCAACTAGTATAGTGTATGTATTTGCTTGGCTGAGAGACAAGTTTTGTGCTCCTGTTGTAGGAGAAATTATTTTCCATCTCTGTCACAGACTTTAATTACAACTTTTGCTCTGTTGTCGAGAATATAATGAGCATGAAACATTTGTTTTCTCTGGAGAATAATCAGAGTTGTTCAGTGTGAGAATACCATGAGAAATAACTGGACTGTTACTATTACTATTACTGTATGCATCTCTCACTTCAGGGGAAAATTTCATAAATAACCCATAATATCAATGGAAACAACTAATTACCACATCGATATATAAATAATCCCATTTCATTTCAAATAACAGAAAAGTTAAACCTACTACTACTAAAGAAACACTACTATGACAGCAAGATCATAAATAAATTATGAATGAGTACAATTGAAAATTCACTTTTTCTAGTTTGGATGATTATTACCTTTTCTGGTACATGCCTTGATAACAGAAAAATCAGAAAATTAAACTACAAATGCTAAAAAGAAGTTTTAATCTCCTACTATATACCTAATTGAAAATAATCCAATTGATTACAAAAGCAAACAATCGATCAAAACCCCATGCATCTGAGGTTTTATTTTTATAACTCCTATATTAAATATTATTGTGAGGAACTTCAGTTTGTATGATGTATACTTGCAGCTTGGTACTACCAACACTGAATCTTTCATATTTTCAGAAAACTTTTTATATAATTCCCAGAAAACAATAGTTTAATCACAAGGTGACATTTGTAGTAAGGAGAATTCTTCAGTAGACTTTATATTGAGCTGATACTGGGGTACAAGAGATCATTATATGCTTTGTTTTGGTATACGGATGATATGATGATAAACTTTCTTCTTTCTTTAAAAAGGTCATTTTCAATAAAGGATAAATCTGGAGCCAAATGATCTGGGGGACGTAATTAAAGATTAAAATTTTTAATTGAGTTGTTTCAGAATGCTTTAATAGGCATCCAAAATGTCACACCAATGAAATAAAACAATAAACCAAGATTAAATTGGAAGCAAAACCAGTTATAATAAAATTTTGAAAATAAATACAAACAAAAAAAAGAAGTAGTTTATAGCAATAAACACAAACTAATGCTAGGAACTCAGAAAATTGATAAACTTTCTAGAAAACAGTAAGGACATCTATAGACAGATTTAAGGATAAAGAATGTTTCAGAGAGCATGAAGGAAAAAAATGAAACAAGTGAGTTGTAGTGATCACAGTTTTGCTTGATTAGGGAGTTCATCTTTTGACTGATAAATCAAATGTAACGGATCAATGGGACTTGACAAGCTCTACCTTTTCATTTCAAATATGTGACAGGTGAAAGCATTCAGGAATAGCTATTGTGATAGAAGATGTCAGATGACTACTTCATTCATACCATATGATGAACTATTTTCTATTGTATCAGTAACTTGAGGAGGTTTTAACAACAGTCGCAGGAGCTAATTTTAAAATGAGGATTTTCAGATAACTTGAAAACTTGCACTTAAATGGTTCAGGAAAAGTCAATATTAACAGTAGTTAATATTGATCAATATTAACAGTAATTAATATTGATTTTCAATAATCCATGGAACAGTCAATATTTTGAAAATACAATTAACACGATCAAACTAATTATATCTGTCAGTCTGTTATAAAGCCTGAAGAGTGGACAAACTGATAAAGGACTTTATTAATAAAAATTTAAATTAGAGCAATGTAATTCATGCCAATCGGCATGAGTTTATGGAAAACAGATCTTGTTGGACTGGCTTTATACCTTCCTATGTACTTTAGTATCGATGAAAATAAAACCAATTATGGAGAAAAGGACAAGAAGCAAGCTGCAGATAAAGGGCCAAGGCTGAGGCCTCAAATTGGTTCTAGGAAGCTGTTACCCTGGTGGGCACAGGATGCCTACCTGAACAGGAGATCCCGCTGGAGTCGTCAGGCCAAAGGAGCAACTCTTAAGATGTTAGGGCCATAAGGGATCTCAAAGTGATATATCCATTTTGTCTCTATTTCCCTCGACCTTCCCAGGTCAGGAAGGAGGCCAGGACTATTCTCAGTAGGTTTCTTGGAATGGTCACTTTTTTGGGGGGAAAGGGGTCATTGACAAGAGGTTTTAATAGTATGAATGCAGACTGTTCTTTGCCAGATGGACTCAGCGCCAGGAAATAATCCCGGCATGTATAATTTTGGGGGCAGTGCGAGTGCCTGTTGCCATCTCACACAGGAATTCTCTGTATAGCCCAGACATCACGGCTTAAGGAGGTTGCTGACAGACTGAGAAAATGTCATGAAAAAGCCATGAGAACAGCTGGCAGACTGGAAGGATACTTTAGAGTCCAAGAAGTCATCCACTGTGTCTGAAAGCTTAGCAAAGATTAAGATGTGACATGATAACCTCTTGCGCCTACAGAGGAAACAGAACTTTGATAGTGGAGAATAGATGTCCCATGGTTATAAATTGATGTTAAATAGTTCAAACTGAAGGAAAAAAAAAGACATTGTTTTTCAACTACAAGCGTTATAACTACAACCACTTAGAAAGGACTACAGTGTTTTTTCCATTACTTGCTTTAAAGAACATGGTTATATACTTTCATTCAAGATACATTTCATGCAAAAGGGAATTAAGCCAATATAACTATACAGCAAGTCAGAACAGATGTGTTAGAGCTGCTGATTGTGATTCAGCTCACAGGTGTGATAGAGAGGCTGTTACTATCACCACATGTTATATGCCACAAACAGGTGTACGAATATTGCCAAGAACAACCTATTATTTTGAGAGACCGTCAGCTGTCCAGGCTTTCGGACCTACTCGCCAGCTAGGAGGCATAGGAACCTGCTTGGGGATAAATTTCAGAGCATGCTATTGCTAATTTCAAAGATGGCATTTCATTAAGAGACAACAACCTGGGAGCAAGTAGAAGGATACAATTACACTGCTCCTTCAGGCGTCTAACTGAGGGATTGTACCATGGCAGGCACTGACTATACATTGTGCTCCTGTCATCTAGCTCAGGGGAAGAACTGACAGAGAAGAACTTCATTATTCCACTGACAGTCTGGGAAGCGGAGACTTCTAAGTTTACGTACTCTGAACTGTACCAAATGTAGGTGTTTACATTGGGCAGCATGAATATCTTCCATTGAGGGCAGCTGTTTTCACTAAGTGAAAAAGAAATGGAGAAAAGAGGTGTACCATCACGGCTTGTCCAAGGAACACACATAAGCAAAGCACCTAACTCACACTGGAAGGTAACAATGCACAGATACCTGAAAGCACACATGGTGCTAAGCTCTTAAAACACCTTTGACTTACAGAGGGAGTCAAGTGAGCCTGCATGGTTTGACCTGTTGGAATTCTGCCCTCCAAGCACCTCACTTCTCTGCAAATCCCAAATTTGGGACTAGGACTACTGTGCAGGCCACAGAAGTAGTTGCATTTCTGGACACAGCTGTTTTGTGCCCTACATACAGACACATCGTTCAGACCTGTTAGTATTTCTCAGGAGAGCTGAGCTATGCTAACATATGTATACATTTCAATACATTTCTCTGAATCAGAGCCTTTACAATACATTTGTGCTACAAGTGTATAAGACCAAACACTTAAAACTGAAATTTTAAATGCCCTTAAATACGAAAAAGGCAAAAAGTAAGGGAAGTTTTACAGTCCCGTTGAGGATAGTACGAAACAATCAAGACACACTCCTAAGCTTACGTTTCTAAACAGCTTCTCTAATCGTGTTAGGCAAATAAAAGTCTTATTCCTTTGATGTGCAGATGTAATTCCCACTGGTGCTAATGAGAATTATGTGTACAATTAAAAAGAATAAAACCTATAATTTAAGGAGTATTTGGAAGGGCACTTCAAAGAATCATAGAATCATAGAATTTATAGGGTTGGAAGGGACCTTAAAGATCATCTAGTTCCAACCCCCCTGCCATGGGCAGGGACACCTCCCACTAGATCAGGTTGCTCAGAGCCCCGTCCAGCCTGGCCTTAAAAACTTCCAGGGATGGGGCTTCCACCACCTCTCTGGGCAACTTGTTCCAGTGTCTCACCACCCTCATGATGAAGAACTTCTTCCTAACATCCAGTCTGAATCCACCCATGTCTAGTTTTAATCCATTCCCTCTAGTCCTACCATCACCCGACATCCTAAAAAGTCCCTCACCATCTTTCTTGTAGGCCCCCTTAAGATACTGGAAGGCCACTAGAAGGTCTCCTCGGAGTCTTCTTTTCTCCAGACCGAACAACCCCAACTCTCTCAGTCTGTCCTCATAGGAGAGGTGCTCCAGTCCTCTGATCATCCTCGTGGCCCTTCTCTGGACACATTCCAGCACGTCCATATCTCTCTTGTAATAGGGGCTCCAGAATTGGACGCAGTACTCTGTGTGGGGTCTCATGAGAGTGGAGTAGAGGGAGAGAATCACCTCCCTCGACCTGCTGGCCACACTTCTCCTGATGCAGCCCAGGATACGGTTGGCTTTCTGGGCTGCTAGCGCATACTGACGGCTCATGTTGAGCCTCTCATTTACCAGCACCCCCAAGTCCTTTTCTTCAGGTCTGCTCTCAAGCCAGTCACTGCCCAGCCTATATTGGTTCTTGGGATTGCCCCGACCCAGATGGAGGACCTTGCACTTGATCCTGTTGAACTTCATGAGGTTGGCATGGGCCCACCCCTCCAGCCTGTCAAGGTCCCTCTGGATGGCATCCCTTCCCTCCAGCGTGTCAGCCACCCCACACAGCTTGGTGTCGTCGGCAAACTTGCTGAGAGTGCACCCTATGCCACTGTCCGTGTCGCTGATGAAGATGTTAAACAGGACCGATCCCAGTACTGATCCTTGAGGGACTCCACTCGTCACTGGCCTCCACTTGGACATGGACCCATTGACAGCCACTCTTTGGGTGCGGCCGTCAAGCCAGTTCTTTATCCCCTGAATTGGCAGTGCATCAAACCCATATTTTATCAGCTTGGAGACCAGGATGTCATGTGGGACAGTGTCAAAGGCTTTGCTCAGGTCCAGGTAAGTGACATCAGTTGCTCTCCCTTTGTCTATTGATGTTGTGACCTTCTCATAGAAGGCCACCAGGTTTGTCAGAAAACAGCTAATGTCTGTGATAAACAGTCTGTGAAAAGTTTGAACATTTGAATAACAATCAATATTTTTAATGATCTAATGATTTAATTTTTTAATATATTCCAAGAATTCTAGTGTGCAGAAGTCCAATACATAGATGTCCAATCAGACTATCATAATTTAAAGGGACAAAAAATAATAACATGAACACATTTCATATTTACTGAAGTACAGCCATAAAAATGGAAGTTATTTGATTTTTATTATTTGTAAAAAACTGTAAAAGACAAATAAAGTGAGGTTTTGGTCTGAATCTTCTTTGACATAAAAGGACGTAGGTGGACCAAAAAGAAAAAACACAAGTCAGACAGGCAGATACTAAATTTTAGATTTCCACTGCATTTCTAAATCTCCTTTTAGGTGTACAATTTTGATTTATTGTGGGCTCAGTAAGATATATGTAATGATTACATGACAAGTAATTTCAAAACTTCGACCGTACAACAGAACGAAAGTTGAGCAAAGGCACTGTTCTCTCCCTTTCTTGCTGCAGCGATGATCCATGCTGGGATTATACAGTACCCCATGAAAGACAACCACAGAATGCCTGGTACATGACCTATAGGGTTAATACTTCATTAATATTGCTAACAGCTGTGTGGACCTGCTTGGTGGCTGTACTGGAGCCATTCAAACTGACAAGCCTGGTAATGACTTGAGGAGGTGAATTCCCCAGCTTTGAGTATACAGAGTACAGATGCCTGCATCTGTCTCGTCTACAATCTCCTAAATATTAGTAGAGCCATCCCAGAGAGAAATTAATCTCATCTCACAGCAAATGTCTACAACAGACCCGATAAATTAGTCATTAGATTTGTCCATTTTGTTTTGTTGACTGTACAGAGTAGGAGTTAAATAGCTCAGACATTCATCTAAAGCTAAGGCGAGAGGACTCCCACGCCTAGTTTATTCACTGATGTCAAAGTTGGTCTGACCTCCAGCGACGGAGGCTGTAACAACCACTTTAATCAATGTATTCCTGTCTTCATTATCATTTCAAAAGCATTTGTTAATGACAATCTGTAAATTTAGCCAAATATTTTAATACAGTCTGTCATAGACAAATAAAACAGAAAGTTATCTTACTATTTTGAATCATTTGTTTTTACATACTTGAAGAAAGGTACGTCTCACTTCACTTTTGTCTTCTTCAGGTTAAACAAATACAGTATTTTTGATACTTACCCACAGGTCAGGTTTTCTGCATCTGTGCTCATCCCAAACAACAAAGATCTTTTTTGATGTACTGCCTAAGGATGGATGCAATATTCCTGTTAAGATCTTATCACAGTTATGTAGAGATCAGATTTCAAATGTCATAGGTGCAATTCTTCTGCATGGAATTTGCTTTTTTAATTCTTTTTCTTTTTTTTTTTTTTTTCCCAAGAGCATGAGATTACTCACCCTTGTCTTCTTTGTGATTCAGGTTATTTTCCAGGTCTTTTTCAGTGAATGACCTGGCTTGTGTGTTCCTGTCTACATACAACAACTTCTATAAAATTTGCATATTTTTTTCCTGACCCTATCTAAAATTTGTGACTATTTTGTTGAACATCATGCTAAGAATTAGGGTCTTCTTGCCTTGGTGATGCTTCATACCTAATAAGCATACCTTCTGTTTGCTTCTCTGGGTCATTCATGCAAACATTTAACAGTTTTCTCCCCTACAGAGACCCTTTGGAGAGTGGAAAGTACTCAGCTTTCCATTTACCTGTGGCATTTTCATCTAGGCCATGCTTTTCCACTTTCCTTTTAAGAGAACCTGTGCTGAAAACCTTACTGGACTCTGATTTAATATCTGCTGTTTCTCCTCCATCCATAAGGCCTTTACCTCTTTCAGGAGGAAATGAAGCTGGTTTCACATGATTCATTCCTGACACACAAAGGCTGGTGGTTTTTCATTCCTCTCCTTTACTTAGTGTATTCACAGATTGCTTGCTTATTTGCTCCATGTGTTTTTCAGAAGCGGAAGTTCAAATATCTTCAATTTTCTGGCACCTGCTTTATAAAGCAATGCACCACTTTTGCCTTTTGCTATTTTTTCATATCCATCTGTCACGACTTCTCACAGGAAACTTAACACTGAGCTTTTATTAGTGAATTCTTTCAGCGCTCTGGAAAAAAAAAGTCATCAGATGAAGGCAGTTTGAAAACATCTGATTAAGTCAAGTACCAATTTGTTCCTTGCTATACCAGGCTGAGTCTTGCTCCTTCATGCCTGATATTAATTATGATAGTGTCTGATAGCAAATGAGCTTTTTAGAGAGAGTGAAAAAAGTCATTAAGTGTTTAGAAATTTTCAGCATCGTATCATATGTCAATCACTTTCAGTCTCTGCAGGGGCAAACTAACCATCTCCCTTGTTTTCATCTTACCTCTGGAATACTTACTTACAAGTGGTTTCCTGTTGCTGTTCATTTCCTCCATGAGTTTCCTTTTGTGACTTTATTTTTCTAACCCAAACTTTAATTGCAGTGCTCTGTTTTTGCACCTATCCTCAGTAGTTTGAACTGGTGTCCGTTTTCCATGCAATTCTTTTTTGTGCTTAAAATGCTGATGAGATATTTCATTGTACTTAAAGTCTGCCACCTGTGTGCCCTTAATATTCTTTTTAGTTGCTAATCTCTTTTACACCTCCTCATACAAGCCATTTGAAACAGTCTTTCCTTCCAACTCTCTAATTTTCATGCCGTTGCTTTGATTCTACCCTTACTTGTGCACTCCGTTTGAAGGGTCATGAAGCTACAATGTCATGTTCACTCATACCCAAGTTATCTTTCAATTTGATGGCCTCAGAGTTCTTTCCTTCTGATAAAAATAATATGTAGAATTTCTCTTTTATAAATGCCCTACAGTTTTGCTACTAACTGGAAGAACTTACAGGACAGTCAGTGTCTTGATATGATCATTTTTCATAAGTTCTTTCTGTTATTAAATATTTCCACTGGTGATTGCTCATTTAAGGGTTTTAAAGGGTCAGAACAACATCACCTACTCTGGTTTACAATTGCAACAAATATTTCTGCTTGACATTGTTCACTGGCTAATTCTGCATTTTGTAAGAATTTGCCACTTAAATATCTTCTATTTCTCTTCATTTGCACTTTAGCGCCAATGCTGAGTCTCAGCTATGGCTGAGGATTCAATCTTTTGAGATACTCTGCATGCATCTGTAAAGATAATAGTAATAAACCCCTCCGTAATTCTTATATGCTTTCACAATAAACTTAATTCTACTCAATTTTGTTGCTTTGCCTGTGTTGCCATTTTGCCTCTAACTACGTGTTCAACACAGTGACCTTGTGCGCATGTGTGTATGTGCACAAGTGTGCATGCCTGCACTTACCTGAATATTCAACTTAGAGGGTGATTTTGCATCATAAGGAGGATAAATAATAACAGATAAAAGAGTGTTATGATCTTAATCTAGTATCTGATTCCTAGAACTACAAGTGGCAACTAAGATGCCTCTAATCTGTGGATTTAAAAACTTCTGGGCACAACAGGCAGATCCACAAGAACAGTTTAGTGACTGCAGCAACCTCAAAAATACTTCAAATATTCCCTGTTACGGAAATGAAGAAAAAAGTTATCATCTTAGCCATATATAAGCAGAGACATCTTCGTAAAAATCGTGAGATGAATAATCTTAATAAAATTTGTTCCAAATTTATTTTTAAAAAGCATTTGATTTTTCTCTTTCCTTACCGTACATCTCTTTGGTCACGTCTTTCCATTGCTTTAAAGGTCTTGGAATTGGAACTAGACAGGCTGAGTTACTTTGGCTCATGTTTCATATAAGTCTGTATTTAAGCATCTTATCCAAAACATATCAAGGATTCAGAGGCCTGAGAAAAGTGACATGTTTTTCTATCCTGGAATTAAAGTAGTGAGGAATTATAATTTCAATCTGCATTAAATGCAAACTATAATTTTTAAACCTGTTTGTCCTTAAAATCCTGATTCAATGAGGCTTTTAAACACCTGTTCTACTTCAAATTATGCTCACAATTGCTTTATTGGATCAGGTCCTAATTCGCTCAAAACCATAAATGGACCTTATTAAAAGTCAACAAGCTTGTGCTCTGTGGCTTACTTTCAAGTTATTTCATTTGAAGCACAGGGATCCAATTAATTCCGATGGAGCTGTTTTACAGATATTAAATTTACATATTAAGTACTAAATTGAGGCCAAATTGAAGATTACTGATGGTCTAAAGGCTTCCGATTCTATAGTTGTCTGCAGTGCAAAACTATTTTTGCAAAATAGTTTCCTGTTATTAGACAATTTTATAAACTACAGAGATACAACTCTTTTCACCTAGCATTCACTTCATAAATACATGCATCTATCTTAAACCATCTCACCAGAAAAATACCAGCACATAGTCATGGCATGATTTTCAAATATAGATAATAAAATAAGTTAGCATAAACAAATTATAATGTTTATCCACTGGAAATATTACATACTGAAATCCTCAGAATTAGTTTTCGGAACAGTTTAGCTGTATCTTTTTAAGATGGGGGTTCGTTCTGATTTATAGGATCACCATGGAGTTCCTTATTAAACTGTCACTCAGAGACTATAAGAGTGGAAAACCCATTACTGTGTTAATTAGGCCTGTGGTAGTTTTCAGACTGGTGGTGACAGCTGCCCGCATGTGGCCTAGCATATATATTAGCCAAGTGGCAACACTACCTCTGTTGGGGTAGAAGACTTTGCACGGTCATGACAAAAGGGAAAAGGATGTTGCTTTGCCCCTTAGAGGGCAGTATCACAATCTAGGAAAAAACTTCAAAGGTTATTTTCTTGCAAAATACATGTAATGACAAAACACGCTGCTGCTTCATTTCATTTTGCTCTTTTTTTTTATTTCTTTCTCATCCAGGGGTAGCTGCCTTGCACAAACACCCAGTTATGTTCCTCTAGGTACAAATTCTACTAAGAAAAAAATGGATAAATTAATACCAGAGGACTATATTTTTCAAAAACACTGTGTTTCTTGCATGACCTCGGCCACAGGATTTCAGGAAATAATTCCATGATAAAATAGATATTTGCATTTTTGGGCTATACCAGGCTGGGCTTAGGTGATAGATAGCCCACCACATCTCTTGGTATCTTTTAGTTCTTTATTACATTCAGTTTCAGAAAAGGGGATGAGGCAGAACTTCCTATTGTGTCCTTGTGACACGGAGACTAATCAAATTTTCAAAAGTGATTCCGAAATTCAGGTCCCTGGTCTTTCAATCAGACTTAGGCTGCACTGCTCATCTGTTACTGTGAAGCAAACTAAGGTAGTATATTCAGGTGTTTACCTGCTCTAGACCAAATTCATGTAGGCCTACACGGACCTGTGGTAAATCTGTCATAGCAAACCCCACCTCCACTGATAGGAACATGTTTGGAAAGGTTGATGAACTCCTTCAAATCGCCTGGAATTTACTCAAAGCTGTTATCACTTATTACCTAACACTCCTTACAAACCTTAAAAGTCGATATCCTCACTTGTAAAGCATTCACTTGCTCACGTAGCCAGCATGCTAAGTCACAGTTGAGAAGCAGAATATTCTTTCCAAAGTCAGTAAAGCACGTCTTAAATAGTATCTCAAAACTAGATACAGTGGGTCAGGTCAGGCCACCCAAAAGCGATACTATCACCTCCTGAACACCAAGAGTTTTTCTTTTCCTTTACTTTAAACAGAAAAGTGCTCTCTCTTATGTTCCAGCATTGCACTGGGAGATGCTGTTCAGCAGCGCAGCGAGCAGATATGGCACATAAAGTGAATCATTCATTAAGCAAGTATTTGTGGGCTTACAGGAATACCTATATTTGGGGAGAATGCTAAATATCTATTCCTATGCACATGGCGGTTTCGGCTCTTTGAACGGTAGATCAGTCCAAACAAGAATGTGCTGTGAATCCGTTGAAGTCAGAGGACAACCTCCCCCTGCACTGGAGGATCTGTGGGCCAGGGTCTCGTGCTGTGCCCTACTGAGAAAAATGACTTAATGCATTTTTGCCCATCTCTGACTTCGATGACTCCCTGAAGTTATTTTCCCCATGTTTTCATTTCAATCACACTTTCTTCTACATACCTCATTTCATCCCCTTTTTGTGTCACATTTTTCAAATTCGTCATTTAATACTGGAAATTATGTAGAACTTTTTGACATTTAAAAGATCATGGACTGCTCAGCAGAAATAAGCAAAGTCTTCCAGTCAGAAGACAGGCCGCAATTAGTGTGCAGTCAAAACTTCTCCCATGCATATAAATCACTCCATCTCCCAAAGTCAGAAAGAACCGGTGGATGAGACACTAGTGGTACAAGGTACTGTTGACTAAAACAAGAAGCAGTAATTGGGACAGGACCAAATCTTTCTGCACTTCATTGTTTAGGCTGAACTCATGGACTTACTTTTAGTCAAAGGACAGGATCCAGAGACGTTTATCAGGTCGTCTGACAAAATACAGTTATAGTCAACTAGCAAATAAGCAAATTCCATCACAATATTTACAAGACAGAAGAAAAAAGAAAAAATGTATTAACTACATTTGTCCAAAATCTTTGTGATCACTTAAGTGAATGTTTGCCTGAGTTACTTAATTCCAAGCAATAGCAGATAGTCTATGAGAGAGAAAAAGTAGCTTCCCAAGATTACGTGCTCAATCTTCATGGTCCATCCTTCACATGACGTTAGAATATAACAGTAAGTTACTTTTTTTCCTCTCTGAACTAAGGAGTATCTGCTCATGGAACCCACATGTCTTCTTGCCTCCATCACGACCTCCTTTGAAGGTCTCTACTGGTCAAAGTTTTAAAAAAGTGGCGGATAATCCATGTTAGAACAAAGAAATGGGAAACATATCTTCCTTTTCCCAGCAAAAGACAGTTTACATCACTAGCTTTCCTTGAATTACCTTTCTGAAGATGTGGGTAAGACCTTCCAGGCAGACAGTGGGTGAAGAACCACACTTTGGAGCTGTCTCCACTAAAGCAGGGATACTAAAAAACAGTGGATTTTCAGAGGAAGGCACAAGGAGTTTGGAGCTGCTATGAACATTTCAGGTTTTCTGCTGATTTTACCGAACCCATTTTAATGTCTGAACCGAACTCATTTTAATGTCTGACATAAAAGAGAGTTCAAACTTGGGATCACAATCAGTTTCCTTGACTGTGTTCTCAGAAGCAGTATCTGTCCCCCAGAAAAAGATTTGGATTTTTCTGTTCACCTTCATATCTCGAAACTTTTTTGGAAAACAAATTATCAGAGGTAGCAATATGTGACTTCATGTAGGGGTGAAAACTGGTAGGGGTGTAGTGTATGAGCTTTAGGTATTTGACAATTATGATTCTATACCAGGAATACTCGGCTTATTTTCTATATCCAATGGAGAAATAAAGTGACATTTCCATTTGTGATTTTGATAAAGAGAAGAGTCTATGTTTCAGAAGTCAATCAAATTTGCCTCTTGTTTACACCTGACCAAAAACAAAACTGAAAACTTCATTGTCAAATGAAGACTGCTACATCCACAAGTGTACGCCGCACCTCAGCATTCAGATTGCTGAATGCGTGTTAGTGAAGGCAATGTCATTTAAATTACAAAAGATGTGTAAAGATATCATAATTCAGGAACCCATTCATAGCAGAATTCAGTCCAGCAGCTCTCATGAAACTGGTAAAATGCATCAGCTGAAGTTACCATGAATTGCAATGTATGCAACAGCACTGAAGTAAATTAAAAACTCTTAGTCACTCCTGAACTAGATTCATGCTTATAGCTACGCTTATTCCAATAACTACTCTGTGTAAGACCCAGACTATTTTGTTTCTGACAACAATAATTTGACAGAGGAGGTGGAGAAGTACATACTTTTATTGCATATCCTACAAAGAAAATATAAAATACTTAAAAAAAAAACACTTGGATTTGCCTTTCTACCTTAACTGATCTCTTTCTACCAGAAATTTGAATCTTACAGTATGACGCAGCAACACAAAACACCACTCTCTCATGCCAATATGTTTATTTCCACGTGGGAGGTTAGGAGAGTATTAGATTTGTAACAGCAATGCTATAAGGAAACACTTGGTCTCCGAGCTGCCATAATTATTATCAGCTGCAAACTTACTGGGTTTCCTCTTATTAATGTTATCACTTGGCAGAGAATTATAAGGCAGGTTTAGCCAGTTATTTAGCCATCTGTGAAGTGGCTTAACTCTGTAAGGCATGGTATTAAACAAAATTCATATTAGTTTTGAGGAATACACAGTTCATGGGGCTCTCTGCAATTCAGTTAAATAAAAATGAAGTCAGTTGGGAAATTGCTATAGTTGGACTAATTACATATAATAGCATAGGAAAATATGGGGATTATAGATGAAACTAAATCCTACAATAAAGCCTCCTTATGCTTTTTTGTTTTTTTATTGCCTTCCCCTACTTGCCCTGCAATAAACTATGAAAAAACTGAACCTCTCACTAAATTATTTTCCTTTAATTAGTCCTATTTCAAATAGAATATTTTTCATCCCTTGTCTTCATTTCCTGGCAGAGAGCAGAACAAATAAATTAATTCCATTAAGAGCCATTAGAGGAACGATATAGAATACTAAATCTGGTCAATAAGAAACTGACCTATTGAATCATCTTGTAGTAAATTAAAAATCATTTTAACAGACCACAGGCTAAAGTATTAAAAACAACATCAACCCCCTTTTGGTTTCCCATGTAAGAATTAAAGGAACCAAAGGGCTGAAGTCTAAACACTGAGTTCTGCTCATTTATTCCCATGTGGTGACACCAGCAACTTCAGGCTTCGTATCAACCACCGACACACACAAATGATGCTAAGATTTACGTTCCTATAAACCAGCATAATGTCATAAGTGTATTCATCTGCACCAGTCTACATTGCTGGAGGCGTAATTTTCTGAGTAATACACTAGAAAGATCAGGATATTCAGAAACCCAGTGCTAACACAGGTATGCAGAAACTTGAAAACAAGGTTAGTTATGTTGTCACTCTTCCTCCCTGAGAAGCCAATATATTATTTTCTTCATGGCTCATGTGTGCTAGTTCAGACTTAATAAATAAAAAATAAAAAAACCCCACAACCTTCTTTTTATACAAAAATCAAGTATGCTTTTTTTAATAAAAATATATCCCTCAATAGAAAACTTGTTAAAAACTGGTATCCAAAATTAAGAGCAGTTTCTTACGAACAGAGCAAGGAATCATAGAACCTTGTTGATGATTGATACATAACTAAAACTTAGGAGACATAATTATTTTATCAAGGGATAAAATAATTTCCTTCTTCCATATCTTTGCTTGTTTACTGGATGGATGGGACACAAAGGTTATGTTCCTTATTTGAGGTTTATATATACGATTATATGTACATATACGTGTATACATACATATATATACATATATACAAATAAAATTCCCTCCAAGCAATGTATAGTCTTCAAGGATATTGAAGATTGTTGCAAAGAGGATGTGTCTGTGGTGGACGGGATGAGAAGCAATGGATTTAACAGCATGAAGGAAGATTCAAATTAATCTTTATTAGAAGGGTTTGTAAAGTGAAGTAAGAACCAAGAGGGAACAAACTAGAATAGATTATGTAGGAGGTGATAGAGTCTTCATTTGTGGAGGCCTTTGCAAGCAAGCTGGAAAATACCAGAAAAAAATACAGTTAATGCTACATTAGGGGAAGAAAGTAGATCAGATGATCTCTTGAGACCCCCAGACACCCAGAGCAGAACTGCGTATGTCCTTCTGGAGGTGAAAGACTTGAACTTCAGCTTCAGTGTTTACGCGTGCATCCACACGATTCCTTTAGTTTGGCTTAGGAAGGTGCTTTCCAAGTGAATTTTGCACTTGTTCTCACTCACTGCACCTTGGTTTGTGTAGCAGAGAGGTCTCAGGAGGCATGAACTCTTTTCCCTTTAGGTAAAACGGAACTGGAAGATGCATTCTGGGATCACATTTAATAAATTTTAGCTGCTAATTAGCAGTCAGCTCATGGGGTCAAACTAAATTTGTCTGGAGGAAATTGACTATAGTACAGACAAAGGTTCTTACACCATTTGTTTTGCTCTACAGAACCTCTCCTGTTAGACCATTCTTCTTGCTAGTGTAGACGTGACTTAAGGCTTTTACTAGTTACGACCATGAGTTCCTGAGGAACTGACGCAGCCAGGATCTGTTGCACTTCTCAGTCCTGTACCACAGATACAAGGAAAATCAAGCAGAGGAAAATAAAAGGAGACACAGAGCTTAAGATAAACCCTTTTTAATCCATTTTAAAAGCAGGAATAATCTTATTAGACCATATCTATACCATATATTAGGTCATCTATATACAACTCTCTATATATGAAAATAATTTTATAACACTGAGCTTCAGTCAGTTGAAGGCAAGTCAACAGACACCAGGAATCTGCTCAGGCATCACCATTCTTAGTCTTTCCTGAATGTACTTTCCAAAGTAAATGTTTCTAATACAGATTGCAAATTAAATACAAAGCTTTTTGCAAAAAGATGGTGGCTTTTATGCTTTTTCCTGATTCTTTTCTGACCTATTCTTTATCTTAGAAAGAAATTATCTTTTGAAAATAGTAAGTCACCGACAGAATATAAACTAGTAGATCACCTCACGGTAGATGGTCTCTCTGTTCTCGCGGCTGTTATCCAGCTACGAACATGCAAGTGCAACAGACTGGGATATAAAAAACTGTGAAGGCCTGGATTATAGGCCTAGGACTGACTTCTGATTTCTCTGATATTGGAAGCAATTTCTGTTAGACCTCAGGCGTGTTTCCAAATGCCTTCCAAATGCCTGGGTATTGGTGGTTCCTCAGAGTGTTTCACACTGCACTGAAGCATCCTAGCCTGTATCAGGAATAGTGTGGTGAGCCGGACTAGGGAAGTGATCATCCCCCTGTACTCGGCACTGGTGAGGCCCCACCTCGAGTACTGCGTTCAGTTTTGGGCCCCTCGCTACAAGAGGGACATTGAGGTGTTGGAGCGTGTCCAGAGAAGGGCTACAAAGCTGGTGAGGGGCCTGGAGGACAAACCTTATGAGGAACGACTGAGGGAGCTGGGGTTGTTTAGCCTGGAGAAGAGGAGGCTGAGGGGAGACCTTATCACCCTCTACAACTACCTGAAAGGAGGTTGTAGAGAGATGGGGGCTGACCTCTTCTCCCTGGTGACAAGTGATAGGACGAGGGGAAACGGGTTCAAGTTACGTCAGGGGAGGTTTAGATTAGATATTAGGAGACATTTTTTCACTGAAAGGGTTATTAAACATTGGAATAGGTTGCCCAGGGAGGTGGTGGATTCACCATCTCTGGAGGTGTTTAAAAAAAGAGTAGATGGGGCACTGAGGGACATGGTTTAGAAGTGGCTCTTGTCAGGGTAGGCTAAAGGTTGGACTCGATGATCTTAAAGGTCCCTTCCAACCTCAACAATTCTATGATTCTATGATTCTATGAAGCCCACAGAAAAGCACTGCCAAGGCAAAACAGTTTCACCCTCTACAAAAACGTATATAACAGATGGCTTCTAGCTAAGAGAACTTGTTTATAACAGGAAAAAAGAGTCTGTGGTCAGGAGCAGACCCTGACAGAGAAATTGGGGCATCGAAAGGACAGGAATGAGTCTACTTTCGGAATGTTTTCCTGATGGTTTCAAACTGCAGAGAGCTGCTGGGGGTACTGAATGAGGGAGGCCAATGTGCTAAATGTCAGTAAGCAAAGATTTACCAAGGAGTGTTGCGTTCAGGTTGGTGGCTGTATTTAAAATTGAGCTGTCCTTTTATGCTTTATCACTTAAGCAAAATGTAAAGTTAAAAGAGGTTTTGCAAAGCTTATGTCTAATTACTTTTGAGATTGAATGTCCTTATAAAGAGCTAAATGGTAAGCCAGAGTATCTGCACCTTGGCTGAAATGCCAAGGTTTGGGGGCAGCTTTATTCAGTCTGACATCAAAATTTTTGGTGTATAGATGACCTGACTCCTAGGAGTCCTTCTCACAAAGGCTTGAAATTCTCCTCTGAAATGAGCATATTAAGGCTGGAAAATAAAATCAGAACCAAAATACTAGAATATCCTGAGATGGTGACAAAATGGGAACTTCTGTACATATGTACAGCAAATATGCATCTTTGCGATACAAACACACACATATAGTAATTATTAGTAAGTTATCAACAAGCTCTGATAATACTTTGTCAGAAAAATTGACCAAAAAGTGAAATGGTGAATTGTCTAAAATGCAAGAAGTGGCTCCTCTGACCTGCATGCTGCATAATGATGAAATAAGATTCCCAGCTTGCAGTCTGCATCTACAAGGTGCTGCACATCTGTCCTCCCACAGATCCGCTCATTTGGGAGGGTCTTTAAAGTAGCCAACGCATACAAACAAAGAGGGGAGCGGACTGTTACTGAGGATGCATGTATTTAGGAAATCCCGAACTCTGAAAAATCTGCCGTAATTGCTCCTCTGTCTTACAAAGCCATTTTTCTTTCTCCTAACAGAGCACTGCTTCTGTTAGCTTTGATTACAGAGAAGCACAATCACCTATTCAAGTAATGAAGGACTGTTGCCTCTTTTAAACACACACTGAGCACTGGTAGGCTGCGGCATTTCACTAAAGACCGAGGCTAGTCTGAAGATAGCACACCCAGCAAGGAAGAAGATAAAAAGAGCGGCACATTCCTGTGTGAAATGTTATATTCAATGTTGTCTCAGAATCAGACACCGACTTCCATCCGCTGCGCGCGTGCGAGCGGGCGCCCGGCAGCACCGCAGGGTATCGGTCCCTCCTGCCCAAAGGTCACAGTGGCAAGAGTTTGAAACCGTGCCCGAGTTTAACTCTCTCTCTGACACACAGCCTAATCTCACCAGCTGCTCACAAGCACCTGTACCGCCGAACCGCAAGAAAAGCCGAGGAAATAGTAACTCCCAGTGCCTCCCTGCAGAGCTGCCCCTGCCCAGCGCTGCCTTCTGCCTACCTACAGGCTCTAACCTTAAGGCCCGTATATCCAACGTTTAAAAAGGTTCAGCATCCAGCCAGCTCTCTGCCACAGAAAATGTTACGGTTTGGGACTGATATTTTTGGTGACGAACAGATTTCTAGCTCTGACTGTTGGATAATAAAACGCACTTTTTACAAACACCAAAAAAACCTTTACTAAGGCGCAAGTCAGCGCCCTTGACTGGGTTGTATAGGATGGCATTCATTTCGTAATCGGTGTCGTTTTTTCTACAGAAAGAATGAATGATTCCTTAATCAGGAACTTACCTTAAAGACACAGAGCCTTGTTCTTTTTACAGTCCGTATTCAAAATAATCTTTCACACTAAAAAATAAATTATTTTGCTGTAATTTTTCACGCTAGTATTGATTGAAATACAAACTTACTTTGATATATGTAGTTTTACTCATTTATTTAGGGAAATGTCAGCACAGTATTTAAAGCAAACATGGCAAAGGAATGATCCCTTATTGCCTGCTTAGGCCATTCCAGGTATCACATCTCCTGAATTTTTTAGGGAGATGACACAAGGAAAATGAATGTTGTGCAGCTGGCATGTAAACATTCCTTTGGATATTGTCCGTGACAGCTGGTTCTCATACAGGAACAGGTGAATTCCACACAGCCATGTAAGCGTTTGAGGAAGTTGACAATTGCTGCAATAACTAATGAATACACAGTTCAGGTTAGAAATGTGTGCCAGGAGACAAGGTTACAGATGTTTTCCAGAAGGCAGAAAACAAAAGGCCAGTTATTTAACTGCTCCCAATTGTGGAGGACGGGAAAAACAGTCAGTTCTGTGTCCGTGTGTGTCTGTGAATGGTCCCATGTGGCTTCTCAAGGGAGCACTCTTTTTATGTACAAAAGCTCAAATCAGCTCACTAACAGCAATCCAGAATTCAAGAAAGTTTTTTTCTGCTCCTACAGTAAACTGAAGCTGTTTTTCTCCCGCTGAGGTGAATTTTCTGTTAGTTTTATTGGCATACTCTCTAGCAACAGCAATCTCTACGGCTTCACATAAACCATGAAGTTCACGCAAACATGCTTCATAGCTTCTTGTGATCAGAGTCTGTGTGAGGTTGGTTTTTTGGGTTTTTTTGTTTTGTTTTGTTTTATTTTTTTTTTAACAAGGTAATTACTGCATGTTGCTCATGAGGTCATTGGAGACCGCTGCACAACGGGACTTTGTTCTCTGCTTCGCTGGGCAATTCTGACAACAGAGCTACTTATGCAGCAGCACAGTTGCAGTCCTCCCTTCAGAAAATCATCATAAGAGAAGTTTTTATTTTTAAATATATTGGATAGTCTTAGAAAAAATACATGCGATAGGTAGTATGTTGTACTGTTACAAAGTTACACTCTTCAAATAAAATTCTCTTTGATTCCCCCCAAAAAAGGAAATTAACTGACAAGTAAAACAAATCTAAGTAATTAATCGAACACCCAGAAATGATTGGCTTAAAAATATTTTTTTCTGTTTTTTCTCTTCATGTAATAGAACTGTCTGCATCATCTTGCTTTAAAACCTGCAAGGTTCACTCAGGTTACATATTTAAGCTTTTCTCTGCAACCACAGGGAACTTTTCCTCTTAGATGAAAGTTAAGATTGGCATAGACCCAGGATTTCTGGCTAACAGGAAAATGTCAGGTATCACAAGAGTTTTGATGATATCATACTAAAGTCACCTCGAAGATCCTGGTAGTGAGTCCCGGGAATGGCTGGCATGAGGACATGACTGAGTAATCAAGGTGCCAGACTCAGAGTTGCCATCATGAAACAGGGACTGGGTACAATATACTTCTACCCTCACAAAGGTAGTAGGGTATGTGCTCAGGCACGAAGATACTTCACTATATCTGTAGCCCTTGAAAGGCAAAGGAGAACCTACAGTGAGAGCACAATACTGTCCTGCTCCTTCTTGCCCTTCCTCTGCCTTCCTTCTGTGCTCTTCCCACCCTTGCCTAAGTGCAATACACAGCTCAGGTCCTTTGGCACCTACTTTTTTCCAGAAATCATCCCAACAGATTTATTTTTTTTTAACTTATTATTTGAGGAAAAACTTATATCTTGTTTATTTTGCCATATTTTATATGTCTCTTCTTCTACCCTTGCCCCCTCCCAGTCCTCAAACCCAGGTGCTGTGTAACGCTGCGAGTGTGTAACCTGTGCTAGAACTGGAATATCAGCTTTGCTGAGAGAGCGGAGAAAAATAATATTAAAAGGTGACCTCTGTGGTAAAGTGCCCCTGCACCTTTCTGATGGGGGAATACAAGGCTGCTGTTGGTTCTGCAGAATGAATCAGAAAGAGAGAAATTTGGATCCAGGCTTTCCCTTTCCTTAAGATGCCAGAGACATGCATAAACTGAAACGTAAGAAAGTCAACATATCACCTCACTTGGATTAAGGGAACTATCTGCAGGCTACGCTACCCCCAGTCTTGGAGTGACCATGCTTGGAAAGAGTAATATGTAATCATTACCAGCCTGATCTTCATGAATCCAGATTTGCTACATAATGGTGAATCCAGAGCAGCTCCATCGATTTATCTGCACTCTTACCAGGGTTCTTGAGAATAAAGTCAGAACAAGACTCCCAGAATTTTATCCTCTGATTTCTAAATGGAGATGTATGCCCTTCAACGCATAAAAGGACTGTTTGTTCATTTCCATTTTAATGGAGTTTCTTACAGGTTGCTAATATGTTACTTGGGAATCACTTCAAAATACAAAAGGAGAGGCAATTCCCACTGCTGGGAATAAAAAGAGAGAAGTGATGGCTTGAGATTTATTCTACCAAAATATGCCGAAAGATTCTGTTGGAAGTGGCTTTAATTAAAGAATGCATTAAAGTAATTTTAAATAACATTAATTAAGAAAGTGAGCATAACATGAGGATAGATTTTAGTGGGCAGCTTAACATTTAGCCTGGAAAACAACTTCACGGCTTGAGTGAGTCAGCAGGATGTGTGGGAGAAGGGCTGGTGGAAGGCTTCTCAGAGGTGGAAATAAAACTGAATTATTGTACCTCAATAAAAATGATAAAATAATGTAACTCTTGCTGGCAACGTGTCTGTCCTCCTTTTTCCTTCTTTTCCTTTCATCTCCATCTCCTCCTCTCCCATTGCAGTAGCTGCTTCCCCGACTCTTTGGTCCTTTGCTTGGGTAGGAGGGTTTCGTACTCTGCAGCTTTGTGTTGCAGGGTAAAGTGGACAAGATAGCCTCCTCCAAAAGTCCTCTCTTTTGGGGACACCTGCTGTCCTCCAGCACTCAGCCTGGATAAGAAAATGCCTGTTTTGCCCACACCTACAGTCACAAGAGTCAGACCTTCCAACTAGGTGCATCTCATTCATTTAAACATCTTTCCTTCCATACGCTGAAGGGCAAGACGAGTCAAAGTCCCTATGCTAGGCTGTTCTAGAGTAGCCCATCTCTCCATTAACTATCTAGAAAAACTGACCTCCCTTAACATCGAGCGCAGGTGTCTAGAACTAAATTTCCTATATCATTGTATTGTTATGCAAACACACTGCTATTCAAATTTATTTTCTGCAGGAACTGTCCTGATCACAAAAAAAGTTAGCTCTGCAGAAAACTGGTCATTTGTACTAATTATTCCTTTATATTTTGGTCTAATTTGGGCTGAGATTTAAATTTTAAATATAATTGTAGTGATTAACAGAAGAACCCACTGTTCACATGAGATCCAAAGATATGACTGAAGTAGCAACTTTTTCAAGTACATTCAAGTGATCTAGAGAAATAATAGGTATTGACTTCTCTTTATTGAGGATGAAAGCCCATGTGTAGCCTTGCTTATTTGCAAGAATATGTTAACTGTAGAAGTACCGGCATGTTGAGAAGTGTGTGTTCAAAGACAAAATCTTGGATTAACTTCAGAGGAAGCTTAAAGGCTCCATTTGTTCTTCAATAATATATTTTATGTAATTGGACTTATTTTTCAGTCAGATCCAGATAAGTAAAGGCTAAAAAATTACAATATATTTCATGTCTCTGGCAGCTCAAGTCACCTCTCTCAATCCCTAAGATACTGACTATCTAGGTCCCAATATACATATTAGAAATTATCTTGTATCTTTAGCTTGGAGTTCAGACCTCCACTCATATCTGAGTCTGTCTGTTTGTTTTTTTTCTTAAAACCTTAAATCCTGAAACAGCCAAACTTCATTCAGCTACAAAAAAAAATTACATGACTTTTAAACTTGTAAAAATCAAATGTGGCATATTTGAGTGAATATAGAATTCAAAGTTAAAATGAAACTTTGTGTAGCTAGATCTGGCCTGCATTGCTATTTGTACTGATTAGCAGGCATTGTGTATTAAGGAAAAGTGGAAAAAAAAATAAATCTGTGACTTGTGAGGTCTGTAGCGCCGAGTACGAAAACTGAAAACAAGACAGAAGATTTCATATCTCATTTCAGGTACTTTTATGTCTGAATGTTCCCCTTTCGGTGACCTTGCCATATACCTAGAATACAGCTAAAAAACATAGTTAAATGAAAGTGATGCTGATTTGCATAAGCTTCAACAAACATACACAAATACCCTCATTCCCCCTGCAGAAAAATCAGAGCATCTCACTCTAAGTAAAAGCTGTCTTTGTTGAAGGAAAAGAAGTTGCTTTACCAAAATAACAGAGACTGATATGACCTTTCAATTGAATAAGGTCCTGCATTGTAAATGGACACATTTGGAGTTTAAAATACCACTGATAACCAAAGTCATAATCTTTATCTTTTAGAAATAAATAGTCATACTATATGAAATACTATACCGTTTTATGTTTTACAACACAAAATAAAAAAACGTATATGTGAAGATTTTCCTTCCTACCTACAAAAAACTGGTGAGACATCTTCTGCCTGTTAAATGTCTGCCTTCCAAAGAGTTTTTACTAGCAAATCAAGCTTCATAAATTCTTCAAGTGTATCTTCTACTAAGAACTCAGTGATGTATGAGGATTATGTAGGTTTTCCTTTTGTTTTGAAAGAGGTATCCTTGTCATCCTTATACTCTTTGGGGATTAACACTTATTGGAAAACATGAGCATTAATTTCTGCAGAACACCATCCTAGCCATAGCAATAATGGAGAAATTTATTTCTGAAACTTTAAGAGGCTATACAAATTTCTATGGCAAATTTCTATGGCAAATTTCTGTCTGAAGAGCCTGAACATCACCTTATCTTTGCAATGCTGTATTATTAAAAAAAAAAAAAAAATAGAACTTTAAAAAAAAGAGTTTGTGGACATGCTTTTCTGGTAATTGCATATAGAATACTTCTACCATAAGTATATTTTGGATAATGAGGGCTGCAAGGACCAGGAGGCAGCATCAGTCTCCCTTCCAAAGTACAGCGGTTATTGCCCTAGCTGTCAGAGCTGAATGGATTTAGCATGTGGTGCTTATAACAACTCGTTAGCTGTTATATGCTTGACATGTGGCAACAGCTTAAAACCATTTGGAAGGAGAGGCTAAAGCAGGCTTCTGCACAGTGAGGGATGACATTGCTGGAGCAAACACTACTGTACCTATGAGGATAGCCTACAGCTGCTGCCTTTCAGATGCTGGTTTCCCTCCTACTGTGAGAAACCTGCCTGCACGGTGTAAGCTTGCATTTCTGGAAAGGCTGCCTGCTCATCTGCAGGGCAGGTGAGGGAAAACCAGCCCATGCTTTCCCGTGCTCCATCAGTCTGAAAATAGGTGCCTTTGAAAGAAAAGGAGTTGAATTCACTCTCACCTGAGATGTCACTGATGGCTGCATCAGAAAATTATTATGACATAAAATATAGTAATATAGAGCAAAACCAGCAAGAGATTTGGCATTCCATTCACCTGGGCTAAGACGTCAAGCACCAGGACTCTGCTTTAGAAACAGCAAAGCAGTGGACTGACCATGGCAGTCAGCCTGCGTCTTTTCTTCTATGTAGTTGCAGGTTTGAAGCAAGAATTACTGGGAAAATTCCAGTAGTGCACGTAGGGCAAAAGGCACAAAAGATTAACTTGATGGCCTTCTCTGGCCTTACATTCTATGAATAACAGGCATAAATGCAAAGCCAACAGCCATAAAATTAATGCTAAGATCATCTTTCCTTTCCTACAGTTACTATTGCCCAAACTCTTCCCCAGTTTTTTTTAAAACGCCTGAGGAAAACTTGTGCGCTGTTATCAACAGATTTGGGCTGGTCCAGGCCAAGGAGGGAAATGAGTTCCAGGCCCTCAGCGCTCTCTCAGATAATATCTTCCTGGTTTCTGCTTGTGTTGTACCAGCTCTGCACCCGCTGACTCACCTCCTGTGCTCTCAGACGGGGAAAATAACACAAAGGGGGAGCAATTCTCTCCTGGTCTTCAGATATCTTTGCAAAGGCAGCAGAGCTACACAAGAGCACATTTATCCACACTGTACTGTCTTAAAGGAAGCTTTATCCCATAATTGTTATACAATACCTATGTAGTAAATGTGATCTAATCATAAGACTAGCCAGGAAAATAATAAATTCACCCCCACTTAACTCTCATGTTGATAGATGTCCTTCCAAGAGATGCTGTTCTCTATCTGTGCTCAATACTTTAATTTTATGTGAAATATTCATGTAAGCTTATTGTCACGGTGCCCAAGCGCCTCGCTTTTTTTTCTAAATATATATTTAAGAAGCATCTCAGTAAGACAGAAAAAGACCCCTTTCCTGATACTACAAATAGAGGCCAAAGGCCTGGTCCAAGCAAGGAGGTGCATCTTTCTTTTAAAAGTAGAAGAGTATATATCAATGACTCCTCTTTACAGATAGTAAATAGTTGGAGAGCTCCAGCAAGCTGTGGAAGACATGGCTAGAAAATTATATTTAGGCCTAGACACTTCTCGGGAGTGACACTTAGTGCCAGGCTGTTAGCTGTTTAAGGAATGAGAGCATTTCTCCAATCTCAGAGGTGATATTTTCATCTATGAATGGCATACTTTTCAGGTTTATGGCATGGGGAGGTGAGAGAGATTGCAGAGATCCTTAGCAGCTCTGTGAGATGGGGAAGAACAGGGTTTCCATCCCTCTTTGCGTGGTTCCTATGTATCGCTATCCTCTGGACATTTAAGGTTAAAAAAAAATATTGGAGCAAGAATCTCCTATGCACCCTGCAGGGCGCGGCCATTAGAATGCAGTCTTGCTGTCTCGCTAGTTTTTGCCTTCTGGTTCAATGACTCCTTAAATACTGCATGCAAATTGAAACTTTTCAACAAAAAGGAATGAAAGTTCCCCATTCTCCATCTCAGCACAAGCCCAGCTAGGGACATGAAGCATTTATACTGGATTTCCTTGAAAGAGGTTTCAGCCTCTTAGTCCATGTCTTGCATACTCTAACAATGGAAACCCATGTTACTGAAAACTAAGTCAGAGGTTTCACTTTCCAATGGGCTCTCCATGAAAAATATTTTTGTAGATGTCACTTTCACTCTGTTCAGAGGGGAAATGTAATTTTGGATTGTGCAGAGCTTCAGGCCAATACATGTGCTTGACACCACTGAACTTCTGGTGACCACTGGGCACAAGCAGTACTACAAGAGCTTAGGGAAATAAGTACCTTCAATGTTAGGCATCACCTGTGAGGAGTTTTTAAACCTTCTTTATATTGGAATCAAGTGCTTAAATTCAAATGGTCTAAAAAGTTTTGCCCATAAAGCCTCTGAGGAAGGGTTGAATAAAGTAATTAATCCGAGTGTTGGGACTGATAGCTGCAACAGTGACTGCTAAAGCAAGAAACAGTAACTCCTTTCACTGCAGGAGCAGAGACAAATGGCATTTGTGAAGAAGGAAGACAAACCAGGTGTCCATCACCGTCCCTTTTGACTTTACAAATCTGCGAAAGAGGTGAAGCCTCCAGTAGCTATTAACCAGTTTTACTGTAGATCTTGCTGACACGTGAACAGCTCTCCAGGGCTACCATCATCCCTCACTATTTCTTCAGTTCCTTTTATTTGTTTGCTAACCCAAATCACCACACTTCACCTTCAAAGAGCAGGCAAACCCCTGAGGGCAGAGACTGTCTCTTACTGTGTTTGCACAGAGCGCAGTATGATCCTGACAAGAGCTGCAGGAGCACGCAGGCTTAACTTCATTCATCAAATACTCCTAAAAGGAAGGAGTATTTTTGAGGGAACAAACCGACTCCAGTCATCCCTGGGGAAGCGCAGGCTGGGGAGGGGGCGTTGCTGGGGTTTTGTTTGTGGTTTTTTCCCCACAAGAACTGTTGGGTCAGCACTGTGTTATATCGATGCTGCTTTTACCCTGGCACACCAGCTCTGTAACGGTGTCCCACTTGGTTTGCTCCCAGGACATCCAGACATTGAATTCTGAGGTTTGATTTTTTTCTTTTCAATTCAAGATTTTGTTTTCAAAACAGACTTTATCTATCTGAGCATGTTCTCAGGGTATAGAACTTTTTTCCTGAACATCTAGGGAGAGAGCACCCACCGGCCCCAACGTCCACCTCCTTCCCCTCAGGTTGTTATCATAGTTAAATATATTCTTTTGCAGAGTGCTAGAGAGGGTGCACGTGTTCTCTCATGAAGACACTGTTCACAGACTACCCCACCATCTACTTGTATGGTGAAGCTTAGGAGGCTGGGTCTGCTTTTTCCCTTAAAAGACAAGCCCTTACAGCTCACAGGAAGCTGATACATCGATTCTTGAAAGTAAAGCTTGTCTCTGCCTTATTAAGTAACTGCCTAAACAGCCTCTCTTCAGGCTTCAGGTGCTAAAAATGATCAAAGAAAGAGTAACTATTCTCTCTCTCTTATAGCTTTCCAAATCTATGTGAAAGCTATTTGGAAAAAATTGCCATTTGGATACATTAGGGCATTGCAAACTGGTTATCAAACCAGGTAGCTTTGCTGCTGAAGTGATGGCCTCTCTTGTTAGACCTGTGTCTACTGGATAGCACCAACACGACTAGCTTCAGCAGAAGGCCAGCTCAGATGTAGCAGGTCTCTTCTTGACAGGTTGCTAGAATTTCAGCCCAAGAAGAATGTGAAAAAGCAACAACAGCAAAAGGCTGCATGCCCAACAGGGAATTCGGAGCTTCGTGGGAGCTGTGTCTGTACCCAGCATTTCTGAGCTAGAGAGGCCGACTCTCAAAATCCCACATCTGCCAGTACCCCTTACTCTAACTGCTGCAGTTCAGCAGAGAAACTCAGCTGATGTGCTTTCCAGCCTCTGGGTTTCTGGAAACTCATTAATAACTACAGCAACACAGGCTAGGCTACCTTTATTCTCTGAAAAATTCAGCCAGCTTGAAAGTAATGTGCTGTCATTATAGATATTTTTCTTAGTTTACTATTTTGTCATTTCTTAAAGTCCTTGCATTAGTGGAAGACAGGGGACAGGGAACTTGCACACATCCCTCCTGCAAGTCATCGTTCCCTAACTGAACAGGAGGCAAACTAGAAGGATCATTTCTTTCGCATCATTTATGACACCCAACAAATACAAAGACAGATTATAACGATTCACCTGGACGCTGGGTGAATCTTGTATGGATTTGTCCAGAAACTAGCAGACTAATACAACCGTGGCATTCAACAAGCAGCTTGTGAGCTAAGGCCATTTGCCAGCACTATAAGGCAAATGCCATTATCATATATCACTTTTAAAAAAATGGTACGTGGTGTCTGGTTTGGGGTTTTTTTTCATTCTAGAAGGAAATTCACTGAGCATCAGTTTTCCTGTAACTATAGAAGATAATAAATGAATTTAAATCTTAAGAAAATAATGAGTGGAGTTAAGCTGTCATGCTTTGTGGCTGCTATAAAATTTCTCATTTCGAATACAAATAAGATGTAGAAAGTTAAACTCTGTATCACAATTCTGCAGAGTAAACAGCTTCTTGCTCTTAAGACAAATTTTATGAATATTGGAGACTGTTTCCCCTCTATATAAAATCCAGGTATCTGGGAATAAAGAAACCCAAACATGCTGTGCCAGAGTATGCAGTTTTTGCCAGAATCAGTGGGTTTGACATAAAATACATGAAGAATCAACTTCAGCTAATGAAATATGGCACAAACTGTGCTCACTTCAGCAGTTAGGATCTGCTTCCACAAAAACATGCTGCCAGTTTTACGGTGAGTTTCTCCCCCCCAGCAAACCAGGCTTGCCGAATCTCAGGGAAACTACATGTTGATCAGCAGAGATGTTTTTCAGATACTTTTAGTAGTTTACCCTGTCGTAAATCCTCAAACAAAGCCTGCCGATAAAAACCAAAGTATTTTCACAAGAGCTGTTGATTACGCTCTTATACTAAATCAAGTATTGCTTTTCAATTAGATCATGGTGTGCTCAGCCCTGTAAGTCAGCAGGAAGGTTAGAAAAGTCATCTTGTCCTGAATTAATCTATTAGCATAAGTGTTCTAGATGTTGTATGTCAAGACAGTCTAAACATAAACTGATACAATACACTTATTTTTAAAAAGCTGTGAAGAGGATATAAACTAATGCAATGTTTCATCTCATTTAAATTGCTACCTGAAGTTTTCCTTCACCCTTTTTTCTTCTTAGCACTTCCTCCAGGCCTTTGCAAAAACCTCTGCTTCACTTTGTTCCTGTCTCCTGAGACAGAAGACTCTCCAAAATTGTGTTTGTCTTCTATGAACTACAACAAAAAAGTACTGTAAACCAAACTGAAGTTGTTAGGCAGGTTTCTTCTTTTACAGACATTATTACTCCTTTATAAGCTGTGGCTTGCTAATGGCAAATACTAAAACTTTCTTTTACCAAGAATTTTGTGTGATTTTGTTATAATTTACAAGGTAAAGCATAGTTATAACTATCACTTGACTGACAAAGCTTCTTAATGAGATCCAGCACAGATGAGAATTTCCATACCCCATTAACAATTTACATTTGTCACAGAACATGCAAGAAAAGAAAAAAACATTTTAGCAGTAAGATGGGGAACAGTCTCAGTCCCAAATTAATAAATACGTGTTATTTATTTCTTGCCTTGTGAGCCAGAAGGAAAGGAGGGAATATACCAGGAAAATATCCATATGAACCGGTCTTAACTGCATTTGGCCTAGAAGTTTCCAAGTTTTGAAGATATCTAAAGATATCCAGCAAAAAAAGGATGGAAACATCATTAAGGCCTCACAGCTCTGCAGAGGCTGCTGGTATGTTTCTGGTTAAAATTGCCAGCAGCAGACCACATCCTCACAACCTTCACTCAGGGGCTGCGGCTGAGGCTTTTGCACTTGGGCCAGGACAAAGCAATTGTCCCTGCATGTAAGTTGCTACTGCAGGAAAACAGCAGCTCCTTAGCTCTTCGTACCAGTGTATCCTACCAAAACTCCAAGTTAGGCCAGTTTTTGGATACCTGATCAAGGCTATTGCCTTTCATTTTCATGAATGCTGTCTCCTTACATCTTTACATACATTTGCCTGCATTGACTCTTCTCTCCTAGACTCTTGAAGGGCCATTAGGCATGGGAAAAGAAAAACAAAAGAAGAACACTAATTTTTTGTTGGTAAATTTGGTTGATGTAGGGGGTTCTGGTTACTAAGCAGCAAAGAATGTTTCAAATTTGTGAGGAAGCTGCAAGAAGAAGCAACTTTGAAAAATCTCAGTGTTTATAAAATTTAAGATACATTAAAATGGTGACAGATTTAATGATTTGCCTCTATTTTTCAGTCTTAGGTGCTTTGAAAATGGGTGGTTTAGGAGTAATTTGTCCAGTAATTCTGGATATACCTACACTAGCATCACCAGAGAACATTGTTTAGGCAGTGAGAATCAATAGTCTGTGTTGTCAAACTGTGGAGACGTCCCTGGCTTGGTGTGGACTCAGGCGAACAAGCAGTCCCCATCTGTCGCTGGAGCAGTCTGGCTGGCAGCCTGGGACAGGGACAGAGGCTGGAGGTGGCTGCCCTACTCTGGAGGAAAAGGGCATTTCATAGGAGAGAGAAAGTTGGTCTTGAACCTGTTGGTCACAGTGCCAACACATGAGTCCTGGACATACAAATTTTTAATGCAGTTGTAGAGTAACCCTCCTAAAAACATGAAAAGAAGGTGGTGATTTCTTACTTTTACTTTGAGCTTCATTTCTCTCACTTGTAACCCTGGCAGATTTTCAGGGACACTTTAACTCTGTAGCAGCACAAACTTCCACATAATAAACAGATAAATAAGTATCAGCAGGCTAAAAGAGCCTGGTACAGATTTCTGGTTGTATATTATGATTATCCGCATATTTCATCAGCTAATTTAGTGTTTCTTCCTCCACTATTAGCCTCTGATAAAAAATATCTTTTTCCAGAGCATAAAAGCAATATTTATGTCTTCTGTTATAGTTGACTACATAGTTCTCATTCACTAGCAAATTGCAGTGTCGACTTTATTGGCATGTTTTAATTTTATTTACCAGGAAACAAAATTCTTCAACCAGAATAACTGGTTGTGGCTTTTATTTTTCAAAGTTACAATGAAGTGGGCTTTCAGAGAGCAAAGTAAATATTTAATTAGTAACAAGTTATATAAGGCAATTACCTCTATAGGAAGTGCACTTTCCCCTCTTTATGTAAGAGACTCATTGTTTCCAAAGAGGAATTTTGCCAGAATAATGACTGTATGACAAACTCACATAAAAGGAGACAATCCCATCCACCAGTAGTGATCATAAGTAATACATAGCTGTTATTGCTTTCTCTTTTGGCAAATGTTGCCCAGAGTATCCAATGCATATTAAAGAGGCCTCGTTTGCATACCACATAAGGCTGTCTGTGTTATAAGTGTTTATTGCATTGAAATCTCAGAAATATGTGTGTATTTGCACAAACTGGCACTTTTACTAACCAATGTATTCAGAAAATGCCAACACCTTATTGCTCTAAATCACTGTCCTTAGGGCTGGCAATATAAAACAGGCAAATATCTTTAAAAGCAAGTAAAATTGAAATAAGAGGCCTTTCCCAATTTCTCAGTTTGCCTGGATAATTTTTCTGCTGCCCACTGTATCCCTCATGTCTTCCCCGGGGGTCCCTGTCCTACCCCCAGCACAGCTCAACCCATTCACTTCTGACAGAGTCACAAAAGCTACCGCAGCCTTGTCGCCCTCTGTGGCTTCTTCCATGAGCGATGAAGAGCAATTAAGGGTAATTAAGAGCGATTAACTACTGAGGTAGCCTCACTTGTCTGAGTTACTCTTTGTGAAGCTCTACTCAGTTAATAATGCATCACAAATAACTTCATTGTCCAGAGATTGCAAGAAAGGCCTTCTTACATGGGTGTCACAAGCACTGGGAAAAGAGGATAGAGTCACATAAAGGACTCTAAAAGCTCAATATTTACAAAAAAGAAGTGGTCCCATTCCACTAGCGGAGGAAAACTGTGAGAAATGGCCTCCTGAGGTTATTTCCAAGCCTCATGAGGGACCTCTGACGTGGGATGTTTCTCAGAGAGGACAACTGGAGTGGCACCCCGTCTCAGGGTTGACACAGAGGCCGACAGGGCAAATACAGATGACCTGATATAATACAGGCAGCTGTGGAGGCTGCCTATGCCCTAGCCTAGTGAGATGCCCATGAAGTGGCTTTTCCTCGTCTCCAGTCGCTTCGGGTGCAAGTTCTGCACGTTGACTCTCAAAGGTACAGGCCACAACTCCATAACAGCTCAGTGCAGAAGCAAGCCCCACCACTTACTGTCTCGAGAGTCATGGCTACACAGGCTCAAGGAAGTGAATGCTGGATCCTTGTTTGTCTACTTTCATTTGTCTTCACTGTCAGGGGACACTGAAAGTACAAAATGTAAATCAACACTGGGATGCTCTTGTAATCTCTTCTATTGCATGGTGTTTTCTTAGCAATCTGTAGGACACTAACCTCCCCCAAAGAATCAGATACGACATGGGGTCTTTTCAGTAACCCTTACTTTACAGTCTCGAGCGGATTAGGCAAAATACCAAAACTTTCTTCACAGTAACATGAGATAAAGTCTTCTGAAGAGCAATCCTGTAAGTGCTGAATCCACAGCTGATTTATAGAGAGCTGCCCATGCTTAAAATTAAGCACTAACTGAAGGGTTTGGATGTCTGGGTACCAAAATTCTTAGTGCCTCGGAGTATCAGACCATTCATCAGTGTATGCAGCATTTCTAAGCGTGGTAGAATTGAGGAAATATTACACTACAGATGAATGCTATTATCTTTATTAAAGTTTTGTTTTCAATTATGCAAACATTTCACTGTTTTATCCAAATAATTACCCTAATTAGACAGGTGACTCTATAATGTTATGTTATAAACTCTCTTTAGTCCTTCCAGTCTCAAAGGTGTGTAAAATTACAGAGATAGATAGTCAGATTTTGAGGTTTAAAAAGTGCACTTGAGATATCTGAAAAAGGGAAAACCCATTTGTTTTTTTCCCTTTTGTCTACTGTAGCATTCTGCTTTTTGAATTAAAATATCTTAGGTTTGTGAATGCCAGGAGGGATTTACTGGAAATGCAATGACGGCTGTGATGCTGGCACTCACAGTAAAATTAAATGCATACAAAAGATCTGTTCTGTGATTCCACGGAAATATTGTTCGTTTGTTTAATTGGCCATGGGGCTCAGTAATGGGGAAAACAATTGTCTGTACCGGCAGTGTTGCCTTTGTCTTTACAGGAGTTAATTTATCTCTTACAATACAGAGCACTGTGGAAGTGTGAAAGCATTGTCATTTACATTGGGGCTCAGTGGTAGCAACACAGTTCTGGTTTTTGTAGTCTTTCACTAACAAGGTATAACAAAAGCTATGACTTTATTTGATCGAATTCCCACCCAAAGTATAAAATATTGTATCCATTTTCTGCTTCAGAAGTTCTGTCAAACTACATGAGATGGGTAAACTGATTGACTGTGAGCATTGTTATCTGATACAGAATAGACAAAAGCTCAGATCCTGCTTGTGGAAGAAAATAAAATCACAGTTACAGATACCAGAATTTTAATCCATCTTGATCACAAAACATGTTACAACAAACTCCTCTGTACATTGTAACTCATTCATCAATTCGAAGTGAACACACAGAGAGGATTAATTTTTAAACTCCCTTCTGCTTTCAAACCATAAAAATCAAGAGGCAAAAATATTTACAACAAATGGAAGCTACACGCGTGATTTCTATTATGAAGGTGTTTATTTTCTGTAGAAAGATGGTAAAAACAAGGAGTTGTACTTTATCGGTCATTACTCAAGTAAAAAAAAATCATTTAAAATATAATTTAAATCACATTTTGAAGCCTTCTAGTAAGTTTGTGTGAAGTTTCTGGATACTACACATAAATCTTATTTTTACAGAAATCATGGCACATGAACATATATTATTCTATTAATATTGAACCTTTAGGATCGTGTATATATTTCTATCTCCTATTTTATTCCTATTGTCTAAATTCTATATTTAATAAATAAGTTTACATTTTAAGAATATGCATGTAATAGTAGGTTCATTTTCATAAAGATAACAGTACTAGAAATGTCAAAAGTTGTAATCAACACATTGTATGACCATACCAAACCTATTTAGATTATAATAAACATTCGGCACTTGCCATTTGTAAATCAAACGCAAATTTACAACGGAGGAAAACTGTTATTGTATTTGTTTATGGTTAGAAGTAGGAGCTCAGAGATGTAATTACTTAAATTTTGAACAAGAAGTTCTTACCAGGGCTGGGAATAAGCTAGAGATGAAATTCGGTCTTTCTTGAAATTGGAGAGAGTTTACTATTGACTTTTTAAGAAAGGCAACATTTCTCACACACTTCTTGGCTCCTGTCTACTGCTTCAAACGCAGCTGTTTGGGGCATGATCATTCTGATACCCAGTGGATACCCAGCTTCATCTCACAGGTGTTTTGCAACCTCTTTTAAGTTTACAATAAGACATCAGAAAGTGTACTGATCGTTTCTTGGTTGTGGTTGGGCTGGTACAGTGTGTCTTACTGCAGAGGTGCATGCCTTTGATTGCATCTATTTGTTACATGAGCCACAGGATAACTTATTCTAAGAATTGTGATGGTGCCACAGGACTCTTTTCCTCTTAGAAAGTTGTTTCTACTGTTTTATTTTGATACCTCATTTGGTTTTTCAGTAATTTAAATTAGTTGCCCTCATTTGGTAAACAATCTATGCTATATTTTGGAATATTTTTCTCTTATACATTTATGAGAAACCTTTCTTATTTTTTTTTCTCAAGTTCTAGTGGGCCGTACGTATTAGAGATTAATAATATTCATAGAATCATAGAATTGTTGAGGTTGGAAGGGACCTTTAAGATCATCGAGTCCAACCTTTGGACTACTAATATTAAATTACTCCAAAGGGTTATTTGATACTTGTTGGAATTTCTGTTTCAGTCATTAGGCTGGGAGCTGCATGCGTTGCTGCAGGAGCAAACCTGTCTAGGCGGCACCAGGAAAATGGCTTGCAGAGGAGCAAATGAGGGAGGAGGTTGGAGCTCCCAGGAACTCTCCTTAAACACTCGAATGATGTTTGGAACAAAAGCAATGTCCACATGAATACATAGGTAGCACAGAAAAGGAAGGGTTGTGAATCTACCACTCACTGGGTACACAGCTTTGCTCCAAGCAGAAGGCAGACTTCAGATTTCAGCAGAAGTTAACATTTGATAATAAATAATAAAGTAAATAGTGGCTCAGCTGTAGTAAAGATCCAAAATACAGCTTGAAACTATAAAACTTGTCTGGTTCTGCGTATGAACATGATATACTGCATGTACTGCTTTCAGATTTTTTAAATATTACAGAATTAGTGAGCACAAGAAGGACTAATGTTGAGTTTCTTTTAATAAACAGAAATTAGGGATTAAAAAGTAAACAAGTTCTGCTTTTTTAATAAGAAAAAAACCCCACACTCTCTTGGTTTTTTTTTCCAGTTTTGGTGTTGCAATTGTTTAGAAATTCCAGTTCTCTAAATACCAACCTCCGGAATAATATTCTTATGTACCTACATGGTTTCATAGCTTTCTTTCCCCCACTTTTTATAGGCAGGTAAAAGCACAGGTAGTCACTAGAAACCAAGTGCTTACATCAGCTGAACCTGAGCTTCAGGGCTGGGCTTCAGCACTGCAAAGGAAATGAGAAGATACGACTTGCAGTATACTGGTGAGGGAAGAGCCAAACATCGAAATATTCTCTACCATAATTGGATGTTTCACACCAGATGGAACTGAAGAGAGTCATCTACAACCTGACCACTCAAATCTGCATTTCTGTTGCTGTGGGGTGAACTGATCTGTGGTGTGTCCTTAATGTCTTACTGTCCATGAACCGGACTGGAAGCTGCTGTTCTACTCATGCCTTGTGCTGAAACTCTCCTACATGTCCCAGTCAAGATGATAACCACAATGTGGGCTGCACCAGAATACAAAAGTAAACCCAACGAATGAGTAACCTAAAGGCTTTAAACCTGGGAATAATTTACAGCATAAGCCAATTAATGTTGCCAAACACCATATGACTTCCCCAGGGTGTGTATCTGAGGAACGGCGGTAGCTCCAGTATTTTTATATACTCCTCCTCTGCCTGAATAATTCCAGTCTATTCCATATACTTTCTTCAAAGGTGACCATTTTTACTCTAAATCCACTGTTGTTCATAATTTTGTGCCCTGTTTTGGGTTTCAAATGTTGTTGACAGATGCCTTTTGATTTCACTGGACACAGATGTGTATATGGTTACGTAATTACCAAGCTTCAAAGTAAATACCCCCGAAAGGTCAAATCCACTATATGTCTCCAAAAATCTAGACCTGAGGCTTTACCTAGACCCTTTAGCATGTGAGTTTTTCAGCCTCTTCTAGTATTAAGTGGTGAGTATAGTGGCAGAAAAATAAAGACTTTGCAGTGCTGTGCAGGGATTGTAAGTTCAAACTTGGGACTTGCACTGAAGGACGTCCTTACATGTGATCCCCATGTCAGGTGATACCTAACCTTTCACTCTGTGGTGTCAGGGCAACTGGATGAAATCAGCCGTACCGCTGTCTTATTACTCTATCAAAATACAGCAGTGTGCACTTTGCAGGCTTCGGGAGTTGGACTAGATGATCTCTAGAGGTCCCTTCCAACTCTGAAATTTCTGTGATTCTGTGATTCTGTGAAAACTCCCTTTTGAACCATCGCTATCTGTTCTGAGGTTATTTTTACTGTAAAGGAGTTATTTACATTCCTGACAAAATTTAGTCAAACCCATTAATCAGCAGCAGAACAGCCAATCTCTGTACAACCCCCACCCTCCACCCCATAACTTAGTACCCACCCCATAACTTGGTACCGGATTACACTCCTACGTGTACTTACTTGCCTTCCCAAGGAGTTTGTATAGTAGTGCTATCTTGGGCCAAATTTCACTTTACGAGCTTCCCATTTCCAGGTTCAGTCATTTCATGGTTTTCCTGATTCCTTTCATAGTGGCAGGCAGCTATCCTTTAAACGGCACTCATCGAGGGTCATTTACTCCAAATGGTGAAAACTGGTCTGTGGTAATGCGATTTCTACCTAGGAGGGGAGCCTGGACCCATCTTCTCTTCCCAGGACAATTCATGTGTTTCACATTAAACAGCATAAGAGGCCTTGAAGCGAATCTCGCATCCCGCCAGTAGTGTATGCTCATTTCAGATGGCGTACAATGCCAGACAAGCGCTGCATTCAGCTTGCTAATTAGGCTGTTCGTTTTGTCCCCTTGCTTTGCTTCCGGCCCTTTGGAGAAGCAGTTTTTAAAAACTGGCTAGTAAGAACTAAATTACTGTTTTCCCCTGAAAATATTCTTTACTTCTTTCTGCTTGGAGAGACTTGGTTAAAGATAAGATATGTGTTAAGTGAACTTGACTCTGGAGCAGCCAGAGTATTTGGATCAGAATTGGTGTTAACTTCCAGCAGAAGCTCTGCTGTGGTCTATCGCCTCTCCTTTTTCTTTGTTAGAACATGCTTTCTTCAGTCGCCCTCTTTCCTGAAATATTATATTTCTGAGAGTATGTTGAAGAAGTAATGTGGGTAGCGAAGAAGCCTGAAAAAGTATTGAAAGGTGGGGAAAACAACGTAAGAAATCTGTCTGGTTTACCTCACCCAATTAAGAGCCTGATACGCAATCTGCATACCCTGCCTGTGGCATTTCCCAATCCACTTTTAAAGATTTTTAAGCAAGTGACTTTTGAGAAGAGGCTGAGAGAGTGTGGTTTAGTAAATGTGTAAAAGGGATGGGAGAGGGGACCGTCACTTTGCTTTCTTCTGCTACGTAATGAGTAGTTAAAGAGAAAGTGGGAAGAGATATTTATTGGAGATACACCCTGAAAGTCTGAGAGGCAGCAGGCACATATTTCAGCAAAGAACACTTAAATTAGATGTAAGAAAAGAATTTTCTCAGTGTTGGTCAAACCATTTGCCCAGAGATTTTTCTGGAATCTCCCACTTTGGAGAGATTGTAAATTCAATTGGAAAAGGACATGAGAACCCCACCTAACTTTTATTTCGGCCCTTCTTTGGGCAGAGGCTTGGACCAGATCGCCTCCATAGGTCCCTTCCAACTTCAATTACTCTTTTTTTCAATATTTTAGCAGTAGCACCTCTGTCAGAGATATGATTAGAAACAAGGAATATATTTAGCATCTTCATGTTCCCATTTCATACTTTCTATCCATTTTTAAACTTTCTTTTTATTCTCCACCTCTGACATCTGTGGTGGAGCACTGTTGGAAAGAACACCCTTGTCAACCTAGTGAAATGATTTGCGTGAATGCTTAAAACTCTTCCTTTATCTCCATAAGAATCACGGAAGTTTTTTAAAGAGATGGCATTCCCTATGAAAGTATACCCTGTATGAAGCAAAATAAAAATATTTGCGAGGATCTGGAGAAATAATTAGTAAAAAACCCACCCAAAACTCCAAAAGTTTTGAAAGCTCACCTCACCTGAATGGTTTGCCTTAATATAAATCTTTTATCATCCTCAGGTCAACCTGATGTGCTCTCCATGCTGTTAAGAAAGTCTCTAACATTACAGCAAGATTCCAGTGGTATGGAGATCAAAGAGATAATGTTCCATATCATACCCAGCTGTGGTCACAGTACTTCCAGAGAACAGTGGGTAGTACCTAATCAGGTAGGGCACATGGCGTTTGTTGTGGTTCTCGGGTATTTCCCACTGTGACACTCAGTGCTCCAGCACATCTTAATCTCACCAGGACTTTAAGCATCTGTGTTAATTTTTCCATATTGTAGCACTGTCTCCAGTGTAACATTTTTTGGACAATTTCAGATAAAATTCTTTGTCTATTTTCCAGAATGAAAGGAGCCTGAAAATTGTTGTTCTTTGCCCTGCAATGAAAAATTCTGGTTAACATTTTCCTGTGCAAAAACTGTACAAGCACTGAACTCTGGAAAAGAGACTTGCATCCTGTGCCATAATTTGCGTAAGTCTCTATGAATTTCACAACTTAAAAAGTAAGTTTTGCTTTTACATGCTTAGAAAAAGTAAAATTCACCAAATCTCCCATCAGTTTGGGCTGGATCAGGTCCTTATCTTCCATGAGACCTTTGCTCGGCAGTTTGGAGTGGGGGGTCAGGGCGGGTGGGCAGGGTCCCTGCCAGCAGCGTGGCTCTTTGCCCGATCTGGGCAGCACAAAGGAAATCCCGCATCTGACTGAGGGGGAAGATATAAATTTGTCTTCTCAGAGAAAAGACGCATGTTAAAGTACAACTTCTGCAATTAAGAATAACGCAAGAAACAAATGCCCTCACTGACCACCAAGGTGGCCCTCCTGAACAGCGGTCGTCAATTTTCCCTTGACATAAAATCTAAATTTCATGAGCCTAAATGAGCTGCCTCCACATCCTATCTGTGTGACTTATAACATTTTCGTCATTGAATTAATTGAGACTCCTAAAAACTATTTTGAGGTACAATGAGTCCTGAATTTATTTTTTAATTGGAATTTTTCAGCTTTATGTTTGCTTATTGCCATAGCTTGGTAACCCAGACTTTTCACTTGGTCCTTGCTTACATACAGTTTAGGATCTTAAAATAGTTATCTAACCTAAAATATATCTATAACTATGGTATCTAATATAAAAAGAAATGTCAATGTCTTGTGGGTTTTGTTTTTACTGCAAGCACTTTTCTGTAGCCATTGCTTGTTTATCCCAGTTCAGAAAAATTTCGGTAGTATACATTCGGGTCCATGTTTGTTTGCTGTGAATGAGTTTTCTAACCTGCTGAACCCCAGTACCTCATTTGCAAATGGTTGTCAACTCACAGGACTACGGTGATTTGTTTTAAGCAGGAGGAGTATAAGGATATGAAAGTCTGCTAACTTTTTTACAGTCTCAAAGCTTTCTATAAGCAGTTGGAAGTGAAAATAACAATAGCTCTGAAATTGTTAAACCAAAAAATGAGCTGGAGAAAAAGGTCAAGATTTGTTGCTGAAGTACAAGCTCTTCCTTCTAGAAAACAAGCCAGTTTTGTTCTTGTTAGCAAGGTCATGGAGCCAATTCATTTCATCTAACTTTAAGAAACCATTTTTAAAGCACTCAATTTATTACATTTAGGGCTTTGGGCTGATATAGATTGTTGTGGCACCAGCAAACCTCTGGGGTTACGTCAGTTTGGGATGTGGTGCTTAAATTTTTATTTTGTGTCTTGCCACATAAATAAAAGTGGTTATGACAAGATTTCTCCTCACAGGATTTTACAGGTCACAGGTGGGGTCACCAGCAACAGGAATTCACTGAAACAGTTTGCAGGTTCTTGGGTAACAGGATATGCTGCTGGGTTCTTCCCTCCAAAAAAAGGCAGCAATGCAGTCCCAAAAAACTGTGCTACATGTGCTACGCATGGCTCTTGAAGGAATCCTGCCTGCCACAAAGATCCCGTATGGACTAGTAAGACATATATGTACTTCCCTGACCACCTTTGCCTCCTCCCAAGGGATGCCTCCTCCCTCCAGGAGATGCAAACCCAATCTGAATGTCCTGTAGAAAAGAATCCCTCCTAAAACTTAATTTGGCTTCCAAATTTTTGGAAGCAGGTCAAATAAGATAAGAAGGAGGCCAAGGCATGGGGTTTGTGTTGGGTCCAAGGGTGCAGCTATTCCAACTCAAAGCCTGGTGTCAGTGCAGTACCACTGTGGGACCTGGGCTCAGTTTGACTGCAAAAATGAGTAAGTGTGAGAAGGTGCTGGAGCTAGAGCTGCCTAACTGCAAGTAAGAAGCCCCACAGTGGCAGCTGCTGGGACTATAACAGCTAGCAACTCAAGGATTCAAGACCCCTGACATGATGAGGTAAAAAAGTAACAAAGGGAAAAGGGCATTGAAGGAAACCAATAGAGGGTAACTTGGCAAGATCAAGTCTCAGCCTGCTTCAGGCTGCAGTGAAGGCTTACTGGTCCATCCCTGACTGAAACCTACTTGAAGAAGTGTTTTGTCCAGCCTGAGGAACATATGAGTGCTTAGCCCGGCACCGTGTTGGTCCTGGCCATCTATTGCATGCGTTACCCAATAAATAGCTGCTGTGGCCTCTCTGTGCTGAGTACAGCCTGCTTGCAAAGTCTCTTTGCATGTGGTAAAACCTTGGTACCTGAACCAAGGTGACTCATGAGGGAGAGTAATGTACGCTATTGGCGTAAAGATTCTTGTTGACTTAACTTCAGTGTTTGCATTTCACTATAAATATTTTAATTATTGATAAAAGCACGGTAAGGAGGGAATGGAAAGGGACAATTAAGAGGAAGGAACAGAGGAATAGGGAGGAAGGGAGAAAAGCAAAGCAGAAATATTGTCGCTGAACTTCGTTTGAAGCACAGGTCGTTAATATGATATTGTACTAAGCCAAGAGTGCATCCATGCATGAGCAGAGATCTCCATCATGAGCAGGTGAAGGCTGCTGAGCCCTCCACAGTGCTCCACAGACTGCTCTGCACCCCTGCTAATGCAGGGTGGCAATTTGTCCCCAGCGGCGCAGAGGGTGCACTGACTCCTTCAACTTCATTCTCCCCTGAGGTTCACAGCAGGGTTGAAAACGAAGGAGGGAGAAGAGGAAAGGAGCAGGGTGTGGGACAGAGGAGGAAAAGGGCAGAGGAAAGAAGAGCAACCTGCTTGAAAAAAAGTAAAATAGTTATCCCACAGTTGAACAGAGGTACGATAACTTGAATTTTATCACATTTTTCTTGGTCTAAGTGTACCTAGCCACAGATAGATATTGCAGATGAGCTCATTATCAGGTAAAATGTTAACCTTTAGTATTCTGTATTCTTAAAAAATTGGCTTGAAGTATAAAGTTTCTTTTTTTCCTAAAACTGTGTCATAGATGAAACATACAATTATACGCTGACCAGAACAAATCCCGCAAGTAATGGATTTGAGTGTATTTTCTTTTACTGCTGAAGGAAATTCCGTATGCAATGTGGCACAAAAGAGATCATTCAGTTTCTCGTACTACAAGCCTCCGTGGAGCATGGAAAAATCTCAGATACGTCTCATTAGCCTTTCTGCATGTGTGTCTCTAATTATGAAGTGCTATAATTGATCATTTTCCTTTTCAAATTAATTTATAACATAAGAAGATTTGATTGAGGAAATGTACAAAAGGAATACTTTTGTTTGACCTTACAGCTTGTTCCAACTCTTTGGCTTGTGTCCATCAGGATCATTAAAATCAATTAAGGAGTTAAGTACAGGACATCTATTGTTCTGCCATAGAATCAATAGACCCTTTCAAATCTCCTGTAATTTTAGGGATCACAGCAGACAGTTTAAAGAATTACTCTTTTGTAGAATCACAGGTTCCAATCCTGCATACAATGGCATTGTTAGGTTTATTTGTCTCTTTAAAGGCAAACACGTATGCTTTTGGGGATTGGAGATACGGCATGATCCGTAAGAGAGGCATTCAGTCCACATTGCATCTCTGATACCATCAACATGCTACATGAAAACTAAAATATAGCTGATTTCTTTGCTCCAATCAATTTCACTGAAATTGCTAAACATTCAGTCCACTAAGGGTTGCTCATTTGTATCTGCAGCTATATTTAGCAAAAGGAAAAAAGAGATATTTGTATCCAAGTAACAAAGATGTGCCCTACGTCATAGCTTTGTGGCTGGATCAGCCGGTGGCAGTCATTGCAGCAACTGAAATAAGAAGTGTGGGGAAGGACAGACTAACACAGTCCTTAAGGCCCAGAAGGTTCATTATTGCAATAATAACCTGGAGCCAGAAATAAGCTTGACTTGTCTGGTGAAATGGGATTATTTCGTGTGAAGTATGGCTCCATTCAGAAGCTGTAAACTCAGAGCTGGGGCGGTGCTTGTTCATATTTGTGTAGCGCCTCACAAGCGGGACCGATAAGTGCCTAGGGGTGTCAGCGCTAATGCTCGGTAAATGTAAAATGACTCTTGTGCTTTTTATTATTTAGCAGCTATTGTTGGGCTGTGGAGGAGCCGGTGCTAAATATAATCAGTTTCAATCACGGTGAAATATTACAGACCAGATAGTCATGCTGGAAACTAAGGATGAATGGAGAATAATACCACACACCTTATTTATGACCCAGTTCAATACGAATGAAGGAGAAATGAACGAAGAGAGGAAATTCCCTAAAGTCAATGCCTACAGTTACATTCAGATCTTATTTATGGGCACAGAGGAAGCACACCTTACATAAATAAAACCAAGAGTTTATTGCTCATATAAATGAAATTGAAAAGGTCTAATAATTTTCAGTCCACATCTAATTGTTACAGAAAAAGAAAGAAGAATGATAGAATTAGCAATGGCATACATACACCTTAGTTTCTACTCCTTTTCTTGGGGCTATGCTCTCCTTTTCCCTGCTCCGGTGGTGGTGCGTCTGAGCATCTGGAGTCCTTCACGAGGAGGAACACCTTGTCCATGTTGATGATTTCACCTCACTTGGCGTCTTTCTTACGTGTTTTCTAACATGCTTTCATACATCACTCTGTCTTCATTGGTCTGCAGCTCTATGTTATGTCCAAATATACATATACATAATAAACATGTCCAAGATACATATTGTGTTTTTTTTTCTATGCTGGACGCTGCTTCTTTGTTTTCCTTTCCACCCCCAGGTCTGCATTTCTTTGACCGACCATGGCTGAGCAGCTTATAGCCTTGGGGCCTCCAGTGCCAGCCTCTGCCCCGTCCCATCATTCAGCTGCATTTGGTGCCTCCACTTCTCAAGGCTGCTATGTCACCAACCTGTGTTTCCGTATGTGACATTACGGTGGAGTCATCAAATCACAGTGGTACCATACAAAGACAGAACAAAGGAAAACAAATTAGCTGTAGACACCTGGCAATTAGGAAAAATGTTGTTACGGCTAAACCACATTATAGTAAAGCTGCTGTCAGGTCAATAAAAGTTCAGACAGAACAGACATGACAATCCTCAGACCTGAGGCCTTGCAAACTCAGCACAACACTTATGGCCACATGCTAGCAATGGGTAGCTACTGTAGAGCTACAGGGTAACGCTATTAGCTGTACGTAAGTTCAGCAGTAAATCCTATAAAATTATTTTCTTCGTCTGACAAGATGCTTAGTTCAACGTTAATATGTTGTCTGCCTGCAGTGAGAAATAATCGCTCATCTTTTTCTACTGAAAAGCCAAATTAAAAATGTTTCCACATCCAGTGGGAAGACCTCTAAGCACTGATTACTGCATAGTCTGTAATAAACTGTCACAGAAGGTGTCCACACTAAAAAAATGAGTAAAATATCAATGATTTAACTTCACTTTGCAATGTGGCTTCCAGTTTACATGAGAATAAGACGAAACATAAGCATAATATGTCTCACAGTCCATATTACCATATGTATTTGTTAACATCCACAATACAAGGGTAATTCGAAAGCACTTTCTTTCTTACTTTGGGAAGAAGCCCTCAATTTCTACAATGGCAATACAAAGTCATTAAAAATTATGTAATTTTTTTTCTTAAATTAGCGGGCTATCCCCATTCCTCTTTGATCCTCAAGTTCTCAAGCAAATACCCCATCAGTCTGCAATTAGCCCTGCTGCCATCTGGGCAGCCCTGAGGGCGAGTGTCCCTTCCACCTGGGGACACCCGGACAAGCAGGGGCAGCAGGAGGACCCCGGAGGGAACAGCAGGAAGGGATGATGGCGGGGCAACCCTCCCCATGGCCACCAGTCTCTAGCGGTGCCAGGAAGAGCTCCCCTCTCCCTTGGTCGCAGATGAAGGTGCAACCACTACCTGTATGACAGGCTCAGAGAGAGGACGGCAGGGCACCTTGAAGGATCCCCGCCATGGCTCCTGTGAAGAAGCAGGGCCGGAGACTCCATGTCCCCTTGGTCATGCCTCCAGGCCTGCCTGCCGGCATGTCCTCTGAAGGGCCTCTCCACCCTAAGGGAGCCTTAACCATCTCGCTTTCATAGGTGGGTGCCAGAAACAACGTGTGACTGTCAAAGCGAGAGGCAGGAGTTAAGCACCGTGCTGCTCCTTGGCTTGCCCTAGCAGCTAACTGGGAAGCCGCAAAATGCTGACAGATGGAAATTCATCATTAAAATGTTCTTCAGCATCAGTCTTCCTTTCCCCTGTCACCAGCAAGCCCCCAGCACTGAGACAAACAGGGTGACCCTGACAAAGAGCTGACTATTGCCTTGTGTGTGCCAGCTATCAGGTTTTACTACCGCTGTTTTCTGTCTTAGCAGAGCTATTCCTAATTGTGTGTCAGGAACACTTCCTGCCTCGGAAGGCAATAATCTGTACCAGTAAAGAAATAAACAACCTGAAGTGTCTCCATGAGCCAGAGTGTCTTTCTTCCCAAGCAGCACTTTGAGGGCCCAGGACCCCACCTTGAGTGGTGGGTGAGCCCCAAATCCCCAGATGGCAGAGAATCAAAAAAGTGGAAAACAGCATTTGCCAAAGGGCTTAAATACTTCAGAAACAGCAGAAAATGCAGGGCTTCCCATATAGCCTTCACTTGAAACACTTGAGACTATAAGGGGCAGGATACGAGCAAGGATACCTGGGGAACAGAGGAGCGTTGGCAAGAAAATGCTCTGTTAATACTCATTAATTTAGATCATTTATGTGCAGTGTGTAAAGCAGCACTGTGGAAAAAGAAAAAAAAAAAGCTGCATACCTTTCTTCTTTTCTGTGTAGTAAATATTATTAGGATTGGTCTGCAATTTGTAATAAACTGCCTGCTGCTTCTTCAACTCTAACATTTTGATGCTTCAGCTTGTACTATATTTCCCTTGTGGAACCAATGAGAACATTTGCAACTCGGAACCGATGTTGGGAAAAGCACCTGAATATCTATTATGTGAATGTATTCCTGACAAAAGCAAAAGGATGCTTCTGAATGCCATCAGAGTTTATACATATTTTTTTGAGCATGTTGTCATTTTCTAGGAAAGCCTGAGATCCTGTTTTTCTATAGTGCAATTGCCATACCTGAACCATGTGTTCTGAATTTTTTCTTTGGCGATTGATAGCTATTTAGACCTGGAGGGTACAAACATTTCTAGATCTAAGAAAGAAGCCATTATGTTTTTCAGTGTTACAGACTGTTTTTTTCTGCTTCCTCATTATGTTTTTAAGCTTAAATTCCTCTCAGCCCTTTTCATTTTTATTGAGGAATTAGACATATAGCATCTTATGCTACTAATACAGATCATAAATTTTGTCCTTAGAATTTTATCTTCCATGCAGTTTGCATTATGTTATTGTAGGCAAACTGCAATTTCTACATATACCTTAACTCTCAGAAATACATATCTTTATATTTTATTTTCAATGTTTATTACCTTTGAAAATAAAAAAAAAAAGAAATGCTGTTTATTATTTTAATTAATGATCAGCTGGAACAATCATTTTCACGTATCTTCTTTTGTATTGCACAGACTGCAAGTCCTGGAAAAAATCTATTAGGTAATAAAATGAATTTTAAAGAACCAAACCATACATATTTAATGTAGCATACATATATTTCTAAGTGGCGTGGCATGTGTTGCAGATAAAAGGGATAATGTACAAGTCCCTATTTTTTCAATTACTATTGTTATATTCAGAAAAAAAAAATCATTACATTTATCAGAATTAAAGCAGAATTAAATTTTTCCCATTTAACTCCAGTTCCTCCATTGCCTTTTTTTTTTCTGAAAAACACTGCAACAAAGGATCACCAGAATATTTTATAGTAAAAATTCAATACCTGAAAGATAATGATGTATGATAGCAAACTTACACATTGGGTTTGACTACTCAGCAATAAATAGGGGTAAAATTTATATAACCCCAATGGATAATACCTCTCTCTTATGTGGGATTTCTATTTGCTGTATTTAAAAAATCATGTTGTAGCTACATAGAAAGAATAGCGCAGGTTTTTTTTCTCTTGTATATGTAACTGTCTCCTAAATAGAATCTGGAGGTCTGCTTATTACAGCCTCTCAACTTGTTCTGTAAGGAAAAGTACATTGTATATTTAATTCTGCATAGGAGGGAAACCTGCCTCTCAAATGATCTTGAACTGGAACTTTGAATGCAAATTACCTTCCCATGCAAATTAAAAAGAAGAAAAAAGAAAAAAGAAACAGTAATAAGTGCTTGTTTAGATCAAAGTCGAAAGGAATAGGTAATTTTTCAGAATTTTTTCCCAAATCCAGTGTCAACAAAAGCTTTGTTTACAGAAATTTCTATAATCGTTTAAATCCAGGTCTCCCTCCTCACCCTTCTTTCATAGTAAAGTTTAGCCAAAACAATAGGTTGCTGCTGAATGGAGCAAAGCTAAAGTGCAACAGGCTTTACCAAGGGAAGCAACTCTCGCACTTCCTCACTGTGCTTGTATTTGCACTTTCTCACTGCAGCCTCTTATCCATGGGAAGAGTTAATTTACGTTTCAGCCATGTCCCATTTTCTTATTCTACTCTTCCATTAGTACGGGATCCGAGTGCAGACAAGCCTTATATACAGCCCAGGCAGTGCAAACAGATGGTTTGTTTGCATTATGCTGTCATTGCTATGATTTATCACAACCACTCCCGGAGTAAGACATTAAATTTACCTTATTGTCCCTCAAGGACCAAGTTTTAGTGCTTATAGTGGAGAGCAGAGTAGAGTACATGAAGGCTGTAAGGCTTCCCGCAGTCACCAAATTGATTTTTTTATGTCCCTGTGGTGCCGAAGCACAGATTCATAAAGTTAGGTCGAAAGCAAGGTTTTCATGAGAACATTTCAAAGGCACTGGTACACAGTGATATGTCCTCCTTTGTAGAACGGAAAAATGCCAAATGCTAAGTACTTGTTACCCTGAGACGCTGGCACCCTGCTGATGCAGTAACACAGGAGCTCTGCTAACTATTATTTTCCTTGCCATATAAACCACACTGGTGAATCAATTCATAGTCAGAATCAATTCATGTCGCCAAGAACGAATGCAGGTCTTCCTTCACCTGCACAAAGAAAGCAGCTGGAGGAAAAGTTTATTTTAAATATTTCTGGGTTACCTTTGCATTCTTTCAAAGATTTCTTACAGAGAAGGTTTCCATTTATCCTGCTACGTAACCAGGTGTCTGGCATCTGCTTCAGGAAAGCGCAGTCTGCTGAGATATTCCTGCCTGCTGGTGGGAGAAGAGATTGACAGAGTCCGAAAGAGGCAGCCACCCACACCTGCACCTAAGATAGGATCGCTTCTATCTTAAGAAAACAACACAATATGATCCAAACAAACAAACTGATCATTTACTAACTTTCTCAAAGGAGACATGACAGTCCACTGTTGACTCACTTGTAACGGTTTGGGTTGTGTGTCCGTTTCATCAGTTTAAGACTTTTTTTCACACGGAGGTATGCGATAGAGCTGTGAACTAGCAGAGGTTGTTAGGCACATTGTACAAAATCTCTCCAGAGCCAAGTAGGTGAAACACAAATCCCCTCAGAACAGTGTAAAGCTCTGTGCTTTTGCCTTTCTTTTGTATTGCCCACGCCTGTAGCTAAATGTCTCTCTTCCACCAGAGAAGGCAAACTCAATTTGCTGTGCTGTGCTTACCTTTTTTATGATACTTTCCATCTACCTGCAGTCCCAGACCACTGGACCTCCAGGTTACACATGTTTTGGAGTTAGATACACCTGACCCAATAAACCTGCAAACCAAACCAAACTTCAGCATGCAGTGTGTGTTAAAGGAATCAAAAAATGCACTTTTTACTGTGGGCGGGTTTTTCTGACACAATTGGGTTGCTGTGAGTAATGATAGCACCCTATGAATTCGAGAAGCAGTAAACCAAAATTTCTTGTCGTCTCCATTTTTAAAAATAAATTTTTTAATACCAGTAAAAATAAAATGTAAGCAAGTAACTTAGATGAAGATTCGTGCTTTGGAGCATTACACTTCAGTTTTGGTTGACTTATACAAAGGTACTTAAGAGGTACTTCATATTGAGATTGCAAAATATAGGAAGTTACAGAAGAGCAAAAGAGAATGATGGGCTGGAGGTTTTGGCAGAAAAAAAGACTGTAGGAAAAAATGACTTAATCTTGTATTTGTAGCCACAAAAGACTTGAACATGAAACAAGATTGAAAAAGAAGATAAAGATAGGAAAGATAAAGACATCAAGCATGGAGCACAATTGTACACAGTAATGAAGAGCAGCAACTACTCCCATGCAAAGATTTGAGGAAATCTGTCACAGTCACACAATGTTAGCCCATCTCTATGCTCTCCTGCTTGGCGTACATAAGAACAAACTTTCTGCAGCACCTTGCGCAAAAGCTCTTAGCTTACCAAGTCTACCAGCAACCTATTAGATGTTAGCACCGCCTGGAAACACAGCCAATTCCTTTCACTGTTAATAAATTTCACCTGAAATCAGCATCTCAGCCACACAGAACATGCCACCCGAAGCAAGGTGTCCACACCCTAGTCAATCCCAAGGATTGATCTTTGTTACCTCCACTTTCTGTGTTCAGAGGCACCTTCGTTTGTTGCTCAGCTCCAATAGGAGGGCATCTGGAGCTGGCATAGGATGTGGTAGAGAAAAATTCCTGTGGGCCAAGCTTCTGTCGTGCTGCTAAGGAGCCTAGGAGGGTAGAAATCTGAGGACGTGGATAATTCAGAGGTCATTAAGAGCAAATGAAAAAAGTGGTAGCATGGCCTGCCCTAGTTCTGGGGAGTTTGAAGGGGAGATCCAGTCCCTAGGAAACCTGTGCTGGAGAACAATTTAAATAACATAGAGAAACACCAAACCAACAACTGAAAGAAACTGAGAAAGGAAATGTATTCGATATGGTAATATTAGGGCTCCAGATTGATATGCAGCATGGACATGCTCTCCGTGATGCTGGGCAATCACTTGAAAGGGAAAAGCTGATCACAAAGGTGGTAGACTGGAGGATATAACATTGCAAACAATAAAGACATATAAACATAATTTAACATTATGAGTGGAGATACATACAGGTGGATTTGACGTACTTTCTATTTTTTTAAGATCTGTTCTGTTTTATTCATCCCATAAATAGCAGAATAACTTCCAAAAATATGTTCAGTGTTCTGAAAACCAGCATTTCAAAAGAAATAGATAAAGTCCTCCTTAAGTGTTAACAGTCATATAAACTTGGCCATGTGTCCATGACGATGAGAATATTATAAAGTTATCTGTCTCATGAACTCCTGGTTTTCTCCAGCACAGATATCCATATATATACCTGGATAGCGTGTACTAATTTCAACATTTTAATTACCCAGAAAACTTCTGCTTAAAAAAAGAAATAAGAATGCATGCTCCTGAAAGGTTGTATATTTTACAATAAGAATGCCTTTCTGACTCATATACTTAAACTCAATAAGGGAAAACTTATTCCTTCCCCAGAGGACTCTGTGTACTAAATCTTGTGTATTACATCTACATTGAAAATGGCAAGTTAGTCAAAATAGAGAATTACCACCTTTAGCCATTTTTCATATATTTTTCAATTCTTTTTGTACTTCTACTTTCTTACATACCTGTATAATATAGGAAAATAAGCCTTTTGGTGCTCTCAAGCTTATTTTGCGGTTTCTCATTTACTGGCTTTTACACACCAAGATGAGAAACATTTTTCAAGGTATGTCTTTAACTTTTTTCAGCATTCATAGTTCCTTTAACAATTACGTTGATTAAAATCGTATCTAATACTAGTGTGCAAAAATAATTTAAAAAATCAAATAAAACAACAGAATGGATTCTTTAAGAGGTTTTATGGCTTAACTCAAGATTATTCGAGTTCAAAACTACACATCACGATGAAGAAAAAAACAAACTGGACTCTACGTGTGCGTTCATAACTGCACTGATGATCTTTGTAAAACAGACATGGAAACGCACAAAATTTTTAAAAAAAACATCAGAATCCTGTAACCATCCAAATCTGTGTTGCTAAATATAAAGGAAAATTTTTACACTTCAAATGAAACATAGGAAAATTAGTCTCAAAGAATAATGTGCAAAAATGCCACCACGCCTTCAACCTAAATTTTTGAGATGCTGTGCTCTTATAGTACAGCTCTATAACTGTTCTTAAGAATATCTGTTAGCAAACTGACTGGTGTTCCTCTGAATTAAATTTCCCCAACTGAGTGAGAGGATACAAAAATTCATTTTGAAATATTTTCATATCTAAATATTGAGATAATACCCATTTCTCCTGGGGTTAGCCTGTTGCCTGGTCAAAACCACTTCTAAAAAAGGTTAATAAATTCAGTAAATGTCATAAATGTCTTGTTGATGTTCTTTGTTTTCATATTTCAAAAGCTTGCGGCATCCAGTCAGGAAATATAAACAGTAACATGTGCCAGTGGGAGCATTCGTATCCCGCACCTCACAAATTTTGAATTCTCTGCTTCGCCAGTGTGTTTGGACTGCTCGCTAACCCACCCCTAAACTGCAAAAAGTGGTTTACATACATGACTTGAGCATTACATGACTTGAGCATTTAAACGTAGAGGCTTTCTTCCTACTCATCATAACTTTTAAACTGAGCCTAGTATTACGTGTGCACCCAAGTCATTTGCTTAGCCAAAGAGGCAAATACCTATAGTCTTTGCCAAACTCAAGTCTTTGCTAGTGTTAATGGATTCATGTGCATGCTGCTCAGATGAAGGCCACGTAACTACACAAGTAGATGATTGTATGAACACAAGAATGATTAAAATCCTAGATAATGCTTACAGAGTGCTGCCAAAGAAAAGTCTTCGTGAAGAATGAAATAATTAATCAAGACTGTACTATTAACAACCCACATATATTCTACTTTCAGTGCTCAGATATTCCTCTTTAGGACTTTCTGTCCCCAAGCTCGTCATGCAGCACTCATGAAGAACAACAAAAAAAAGGACTTGCTTCTAGATTTAGCAATTTGAGACTTACATAAAGACACACTGATAGATGGATGTCTGGACTCATTAAATGAACTGGACACTGTTTTATAGGAAGTGGCAGCTGGTCTTAAATAGCTGCTTTGAAAAAGGCCTCTGTGCTGCCTTTGCTAGCAAGCAGCTAACACATTACTGTAGGCAGGAACCATGCTTACATTAACATATTAGGCAAGATACAGCTCTACCAGTGGTTGCCATATTTGTGTTTGCTTATGTTATAATAAATTACTGTTTAGTTCAGGATAAAACTCAACATCAAAGCCCCTTTGTGCGTCTATCTGTTTGACATTGGCAGGCAACCCTCAAGTAGCTGCACAGTATCTCCACGGAAGGCAACCAGTGACCTGGAAACTCCTAGGGAAGAACCTCATGTCGGTGTTTTCACAGCGATACTAGCTGAGGCAAAACAAAAGGCAGATGATTCTTTAAAAACCAAATATAGTGTTCATGGAGAGACAAGAGTATTCAGGAAAACACTTCTTTCATCAAACTTTTGCAAGTCAGAATTTGTAGCCAACTTGAATTTCCTTGTCACTGTTCCATTTTACCCTTGTGCCCTGACAGAGATGCAACAAAAAACATCTACTGTGGCACAAAGCCTCACCTTGCAGGTGAAAAGGTGAAGCGGCCGCTCTGCCCAGAATGAATTTACAGACCTTTAAATCAGCGGCAAAGGTAAAATTTTATTTGAATATATAAACTTTCAGCCAATGTTAATTTTCCTAAATGAATACTAACTTTTGCACAAGCAGAAAACATGAAGTTAAGGAAATATCCCTTGTGCAAAAAGAAATAATAGCCCTTTCCTCTTAAATGTTGTGTGCCAAGTGATATAGAAGCATTTAGTTTCACACCCTCAAAGGCATTTAGTGGACCAGCTCTCCCTGTTAGTTTGAGACAAATTTTCCTGAGAGTTGTCAGCAAGTGCCCATTTTTAAATGTGAACTTTTCTTACGTGGTTTTATCATTAATTCTGTGGAATGTATATACAGATGACAAGTAACAGCTGTTCTAAAAATATTCCCTGATTTTCTCCCTGTCCAAAGAATAATTTTGTACGATCTTCAAATATTTAAAATTATTGCTGGTCTCCAAAAAAAAAAGAAAGGAATAGAAAAAAAAAAGCAGCCTGTCACAACAAATTATGAACGTCATGTCATTTGGTCTGAATGTTTCTGATGTGCTGTATATGCTCTACACATCAGCACTAGGTGTAAGTGTAAAATAAAAAGTCTCACGTTTCAGGATAACCTTTTATTTAAAAGCTTCTCAATTCATACAAGCAGACTCCAACTCCTGTTCCTTGCTCATGACACTCTAACAAGCCCTTACAACTATGTGAGAATCTCAATTTAATTCTTGTATGTATTTCTAAAGGCTTCTGTGCAGGAGGACTGTGGAGGGAGGCTTAAGAATTTGAGACAATCTTAAATCAAGCCCAGAAACCTGAGGAAGAGAATACAAAATACTATATGTACATGTTTTCCTTTGTTTTTTAAGCCAAAACCCGACAGTATGCCACTTTTGATGAAATCAGAAAAGTCGGTGTGGATCTCTTGACCAAGGTTTTAGTTTTACATACTTCTATCTGCATAATAGGGACCAGCCCAAATTGTCGTATCACAACTTCATCATGTACATCCAAGACCGTTCTCAGACATGGGCTTAATAAAACCTTCAAGTTGTTAAGAAATTATGCTATACTCTGTGCATTTCTTAGCACACATTTCAGTGGACCTGTCTTTCTCACTCAGTTCTAAACATCCTCTCTCATGTCACATATCTGCAGGGCTTTCTTGGAAGGAAAAGTTGTTGCTTGCCACCAGAGGAGATAAAACTAAGCTCACACTTCCTACAAAATAGTAAGGACAAGGTCAACATAGCTGTGCAGAGCAGGGTCAAGGAGCATTCTGGAGCTGACGGCTCTTGTCTGGGGATGAGAAGAGAAGAACAGCAGGGTGGCTAAGATCTAAATTGTCTTTGACCTCTCTTGCAGCAGTGAATAGCAGATGACTGAAGAAGACTACCAGAACACGACAAATTGTAGTTTAGCGATACACTGGGCCAGAAGTAGATCTTTGTGTTTAACTGCCTTGGCTTTTTGCTTTTTTTGCTTTTTCTTTTTCTTTTTTCTTTTTTTAATTTTTATAATGTATTTATGTAATCACTTTTGAAACTGTGCAGACTGTTGACATCCTTGATATTCTGTGGCAAGAAAGTTCAGTTTAACCCTGTGAAAGAAACATCTACAGTTGTTTATTTAGAATCAGGTTATGCCAGTGCCTGTTATCTATTCAGCTGCCTCATGGCACCAAGGACTGCAGAAATCTCTAGCACTCATCTTTTTTCATTTTGAAATGCAGCCACCTTTTCAATACTTCCTTCTGTGAAGACTATTGCATAACTTTGGTCGTCTTCGTCTCTCTTCTTCTACACTTTTGTAATTCTATTATTTTTCTTTTTGAGATGGGAATCAGGATTGCAAGCAAACCCCAAAACAGAAAGGTGTGTTATGGATTGCTGCAGTGACAATGTGATGTTTTTCTTGAAATTTCCTAACATTCTTTTTGCTTTCCAAATTGTTGTTTTTCCTTCACATATCATTGATGATTGCTCTCAAAATGCCTGTTAAAAATAAGCAAAAATGTCATGATAAAAATCTGTAATTACTAGGCTTGACAGTGTTACAAAACCACCTTGAGTTCAGGAAAATTACAACTACTATAGCCTGCTGACTCTACACTGTAGGTGGATTTTAGCAGTTGTATGTACTCCCAAATGATCTCTGGCAGATTGTCATCACTTCCTGAAGTGTCTGTTAGCATTATGGTAAATTACACATTATAATTATAGTTTGCTCCTGCCTGCTCCCAAATTGGTTATTAGCGTTTCAGGTATGACTGTTACTTTGTTTTTGAAAAAGTAAAAATATTTGTGGTGGCTGAATATTTTTTGTAGTTGATTTTAAAGGCATTTTTACCTTGATATCCAAATGGCGTATCAACTGATGAGGTCTAGGGATGACTGAAAGAATTACTTGTCTTAAATAAGATACATATTTTCATCATCAGTTAATCAGTAGAAATGTTTCTTGCAAGATTCATTTTAAGTGTGCCAGAAACTGGCAGCCTAAAAAAAGCAAAAAGGCTTCTTTATCAAGCTGTAATAGGTATTCTCTGATTATGATTTCTATGCTTGATTGCCAGCCTAGTCTAAAGATTTCCTACAGCAGTGGGAAATACCCTCTGTGGGGAGAGCCAAACACCGCTTCCCTGGGGACAAAATAATTGTCTCCCCCTGAAGACTGGTTACATTGCTAACGCATACCAAAAGCCAGACTGGATTACCTGTCTTGTATTTGTAACTCTTCCTACATTTCTTATCAGTAATTGCAGTGTATGCAAAGGACGCCTTGATGCAGGCACAGCACTGCAAACAGAACCGTAATCAGAAATAAGGTTTGCGTGTGGAAGAACAGCTGGTGCAGATGGGGGGGCCACAACATCCATCTGGGAGCAGAGCTGGATGAATGTAGCATAATGGGATTTCTGAATATTTTTGTGAAACCTGCTGAGCTTTACGCTAGCGTCATTGAGGGCCCCCATACCCCTTTGTTCACTGAACAGCAAAACTGGAAGGTTTTCTTATTATTCATGTAAAAGACCTGCACAGTTGCAATCTTTCAGGGACAGTCCAAAGGATACAATGGAGCCTTCCTCTATGAACACATACAGAGTGATCTGATGATCACATAATATGCTATGAATATACAATGCTCGTTGCAATCAGTCACAGGCAATTTACTTGTCTAAACTGATGGTGCCAGCAGTTCCCCAAATAATTATGAATAGTAAATGTGCAATAATATTTGTGGTTTGAGAAGACATTATTCATACACACATATAGTAACTATATAGAGTAATTGGGACGGAGCCCAAATCCAGTTCATTCTCAGATCGGTTACCCGTGGCTTTGGAGCCTATGAGCTTGAAGAACACAAATCCTAGGTAGACATCATAGCCACAACTTTTTAGTCAACTGTAAGAAAAGCTTACAGAGGACTAACTTTAAAAAATCAAGTTCTTCCTCTTTGATGGGTACTCTCCGTCATTAGGCTGACTCGCCTTTGAGAATCGCAAGGACATATCATATATGTTCATTAGTATCTGACGCTTTTTCCCATGACAGTCTCCAAGCCAAGGTAGAAACATATGGTGGACAAGAAAACCAGTAGGTGGAAAAACAGTGTTAAAGGAATGTCACCAGTGTGTCAGTATTCGAATCATATTCAGATTAGTTTGAAGCAGATTTTATTCAATAGACATGAATACATGTTATTACCTTTCAGGCTGAGGAACTGACAAACTGACTTCAAGTTCTGCAAAAGACTATGCATTTGGCCATGGTTCATAAATTAGACGTGTATCAACAGTGATACCCATTCTGAAAAAAGCAAAGCATCTCACTGAACGTGCAAGCAAGATGCACATGAGGCATGAAGTAAACCTCTGGCTTTACTCAACTGTGCTTCAAGGGCCAACTTTAACCCCCGCTTTTATAATCGGTGATGAACAGCTGAGACGGCATCCAAACAGCAAAAGGGGCCAGAAGTTTAGAAAAAATAACCCTCAAAGAGGGAAATGGGATGATTCAGCATACCAAACAAAGAGACAAAGAGAAAGACGTAGTAAGTATTTTAACATGTAAAAAACAGTTACAAAGAGGAAGAAAATAAACTCTTTTGCTATAGGCAAAGAAGTTATAGGCTTGAATTACAGCAAATGCAGCTGAGGTTGGGCTGATAAAAAGTTTCTGATAGTAAAGATGATGACGTATGGAAAGGAAATGTTGCAGAACCTCCTGCTGAGAGGTTTGTAATAGCAAATAAATTAAGCAAGAACCTGGTAAATATGGCTGGGGCACCATCTGGACAAAGGAATAGATGACTTCTTACTTGAATCTGTTTTCTGTGATCTTACGCTCCTTTTCCAGAAGCAAACAAACCCATTTCTTTTGTTATTGTAAAAGAAAAAGTCAAACCCTGCTGTTTTTCAAAACACATGGAAACATTGTATATTGATGTTAATGGAGAAACATGATGTCAGTGGTGTTCCTCAACTCTATTTCTATGTATATTGACTTTACGACAGAACCTGCTTTGGTTCGTCCTCATGATTAGCAGAGTGGGGCAAACGTAAACCTGATGGAATTTTACTTTCTTGACATCAGTGAATCCAGATTCAGGTACATTGGATCTAAACTTGGCACTGAGAGCATGAGTGCTTTGACTTCCTTAATTTAAAAAAACCATTGCTAGTTCCATGGGGACAAGCCCACCCATTCTTTGTTCTTAGGCTTAACCCACCCATCATTCTCCTTTCTGATCTCATTTGTTCTATTTTAACTTCCTTATCTTCTCTATTTCCTTCTTGAATTCTAATATTTATTTTAAACTACAAAAGCTAATAAGATCTGCCAGAAACTTAAAATTCAAAACTAGAGATTACAGGTGATTATAATGTTATCTGAATTGTTATCTAACTGTTGGCAGGTACTCCACAGTTACCACTGAAAACTTCAGTAACTGAATTTATTAAGCCTATAATAAACAAAATCAGTAAGTTTAAAATAAAAACATTACAAAATTTTACACTGAAGAATGAATTACTATTGATATTTTAATAAGATTTAAAAGAAAAGCAAGCCTTCCACATTGGAATGCCTTTTCTTTATTGCATAGAAAAAATTATTTATGCACATACTCATAGATTTCTAAATGTAGTAAACACAACATGAATGCAACAACATGCCAAATTAAATGCCATTGCTGATAACTGGATCATTGTGTATAAAAGTAATAAAACATGCATTCACAGATTTTCGTTTCCTGAGCGTGCTCCACCTACTGTGGCTTGAAGACCAACAGTTCCAACTGAGCCACCCTAACTGAATCCGCTTTGTTGTGTTACTGCACTTACAGTGCACCGTGCCTTTGGTGAGTAAACTATTTTTTTGATACAAGCAAACACATTTTACTCAGCATTTGTAACGTGTTAAGATCATGCATACTGCCAGCTTTGATGGCTTATCTAGCGAGCAATAGTTTGATTGCTTGCAGTCATTCTTTTTATCCTAAGATAAATACTAGGTGTATTGGCTTTTGCATCACAGGCTGGAGCTATAGACAACGTTATATTTATGCCTAACAAAGTTTGGTACACATTCACTGAGCTGAAAAAGGATTTTACTAGTGTAAGATACCAACCAATGAACGTTGAGATGCGAGTGTTGTGAAACTTCTTGCAAACGCAGTTCTGAACCTCCCTGGGACACTGCCATTACAGAGACGGTCACCATCAGAGGCTGACCGAAATACTGTGGACCCCAACAGCCCTGTTGTCCAGGGCTACACTGCCACCTTGCACACAGATTAATGTCTGAATTATGGCCCTTCTAGGAGGTTATTTCACAGAGGACTCCTACTTCTGCTGAGGACTGTATATATATATATATGTTTTTCTGAATCATCAAATTAGTGTGGGAGACTGAGTCCCAGTTTGAAAAGGGACTTGTGAACGTTAGGCCCAGATTCCACCTACAGGATATTGGAAAGGATGAGCTTTGGAGAAAAAGGAGATAAATGAGATAGGGAGAAGAGGTAGGGGTTGGAAGATTGCAAGTCATGATAGCAAAATTTCTAGAACACAGTCTACCAAAACGGAAAAAAGTAGCGCCTGAAATACTGTGTGGGTGTAAGTAGATAGGACCTGTACGGAGTTACATGTAGCTGCCAAGATCCATGGTAATGAAGTAATGAGAAGAAAATATTTTTTCTTCTATTTCTCTGTACACCTTTATCCAAAATGTCACTGTGCATCACGCAAACTTCATTGCCAATATTTTTTATTAATTTTTGTGTATATATGATGTGCTGTTAAAACCAATAAACACAATTGATATTGTGCAATTTCAGAACTTTTCTTGGAGGAAACACCTGAAGTGCATGTGACAAATTTAGGACTACTCACGGTTTGTACCGCTTTGGTAGGCCACAGGAATTGTAATTTGAAATGTATGCTCCAATCAGCATCTAATTATCTATATGAAAATAATGAGATAGGCAGACAGAGAGACAGACAGAAAGTAATGTATTTCGAACAGCATATACTGAGAAGCTCACCGTGGAGTAGACAGCAGCTTTCTAACTACACAAGTTACTGGGATGTGAAAGAATTAAATTAAAGCCCCTGGTCTGAATTATTAAGTTAAATTTTCCTTATTTGGCTATTCTAAATGAATCCAGAGCCTCCTGTTTTCGCAAAAGCGGAGCTTTTGTCAAAATTAATACAGATCCAATGAAATACTGTTTTATCTGAACAGCCATAGAAGTATAAAGGTTAAATCTTATATTTTCTTCTTCTCAAAACTTGTAAATCCTTCAAGACCAGAATATACATGTGTCCTTATCCTTGACTGGTTTGACTGGGTACAGAGGATACTGAGTAGCTTTTAATTTAATGAGCGTTATTCCCCTCTTTCTTTCAAAATTTCTGAAGCCCATCTCTCAGACTCCACCTCTAGAAAAAGTATTTTCTAATCAGTGCCAACCTGGCCCACTTTGCTGAAGCTGGTGATTTTCTTGATTTTCTTACAGCAACTCCTGGGACTTCGATGAAGTTTAACTTCGTCCATTTTCTGTTTTCTGTCACTGTAGTGGAATTTTTACTGCTTTCCTATAGTGAAATTTTCTTTGCTGTTCCACCATCTTTGCGCAAAGCAAGCACCTGAATGATTAGTTCGACTCTACTACAGCAAGTATTTCAATTTTAACAGTGGAATTACTTCTGGGGCGAGCAATGTTATTGTCTTATAAAACTGCTACATTATTAAATATTTTCTGTGTTACAAGAACACACTTTCTTAGGCAAACAGTCATATAGAAAAATTAATTTTAATATAACCTTGATTTGTAAGATAAGTGCCAATCCATTCACATAATGCAGGTGGTCAAAAAGTCCTTTCAGTCTGTTATTAAACAATCATAACGGGTCTGAAATGCATATAAAGCACAAGCGTTGCTCTGCTTTATAGTTACTCTCCATTTTATAGTTATGCTCTGTTCAGTTCACAAAAATTCATGAGCAAAGCAACAAGTGAAAAACACTGTCTGTTAAATTACAACCCAATTCTTACTGCTCAGGGAGGAGAGGGGGCATTATCCTGGCCATAAACCTCTAGCCAAAGGTGTTACTGCCGGTCAGGAATTCCCTGTTCGTGGCACAACCTGTGCAGTTGTCCCTCAAAGTTGTCAGAGGAGACAGCTAAGAGGGAAAAAGCATAAGGAAGAGGACGTGTACTTGTTCTGCATTGAATCAGAGGTCATAAAGAACCTGGAAAAGCTTCTGGACTACTTTACTGTGTGTAAAAGTCAAGTTCTGGCTCTATGTATAAAGAAATCATAGCAGGCTTTCTGAAGTGCACTTTGCATGTATTGCCTACACATTGCCCTAGCTGGAAAAAGAAGATAACGAAGAGCCTGTTTTGAAATCATTGCAACCAGATCTTGACTTTTATTACACTGAAGACAGAGGGCATTTGGGGCATTTGTAAAGAATTTTCTTTTCATAAAGTCTTCTTCTGGAGGAAAAAAAAAAAGGCAATGATATGCACTTCTTATAGAAGTAAAAATATAAAAATATGAGGTTAGCAAGTGATAGCCCTTTCAGTGGAACTGACTCACAAAGGGGTCATTTCTCAGAAGTGCCCATATCCTATTTCAAGAAGGATGGAGGTTCTTGGGAGCCAGCATCTTGCTGCGCGTTAAAACTCACTCTCTTTACACCTTGTGAAAATATTATTCTGTATGTGTGTGTAGCATGTCGCTACCCCTTTCCACCAGACTTTTTCATCCAAATGAGTTTCTTTGCGTTCTTTCTGTGTGGGAGAACTTGATAGTGAGGCCAGGTACTTCTTTGTACACATTCTTTGTAAATGAAAAGAATTACGTCAACGTCTGATTCCTCTGAATGCAAAAGGAATCAAACAAGAAGGAAAAGTGTTTACTCCCCATTCCAGTATTTTATCATACATATTATTCAAAGACTCTGCCTGAGATTCATTTCAGGTCATACTACAAGCTCTGTTTTGGCTGTCCACTGCTTTTTGCTGCTTTTTTCGCTGTTTCTGCTGTTTTTCTCAGAAACAAACATGCTGCTGCAATCCAGTCAATATCTCACCCCACCTCTGTTAGCAGAACTTCAGCATCTCCTTATGGCCCTTTACTTAAGTCCTGCTACATACTATCCTACATAATCTGTTTTGGCAATCCAGTCATATTGTTTTGGATTAGTATTCCATGGAAAATAATGATTTTCTAATTTCTCTGAATAAAAGGCTGCCAAACCCAGTTTTCACTATGATTTCTCATACCTTAGCTATGGTTTTTGTGGATTAATGGTAAGCCTTCTCAACTGAAAAATTATACGCAATTTATCTATCTTTAACACTTACTCACCATGGTCAGAAGAGAGGACTGATTGATTACAAATACCCTACGTACTGCTATTTTCAGGAGGTCCTCAGTAACACGTAGTGATAGCTCAAACTGCTGGTTGACTGAAATAATCTCCTTTATCTTCTTGAAAGTTTGGCAGTGAGTGCCCAGTGGAAGGTGGTGAGAGGGATCCCAGCCATATTAAAAGTCTGTAAAGTTCTTTTGAAGCAAGTGAAGAAGTCTGAGTGCCGAAAAAGGCAGAACAGGGCTGAGGATTTTGTGATTCCCTGACTAAATGATATTCACCCCCAGAAACGCAAGGCATGTTAGGGGCTTCCCTATTTGTAATGGCGGTCATATAAAGCTTGATGCAACTACCTATTCCTGAAGCATCTCTGAAATTCTAAACTTGAAAATGACCAAGTTGGGTAAAAGTGTGTGTTCACTAGGATGATACCAAAAAAGCCACAGCAAAAAAAAACCTCCCCAAAAATTCCCTTTACAGTCAGCATCAGCAAAAATTGGATCTTAAATAATATGGAAATAAATTGACCTTGAAAGAACTTATTGGACGGAGGAAAGATCAGACAAATATGTGGTGAATGTTATATTGACATTTCGGCTTAAACTCCATTTAAGCAATTACTTCAGAAGCACTGCTTCTAAACAGGTAATTTATATGTGTCAAATGTATCTGCCTGTCTCTGGCTTAGTGTAATCAAAAGTATGATTTTTTTTCAAGTTAGAGGAGCAATAACACTACAACTCACATGGTAAGGGAATATGAGGAAGAGTGGAATTGCCAAATGTAGATTTTGTACCTGTGCTTTTTTCATTTGACTTGGGTTTAGAAAAAGCTGATGTTATTTCCGAGGGAGAATTGAGCAAATATAGAGCCATGTTCTTTTCCTGGTGCAGCTGCTCAAATTCACATCAAAATTAACAGATTCTGTTTATAGCAGTAGATAATTTTATCCCAAATATTTGCTCAAAATCAGTGCATGTCCTGAGCGGTTCATAACATATCTTATTGTACTGCAGCAAATCTGCTGTGAGTCGGTAAGTCTTACTCTGCAAATAAGAAGACTCCACAAAATTTATTCTCTCTTTTTAAAAAGATGACCTTTTTCAGACTGTTCCTCACCTTACCGGCAAGAAATGTACACAATCCAGCTCATTAAGTCTTCCATTGTCCACAAGGATCATCCTGGAATGAATTTATTCCTTCTGTCAAAGGTACACTTCAGAAGGACGACTTCCACTGTGCTGCTCCAGCTATAACAGAGCATCCACAAAACTGCAATTTTACTCCAATTTTGCCAGAATCCTCCCACTTCTCCTCTAACAGCACCTTTTTTAAACCATACTGCTTATGAAAGGATTATGCAGCAATGGAGTTTCCAGATATGTATGTGGTGGTATTAATAAATCAAGGCCCAAATTTTTATAATGCTTTTCTCATTCCCAGTTATGAAGTCCTCTCCGATGCTTTTAATTTACATTTAAATCTTGCAAGAACTTGTTGTTTAAAAAAAGATGTGAGGCAATTCATATTTTAATTCACTATGAACTAATTGCCTTAAAAAGTCATGACGGGAAACGATATTTCATGTACTTAAGATACATATGCTATGTTAAGCATTAAGAGCATGTTGCTAGCTTGGTGTTAGTCTTGTCTGGAAAACTGCCAGCGGAGCTGAAACTAGCATTTTGACACACTCAGAATCACAGGAAACCTCTTAATGAATAATTATTTCTACAGAATTGTTTACATTCAGGAGTTTTAAGCAAACCTAACCCTTGCTTTAAGTAGAACCACATCTGTCTTAGCGTGCTGTTAAAGTGCATATAAATCATAATTTACCTTTGCTGTGTAACCTAATGCAATCTATTAAGGAAATAGTTCTTTTAATAACAAGACTTCAGGAAACAGAGAGCTCAATCACACATAAAGAGATTACTGTTAATACACTTTTAACCTTTTAATAACTGATTCTTATTAGCGCACAGAGATGAAAGGGTCAGTGGTTGTTTTCCTATGAGCCCCCTTTATGGACTGACGGTTTTGTCACCCCCAAAAACAAAGCCACGGGCCAGAAATGACCTGGTGTCCCACCTCGCGCCCTCATCCTCCTGGGAGCAGGCCTGGGCCCTGAGCACATCACTCTGGGTGGCTGCCCATACGGTGAGTTCGGAGGCACCAAGCACCACGGGGCTCGTTGGAGCAGGGGTGTTTTACTTTGCAATTGGGGCAGCAGTAGACAGCTCGTGTGGTTGAATCACTTGGAGGTAACTCAGTAAGCTTCACTGTGAAATACTACTCCCTAAGATCCCTTCTTCTGCCTTTGTCCACACTGCTGATCTCAAAGGAAAATTTATTTACTTCTTCCATGCCCATCCCCACAACAGCCTTTCTCAAATGCCTCAACTTTTATGAGAACTTCAACATTCATAGCCAATATTTTTCTAATTAACAGACATATTTTTTAAAAGGAAACAAAAGGATGCCACTCCAATATTTACCTGCGGTTCAAAACATTCAAGAAAGTATAAAATACAAAACTCAGAATACAATTGGACACTTCCATGCCTTTCAAAAAATACAGAATTTTAATATTTTGAAGATATTTAATAAACCTTTTCTATTTTGGAGACAGCTTCCAACCAAAAATCTGTTAGTGCAATCAGTGAGGCACTAAGTTAATAGAGATATACAGCGTGATGAGGGTATTCTTATTTGGTCTTAAATTTGAAAAAAGGCATCGTACCTGACATTGCAAAGAATTCTAATCTTCACACTGAGCTCAAATTGTTTACGCCTGAACAGTTATAAGGGATTGAAAGTTTACAGTCAAAATATTGACTTGTTTTACCAGAACAGGTTTATAACATGCTACCAGCATGCAGAAGACTGTTCAAAGTTTACATCATGGATCAATGTGGAAAAATATTGATCAGACCTCTGACATCTGTAAATCTCAGGAACAAACTTCCTCTTGGGACTGGCAGTGCCTTTCACTACTGGTCTTGGGCCAGTGCCAAACCGGTCCCCATGCCAAACTAGTCCCCATGCCAAACTAGTGATGTGTCTGCGGATTCCTTCATGAAGCCTTAGCCACAGTTGCAAATGCAAGCTGTGTCCACTTATTCCCACTTTCAGAAAGTTTGCTCTGACCTTGATGCTAGCAGTCTACACGGGTGGAAGGAAGCTGCTGTTTTTCACAGGAGTTTGTTGGATTCAGGAGTACAAGCCAGTTCTCACTGTATTTTAGTCTTCCTCTTTCTTTTCTTTCTCATTTCAAGCAACTTGGTTAAACCATTGATAGCTCTCAGGAAACCTTGAAGTTTGTCTCAGAAGAGCAAACAATTTTCTAATATCTCCCTCAGATTTATTATCTGACTAGTTGCTGACTGCTGAATAGCCAGCAAACGCACAGATTAGTGTCTCGCTAAGAAAATAAAAACAAAACAAAAAGAAACTTTTGATATCTGAGGGAGACATATGCAGATATTTACTGCTGTCTTCTTCTAATGTACCTGCACAACCCAGGACTGTGAACTTCCTTCCAGGGAAATGATGCATTCGCTGAACGTACCCAGGGCCATCTTCAATCGTAGACCGCATACTGAATCAGATCACATGTTGTTATGGCCTACAGCATGTTCCTCCCATATTTTGCTGAAGAGTTTTGTTTAGTCAGCTTTGGCTCCACACGCCATGTTTGTCTGGTGACATTCTCAGTATGTCTCTGTCTTTTAAGCAGTAAAGCTCCAAAAGCATTATGCGTCTCAGGTTGGAAAGTAGGACTTAACAGAGGAAATTTCCAGCTTTCTGTTATTGTAATGATTATCCCTGAGCTGTAGATTTTGAATTTCCTTATTCAGAATACACCCCACGTTGCAGCTAGGCATCCTGGGTAGCTCTGCAGAACACTGAGAGCATTTAAGAGCATTTCACAGGAGCCTACATGAGCAACCTGCTTCCACCTGCACCAGCCCTTCGTGGTGCCTCCTCTGGGCTTTCACGTCCTCCACAAAACACGTGGGCCCCCAGCACAACCCCAGGCACATCAGCCCTCACGCTGCTGCAGGGACACACCCCGTTGTGTCTCCACATGAAGCACTCTGAAATAAGCCACCAAAACCAAGGGACAAGGCTGTGACTGTTGGGTGTAGGTGACAGCTAGTACTGGGAACCATCCAGGAAAACTAAATCCTAAGGAAGCCCATGATTAGCTGAAATATTACAACATTTTACATAGAAGTTTGGAGAAGGGTAACTGCTTCTTCAGCTGACGTCAGCTGATGACGGACATCATTAGCTTTCAACACGGTAGCCAGCACTAGCAGACTTCTACACCTGATATTTTCAAGGTGTCATATGGACCTCAGGAACCTCGTCTTTATGACAAAGGCTGACTACCTCTGTATCCATGACAAGTGGCAAAAGCTGATCACATGTGCTGTTTGTGCAATCAAGAAGATAGATAAGACCAAAAGCACATAGGAAAACAACAAAGTAAAATTAGGCTTTGGTTAAAAATTAAATAGCTATATATACAGCTGGTACAAATATGCAAACAAACATATATATTATAAAATAAAAGCAATAGGTAAGAAGAAAAAGCTTAGAGTTTAAAAAATAACTGAGAGAACATTTAGACACATCTAAGTATAGAACTTGCTTCTGTACCGGAGGACGCTCTTGCTCCCAGCTTTAACTTCTTCATGGCTGATCCCTTCACCTCAACTTGGGCCATACGCTTGAGGAGAACATCTTTACCTTAGTTTTATCTGAATGAATGTTCACAGAAGTGACGCATTACAGTCTTCTTACAGGGATATTTGAAAAAAAAAAAAGGAGCATATTTAAAAAATGAAGCAGAAGTGTTTGTTTTGTAGAGCTCACATACTCTTCCTGTGAAGAGAAGAGAAACACATGAATATTGTTATCATTATCCAACACCATTTAAATAGCAAAAAACTACAGAAGTTGTTTCCAGTGAATGTTTGCACATTTTTATAAGTTTATTTACTGAAGAATAGAAGTAAGTCATATTCTCCTCAGGGACACAAGCAGCAAGAATATCTACGTGAACTGAAAATACTAGTTATAAGCTATCTATTCAGCTTTTCTTCTCAAATACTGGCTAGCAGATCTCTGAACTACTGAATTTAGGCTTCCTTTCCTCTTCAGTAGACTATAAAAAGTCCTCCAAGGTTAAGTGGCAGAGCAGAATATTGTAATCCTCTCACATCTTCACCTAACATCAAGCTTGAACACGTATCACACCAGGAAAAACTGCTACTACTGCAGCAGATTGAGAGTTTTTTCCTTTTTACAAAATTGTTTGAAAATACCAAATTGTCATAACTGAAACTGTTGTGCAGGAACATACGAGCTTAAATTTAACGGAGTCTGCCATGAAACTGCCAACCGACATGAAAGTGGCAGATGCCAGAATAAAGGGTAAGCATGTGCCTGGGTTGCAGGCTTGGAACGTGATTAGCTGAGAAGTGAAGTTTTTGGGTCATCGAAAATAAGAACCGGCTCATGCTGTTGCCCCTCTCCTGTGCAAAGAACAAAGGTCTGGGGTTTTTCCCAAAGCTGGGCATACCTCCTCACTGTCTTTGGAGGTACTCCCAAAATTCCAAAAAGTAGTTGCCATTTCTTGACTATTACAATGGAGGAAATGGATGTTCCTTAACTCTCTTCTTTCATGCTTGGATGTGTACTTGTACTTATCTGATTACCACCTGGAGCTTTTCAGAAAACCTTTGTTAGCTTTTAGATACTCTTATTTTCTAGAATGTCCTTCTAAGAAGAATACATTTCCTTTCTTATGTATTCACTGCATAATAAACTTTTGCCATTCAAAGGTTTTTTTCCTTAAGAGAGAACACAATCTCTATGTAAATGCTGAGTAATAAAGATAGTTAAATGTAAAGTTTAGGGATTATGAAATGGTTATAAAAGCACCATAAAATTCACTTTCTTGTTGACCGAAGGGTGCTTTGGAACATTTTTGTTCACTTGTTCTCTCAGTAAAGCTGGTGTTACTTCACTTCAGAGAGGAAGACAATTCCTGTTTTCTCCACTTTCAGCGTGGCTTCTCTGATTTGGGTTAAATGGGTGTTTTGGTTAAATGAGAAAAGATGATGACTGTTCTTGGAGATCTTTTCCAATTTGCTAAGACGATATACTGAACAGTAGTGTAGTCTTCATTCTCAGTCTATACACCAGACGTAGCAAACAAATATGCACTTTTTCTGCACTGTTGCTTCTGGCTTAGCTAAACTTCATATGATCGTGATTACCCAATTTGCTATACAACCAAGGCATCATCAGGCAAAATAGGGCAGAGTAATATAGTGAGTAATGCATAGATCATTTAGATAATATATGATATAGAATGACAAGGACAGATAGAATACCTCTAGGTGGCATAACATGATGACTTTTCCTGGCATGCAAGGCCAGTTGATAGGAAATCAGAGGCCATTACCTTGCCAAGAAGCATTTAGAAATAATGCGAAACACTGACCTAATGCAATACAATTGATATTATTTTCCAAAGTTAAGAAAATACTCACTGAGTTGCTTGACATAAAATAATTCTTTATTTTATGAATGTTTCTGTAACTGAAAATCCAGAATTATCAAAATTATCAATAGTCAAAAGCAAGGCAATTCACAGGAGAAAATAACTTTTAAAAATGTACTACAGGGACCACAGTGTTTTATATGCATTCCATATCACTAAAATATTATCTGGTAAAGAAATCATGTATGTATTCCTGAATGGCTTTTCGCTGAGGCTGGGTGTTTGAGTGATAGCAGCTGGGAATGGCTGCGATGGTCTGTATCACTTAGAAACCTGTCTGTATAAATGGTGTGTGCTCTCCTGTCCCAGTAGTTCATTGTGACGCACTGTCGAGGTTTGCAGCTTCTTCCAAAGAAACCAGCCAAGAATCAGATAGACTTCTGTGTCCTCTGGGTATCTCCTGCACATAAAGCAGAATTTCCATGCACCCCCCTATGAGATTCATCCCCATACGGTTACTTTCTTAGGCTTCTTTTATGGTGTTCCACAGCTTTCCCATAGTCCATGTTGGCCACAGGCCATGTGTTTTTATTAATATGGTGCTAAGTCAGTGCTAATATTCTTTTCCTTTCCAGAAGGTTTTATTAGGTTGGGCTAACCCTAGTTGCACACCTTCTGATTCAAACCTGGTTCACATTTAGGTGCTTTAGAAAGAGGATAAAGTTCTTACATAGCTATCTGCAAAATTTCATTTAACTGCAGTCTCTATTGAAGCACAAGGTAACAGTATTTTACCGGCTCTAGTGCTGAAATTTTTTAACTGAAATCAGGTACTTACCATTTAAAAGCAGAGAATTTTCACATTTATCTATCATTTTAAGTAAGAGATCTAAACTCTATTTTGAGAGTTTTTGAGGCAGAGCTGGCTGACTATTCACAAAAGAGACTGTGAATGTCATAAAACACGGTATCTCACTCAGAAAAGAATTAAAGTCCAATGTACCCATACCCTTCTTTCCTATACCAAAAGGTGTCCTTTCCTGACCTACCATAAATCCTTCACTTTTTATGGACTTCATACAGCAGCTATTTATTAGCTGTTTCTGGTCCTTCTGCTTTCCCTATATATACTCTGTAGAAAACATCTACAGGAAATGCTCTTGAATTCAAAGTCAAAATAATTTATCTAAGAACAGTTGAATATGTATATAACAGTTTACCATACTACACTTAGATCACAATCTTGAAAGTGACTTTGAGTGAAGGAAGAGCTTTGATAGTTCTTCGAAAGCCCATTTCCTAGGGATTTCATTATGAAACCTGAACAACTTGACGGTTCCCCTAGTGACTGCGGTAAATATCTAACCACAGGCAGTGGTTTAAACATGATTTCAGTTCATTAAGTTGGTGTTTGTATTGAAAAAAAAGTTACTACTTTCCACTTATCATCCAGGTTTCTTCTCACATTTTTAGTTCTAATTTTCTAAACTCTATTTATCTCATCATCAGAGATTAGTGAATACGCTAAAATAGATCCTTTGTTCCCCACAATTACTAGAAACCGTATCTTCTGAACATGTTTTTGCTTTCCTTTTCTCCGAGTCATTTATTTTAGTCTACAGGTACTTAAATTGGCTTGACTTGGTTTATTAATTCCCTGATACATCATGCCTATTAAATTGTTCTTTCCAAATGCATCCAAATGTATAATTATCGTCAACACATATCCACTCAACAAATATATTACTGAGTCATAAAATTTTTAGGTCCATAATTTCCATAGCACTTTGGGGGATTTTATCCTTTTTAATAATGGAACTTTACTTGTGTTTTCTCCAGATAACGTGAAACTTCTGCTACAGTAAAAGATTATTTTAAATTACTGACAACAGGATGCTTCCTTCTCCAATCCTGTTAAGGTTAAATTCTCTCACATGCAGAGCCTCTGGTCCCTCAGAATAAATTCTGAAGATTTAGATGTTGAATAGCCTTGGCTAAGAGACCCCTCAGAATACGGAACATCAGAAAACTTAGCCAGGTTCTGATCACTGTAGTTTAGTCCAGTACTTCCTAAAGTAATGCAAAATTCCTGTTGACCTCAAAAGATCAAGTTCTTTTTGCATACAGACTCAAAGATAAGTTAGAGCAGGAGACCAGGGAAAAGTCTGACACTGAATCTATTAAAGTTGATGTAACTTGAATTCGTCTAGTTGCCAAAGACCTACTTACATCCTTACTAACTGATAAATGAAGGAAAATCAGTATGCATTGACAACATTTTGTGTAGGAGCAGTCTATTTTCATGTGTAAATTCCAACAGCCATCAGAGCAGGTGAGGGACATCAGACTGACTTCATTGTGCTTTTTATACCACAGCGAGGTGATGTGCAGAAAGGTATGTAAATAACATAACTGTGTGTGGGACTGAGTTTATATAAGTCTGACTAGTTCATAGAGTTTAATATAAAGATACATACGTATGGATATTCAGTGAAGCAACATGGCGTATTTGTCTTGAAAGTGCTTATTTGGTACTAGGCAAAAGAAAGTACAGTTGCCCCTTGTTAGCAAAGAAATTACACGTATTTATATATATACAAAGGAAATCTGACAGAAGGGAATGTTAAATGTTCAAATTTCACTTCCAAAGGATAAAGTAGTTCATCCACGGGGGAAAGGCAGTTATGTGCAGAGGTGAAGCAGCTCCTGTTGGCCAAGTCTTTGGATGAACCTTTCAGTTTTTGGATTAGTAAACTATTCATTCTGATCCTTGAAAACTTTTCAAGTCTGAATATTGCCTACAGTATACAAGGTGTAATTGAAACTGTGTTCGGCTGCGATCAAACCCCAGGGAAATTGCCTGAAATTGAGCGCACGAGTCAGTTCAATTTAAAGTAGCCTTCTGAAGCTGGCATGGGCTTTTTTTGTTTGCTTGTTTATTTTTTAACCTGGCATCTTCCTACCAATCGTTTGGTAGAAGTCCTTAATTAAAGATGGGTGTTACTGTGAGCAGCCAGATTGGTTTTATGAAGAAGCAGAGCTTCCAAGAAAGATCTATTACAATCAGCATAGAAGGAAGCGGCACATTTGTCTTGTTTCGTGTCAGCCTTATTTTTTCCGTACCAGTAAAGTAGTGGAGTTTCAAATCCAGACACTGCAGCTTGGGGAAAGAAATGTCAGACACATTTTGCATCACAAATGCAAGGCAAGTAATTGCAACTGCCTTTAGAAAAATCCTATCAGGACATCTGCCTGTGTGTGAAGTGTAGGCGTGTATCAAACAGCACACAGACATACTGTTTGCAACTTTGCAGGACACTTTATGTAACTTTCATATGTCGCAGAAAGTTAAGAAAAGCATTAAATGATAGTGGGAACAGTTCTCTAGCATTTTCATTCCCCTGCACAGGACAAAGGACTCCACAAGCTGGAAACCAGTTGATCCAATGCCTGCTTACCCAATAGCAGGAACAACAATGCCCAGAAAATTATCTTAATGGGTTTTTTAACTTGTGTTTGGGTCGCTACAATTCTATCCTAGCTACATTTACTGGCAAACTTACTAAATAAACAAGGCTGTCCAAACTCTCCATCTTGTACGCTGGCTGAAAGTGGAAGTTTGATTATACACGCCCTTGTTATGGGCTGATCGTTATCTCTTTGCATATGATTTGTGGGGTGCTATTTTTGTGAGACAAACAGGGCCAACAGAACAGCATATGAGTACAGTCTGTAGGTTTTCTATCTTCTGCCAACAAATTGTTAGCAATATATCTAGTGAGGGATCTATTGCTTCACTTTAATTGTTGGTAAAACAATGCTTACACTGTGTGCACCTTTCAGTGGAGAGAAGCAAAAGGAGCCAGAAGCAGACAAAGAAATAGGTCTTCCACTTCTTTTAGCCATCCACAAGAAATGTGTATAAAACCATATGTAAAACTTCACTCGAGTCCAATTCTCCCAAGCTGAGATGCAGCAATACTGGTTAGCATGACTGGGAGTATCTATGTGCTTTACATACACCTTCCCAGTTCAGTCACTTATTTCAAATTAATGATAATACTTGAACAGAACTCCTCCTTAGAGCAGAAGAGTAAAAATACAGGATATGGGGAGCATCACTCCTGCTCTACAATGCAACTCCTAAGAGTGAATTCTTTCACATTCTTTATCATAAAGCATATTTTTATACTAGGATATTAATTTAGATTATTTTTTCACTGTGTGAAAACTTGACATCATGAAACTGCAGGTAAGACTGAAGGATGGAAAGGAATACAAAAGTAGAATCACTGACCGTGATTGAAGGGTCTGATGCAGAACCATGAAAAACAGTCACAGCTACCACAGAGGTCAAATGCTTCTCAGAAACCTCTTAAAACACTGATAAAAATTTATTGGTGCCTTGGGCAAGATCTTAAAATTATACCATGTATTAATCCGTGTACCTCAAACTTTAGATGAGATTTGTCAGGCTCATTACAAGTGCAGCACTGATTATTTTTTTTTTCTACCACAATACCGTGTCTTATCCTGATCTTTGTAGTTTCCCAGAAAGTAATTTCTGTGAGACTAGACCCAGGGAAAGCCAAAGGAGAGCTCTGCATGCTTCTTCGCATACACAGCTAGGTCTCAAAGAGCAAATAATCTGAGGGATAATCTGTGGACGGAATTCAAAACCACTCTAATATCGGGCGCAACAGTTCTGCCAAAGCAGCTATATTGTGCCCATATTTAGGGAGAAAAGCAAACAGGGTCAAGAACTATTCTCCTACGTTTTGCATCTGACAGCTGTTTCATGTCAACATGGCCAAAAAGACCATGGTTTTGGGAAAAACTCATCATTGAACTCAGCCCAGAAAAACAACGTGAGGATCATTTCCCAAGCAGAGAATGGCTTGGGGCAATCTCAAAATGGGGACAAAATTCCAGGCCAGACTGGGAGTTCAACCGAGTTTTGTATTTGCTTGCCCCTGGGCCACAAACAGATGATTAAAAAGCCAGAGATGCATCCTTGTTATCATTGCTGTGACCTGGACCGGGAGGGAGGATGCTGAGGATGCTGAGCTCCCTCCTGTTTATGGACCTCCATGGTCCCCAGCCTACGAACCTGGCTTACTCCGGGCTTGTTTTGCAAGACAGCAAGAGAGTCACCCTCGGTGCTCACTCCTCTGTTTTGCAGTTTGTTCCATTCCATTTTTTTATATAGTCAGGCTCTCTTCTAGCACGTTTACCAATGGAAATAATTCTAACGCCCAGTACCATCTTCCTAGCAATTTTGCACTATTTATCTCAGGAAGATAATATTATTGGGTAGGCATCCCAAACTTAGCGCATCAGTGCAGTTGAACTGTTGTGATTAGTCTGTCCTGAATAGAGTATGATATATCTTTGATTACAAATAGCAATTTTAATGTTAAAATGACAAGTTTTACACTTCATCAAGCATAGCCCCAAATGAAAACCTGAGAAATAAGGCATATGACAAAAAATGCTATGAAAATAAGATATGAAAGGAATAATTTATTATTCAACAACTGCTGATTAGCAAAATATTAAAAAGACAGTGCAATCACAAAGTATAATCATAAAAAAAAAAACTACAAAAAATCGTGGAAAAGCAGCAATGGCTAATCCGTGTAATCAGATACTTTCTGTTTTGTGTGATGAATTGGTAGAAAACAGAGAGAGGAAAATATTAAACTTCACACTGAACTATACTGCTCAACTACTAACTGGATCTATCATTCTATTTTTATACACTTTCAGAGAATGTTAAACTTACTACAGTTGCAGACGACTAGTTCGGAAAGGAGGATGCCATGGGTAACAATTTTGTGTAGAATAATTGCACTTCAAAACTTTGTAATGGAAGTTCCCCATGCATTTATGAAGGTACCAGCAGAGCAAAAATATGTATGCTTTCCACTTCATTAGAGAGCTGGAATTTTACATGCACAACCTATTTACATTTCAAAATCAGTCTTATGTGCTGAAATGGTACTTTGAGGGTATATTTTAAAAAGTAGATTGATGGCCCTCCTGGGGAAGAGAGTAACACTGGAATACAAATATTGCTGTGTAAAAATAACTCAACATTTTCTGGCTATAGATTTCCATTCATATGAGTGGAATTGATTGGACCCTAAACTGTGAGTCGCCGCTGATGGGCTACGCAGCCTCTGTCTGCAGTCTGGTGAGGAGAAAAGTTGGTTGCAATAGTTGCAAAAGGATTAATGAAAATGTTACTGTCATTATGGCAAAATAATAGAGATCCCAGTATTAATGTGTCTGTGCGTTTGCAATGGTGGGTTGATGTATAAAAATATTTTGTATGGTTGCTGTTAAAATGCCCTCTCGCCCATCCTAAACCTGCCCAATGTTTGGTGATTTGCCAAGCTGCCCACATCATTTGTGGTGGAAGGGCGTCCCCCCTCAGAGGTGCAAAGGCACTCGGGGCTCATGGGGAGGCGTGGGAGGCACCGTCCTTGGAGGAGAGAGCGTGGGGCTCATGGACCTGGGACTCATTTCCCAGCACTGGGGCTGGGAGGCTGCAAGTTTTGGGAATACGCACCCCAAACAGCTGGTGGATCCTACAGAATGGCCGCTCAGGAGAGGGCTTTGTGTTGTTTCAGAAAGGTCTGGTCCTGTTTTTCTGAAGAAACTCTTTTAATAGATTCCCTTTTTCTGGAAAATGTAAATATTGTCAGTCCTCATTCCCACTGAAAACAAAAGCTTCAAAATATTGGAATTTCACCCAGAATAAAAAGTCCAAGCTTTAGTAAACAGGTCCTTTTGCTTGTCTGTTCTTTTGTTTAATCTCTCTTTTGTTTTGTATTTCTTTTTCGTACTGTTTCATATAGCATAATGAGCTGGAGTGTTGTTTCTTGGGCAGCTTGGCAGAGAGGTTCTGCAGAGCAGCTTCTTTACTTATCAGATGGATTTTCAAAGTATTGGATGTTACTGCATTGACCCATCAATTACAATCATAAAATGAAAAATATAAAAAATATATTAAGCTATTAAATGTATTCTAAAATACTAGCTAGGAAAAAAAAGAAAAAAAAGGTGGTTTTAAGCTTGTTTTTTTTCATTTTAACAATATCTTGTCCCAAATTTACATTTTCTCATTTCTCATGTTTGATTAAACATGAACATGAGGCTCTTCGGACACCAAGACTGACCAAGGTGATGGGAGACAAGCATATCCCTTGCAAGTTCCTTTCCCAAAATGGGCAGCTGTCACCTTAGCATCTGTTAGACCTATCTCTTACACTCAAAGGTGTTGTGAAACAATATGTATACACATTTTAAGTTCTCAAGCTTCCTTTAGCTGGCTCACTGCTGCTCTCAGTGAACACATCCATGGTAACAGTGTGTCAAACAGGCTAATTAGCCCTCCTTGGGATTTAGGCCACGGTATTAGCCACGGTCTCTTTTTCATACACAAATATTTCTATCCCTCCTGCAAAACAACAGTGCAAAACCAAAAACGTGAAAGCTGGGTTAGCAGCAAGCCCAAGCTGTAGTACTGTGACATTTAAATCTTCATCAAAGCCACCACAGACCAAGCTGACCTTTTATTAATAAGAGCTAGCCCTTCATGTTGTTCGAACAAAAGTTTGCTTTAACAATTTACTCTTCAAAAGTGTAAAACACTTCATGTTTCCGTCTTAAAAATTATTTTCTTGTTACATTTCAAAGTTACTACTGATAACAAAACCTACAAACCTCAAAGTAAACAAAAGGCAAAGAGAAAGAAAACAGAGCATTTCTGAAAAGGTTATACAAATAGCTGTTAAGAGTTGTTAAAGCCTTTTTTTTTTTTTACTTTTGGATAGAAAGCATTAAGTTTGCTTTGCATTCTTAGGCCAATAAAGCACAACACGCCAAAGGATTTTAAAACAAGTTTTAAAGTAGGTAACTGCAATAGCCTGCATTAAAAGGCTTATACGCTGCTGGATTTTCCACAGCCCACACCACTTGTTGCATGTAGGCACAAAGGCTTTGAACCTCGACGCTGTGGCTTTGGAGAACAAGTAGTACCGTGATACCCAGCTATTTGTCCTTTGAATCTCCACATATGTCCACATCCCAGTACCCGAAGGTTTCCTCGGCTGTGGCGTCTTGTTCCAAATGTTTGTGTGGCTTCTCCAGCACCCCTTCTGCCGCGGCCACCGTGGATTGTGGCTCCTCCCTGCCCTGAGCCGTGCGGGGCCAGGCAGAGCACACATCCCTGGGGCATCACTGAGGCAGCACGAGCACGCAGGGGACACCCAGCCCCCTCTTCATCCTCCCATGTGGAACTGTGGCCCCACATCTGCTCCTCTCCCTCCCCTTTTCCTTTGATCTGGATGAGGGTAGAAGTCCCATCCTGAGACGACATAGATGTTAAGCGAACAAGGAAGAAACAAGATGTTGATGGCAAGTGCTTATACTACAGCACTGTCCTTTGTAAGTTCTCTCTTCTTTAAATTTTTAATTTTGCCTTCAAAGCCACCTGAGGACTCAGAGTTTCCTACCAGTTCCTTTCATGCTAATTAGATTTTCCACTTTCCTTTTCATTCTTGCAGTTTAACCCATCTTTCTCTGCTAATAAAATCACTGTGGCAACCTCATCTTGTGCTCTCATTTAACTGTGACAATCCCAGCTGTCATTTCTTTGTTTATTCTTAATTCCATTATTAGGTTTAAATAATGCCTTCCAGAGAGTCCACTTTTTTAATGTCCTTTAGCTGCCCATGACCTTGGATGGCATTTCGATACTCTTGTTCCCTCTTTTCCAAGTTCAAAGGTGAAATTCTCTTTCTTTCTCACTCTCCTTTTTTGACACAGTTATCTGAGGACCCAGGTTACTATACTCTGAATTTCTTTTGGCCAATCCCTTGTGTGCCTCTTTCAAAATTTCCTTCATAAAAGCCAACTCCTTATCCTTTTCTCATAATCTCCTTCCTAGTTCTCCCTGTAATGTTGCTACACTTCCCTTGGACTTGGAGTTTCACTTCAACACACGGCCCAGCTGCCGAAACAATACCCTGTGACCGACTGCTGTGCTTTAAACCAATAAAGCAGGTATGAGTTGCCAGCACTGAATAAACAGCACGCTGAGGTTTCTGTTCTGCACTGCCTGCATGATTTTTTTTTAATTTTTTTTTGAATTCCCACACTTTACAACCGAATCTCCAATTTCTAACTTTCTCTTATTGCAAATAAATCTTCCAAAGAACATGCTCTCCTGCGGCACGCTTGCACACACATGGCAGGGCGGGGAAGATGCGAGTAGGGAAGGACTCTGCCTAGAAATTTAGGCTCTGTTTAGGCTACCTTTAATGCTCTTTGAACAGGACCATGTGTTTGCTGCTTAGTCTCCTTCCATGCCAAACGGACACAGTGGGTTATCGCAGGGTAGGTCCAGAGGCAGCCGGGGAGGGGGAGGGCATGGCCAGCAGCCGTCCCACCCCGGATGCCGTGCTGAGCACAGGCCAGCGGGGAAAAGCTTCAGCCCTTCCCTTTAGGAGGCTTGTTCTCAACCAAAGAAAGCAATGAAGGAGGCATGTTATAGCCTTTCTTACAAATGCCTGGCTGGGCACCCTCATTTTGAGCCAGGGTCAAGCAGTGGGGGTGCCCGGGGTGACCAGTGTCGCAGTGGGGGTGCCCGGGTTGACCAGTGTCACCTTGGCGGTGCCACCGGAGCTGACAGAGCAGCTGCCTGGGGTGGACATTTCAGCTCTGAAGGTCCCGGCTTCCCCACGGGGCACCTGAGGCTCCTACATACTTTTTCACAGCTAGCTCTGAGAGTCCCAGTCTTTAAGTCTCTTTCGCTTACAAGAAGAGAGTCATAGCAGAATTAAAACCCTTTAAAACGTAGCAGGCGTGTGATCCATCACTGGTTTGAAGCCCTAGAGGTATGTCAGAGTAAGGAGTAACTGTTCCTTATCCTGGAGACCCAAAAAGTCAGAGCTGAGGGGAGGGGGCTGTGAGTTTTCTTTCTTCTTTTTTTTTTTTTTTTCCTTTGAGGTTTTGGCATTTTCTTGGCATTCTCCTGGCATTTTCCTTCTGCTTTTTGCCTCTCTGGAAAAAAAGTAAAGTCCTTACCACCAACAACAGTCCAAACACAGAAAAAGGAAAGTAACTAAAGTAAAAAAAAAAGCCTCCAACCACAAATGTTAAAAATGAATAGTTGCAATAAGATAAGAAAAATATGAAAACCTATGTTGTCAACACAGCAGCACTACAAATCAGAGATGTCTGAAATATGTTCAGAATAAATTCCTATGGTACTGCAGCAATAAGCCAGTTACTTCTGCTATACACCAAATTATTTGTTAACAAACCCTTGGGGTTTTTCCAAACCAAGTTTGAAAAGAAACACTAATTTTCAAAAGAACGAGAACTCTGGGACATGTGTTAACCTCAGGGCTCCTGGCTGGTTTATCAAATTTTGCTGTGTTCATTTTAATGTAATAAAGACACCTGGGTGGCTAGAGATTGATAATCGTGTCACTGCACATCATTCAACAAGTCCTTGGAGGTGTGAGGGCACATACCTTCACTCACCCCCCATGGCTGTGACAGCTATTAAACATCCTGCTCTCTTATTTAAACACGCAGAGAAATAAAGGGGAAAAACAAGTGTAAATATCTGTTATTGGTGCCATCCACCCATTTGTTACTTTTTGACTGCTGTCACACTGCCTGTGTGACTCTGTGCCCCTTGTTCTCCGGCCCAGCCGTGCGGAGATGTGGTCCCCTCCTGGGGATGTGTGGCCAAATTACTGTGGATTCTCTTTTTAATTATCTCCTGCCCTTCCAGCCTGAGCAATAGGCTCACCACGGTTTCTAAAGGTTGTCTCAGGAAACCAGGGGTAACAAATTGCTCATGGCAAATAAAACCAAGAAAGCTGACATTTTCCAGAAACAACATGATTCCATGAGTTTAGGTTTTAGCGAAATAATGAATATTGCAAAGTTTTATGACGACTGTGTGAAATTTGTTAGGACTGCATGACAGAGGGGGTGGTTAGGTAGCTATCCAAAGGTTTTACATGTTTGTAATAGAGCTTGTTCTCAACTGCCATCCAGTACAGCCGCCAACACCGATGGCAGATAGAGGGGGTGGTGGATGGAGTGAAGTTTCTCCAGAAGCGACAGGAGTCGCTCTCACTGAAAATCACAGTTTCTGTGGGGATACAGCATATAAGACATGTTGCTGCATGGGATTGCCTTCAGTGGTTATAAACTCTGGCCATCTTCACCATGTTGGAAAGCTCTTTATGAAATCACCTCATAAACTCTGATACAGTCACAGCATAAGCTCCTCACGTGATTTTTTTCCTCTGCAGATCCACAAGCACTTACCGGAGTCAGCTCCACAGTTCTTAGGAAACAGTTGAATGCGTTTTTCTTCAGTTCAAGAGGATCAAAATGAAAATAAACAAAGCTGGAATATTTGGCTGGTCTGATCATTTAATTAAAATGTAGATCTGCACGATAATCTCTCCTCTCTGTCACTGTCCAGGCATTTGCACTGGGATACTGACTGTTCCCCAGTGTGTTGATCTCCACGTGCTTCTTCATAAAAATTAAAAATAAAAACATTTAATAGCTTTGATTTAATCTCTGAAGCAATTTCACAAAACAACCTAAGCGTTGGCAGGCGGCAGTGCCCCTGTTTGCTGCCAGCAGAAGCCAGCAGGGCAAGCAATTTGCCCAGCAAGCCAAGGGCAGACCTTGAACCCGAGTCCCTCAAAATTTGCTCGGTGCCTTGGCACGTTGCCTCCCACCAGCCTCCTCTATTTACCTTTCACAGGGTGAAAGCCCAGCCCTTTGTGCCCGTGGGTACGGCTCCGCTTTGGCTTTGACGGGTTCTGCCTGCGCTCCTTGGGCAGGGGTGAGCGGAAACGGGATAACACACAGAGTAAGGTCAATCTCATCAAACACGAGACTTCAAAAGGAAGTTTTCTGTTCACAGAGCCGGAACGCTGCTGGCAGTAGTGTTGCAGAAGTGGTGAGAAATTCAACTTTCTTGCCCTTTTTCTACTTCCATGGTCATAGCCTAACAAAGAGATAGAAAAGTCATAAGGTTGTGTTATTTTCTTTTGATGAGTATAAATGACAGTGAAGGAGAACTGGCAATGATTCCTGTGTGCTAGTATTCATATTTATGAGAAAGAAAAGGCTCCTAGAGAAACATGAAATTTAGTCTGTTTGTAGTAGACAAAGATAATTTCGTTGTATTCTCTTCTTTGGCCAAGAAATAGTCTTTTGAAAATGTAAAGTGGTGGTATTTTGCTCACTTTGAATACCTGCATACTAACATTACCACCTTTAATTAAAAAAGAAATAAAGCACCTGCACACCTGTCACACTTCAAAAATAGGGACTTTCTCTGGCTTTCTGCCTTCTGTCCTGCCACCACTTTCCTCTACGCAGTCGACCCTTTTCCACCTCACGCAGCCTTGCCTATGGGCGCGGGGGGCACTCTCACAGCTTTTTCACCTTCTGCTACATTAAAGCTACATAGCTTTACACTATTTCATGACAACTGTAAGTGTAAAAGTAGAACCTGCCTCCTGACCAGGGTCTGTGAATCTTAAACGCGTTTTTCTGTCAACTCAAGCCAGATATTTTTGTCGCAAGAAGAGTTTTATAAGGGTATTCCTGAGCCGTTTGCAATGTACAGCTCAGCCAGGCAGCAAGTCCATGCGTTTCTACTCTTCTTTTAGTCCCAGCATGCGCCTTCTCAGCATGATATTTTATAGATATCCTACTGTTACCTATATGAAGATAATTTTTTTTAAATGCAATTTGTGGTATAATTATCAGAAGTGACTCTTTTCCAAAGCACTTGGTTTGGAAATACCTCCGCTGGAACACAGCTGTAGAAATAAGTGAGTCTTTAGATGATTTGGGTGTAGAAAAGTAGGAAAATAACTTCTTGGAGTCAACAACATACAGTTTGTTCAGTCCAAAGAAGCCACCCTAAACACAATATTTCCATTTTATTTAAAAGATTCATAAAATAACTAGATTTCTTGGAAGAATATTGTGCTAAAGTTCAGGTTGTTTTGACAAAATAAATCTGAAATATTTTACTTTTTATACGTTATTATTTGTGGTGAAAAATGGTGTCCAACAAGTTAATTCGCTTTTATTCATGAGTTTCTCTCTCAGATTATGATTTTTAAAGCATCTAATTTTTTTGAAGTAAATCAGTATTACAATTTTCATTTCAAAACAATGCTAAAAATAGCATTGAGATAAAAAATCAAGGTTTTTGTAAATACATTGTAAAAAAAAACATTAAGTTGCTATAACGTAAAGATTAAGAAGATTTAAAAACTGTAAAAAGGCAACGTAACTCTTCATTGCAGAACTAACAAAGCATTCTGGTTACCCTAAAACATTTTATCTGTGCAGCTACTGAGCTGAAAACGTAGTGATTGCAAAGTGTAATGACAATAATGGCTATATATCTTGCAAAGCATTTCACAGCCATTGACATAAAACTCTTTACAAAGAACATAAGCACCAGTTTCAGGCAGGAATAATGATAAAAGCTCCATGTTATTGGCTGAGGGATGACTCTGTGCAGGGGAGAAGACGTGATGTGGTGGCAAGGCAAGGCAAGGCAAGGCAGGGGAAGAGGGGGCATGCTGGGGGTCCGCACTGCCAAAAGAGCAGTGCACGAAGGGAGTAAAGTCCACCTCTGCCTTTCTATCTCTACTAACTAAATCCCTATTGAAAATCTAAGGTGAATTTGACATTTGGGACTGTTTCTTCAAAAAGATGCATTTTTCTAGGTGTTGGAGAAGTGACTAGATTTGAAAAAGCTTATCTCCTCAGAGGGGCCTTACAGATTCATTTCTTTTTCAATGTATACACTGACTTAGCATGCAGGGATCAATAAAGACGCTTTGTATGTTAACTTGCTTATTGTAATAATAAAATGTGTCAGTGATATCATAGAATCATAGAATGGTTCGGGTTGGAAGGGACCTTAAAGATCATCTAATTCTGACATGCACCGAACCAACCAACTCCTGGTAAGCAGGGACAGCTGGGGGCTTTGCTCCAAAACTACACTATTGCTCTTAACCACAGTATATCACTCTTCGCTGTCCCAAAATTAGGGAAAAGATCAGACAAATACATCCTTACATCGATGTATCTAGAAGAACGATAATAATATTTGGCTCCCCTGCACGGAGAAACAAAACATTAATGGCCAAATCTAACAGCGGTCTACTATTTGACAGAGACCTGGATGGGAATCTATAAGCATAGCCATTGGAGTTGATGGCTCTTGTCCCTCTCCTGAACTTGAACTAAGACTTAAAAACAAAACTTGGTGCTTTACTGGATCTCTTTCATGTTATACACGTGTACACACATGCGATACTGTAATGGATGGCAGTATTACGCACAAGCACACACACACAAGCTGCATACGCTTCAATACTATTTATTCATTTGTTACGGAGCATAACAGTGAATGTTCAAGGACATGGTTTCCAATATTCAAAGATATGAAGTTCCTGGAACAGCAGGGTAAGCAAAATTCTCCAGTAAAACTTTTCAAGCTAGCAGAAAACATGTTTTTCAGCACCCATGGTAATAGAATTAGCATAATTTGAAATTGTACCCAGAAACATACTTTTTTACCTGTGGAAAGAAAGTCATCTTAAATGAACAAACATAAAATAATTATACAGGTATTCTTTTAAAAATAAGTAATTTATTTTGTTAGTATTCCAAGCCAAAATGTTTACATATTGCATTCAAATGAGAATATCATTGTAAGACTTAAGATTAATATTTATCAACCCACACTTGCATTGGTATGCATTCTGCATATTGTTTTTACCATTGTTTTGCACTAAGTGTTTAAGAACTATGCAGTTAATCCCTGGCAGGCTGCTATCTGAGGCAATCAAACTGCGGAGATAATATGTATATAAACTAACCTTCTGAAAAAGACTGTCTTTATTTTTATGTGTCATTGAGTGGAATGAACAGGTTATGTTTCTCCAATATGGTGACAATTTGAATTTTTAAACTAATTTTATTCTATGTTGTGTCTGAAACATGCTACATATTTGCATGACTGGTATTCTAGAGGATTGTATGATATTGCAGAAACCGTTATTTTCTTGAAATCCAGGTTTATTTCTTTTTCAGAGGGACTAAGGCACTGAATGTTTCCATCTGACAGGTATGCACTGGAGACCATTATGTACCCAGAGTCGTCAGGCTTCCGAAAGACACCTTGGAGTAGGAGCCACAGAAGTCAGCTTGCTTAACAGGACGCTGTGCTTGACATCAACAAGTTGAGCTGTCACTTTTCCAAATTCAGGCTGAGGTGACTCAGTGCCCACCCCTTCAAGGTCCCAGAAGCATGTCCCATGAGCTGTCTTTGCAGCTTGGTTTTTGCTAAGTAGGGAGCAGAAAGGTCGGCGCAGCTGGGAAGCCCTGGACTTCAGCCAGGTGAGCGAAAGCGTCCAAGGAGAGCTCGGCACAGTCACGGTGTTTGTAACCATGGCTGGAGGCTTCAGCCTTCGCTCTTTGTCTAGAAAAAGAGGATAAGCCTTTTGGACTTTCGTCTTGAAAACCCTTATGTAGTAAATGGCGACATGTATTTGGGTCACCACAGGAAAACAGAGAATGCTACAGATACTTATGGACTTTTAAAATTACACCTTCTTCATGTTCCCAAAATAAATACTAAGAAACAAAATTGCTTCCTTCTGAAACCCAAAGTTTTCTTTTATGGATGTGTTGCAATTGATATTGTCTATAATCCAATATTTTTAGGGACCGTCTTTCAGGAATGCTTTCACAGATGGGAGTATTTCCTCTCCCATTCTGCTAAATAAGAGAAACGAGTGCTAGTGTCTGCCTGTCAAGGGACACACGCTGTCTAAGGCTGCTCTGTCCAGAACAGACTGCTCATTCCACTTGCCCCTGGTGGTCTGCAGCTCTAAAAGAGATGCATTATTTCTGTTTGTAAAATGGATGAAGTGATGTCAAAGCCCACAAAGTCTTGTTCCCAGAGTGGTTCCCAGAGTGGGAACCACGGTTTGTGTTGCATGTCCTGAGGTCTGGCATGAAGGCTCTGGAGGCTCCAAAGCTTTCTGGAGAGGTGTTGTAGGACTCCAGGGAGCCAAACCTAGTTCGGTCTTCAGAACACTGCTTTTTGGGTTATATCCATGGAATGAACCTCCTCTGGACTCTCCTTGGAGAAAGTTAGCTGATGTGATACCACAGGAGAATTGGGGAAAAAGCTAATATTGAGGTTGGGCAAGCAGATGTCCAGTACAAAAGCTCTCCCCAGCCTTCTTTTATTTTGCAGCACCAACACGCTCTGGAGTCATTTAAAAGAATAGCTTCATCATAATTATCCATGACAGCCCATGAAGTACACAGCCACAGCTGCACTCAGGAGTCACGGTCACGTTGAAACGTGATACACAGGATAAAAAATCCCCCCCTTGCAAAAAGCAAGCACAACACCTACATACTGTTTATATCCCAGCCACATTTTACTCTGACCTGAATGCAAGTGAGATATACACCTTGTGTTACCAGGGCAAGTTTTTGGCTCAATAATTAAATTAAATTCAAGGAAGGGACAAGCTGTATCATATGGTTCAGAAATTCTGAGGCTTCTGATAAGGATCTACCCAACATCCAGCAGGTGTGGCATGAGCTTTTAATCTGACCCTCTCCTCTATTCATCAATGGCACTAAACGCTGATCTGGAAGCGATGGCTCTTATGCTTCTTGCTTCTGAAGTCAGAGCTACGGCTCCCCACCAGCTTGTCACGGCTTTAACAGTGGCTAATGGTTTTGCTATTACTGATTTTATTTTGGGATGACAATGACAGATCTTTGTTTTAAATATAGATGTACTCATTCCGGTTCACTGAAATGTAATGTCTAAACTACTTTGAAGTATCTCTTTAAACATATATGTAAGGACAAAAGACTTCTACATTGTAAAGCAGCAAAGTTTGGTAAGTGAAGAGAAACACAGGACAAAGAAAATACATTTAATCAGTTCTAGGAATGCAAAAGGATTCTGATGCCGGACAAGACAGATATTTTTTACACATTCTCTATAAATTATAGTTAATTATCTCTTGAAATAGGAATATGATTCTGGATTTTGGACAATGGCATGTTCATTCTTGGTCCTTGTTTTGGCCAACCTCAGTGAAAGTCCATTGCCGTGTTACCATCCAGATGTGCCTTTCCAACCATCATCCCATCCCTGGGGCTTGAGAGTGACATTGAGTGGAAAAGGGGTTGGGGGAAGCCTGGTGCTACAAAGACCTTACCCTCACTGTCCTCCCTGCTCACCTTCCCGTCTTACTAAAGTCACTCCATGCATGACTCTGTGGGGTTTTGAAGCCTCTTCCATAGCAAGCTTTGTGTGTCACCCTTCTGCCTTGGGGGACGCATTAGTGTTTGGGTGCAGCCCAGATACACTCAGCAGCATGCGTAGGGCCAAAGGCTGCTTTCTGCCATTGCACTGTTAATTTATACAGGACGTGGAGAAAGAGATTGCTTTACAAAACACATTTTTATTCAAATCTCTGGGATGAAGAATTACCATCAGTATGAACAGACGCAGAATAATTGGGTACTAAATGTACAGCATAATTGACTTCCGCTAAAAGTGGGGCTTTGAAGGATAATTGCTGATATCTTTTTCTTATATAAAAAATGGCTTGCAGATTATGAATAAATAAAATGGAGGGAATTGAACCTTTTTTTAAAAAAAAAGTTCACTAGAACAAAATTACTTTGAGAACAGTAAGTAACTATATGAATAAAGACCATGATTTAAGAAGATAATTTCTTGTAAGGGTATGTTAAATTATACACTAAATGACGTGTTACTATACCTAATACTTAAAATTAGGGCCATGCTATCCTAGATGCTGCAATAAGAAAGCCTCAGGAAATGAAGCTGAAACAACTCCTGAGATGGTGAAAACCACTGTGGGTCTCTTTCTTTGAGCATGCCACTGTCAATCACCCTGCTGATAGCAAGGAGAGTTGTGAGGAGACCCCAACCCATCTCCCTGCTCTCCAGTCTGGCCAGGCACAGGCCAGCTCTGGTCCAAAAACTGCAGCCCTGAGGCAGAGTGATGCTGAGCATGGGCTTCGCTCACTCAGGCGTCTGGATCAAGTCCAAGCAATTTGAAGTGCAGAAGCAAAGTAAGTTTGTGTCCATCTTCTGTCATCTGTGCAGAAATGCCCACGGTGGCCCAGCATTTCCCTCCTCTGACTGGAGAGTAAAATCCTTTGGATGTCTGTTTTTCACTGCAGGGTGCAGTGTAAATCAGCTCCTGTTTCGTTGTATTCCGGAGCTGCTGAAAGAAAAACACGTGACAGGTCCCTCAGATTGTATTTTCCTGCATGTCACAATTACACAAACTGTTTGGGGTCTTTGGACTCTAAAAGAAGAAGCACCTAAAGATAATGCAAGTCTCTGCCATGTAAGCAGACCAATTAAAGGACCAGAACAGCATATATTCTTTGGCTGATCCTACAAGTAGCTGCAAATTTCACTCTGATAAGACAATAAAAAGGATGATAGGAAAATGCTTGAGACATAAACGCTGCTTTGCTGCTGCTGTATTTTTCTATCTGAAGTTATACAATTCAAAGGAGTACTAGCTAGCAGTATGAAATTAGAGTGTTATTGTTTGTCCGCTGCATAAAGGAAGCTCTTGAAAGGAATGAAGTTACGATGGACACAGATCTAATTGACCTGGATTTCTTCTGCAAGCATGATGTTTACTCTTATTCGGTAAAAAGAAATGTGTGCTCTTCTACATGTGCACTGTGTGACTACACTATTGGTGTTTCAGGTGGTCATGGCTACTGAGGCTGAAGAGTAGGTGTTTTCCCTGTCCTACACAATGATGATGTTTAAAATACTTTTGAAATTCCTATTCAAAATTTTTGGAAATTATTATGGCAACATTATTGAGAAATAATCTCAAGAGCACAGGAAGGACATGAATCAGAGTTTCTGTTGTACTGAAGAGTGCCATCACTGTTTATACCCTGGCTATTTTCTATGCATCCTGTTCACTAGTTTTCATTTTCATTTTATCGGAATTCCAGACTGAACTTTTTCAAGGAAAACTTTTGAATTAAAAATTGCTTAACTGGAAAATTCCTAACAAGCTTTACTGGACAGGTTTGGCAATATAACACAGGTCATTTGGGTTTGGCCTTCAATACAGCTTTAAATGTCAAATTAATTGTAAAACACAAAATCTCAGTAATATGTGCACTGAAAACATTAGCAGTATTATTCCAATTTAAATGATGTTAGTGATTTCTTCATTTTGTGAAGCAAAAAATTAATAAAATATGAAAAAAATAAGTAAAGAATTTAAAGGGCTATGTTGGCATTGCACTAATTCAATTTTCATTTTCCTTTCACCCTTTCCTATCACCAAATTATTTATGTCTCGCGTGTTTGATCTTTCTTTGTCCATTGTGCCCTTAGCAGATTAAGTGTGGGAAAAGATTATTTTTTTCTATTGGTGGTTTCCAAAGGAGCCACAATGCAAATAGCTATCTCCAAAGTGTTGCATAATTAATTTAGGGTCAAATCCTTCTCTAGCAAGCAGGAACCTAAATATACCTAAATGGAACAGCAGATATGAAGCAAAATGTGATGATTAGATATAATGTTTATCAGCATGACCAGAACTTCTACAATTACGTGACTTCAAGAAAAAAAAACATCCAAAGGAAATATTTATTTTCACAATCTTCAGTGGTTTGAAAAATAGCACCCTTACCTGTGAGAAGCAGGCTTTGCCATAGCAACTCACGCTTTTTTCCCCCAGCTTAGATCATTCCTCAGGATAAATTACTCTAAGCTGTCTGCAAATGGCACTGAGAATGGCCAGGGAGTGTCTCCGGCTACTTCCAAGGCAGCATAAAAGGGCAAGAGCAAACCGCGCCTGTGAGTCAGGGAGCGCTGCTCAGAGAAGTCGCTTGAGCTGTAAATAATTTGGGGGAGAGATATTCCAGAGACCTCATCCTCTCCAGCTGCTCCTGCCAAGAAACCACGCTCTTAAAAATTCAAAGCTGCTGTCCGTTTGTTTTGGCTCAATCATATCAGAGGACAAGGTAGACAACACGACACATTTCATAAGCTTAGCAGGAGAAAAGAAATTTTAAAAGCCTGAGATGCTTTCAGTGACATGATGTAGGACGGAGTACCTCATCACCTGCTGCCGTTGACAAATGAACTGAGGAAGGCTGCCTCTTTTCTCTGAGCAGTATGATAGCATGGACGTTTCCCAGAAACAAAAACTACAGAAAATACAGGGGTGGGGGTAGCCCATTACACCACCCTCCCTGCTGCAGGGAAGGATAAACTGTACCTAAACTGTTCCTGGTAAAGAAATATCTATCAAACCAAAGCCAGATGCCCTTCAATGCCCATGCCACAGGCTTCCTGGCTAGCCTGCTTCATGCCCTGCTCAGGGCACAACCACCAGCAGCTGGGGTGGGAAGCTGGCGGCTTTTTCTGTGCCTGAGGACAGGGAGAAGGAAAGGGCCACTTTTCAAGGTTTTTCTTCTCGGTACTGAAAGACAAGTGAAGATGGAGGGGCAGAAACAGCTCTTGCCGTGCAGGCAGCCTCGTCGGCAGCAACAGCAGGTATCCCTTTGCAGCTCCCTCCTGCTGCCTTCATCCCAATGTTTTCTCTACCCTCAGTAGTAGAATGAGACTCTGACTCTGGTTTTGGCATTGTGGTACCTACAAACACTTGAGGGAGTAATGAGAGGCTCAGTGGGAGAAGGGAGGGATGTTGGAGGGGCGACTCCGGCTCCCCAACATCTCCTACAGCACCTCAAAACACCCCTGAGCTCCTCCACACCCAGGACACCCTCCCAAAACTGCCTCACCCTTCTTTGTCACTTACAGCCCCCCTAGTGACTTCCTTCCCCACTGCAAGCTCCCGCACGTGAGCCCCAGCCCGGTGCTCCAGCCTGTTCAGGGAGGTCCCACGTGCCCCACGTCTCCCCCAGCACCCCTTCCTTCCCCCAGCACCCCAGCTGCTTCGCCCTCCAGCCACTGCGATGCCCCATCCTCGCCCTGCAAGGTCTTTTGTCCGACCATGTCTCATATTTGTAGCAGGACTTCACTCTGAACAGGGCACATTTATTTCCCTATCAGACGCGTACAAAAAGCCCATTAGCAAAGACATATGTCTGCACTTCCATAACACCTTATCTAACAGAGACAATCGTTCCTCTTAATAAAGTGCACATGGCACAGCCATTAACAGTGAAGTCTCTGCAGCACCATTATTTGTTTTCAGAATGAGGTAACACTTACTTCTACATTTTCAGTGTTTGCTCCTCCATCCACTCTACCTTGTGTTTGAGCTTTGGTTGAGCACAGGAAACGGTTCGAATAATTATTCATCTATTTGGACAATAATGGGTAACTTCTCCATAGTTACAACCGAAATCAGTCTGTCTTATTTTACACTTCTATAATTTTGATTCCACAAAATGAGTTTGACGTGGAATTTTAATCCAATATTACCTCCAGATTCAGAGAGAAATAATTAAACTGTCTTTAAGCTAAATTTAAATAGCACAAAGGAAAAGGCAGTAAAAACAGGTTCAAGGTTTGCATTTTTTGCAACATTCCTTTGTCTACCTCAAGCTTCTTAAAAATTCATGCTCAAGGTATACTTGGCAGTAACTTTATAATTACAAAGCTATTAAGCTTTTGTAGGGAAAAAGTGAAACTATTCTTTTCCTAATTAGCGAATCATAAATTTTTCAGGGAAATAATCTTCTGCTAGAAAGCGATGATTTGAAGAGGCAAAGTCTTCAGCAGGAGTATGTTGATTATAATATATTTTCTCACAAAAATCAGTACAACTACTCAGTTAATTAAGTCTGTCCTTTGGTAGCAAGTCCACTTCTCTGCCTGGATAACTCATATTCTCCCTCCCACCACTGCCTTTATAGATGTTGCACAGCGAGGTGCCAGGAAATCAAGCAGCTGAAAATGCTCATGGCCCCATCAGTTCTGTTCTGAAAAGCTGAGAGAAACTTCTGTATTGTTATTTCTCAATGGAATTTCTGAAATCAGTGGGAAATATTTATGTTTACATGGGAAGTTTTAGCGATGTGGAGAAATTCTTATGACATAGATTTCTGACCTCTCTGTCAATATAACTGTAGCTTAGACTTGTAATGCATTGTTTTAAGGACCATATAGATCCTGTCAATATTAGCTGCCTATTATAGACATGAGAAGGCCAAAACTGAGGATACATTTATAATAATGGTGGCTATTCACTGCAAAGGAGATACTCGTACCTGGAGCCATGATTATACTGCTGCATCCGCGAAAACAAAGATTCACAAACAGACTGGTAAAGTAACTTATTGCTTAATGATGAAGTAATTGTTGGGTGTATTTTCCTAAATACACCCAAGGCCTTCCTTTTGGGCATGGAATACATCTTAAAAATATTAAAAAAAATTTCTCAACCCATTTTATCATTCCACATGAGATGCATATGTTTCAGGTGGGCTTTAGATATTAAAGGGGAAAAAAGGCTTAGCAAAAAGCACAAAGTGGCTGTATTCAATGCACAGAACAAACAAAAACCTTTCCACACCCTTTCAGTCATGCACAGCCATGCACACATGTACCAACAGTAACCAAATTTCCTGTCACAAGGAGTTTCTACCTGCTTTTGCAGGCTGTTATGAGAGCTCTTACTTAAAACTCACATTTGATATCTCACATCAAGCTAGTAAAAGGCTCCTCCAGTTTTCAGCGTCAAAGCAAAATCTTTAATGCAGCCACCAAGGGTGAAAGCAGAGTTTACATCTCTGCATTATCAAAACTGATTTAGGGAGCTTGTTACCTAGAACTTGAGTGATTCTTGAATACCTAAAGCACAGCAATAGCTATCTTTCTTACTGACCCCTAAAACCAAAGTTAAGTGTGACAGGCAGGGAGAGAAAAAGGAATAAGCCAGGAAATTGGTGAATCTCCAGTGGGAAAAGTTTTATTGCTAAGGAGACTGAGGAACTAGCAAATGGAAAGTGAAGACAGGAGACCTTATAAGATAAGATGATTTTCTACCTCCCCAATGAGCAGAAGACTTTTTCTACCATTCCCTACCCCCAGAACTTCTCAGGGGTTATAGTCAGAGCTGCTCTCGATCCTTCCCCCATGTTCCTGAAATAAAAAAGCTAAGAGACATCTCTTTTCCTTTGCTTAGCAATACTCAGAAAGGAGCAGTTTCCAAAAAAGAAAGTGTTTGATTGAAGAGGTCCATTGTTCCTCCATCCTAATTCTGTATTTTCCATTGCCACTCCGTCACGGCCTGGAGAGTGTGAAAATAACCTTGGTAGTATAAAATTAAAAAATAAAAAATGCGTGTCCATCTTTTTAAAGCACTATTCACATAGTGCCAGACTCTGAGGACATTCTTGGGCACCCAAGCTGCTCATAAAGCTGCCCCTTTACTATACTCCATTACTCCACCACTGTACCTCTGGACTCTGAGGGCCAGAGGCAGATAGGAATTGCAGTTCTGAATCAGGGCACTCTAGGGGGAAGCACAAGTGAATAATGACAGAATACAGGAAAGCAAGAGAGGAAGGAATCTTTGTAGCACACCCCCCAGTCTTTCCCTCTGCCTTCTAGGCATCTGTTGCCTTAAAAACGCCACTTCCTTAAGCTTCCAGTGAAGCCAACAGAGCATGAGGGGCACCCTGAATAGGGACACCCTGTATCTGAGCTGCCCCTTTTGAGCTGCTGCATCTCTCTTCTTCAACAACGCATGCTGTGCCTGCATCAGCAATTTGGCTTAGAGCAGCGTGTAGCTGTAAAGCAAATCCTCTGGTTCTATTTATCTTGTGTGGTTTGGTTCTCAGAGCAGTTTAGCTGTACATGAGCTGGGTTCACTTTGGAAACTCGACCCAACAGCATTCCCCAAAGCTTTTCACCGGAGCATGGCTCCAGCTCCCACTTTGCTCGCCTTTGCCCCCCACCGCAGCACCTGCCATCCCTCCTCGCATCTCCTGTTGCTGAGGGCCTTCATAACATGGAAAGGACACATTCAATGGGTATGGGGATCTTTGAAGGGGGAACAGACGTCTGCCTGCTATGCTGTGTGGGAGAGTGGGAGTCTTTTCTGCAGCTGAAGGTGTGTCTCACGGAGAGAGCATGGGCTGCGGTGTGCTGGTGGTCTGCCCTGAGGCTGGAAGAGGGCAGGCTCTTTGAGTAGTGTTTCAGCATGGGACAGACTTCTCCCAAGGTGGGGAAAAGAGGTGTGAGGTGGATAGGACTTGTGGGAGAGCACAAAGCGAGCCCGTTGCTCAGGATACTCATTCCCTTCTCCCAGAGTCTGTAACAGCTTTGTACCACCCTCTCTCCATTCCTTGCCAGGTTTTCTACTGCCAACCCTTTCTCCCAGCACCTCCATGCAGACTAGCAATCAGGTGCACTTCTGTGTCCCACACATGGGCCTGCCCCCGGCAGCAGCCCCTGGCAATTGCATTCCCCTAAATGACCCGTTTTACTAAGGCCTGGGAAGCACAGAACAGGGCAGAGCATAAAGCTGCGGGCTTGCAAATGGAAGGAGCAGGTAACATGGGCTTATCGAGCTGGCTCCTCTAAAACAAATGAGAAATATGTGGGGATGCAGTTCAGCCCTCTCACATCTTTATGTGAGAAAGCATGGGGATGCGCGTGCCAAAGTTGCAAAGAGATGCCTTCAGGTCCAAGTGAAAATGTGAGGCGTGAAGACAGGTCGAGAAAATTCAACTGTGACAAGGAAAAAGCCACTGCCTGAGGAAAAACAGACATGGGATGGATAAGATTATGTCATGTTCTGTCATTTTCCTTAGGAAGAAACTTACGCAGTGAAAGATGTGAGCATTATAGGAAAATCGGGTTCGATGAGTAAGTTCAAGGTTGTGAAAAAATGTCTTCTTCAATGAAGCAGCAAAACCCAAGTTTCCTTAGTAAGATTAAAATCATGAGGGCTTAGAGATTCCTTTCCTTGGAGAATAGTAAGAGAAGAAAAACAGTTCTGTAGGAAAATATTTGGCAGTCCTATGTCAGTATTGTTAATGTTACAGATTATATAAATAATTTATTATGTAAATAGCTATTTTAACTAAATGACAAATCATAGCAATTTATTATGAACACTGTATGTGTAACCATAGATGCACTGCCAGTTTGCAACTAGTAGAATAAGCAAGGCCTGAATTAATAAGCAATGGTGAGAGATATTGTTGACTGACGTGTCTTCCATTTTGGAGGCTGGCGTTAGCCAATTTGGCCTTAAATGAAAGAGAAATCATTTTCAATCTACATATCTGTTCTGTTTTGTTAGCAGATTGTCTACTTTTGTTTGCAGATCAGCATGAGTTCCTGATGACAGCTGACTCACACATACTGTAAACCAAGAAATATCAAGTAAAATGATGCTTGGCAGCAAAGTAACTAAAACATATAACCATTTAAATATTGACACTTGACTTTTGTCATATGAGCAGCAGCGTATTTTTAATAGGTCTTTTTCTTTTAATGATGAATGTAGAACGCTTAAGATCTTGTTGGTGCGCACTATTTTGTCTACCCTGGAGATGTCTTCAACACTCTAGATGTCAAAAGCGGCACAGAAGTGATACAGACATTTTTTTGCCAAAATTGTTAAAAGTGGAGTAGAATCAAGGTGTCCCCTGCTGTAAGCACAACAGTGACACTGTTGGGCTCCTGCAAGCTCTCTTAGAGGCTGCGGTCTTCTCCTGTGGGCAGAAGCAGGGGCACTAGGTGGGAGGCTGTAGGCATTTGCTGAAGGCTGAAGAGAGCTGGAGATGCCCCTGCAGCGAGGCATCCTGACAGCAGCAAAAGGAGATGCCAGCTCATTAGGTAGAGGAGTGAATTCTCTGATTCCTACCAGGTGCTGTGCCAGCTTACCAGAGCTGCCCGGTGTCACAAAGCTGCTCGGGCTATTTTTTTTGCTTGCCCTTCACTTCTGCTGTGCACCCCGTGATGTGCTTTCCAGAAGTGAAAGCACCAGTGCTCAGCCCAGGTTTTTCAAAGCTTGATCATGCAATGGGCCCAGCAGCGTCCAAGTTTGGGGGAATTGAGGGGAGGCCACAGCTCCTCAGGCAGGCCACCAAATTGGTGGGGTTCTCTAACAAATGATCCGCTATCACTCCAGAGGTGGAAAAGATATGCAGAAAGAACAAAGTATAACAAACCTGGTTCCTCCTGGTTCAATAGGATCTGTTATTTAGATACAGCTAATGTATGTAAGGACATGTTTCCAAAGCACTGAGGAGAATAATGATGAGACCCATGAGTTTTCTCATCTGTATAAGGAAAGGAAGACATGTTATGCCTTATGTGTCATTTTTAAGAGGAAAAATGCCCTTAAATACTTGTTACCAGCATTATGCTCTAACAGATTGTATTTATTCTTAAGTCTTGTTATTTTATTAATATTATTACACAGAAATTATTAAAGAGAGCTTTATACAGAAAGAGAAGTTTCATACTTGGTTAAACACAAAGGTTTTCTGAACTCTATTTTCAGTTCATGAGCAGGGAACGTGGAAGTGCAGATTTGAACTGAGGAGCCAAGCCTCTTAATATGCTGAACCACACTTGGAGCTGTTATAGGAAAATTATTTTAACTAAACTGTTTTTTGACAGGAGTTAGATTCAGTGACATGGAAAATTAGTTAATTTATTTTAGTTTTACCAGATTATTCATTTTGGTATTAGAAGGTTTTCTTCTGACATTTCAAAGAAATTGAAGTTTCTTTCAATTTGAATGTAAAAACTTTCAATGAAACTAATGCCCAAATCCAAATAATATCTGTGATTTGTCAAAAAGTTGACTTTTCTGTTTGGTTTTGAGTTGATTAGAGTTGAAATTTTTCCAGCCACCCAACCAGTCAACCAACAAAAAAAACCAATTAGTTTCACATGCTTAACTTGGAGGTGTAGCAGGAAAACCATTTGGTATGTAGCTCAGTGGTAAAGAACAAATGTTAATGAATATAGTAAAGTTTACTCTCTCTCACATGCTTCACACATGCTTGTTGACTTTTCTCTTTTCTGTTACACCACTGACATATCTGTCATTTACTGAAATCATATGATATATATCATACCCCATTAAAACTGTACATCAGTTGGGCATCCCAGGAACGCTCTTCCAAATTTTTTTCCTGTAAAACTTTACTGTGTGGATGTAACTGTGTAACTACGACTGCCGGAACGATGTCAGATTAAGTTAGTCTTGAGCCTAAATCCGTCAATACTGTATTAGGATAATTGTCGCAAAAGATAGAGGCTTCAAAGAGATACTAATAAAGTGAAAGATCTGTTGCTGTTCTGAGCCAGGATTACTGTTCTTTCACTTCCTCATAGGGCTCAACAGTAACTTCTGTGATTAATTGGATCTTACTAATTCCAATTTACTGATGATAGCTCAAACGGCTTTACCTGGAGTGGAGGTCAACCAGTGAAAATAGTTTACAGAAAAAAGCTGTATTCAACTATTTTCCTAAGTGCTGTAGATTCTAGGCTACTGCATCTTCAAGTTCAAAAAAATATTTTGAAGGACAGTATTGACTTTCAAAACACTAAAAACAGCGTGCTTTCTATGCTCTGATCATTTTTGTTGTTCTTACCCTGTGTAAGGGCTTTATATAGAAGGATTTTGTTTAAGTTTAAAAATCTCAGGCAATTCTAAAATATCTGGTGGGGGTGTCAAGCTTTTCTGGTTGTCATTAATGCTGATCCGCACAGATTTTATCACATTTAAGAGCTATATTTTGGGCTATACTGTGCTTCTGGCCTCCCGCAAGAAGCAGAGTATAAGTAAACATCCTTGAGGAAGAACACAGGCACATCTCAAAGAGCTGCTATTTTTCATCTTAATCCTTGTTTATGCTTGGAGATACAAAATCGCAGCATCCCTTTGTAAGGCAGCACCGTTCTGCCCGAACTGCGAGCAAGCAGGCTACTAGCTGCTGTACCGGGCAAAAGCTGCCACAACTGTGCAGGCTCCTCAGGCTCTGTCGTCCTCGGTTATCACACAGCATGGGCACGCCAGGAACAGAAACAGCAGCAAGAACAGATTAGAAACCGTGATTCCTAAAACATGGTCAAGTTTGTCAGAGTTAGGCTCCTCTGTAAATGCTGCTTTTTCTGAGAATGCATTTATAGTGTATAGTTAAATGAAAGACAAGGGTTTAGTCATTGCTTCTGATATAATTGTTTCTTGCCCCAGCTGTAAAGGAAACTAAACTTTGCTACAACTGCTTTTTGTTTCCGTGAAAACTATAGCACGTACATCCTCACATGGTTTAGGAAGGTATGATAAGAGATGCATATAAAAATGTTGTTTTCTCTTTCTCCTGCCTCTAATGTCAATATGTTCTGTGAGGGAGGAAGCTGGGAGGAAATTGAAGTTTTCCTCTGAAAGATCATAAATCTAGATCTGTTACTTATTAATGAACTCCATATAGCTCTTAATTGCCAGTAGATTTGCTGCATAGAAAAAGAGCATGGTGGAGCGGCAGGCAGGCAGGCAGCAGGCGATCACGAGTGTGACCATTGCATTCTCTCCTTTAGCTCGCTAAGGTGCTAAGGTACTTAGGTAAAGGTGCTAAGTACCTTTACCTTGCTTAGGTACGTTTTCTACATATCAGAAAAGCAGAAAAAAATTGATGGAACCAAGCCTACTTGGTCTGCATTCAGCATCAAATTGGTAGCAAAACCAGAAGTATTTTCCACTTAGGGCATTTCCTCAGGGAGCAAAAACCCTCCGCCTGTTCGGATGGGTTTGGTGATGAAGCTTGCTGCCTTATTGCTGTATCAGCTGCTGGATTTGTGAGAGCTGGCACTTAGCCTGTGGTCCTCTTTGTGGAAGCTGCTGAAAGAAATCATTGTAAAAACAAAGCAGTTTTGTACAGACTCACACATCTCAGCCAAAAAAACAGAGTTTCAGGCCATAAGTAGCCATTTAAATAAGCTGTATGATATCTATAATTGCAAAATCCCAGTATGTCCTGTCACTGGGAATTACAGCCTTGGTGTCTGTGAGAAATCTGTTCGGAATGGCTAAAATGCAAAAGGATGATCTTACCTGGGATGTAGATGGAGAAACTGCGTTTTTGCATTTTTATAAGAGGTACTGAAATAACTCGGACAGAAGCAAACGAATCGGAAGGGGTGAACTGCAGAATGACACAAGGTAGCAGAGGGTTTTTTTTGTTTAAGTTACTACTTGAATCTAACAGACCTTTTATTGGCAAGACAATGGAAAAACAGATTTTTCCCGAATGTCTTATCTCATCCAACGGGCACAGGCTGGAACAACTGAAATTTCTAACCCAAACAAACATAGTCTGTTCTTGAAGGCAGCCCAGTTAATTAGTTTTCACATGAGTACTTTTCAGCAATGGCAGTGAGAATTCTGCTGTATCACGCTTGGTTTTACGCCTAACAGCAGGGGAGGCAGAGTTATGGGAAAACCCTGTATCTCGTATACCTGATGGTGCCCAAATTGCTGCCAGGCACTGGATGATGGAGGCATGTGTGAAAGAGTATTCTGCAGCATGTACTCTCCCTACCTCAGATCAGTGGGTGCTGCCCAACCTCCAGTGTATAATAGCCACGGGGTGAGTAGGAAGACAGTAGCAGCACAGATGTAGCCTTTGATTTCTGGTTCTACCTCTGCTGCCATCATTTTGGTTTCATCGTCTCATTCCCATTCACCATCCTGCTTTCCTTTTGTTTCCACCACCAGCCAGCAGACAGAAAGCTGAGCTGAAGTATTGTTCTAGTGTTGATTTACAGTTTTAGTCTTTGCTTCTGCTTCTTTGTTCCTCAACTTCTGGAACTTTATACCCTCTATTGTAGTTTCTAATTCATCTTGATTTTTCTTTTTCGCAATTGACCCTTATACACCTTGGCTTCTAAGTCCCAACCATTTGCCAGCAATCTTTTTTCTGCTCCTCAGGCTTTCTTTTTAGATCTTGCATCTGTTTTAGGGGAGAAGAGGATGAAGGGGACAGGAATGAAGGCAGAGGAGAGGAATATCTCAGGCTTTACTGAAAGGTTTTTTCCTTTTGCTTCACATACAGGTTAATTCTGTAATGATCAATGTAGGTCATTGACTAAAATGGACGGAAACAGAAAACAAACAAAAGAAACCAACCAAATAAAACCAAAAAAGTATGGGAATACCAAAATGTGTGATCATTTGTTGCTCAGTTCTGATTTATCCTTGGTTATAATAGTGCATCTACATTTAAAATGCCACACACATTTTGGACTGTGCACATCTTGCATTTAGTGACCTTAGATACATTCCTTACCAGAATTATTTCTTAGATGTTTCCAAGAACTCTTTTCCTGTGTGGGACTTTTACAATCATTCCAGATCTGTCCTCATTTCAAAGAAAACAAAAATTTAAAAATGAAAAAAAAATAATAATGTGAACTTTCATTGTTAGATAGTTAAGCTACCTGGAAACACGCTTCCTTGCAAGGCATGCTTTCAGACAGTTAAATACTGCTGTCTGTTGGAATTGTCCATTAAATTTTATTTGCTCCAACTGACCTTATCAACAGGCTGTTTTACTTACGTCTCAAAGATGTTTAGGGCTGTTATATTTAAATGGTCCTATTGCAAAATGGGATGGTATAATTCATTATGTGTGAAAAACAACCTTGCCACTTTTATTGAAATACTCAAGTGTCCAAAGTGCTAGCTGAATAAAATCAGAAACTTCTATTAATTTGTGTAGCTTCTGTACATTGATTAGTCTTTCATGCAAACTGTTGTTCTGATTCCCAATCGTCAAAACGGCAGATTTATTTTTCCATAGATGAAAGCCAGGTGATGTCTCATGAAATTCATAATTAGCTTGGAAGTATCTCATCCATGCTGAATAATCAAAGGGATAATATCTTGAGCCATGCATGAATGAGTGTGAACAATACTGCTCAGCCCCGTTAGTTCTTCATAAGATGCTAAGATCATGTTTGTTCTGCTGTGGTTGAGTTGCGCACAGGTTTCTACTCTTTTCATTTTCTAGGACTCCACACCACTCTTTCCTCTGGGCAGAATTCATTCTAGTAAATTTGATCAACAGGCTTCATCCTACTTTTTTTCTCAAGAGATTTTACTGTGTCGTCTGACTATCCTAAGACGAATAGTCACCTTTCACTCCAGTAGCAGGTAACATGCTGGAAAGTTTTCAAGCAGCTCAGAAAACCCCCTCTGACTCCACTCACTTTTAGGAGGAGAAAACCACAGAGAGAAGCCTGGCAAAGATCACTGCAGAAAGTGTGTAAGTTTTTCAGCTGGGAAACTGTAAGATAAAAAGCTTAAGTGACTGCACAGCAAGCATGTGGTAAGTATGGAACAAAATATAAATCCTACTGTTGTTAATCTAATTTATTACTGATTCCACTTCTCTCTGTAGTTCCTTGTCTCTTAAAACTGACAAAACTGAGGTTAAAATTTAACTTTCCATCATGATGAATAAGAGAGGACCGCATGACTTTTAAAGGTCCCTTCCAATCCAAACTATTCTGTGATTTACCATCTCATACTTTTTTTGCTGTATTTGAGGATTTAGCAAGACAACACAAGAAAATTCCTTTTCCCTGTGTCCCCTCAAACCAGGAAACCCTGCTGTAAAATTATATAGTACACAATACAGTTGATTACAGAGCAACATCTCTTCTAACCCAGAACATACATGTTAAAAATATTTTTTTGTTTACAGGTTCTTAGCACTGTTTTCTAATTCACTGTTCTTCCTTAAGCTTTCTTAAACCATTTCATCCTCAGTCCTTCTCTTGCCAACATCACTGATAAACTCAGAGATTTGGTTTTTTTCACAGCTCTTTATTGAGCCATGTGGAAGAATTGAAAAACTGGGATAGAAATCTCAGCCATTTTATCTTTTTGAGGACTAAGATTTGTATTCAGATTGACCTTCAGTTATAATGGATCTACACGTCAATAATGAGGCCGATAAAGTATGGTTTCAAAACAGCAGGATATTAAGAAGTTTGTGTTAGACAGAGAACAATTTGGATCCAAGCATCAGACTGTTCTTTTGAAAAGAGAAGAGAGATTCAATACGATCAAGCAAACCAAAGCTTTTACAATTGTTACTCTTTTAATTACCATAGAATTCATTAGCAATGACTATCTGGTTTATTAGTTTGTTTTTCTTTTTTGGAAACAAACACATGAACTCAGTTGCAGGTTGTGAAATTTTATTTGTGCAGGTATATGAAAGAAATTTTAAACTTTGTCTTTGGAAAGTGTGTAGTCTTTTAGAAAAAGTCTTCTAAGCTTTGTAACCTAATTTAAACTCCAGGAAAACATAAAACATGATAAAAGCCTGAGCTACATCTGGTTAAATTAGCATATTGATACCGGATTCTGAACACAAATCTGGATCAGGCAGAAATGGGTATGGTGATTGCTTGCTGCACAGTTATGTGTTTCAGATCCATCCAGCAGAAGTGAAGCACTTGATGTCAGGGTCTTGTGAGCAGTGTCTGCCTCCCTCTACGTATATCCTATACAGGCCAGCCTGGCAGGCAGCCTGGTCCTTTCCATCCCCCTTCCATTTCTCAGTCAGATGCCAGTGATGCTCACAAACAGTGGTCAAGAGGAAACAGCCTCAAGTTGCGCCAGGGGAGGTTTAGATTGAATATTAGGAAAAATGTTTTTACACTGAAAGGGTTATTAAGCATTGGAAGAGGCTGCCCAGGGAAGTGGTTGAGGCACGGCCCCTGGAGGTATTTAAAAGACGGGTAGACATAGTGCTTGGAGATATGGTTTAGTGATGGGTTTTGTCAGTTTTAGGTTGATGGTTGGACTAGATGATCTGAAAGGTCCCTTCCAACCTAGGCAATTCTATGCACCTACGATTCTATGACACCTGAAGTTAGGTAAAGATCCTTTCTGTTTGGTTTGAAAAAATACTTTTTAATAGTTTATCTCCTGTGTAACACTTAAATATGTAAATTATAAAGAAATGAACTAAGAGAGGCCTTCAAAAGAACTTAGAATCTAGCCCTCTTTTTTCTTTTTTGGATATAGAATCAAATATTCACATATAGCCCTGGTCAGAAGTCTGTCTAACTTCAGTGTAGAAGGAGAGACGAAGGGAAAATGGGCAGTATGCAGACTCAGACTCCTGTGAACTTGTTGCTGATGCAGTTACACATAGCCACTGCCAGAAGCAACTGCTGTCCTCCTGTACCCTGATAACTGATTTCAGCAGTTTACATTTTATGCAGCTTGAACATACATATTCAAAATACTGATTTAAGTGTTACCCCCTTTTTTTTTTTAATAATGGTATAAAAGTAAATACAACACTTTAAAATACAAGCATTCATTTTCTTTCACTGCACTTACATATGGATTTTCTTTGACTTCAGTTACAAAACTTTGACTAGTTTTTCTTACTTCTGAAGAAATGCAGCCTCTTTCTGGTTTTGTCAGTATATAAACATATACTACATCCATCAGGCAGCCATGTGGTCTTCAGAATAAAACTCATAAACTTTCACTGCAATGGAACAGTCCTCACATATACTGAGGTAAAAAAGCAATCGCATCTGTCTAAATAAGCCAAGCAAATTAAGGCCTGAAAACAGCATTGAAAAATCATCACTTGTTAGTCTCCCTGCCAGTGATCCCAACTTATTTTCCTTCTGCAGCTCAATTTTCCTAGGCCCTTTCAGCAAGGGCTGATATATCTCCTCATTCTAAAGCTTCCTTTTAGAGTATCATTTAACTCTGTGGTTACATAAACCCCACAGGCATATCTGCTTGCTTTAAGATTTATCTTAAATTGTCAAATAATGAAAATTAGTTTTCACAGCTCATGATGCTACCAAATCAAACTTCATCTGCATTAATTTCTGGTTGTACACTGTAAAATGTACACTGCACAAAGTACACTGCACAATGTACACTGCTGTGGATTTTTTTTTTCCTTCTAAGAACTTACACATTCTGGCTGCCCTGGCTATATAAATAGCAAAAGAAAAAGAAGGAAAAAAAATTTAAAAAATACTATGAGTGGGCTGAGTGTTTGCTGCGTTCCTGGAGCCTATAGGAGACATACGCTGTTGAGCATTTCCCCCGAGAGGGCCATCAGCAAAGAGCACAGGTAACTCCCGCAGTGACAACAACCCCTATGGAGCCCTTGTGCGCAGGCCATGATGTTCTTCATCAAATTAAACAAGGCTACCTGCACTGTCATGTGGGAGAAACCAAGTCATAAGAAGTGGGGTGACAAAAATTAACGTCCTTTTCAGGTTCACCCGACAGTTACATGTGAGAACGTTATGTGTGAGAACACGCTCAGCATAGGCCCTTCATCAGGTGTGTGTGCCTAAACGTCTTGCTAACTGTTCAAGCACACAAGCCTATCTATATGTTCCAGTACCTTATTGGGAAGTGACCCTAGTGCACTTCCTGAAGAATTATGCAGGTGCCACGACAGAAATCTACGAAGACACATTATGAGATTAATTGGTTGTAGACTTTATGCAGAGTTTTCTGGGTAAAATAATTCTGGAGATATTGGATAGGGAAGAAAGTGATTAATTCTTAGAGGATATCCACATTTTCCATGTAAGATGTCCTGAAGACTTCGTTTCACATACTTCGTTTGTTTTCAGGGGAAAAAAATCAATTTAATAAATGTTATCTTTCTTTCTCTTGTATTTTTTTTGTCTTCCCTTTCTCCCCTTCCAATGTTTGCTACAGTGTGCTACAGTACTGTAGGGGTACTCTTTACTTCCTCTTTTATTTTCCTATATTTACTTCAACTAATTCTTCAACTATAGAAAAGTTGCAGAATGCTACAGAGGATGTAAGGGTGGAAGCAAAAGCATTTTTTTCACCACTTATTATATTTGGCCCATGTTGATACAACTCATTTATGCATAACTCTGTACGATTGTTTCTTCCTCCCCTGCCATACACTAATACATGTGCAAAATGCTTTAAAAAGCATTTTAAACAGTGTTTAGAGGGCATTCATATTTGACATCTCAGGCTGTGACAACACGCGATTTTTAAAACTGGAGATTTTTCATTCAGTCCTGGCATCTGATTTACAGGCACTTATACTACACATGTATTGCATTAATTACAACCACTCACAGACACAAGAAAACAGAAACTCACCATATTGTGTTGAAGGTCAAGTTTAGACCAGCAAAAAGGTGATGCGTTAGCTCTCTTTATTGTGTAATAACAGCGCAGACAGTTTTTCCTTTTGTGTCTAGTGATAACTTAATTTCATGGTCTACTGTGTAACTAGACCCTATGGACTGCCAGAAAGCATGTGAAAGATTATATTATTGATGTCAGCATGTTCCTCATACAGATATTCACAGATAAAGAATTACTTGAGGAAACAATTATTCCCTTCCAATACCATCAAGGCAAATTTATTCTCTAAGGCATGACTTTGGAAACACGATAATCCTGAAGTTACATCAGAACCATGTACCCTCCTTTTTTCACTTGCTCAAAAGAAAGAATGGGTCTCACTTGCCTTAGTCAGGGACCCTCTGATCTACAAATGGGATCCTAGAATCACAGAAAGGTTGAGGTTGGAAGGGAGGTCATCTGGCCCAACTCCACTGCTCAAGCAGGGCCACTTACAGCAGGCTACCCAGGACCATGTCCAGATGGCTTTTGAATATCTCCAAGGATGGAGACTTCACAACCTCTCCGGGCAACCTGTCAGTCACCCTTTCATTAAAAAAGTGTTTCCTGACGTTCTAACAAAACCTTCTGTGTTTCAGTCCATTGCCTCTTGGCCTGTCACTGGGCACCACTGGGAAGAGCCTGGCTCCATCCTTTTTGCACCCTCCCACCAGGTATTTATATATATTGATGAGATCCCTTCTGAGCCTTCTTTTCTCCAGGCTGAAGAGTCCCAGCTCTCTCAGCTTTTCTTTATAGAAGAGATGCTCCGGTCCCTTCATCATTTTAGTGGCCCTTCATTGGACTCTCTCTAGTATATACACATCTCTCTTGTACTGGGGAGCCCAGAAGTTGACACAGTCCTCTAGATGTGGCCTCACCAATGCTGAGTAGAGGGGAAGGATCACCTCCCTCAATCTGGTGGCAACACTCCTCCTAATGCAGCCTAGTGTACCATTAGCCTTTTTTGCTGCAAGGGCACATTGCTGAGGCAAAGAATGCATTCAGTACTTCAATTTTTTCCATGTCCCATGTAACCAGCTCCCCCATCTTGTTGAGCAATGGGCCCACATTTTCCCTAGTCTTGCTTTTGTCACCTATGTGCTTGCAGAAGCCCTACATGGAACATGAACTAAACCACATTAGATTTGTTCAGCAGTATTTTAGGCCCTACTACAAAATACTGTTTCCAAAAATTTTCCCCCAAATAATCAATTTACTATATTTAAAAAAAAATAATCTAAGTTCTACTGCCTTTTTTCTGCATGCAGCCAGCAGGGGATGCAATAAACCCCAGGGCAAAACTCATCGTTTTCTGTATCTCTTATTGTGTAAACATAGAGACTGGGAAAACCTGCATCTCTACCTATATAAAAATGCCTTTAAATCTTTCTTTATGTTTATGCAGAGGTGCTCAAAAGGCCACTGAATGAAATAAAGGTACCTTGCTAGAAAAGTTTAATTCAGCTGAAAACCGGTGGCTTTTTAATTCAGCTCTGCCTAGGACTCTTTTTTTGCCAGGTCATGACCAAGTTAGTTAAGGAAGTCCTAGCTGAACGGATGTCAGCATGATGTCATTACCTACCACTTAGCAGGATGTCTTCAGCTAAAGTGTGTCCCTGGCTTCCTCCTTTGAAGTCCAGGAGAACAGTTTCTATTATCCTTGTTGCAAGTTTTTAGCAATGTTTGCTACATAGTGGAAGTGTGGGAAACGAGATGCATCCTTTAACTAAGAAAATGATTTCAGTAATTGGAGTAAATGCTTGCTAAAAAAAAAAAAAAAAAGAAAAAGAATAAATATTTATTTGCTGGCAGGTATTTTTGGTGTTTGCTAAGAAGGTAGGGAACTTTCTGTCTCATTAACTTTGTGCGTAAGAAGATCATGAATACAATTGCATAAGCTTTGAGTTTCTAACTGAAATGTGGGTTCTCAGTGATACAGATCTCTATCTGAAGTATGAGTCAAAAGATAAACTTCAGCTTTATCTGCTAGAACTCCCCCACCTTTCAGTCTTCCTGGGGAAGATGGGGAATTGCCAGCCTGCCTATTTTTTACTGCAAGGTTTCTGGAATCTGGGGTCCATAGGTCTTTGTTCCTACGTAGGACTAAGTTGCACCTGGAGTTGTATTTGGTAGAATAAGAGCCTGGAATACACAGCAACTCTAAGAATACACCTCCCATAATCTTTGAACTGAAAAATCAAAAATAAATTATCTAGCAATGGACCATGACAGAAAATCTGGACCAATAGCAGATGAGCTGGATCCCACCCACTGTTTTTTCTCATCGTGATAACTGCCAGCATTAGAGGAATGAAGAGACCATTACAAAAAATAGCTGTTGGATGTAAAAGCGATTTTTTTCTTATCCTTAACAAGAAGCAAAGACGAATAAAATGACCCATTTAGTCATATGCATAGAGAAGAATGTTGGACTTTAAGGTGGAAACAATTCTGCACTGTTTTGTAATGTTTAACATGCGATGAACTGAGAGCCAAAAACAGCTGGATGGTTGTAGAGAGACTTTACAGATACTAACTCTCATAACACCATGGTATCAGTTGATGATGTCAATAACAATGAATTCTACGACTAAAGTAAAGACAATGTACACACAGTGTCCCATACAGTCATTATGGAAATACAGTATCGCATATACAATGAAAAGAACATAATCACACCTGGATACTGCTTAATTACATGACAACAACTTAAAATATCTAAGTGTCATATGGTGACTTTTTTTTCTATTTTCTTTCTTTTTTTTTTTCCTTATTTTTTTAATTGTTCATGTGCCTGTTGAACTCTGAATGAAGGTTAAGGAAGCTCCAGGACTTATGTGCTACCTTTGGCATCTGTTCCCTGACCCTGTCACAGCTTTTGCAGAGCCTAAATTGGATGAGGCAAACACAAGAGAAGACACCTGTCACAGGTAAGCCATTTTTACCTTGTCTCCCGATAATAATTTCCTTAAAAATCCCTCAAACTATTCTTTTTCCTTTCTCTGTTATTCTGAAGTAATGGTTCAAATTCCAACTAGAGGCATGGAGCTAACTTTAAATATCAGGCATGATTATTTATTTTTTTTCTTTTTAACTCCCTGAATGTACAGTTAGTTTGTTCCTACTCCATGGAACAATGCAGTCTGTTGTTTTGCGAATTTTCATATGCCATCCTAAGAAATTACATGCCCTGCAAGTACTGTGCGAAAATATTACGGTATTTCCTGTAAGTGGAGGATTTGTTACAGTGTCTTTGTGGAAAGTTTCTCTATTCCTGCTAAGAGCTCTAAACTGGCTGCTTTTTTACTCTAGAATTGACAGCCTCACAACTGTGTGATAAATGTTTCCCTATACCCAAGGAATCAGACTACTGAACTGTCTAGGTATGTAATGATCTTACTCTATAAGAGCATGTTTTAAATATCACAACCTTTACTGCTCTTCTAATGACACTAACGATTTAAAACCTGGACAAGTTCTGAAAATACAGTACAACATATTACAAAAAGGACTAATTTGAAAACATAAAGAACGGGTTTATTATATGGTAAATCTAACATCATATTGTTCTCCAGACTAATGTCACTTATTTATCAAGAAAATCTAAGTGAAAAGTGTTGTCAAATATTATCAAATATAAGCTCTGGTAAAATGCAGGTGGCAATTCAGCAAATCCAAAACTTTCTGCAAGCACGCATGCATTTTATGTATGTACGTGTTTACAAATACATCAGTTTCAGTATAGTCAGTTTTTAATAATGAGGATTTCTTGCCATCAGAATGCAACCTGTGGGGATACCATCTCTTCTTTCACAGCAGGTATCCACTGGCGGTCAGAGCACACACCCAGGATGTAAGAGAGATGGGTTTCTTCTTGAACACAGACTAGACACCTTCGCTCATCAATAATTGAGTTAATAATTCGATTAATTAGTCACCCTCAGGGTTATTTTGGCAGAAGTTTTATCTCCCTGTTTCTTTTATAGGAGCTGATTTACTTTATATCAGTAAACTAAATATTCATTGGTCTAAATGGAGAAAGTGTGATTTACTCTGTTATCTGGGATTTACATCACTCACCAGTGACACAGGAAACCATAATTCACATTCTTACTCTGGTTAATGCACATGTGATAAACCGGTTTGGGCCAAAAAGTGGGACCTGCAGTCCTTAAAAGACGTAGTAGATCTTAATGGAGACAATGTCAAGTCCTTTGCTGGTTTGGCATCACATTGCTTTCTACATCCTCAGAACAAGCCCTCGGGCAAAGGACAAAGGGCGCTATAAACTTCACCTCAATGAGTCTGTCTCAATGAAGTCAATGAGTCTTCACCTCAATGAGCTGGAGTAGTCCACGCTCCACTTACTGAATGCCGACTTTGTCTCTGAAAGTTAAACTGCTAAAATACCACCTACCTCCAGCATTTTCTGCAACAAAACAGGTTTTTCCCCAGTGTGAAATATGAGGGATTAGACCAGTGTAGTGCTCATAGCAATGAACTAACAAAGAGGTTTCTGTCAAATTTAATAAGACTTCCAACCAGAATTTTCTCCCTTCCTTGAACATAAACAACCAAACCAAAAAAGGAGACATTTCAAAATGTTCGGATTTCGTATTTTCAGATATTCAGATTTGCATTCAAATCATGACACTGACTTTAGAACCATGTACGTAATATTTTTTTTCGATTTTGATCTCTAGAGTTCAGAATGGAAGTCTTGCCTCTGAAAAAAACAGACTTAGAAACGAAAAGGAGAGACATAGGAAAGGTAAGACTTACAAACAAAGTTCTTCCAGCAGCTGGGACTTCTTGAAAATCATCAGATGTTGCCAGGTATAGTTTTCAGACTTCATCAATTTCATGAATTCTGACAGAATTTTGAGGTCAAACAAAACAAAAATTTTACAGATTTATCACAAACACTCATAACTTAAGAATTGACTTGAGGATTTGTTGAATTTTTTCTAACTGGAACTGAATGAAGCTCAAACTAAAGGTGTTGGGGGAAAAAAAAAAAACACTAAAACAATTTGGAGATTAAAAATTATCCACAGCTTTCCCAAATAAAAGTTAATTTTTACATAGGTCATACTTCTAAGATCGGGCACAGCAAAACTTTCTTGGTTTGCAGAACTCGGGTAGATGTATCATTGCACACGTGTCAGTATGTTACAGTACCTTTTCAAATATCTCCATATAATCTTCTGTTTTTCTAATACTGAGATGGAGCTTAAGTCTGATGGGCTCTGTTTTTCCCGGCATAGAGGGATGGCATAAAAATGCCAAGAGATGAGTGAAAACTTGCTTATATGTAAGGGAATCCTTATGCAATACCTTCTAAGGGTAACAAATGTTAGGATGCAGAAGTGTATGTGGGAGTTCAGATGTGTTGCAGAAATGCTCTGAATGAACAGCTCTGGCATGTTACAGGTCCAGAAAGGTACAAAATGAAGAGGCTGCAGGGCAACCTTGTAAAGTATCCTTCAGTTCATGTCTGCTGCAAACTGTTTGTCTCAGGCCCTTCAGAAGCTGTAGCGCACTCAAACAGTTCCTCTTCTTCTCCTCTTCTTTCCCCTTCCCTTGCTGGTCTAATGCCTATGACAAGGTGGCAGCACCCAAAACTGAATCCAAAAGCCCTTTTACAAATAGAAACTCTGGAAATAAAGGTGAGGCAGAACTAGCCTAGAGAAAGCACCAGTATCTCAGGAAACACAGAGAACACAAACCAATAGTAGCTTCCCCCAAAAATCATTGTTTTTATTCTTTTACTACGTTTGGGTGAAATTATCAGCAGGTCAAAGTTTAAAATGTTTAAGAACATTTCCCTAAGAGAAGATAATATCTATCTGCTATTAATGAAAAATTAAATGCTCACTTTTGCTTTTTCCTGAGTAAATTGCTATTTCTGAAAATCAGGGTTTGATCAAACATGCAAACTGAGAAAATAGTCTTTGCAAGTCCTTTGGCTCTTTTTGAAAAAGAATTCAAAGCACTGAAATAATGATGTGCTAAGCAATAGAAGTGGCATTTTTGTCAACCACTGTATCTTGCAGGCTGTAATTTTCAGCCTGCTACGGGACTCTTGATCATGCAAACTAAATTGAACCATTGCATGAACGATTTAAAAGGTATGGATGCTTTTATCCAGGACAGAGTACTCCAGCTGAAATACCCTAAATCATGTTGCTGTCACCAGCCTGTCGACCTGTAAAACTCTACATGAGTATTTGCATTCCCAAGTAAAACAGGGATTATACTGGAAAGAGTCTGGGGCAAAAGATGGAAACAAAAGAGATTCTGCACTATTTAAAAAGTACCAAAAGACATATCCGAAAGCAGGTGTCCCTCCCAGGGCAAAAGTAAGGAGTATACCAAGTACTAATGCACAGAGACTCATTCACTGAACCAAGAGCCTCCTCTTACTTCCCAAGTGGATGACAAAACCCAGCAAGATAATCTTACTGATAATAATTTTCCTTCATTACAGTTCCCATCCACCACTTAAATAGAGATAGGTGGAAAAAAAAAAAAGAGGAAACCCCCCCCCCAAAAAAAATGCAACACCCACCCACCCCCACAAAATAACCCCTACAACCCACATTTGTCAATAACCTGAATCTGGACATAGAGAAACTAAAGGAAGGGTTGGGTGGTACTTAGAAGTGAGGAGAGCCCGCATCCACGGACTGCCAACACAACAGCCCAGCCTGGGAGGATGCTTGCTTGATGTGTGAGCAAAACAGCAGCAACCGAGTGATGGGAAGCATGCAGCAGACTACCTGTGTAACTCGTCATAAACAACCACCTACAGGACAAAAACTTTCATTTAGCAGCAGAAAGCCAGGTCTATTAACGGTCAGAAAAAAACACGCCAGAAACAGTGGGAGTACTTCAAAGACCCTGAGCAACACAGTCTCCTAAGAAGATGAAACTCTTCAACTTCTTGCAATATTTTTGATGCAAATAAACGATATTTGGTAATAATAAAATGCAGACCCTTATTGCCAATTTGGCTATGCAACAATGAGAACTAAACTAAAGCTATGTAATTTATCACTGTAAAGGAGAAGGAAGGAGGAAATGCATCCACCTGGGATCATGTACTGCACTGACTCATGTCAGTGGAGACTGGTGTATATCCCACCAGTATGTAAAACAAAAAGAATGATTCTCTACCTGGTACGAATTTTTGTTTTCCCTCAATTCCACCGTTGAACTGAAAAATTAGTTTGCAGAGTTCTGGCCAGTTCTGTGTTACGCTAGCAAAAGTTTTTGTTACTACAAAGTTAGCCTCACTTTTATAAAACAGCTTGGTGATACGTGGGCTGCTTTGAACATCTTTCTAAGTCTGTCTGTCTCTTACTCAGTTAAAGGCAAAGGCATACTAAATCCAGGGTCCACGAAACTTGTGCACCATCCTGCCTATATATCATCCATGCCACTCTCTCCAACAATTTATAAAGGCATTTATTTGGTGCATTTTGTACTTCAGAATAAAAGCCTAAATTAAGTCTCAGGTGGTGAAAGACTCATACATTTGATCTACTACATACCTTGGCTCTGGATTTATCTTTTCAGTCCCACATGCCTTCTCAGAAGATGTGATTTAGTCAAAAACGATTACCGAGCTCAAGGCAGAGCCAGCATGGGGAGATTCTGCGGTCTGTGGCAGGCAATCAGGAGAGACCAGCTAATGGCACCTGCCATTAGTGAATCTCTATTTCTGAAAAATGTATTATGTTTTGACTACACCTGTTGATATGAGGGAGAATCCAGAGGTAAACCACCTTTAGTAAGCTAATGAAAACAGCTTTAGCTCATACACCAATGCATTCTTGACTCAAAAAAGCCAAGTCCTAGGCAGACCTTTTGGCTGGCAAACAACCTCCATTTGTAAGGAGTTGATTGATGGATTGATGCAGTTGTGGAAATTAAACGTGTTGCAAAGTAACACATAGTAGAGCACGTCATGGCTTGGTCACAGGTAAACACAGTAACTTTTACATGGGCAGAGCACCAATTTATGCCTAGATTCAGAAGAGTATTCCATGGAAAACTAAAACTTTGGACGTTGCTAAGCGCAATAAGTAATAGAAAGTAGTCATCTTTTCCCCTGCTTCTTTTTAGAGAGCAGATTGTTTCAAAACATTTGCATTCTGCTTGGATCTCCCAAGTCAGCCCCAAGGTAGCCTGAAGGATCATGCCTTCAGGGATTTGGGGCCAGGGGAGGAGCAGGCTCTTTTTCTACTTTGTTGCCATGGCACCTGGAAAATAATTGGCACACTATCGCAAATGGTGTTTTTCAGCAGCTGTGGCATGTGAGGATTACAGCCTTAGCAGAAATATCTGTTCCCCGACTGAAATTTTCCAGAGGGCTTCACAGTGCATGAGCAATATTGAAATGTGGGCTCAGGATAAGAGAGAAGCCTCATGTTTTCATCTGGAGTGACAAAACTACTTCTGACATGTAAGAGAGCAGGGAGTGGGCTCTCAGACCGTGTTTTTTCCTGAACTAGGATACCCAGTAGTCACCACTGACATCTTCCACGAGCTCAGTTGTTCAAGTGAACACAAAATCTATTAGTGAACTTGCTTTGCGAAGGAATTTTTTGCTGCCTGTTCCACCGTTGTTCTTGAGAAACTGTTTCGTGTGAATTCAGGCTGCTTCAGCCTGACCATCTGTGTAGAAACTGTACCAAAGACTTCCTGAGGACGGAGAACCCTGAAGCAGTTACTACTTTGATCCAATTTGGGCAATTAACTACTTTGATCCAATTTGGGCAATTACCCAAAATTCAGTTATCTATGTAAAATTCACATGGGCTTCTTGGAATTGATAAATTTCATTTGAATGTATTTTCACTGTGGAAAGCCATGATTAAGCTCTTTAGCTGAAGCCTGGATAAGAACATATTGCAAATACTCATTCGACTCATATGTCCATTTTATTCCCCGGTCTTTCACTTCAGGTTTTGGGGTGCTTTTTTCATTGTAAATTTTTTTGTAACTAGGGTCATATTATGTGTGTGCATGTTTTGACATTATTTTAACACTAACTAAACCTAAGTTTTAGTCTTGGCCAGGAAAACCTATCAGCGCAAATCTCTCTTTCAGAGAGTTCTGCTTGCCCATTAGAAGAGCAATCAAGACTGTAATAACTATGTATTCTGAAGCACATTGGTGATGACACTTCAAAATGCAGTTTCATATCTTCCCACCTTTCTGTCCCACTTCTCAAGCTCCGGGCAGAGCGACTGCAGAAGAATGGAAGGGAGGTGGGAAGGAATTGATCAACTCTCATCTGCCTCTATTGTGCCGGTTTTATGCCAGGTTCACCTTCCATGTTCCTCAGGACAACAGAGCAAGATGGCAGAGGATCAAGTGAATTAAAGTGGTAGTGGAACTGCAAAATAAGCTAAAATAAGGTAGACTACAGGCAACAGCTAGTATAGAGTAAGTGAAGGGGAAGTGGAAGGGTAGAATCGGAGGGAAAACAGAGAAGTAGACCAGATAGATCTTACTGCAACCCAAGAAAGGGAACAGCAAATTTAAAGGTGCAGCAATCGGGATGGAAAAAACAATCATTAAAAAGGAGAAGATTGTCTTCTTAGAGAACAGAAGCAGAAAATGAAAGGTGGGTAAGAAGGTGTAGGAGAAAGATTCAACAAACAAGGGCAGGGTGGGAGAGAATGCAGGTGTAAGAACAATAACAAGAAGAGTGGGAATAAAGAGTGTCATTGAAGAAACAGAAAGCAAAACAAAAGATGCAAAAGAACTGGAGATGAGAAACAAAGTAGTGTCAAGAAGCAAATGAGAGTATAGTCAAAGAAGAAGAAGACATTTCATGGATAGGAAAAAAAAGTATGGAATAAATAAAAGATATACGCACACATATAAAGAATGGCCACAAAAGAAGATGACCTTATGCCATGTGAGTGTGGCTTAAGTTTGCCCTAAGAACAGGTAGCAGTTTTCCCACTGCTTATCTTGCATTTCTTGAATAAAAATATTAATATATTATACTAGGGCAAACATATTTCACAGTGAAAAAGCTGCGCATCCATAATAGAAATGGACTTGATGTCAAGATAGTCTGAGGAGAGAGATTCAGAGTTTGTTTTCTCTGCTTCATTGTACTCTCTTATGTAAAACAGGGACCTACACCTTTATTTTATCATTCTGATTCATGCTGAGCAGTACCATGACCTGCAAGTGATCTGAGTGAAATCAATAGGACTGCTTGCTGAACAAGGCCTTGGTTGCTGCTTTGCCTAGGGTCAACAGCAGAATTTCCTTTGCTTCTGGTGAAAAAAGGTCAGGCAGTTAAGATAATAGTTGTGAGAAAGAATGACAGAATCACATACTATACATAATAACTATATGCAATGAGATGCGTGCTCAGCAACATACTATGTTATACATTGATATAAAATATAAACAGCTCTTAGGAATGTTTCCTATTTCCACCACCAAGCGCAGATTAAAACCACTACAAAAGAAACGGATATCAAATCAATGCCTTCATTTTCAAAAATACTGCGTTGATAAACACCTGCTAGACATTGCGTCCAAAAGGTATAATGAGGTCTTTTGCATATCCTATTTATACTCCAATGTTAGTTAAATTGAATTCACTTTGAAAATTATCATGACTTGTTACAAAAAACATATATTACGTGGTTAGTAGACTTTTGATGGGTAGCAGATACATGGTCCATTTATTTTAATACAGTATGAATAGATAGAATGGGTAGTGAGGATTGGCAGCTGTAATGCATTTAATTACATTCTTTTCCATATCATTTCAAGGTGGCTTCCACCACCTTGAAATTCTTAGATGACCAAATGTCCATACAATAATGTATGGAACTTTTTTCACCAAGTCAGCAAAACTTTTGAAGGTGTTTATAATGTAAGCAATAGTCCATTGCCAAACTTTTTATGATTTTGACCCTTCTAGAGTTTGCCTACCTTCTGTTTTACATAGATAAAAAGGAAATAGTCTCTAAGTTAATTCCCTTTTAAAATATCTGAAAATTTTCACAGAACTGGTCTCACTGCCCTGGACTGAGTGAGAATATTCATTTGATTCATCTGTGACTTTCTTTTCACTTGATTCAATAAGTTGAATATCAAAAGAGGAGAGGGACTGTTTCTTTTTTAACTAAAGCTCTCTTATTAGGCATCAGTCTCTTAATATTTCAGAGGCATGTTTCTGAGCACAAAAACTCACTAAGGGCTTGAAGTTTTCACAGCGAATTATCAAATTACATTTGCACCCAAAAGATATGTTTGTTAAACCTAACTTTCAGAGCACACCTGTGGTGTAAAAAAACCCCTGTAGATCACTCAAGAAACAAAGCAAATAGATACATAATAGTGAAAGTAGATAGTTCAAATTGCAAAATTAAACAATCAGAGGAGACTGCAATGTGTGTAGGCTTAAAACAGCTGGTAGTTTTCTGACTCTTCAAATGAATTGTCTTTCAGTATCCACAGTATTAAATACTTAAACCTATGTTTTTAGTTAGCATAACTTGAAAATTGCACAAAAGGGAACATTTGGAACAATGAAGCAAGAGGAGGAAACTGTGAACCAGTAACAAGAAGATAAATTTTATTATTACATTACCCATTCCTTTCACAAAATGCCTCCTACTGAACTCCATACTATTGGAAAACCATCCAAGCTCATGTTTTCTAACCGGCAAAAAAATCACACAAGGATCCTCTTTCCAGACAGTTCTTTGCTAAATGCGTCTTCTATATCTATGAATAATTTTATTTTACAGTTGTTTTGCTCGCCATGAGGCAACACGCTATGGAGACATATCCATGAGTGAAAATAACTTCATATATCTCCATATATGACTACAGTCATGCAGAAAATAGCAATCAGTCACAATAAATCTAATAAAAGAAATAATGCCAGAAATGAATGTAGTGCTACGATTTTTGTCACACTGTCTGGATTTGTGATTCAGTAGGATTTCACAAATTAAATAAGCTGGGGCCTAGGATAATAAAATTGCATGCTTACAGACAGATTCATTTACCAGATCCATCATGCAGGCGTCTCATGAGCCAGGTCTGGACTCCAGCCCTGCCATCCCAAAGCCACCAGCCTCTTGAGCATACAGGGAGCTAGTGATATCATGGCTGGTGATAAGCTCTTGTCTTCTCTGCAATCCAGCTACTTTCAGAGAACATGAAGCAAAAGCTTTGACCAAGTCTTCATTTAATTCTGAATAAACATTACTGTTATTTTTCAAGATGGTGCGTAAGTGGAGGTAAGGCTGTTTTCAGTTTATCAGAAAAGTGCTGCTGTTGCACTGGCTGCAAGAGAAGGCGGTTGTGGTGGTGATGTCCCAGCTAATCAGGGCACCAGATCCCCAGAGCACTCCAACCACAATCACTGGGGCTTCAGTATCCACCTGGGAAACAACATTGGGTCTCCCTAAATTTTGCAGCAGCAATTAGATAATTCATTCTTGAGGACAAACTTGGTTTGGGCTGAGTACTGGATATGGTATCCTAATGCAGAATAGGTGCGTGAACTCCCTCAACTGTATTCTGCATTAAATCAAAACAGATAGCCTTTCATTTGTTCAGAAAACTGTCCTTCCATTTATCCACTGCCAGTTTTTATCTGTATCTTGAAATACTTCCAGCATCTTCAACTGAGAAAGTATCTAGCACTCATCTTCTACCTCTTTCTGACAACAGAGGCCATGCTTAATTTTATTCTCTGTAAGAGAAATGGGAAAAAGCACCTCGAGTACTGTTAGTCACCATCTTTTCGAGTTTGCGATCTCTAATGAAACATTCTCTACAAGACTGTCCCATTTTTTGTAGCTCTGCAGTATCTCACACATGGTCCTGAAGCTGTGTAAGTTCTGCAGACTGTTTCTGTCTTATAAATAAAATACCCATGGTGGGATTATGGAGGAAAAGAAATCCCAGTATTTATCAACATATCTTCCACAAAGTCCTTGAAGATACTTAAGTATCTAAGTCCTATTATAAACACACTAAATTCAATACAAAGACTAGAAAAGCTACAAGGCAAATATGAAGGTCAAAAAATCAGAGTATATTTAAGACAAATGGTCATTTAGGTTGATGCATTTGCACTGTGTTGGCTTAGTGCCCACACTGGGATGCCACAAAGGACAGAGCATGCTGAGGAAGGTTTTTAACAAGCTGACTTATTGCTGGTGACTAAGCACCTCCAGCTCTTCCCAGCTCATTCCAAAACCCAGACACACAAAGCTGTTACTAGCAAATCCGGTGCACTTTGTGGCCAGGGCCATTCCTAATACTAACTCTATATAGCTATCAAAATACTTTCTGGTAGACATGTTTTACATAAAGAGAACAGTCATTTTGGAAAGAAAAAATAACTTTAGGAACCAACTTTATAAATCAAACCCTACCCCAGATCTTCATAGTGTATTTTATAAATCACACCAAAATGCTCAAATTACAGTGTATATTTTTTGAAATTAAAGACAATTATGTGGTAAAACTTAATTGTCTTCTGCAGTAAGACCAGCTGGCCTCATTTAAAACAATGATGTCTGATAGTTCCCGTTCATTGTGCAGGGATGGAATTCAATGCATAGTGAGATACCAGGATGAGTTACCTGAACATTGGAGGCTTTTATTTATACCTTTTTTTCCAAGGCCTGATACTTCTATAAATACATGTCTGCATTTTGTCACGCGTGCTGCATTAACATGAGGATGGGCTGTCTCTAAAAAAAAGTCCATTTGCTTCTGGGAGAGACTCAGAAAGTGTCATTAATCCTCTCTCTGTACTACAATCACTTGGTGCTCCAATATGGCATAAAAGCTACCAGACCTCAAAGAAACAGAAAAATTAATGTTGCTATCTCTCTGGACTATTATAAGTCACAGCACCGAAGTTATTTTTAGCATGCTGGGCTGTCCACAGGTTCTTCCAGGCTTTATTTACTATACCTTCCATTATTTCTACATGATATAATATTATTCATTGTCCTAGATCTTTGTTCCAGATGTCCTAGAACAAACCATAACAGTAAGAGTAGCCCCACTGAAGTCAGTGGAAATATTTACAGTTTGGTTGAAGACCGCCTGGGTTTTTTGCTACTTGTTTAGCAGCATGGAAGCATTTTGCCGCTGAACAACTGACACATTTCACTTCTAAGCGTCTTGCTTTTAGGACTAACTAAGATGTTTCCAATATTGATGTGAATTTATTATTTGACTCCCTGATTTTCATACATATGTTGCAGCCGTTCTTATTTAGATACTGTAGTAAGATGAACTTCATTTCTCTCCTTGTGTGATGCTTACAATCAGCCTACTACACCATTTCACATTGTAAAGATATTAAAAAAAACCCACAACCAAACCCCGAGGAACTTGTCTTTAAATGTTTCAGAATTCAGTAAACAACAATAATCCAATCAAGGATATATTAGCCAACTGGCAAAGCAGAATCCCTCATTGTTTTTAATGACAACCTTGCATCAACTTGACTAGCTCATTAAGAAAAATCTTCCTGTCCTCTTGGAACAATTTCACGTGCCGTTAACAGGACATCTGGCTCTGTCTGCAGTTTTTTTTTCTAACCAGAGCTGGCCTTTGCTATTTCAGTCTCCTGAAGAATGGAAACGCGTCCACCCTCTCCTCTGAATCCCTGTAACTTACTGCGCTCACCAGTTAGAAACCTCTGAATGCAATTGTGAAAGGGGAGACACACAGTCTATATGTAGATAGAAAACCTAATAACGTAAACTTGAGTGTATTCCAGGAACAGAACAAGCAAATAAAAAACTGAATATCCAAGTGAATAGTTCAATTTTTGGTAGTTTTGGTGTGGCGCCCGCACATCAGCACAGACACGCACATTTTGCGTTTGTCAAGCACACGCGCTTCAAGCAGACAGTGGCACCAGGGGTTACTCCACACCCATCCCGGGGGAGAGCAGTTTACTGAAAGACAAGAAATTGCCCTTATGCCACTTGGCTTTTTTTTGTTATTTTGCTAACACTAAAAGGCAGGTAAAAGGGGAGGTTTGTCCAGCAGATCAGCTGTAATTCAGACCAGCTCAGCTGGACCACTTGCCCCAGCCCAGACCGAGTCCCTGTTGTGGCTGGGGACCCAGTCCTTCCAGAGGCCCTCAAAGGCAGCAAGCACAGGCTTCCTCACTCCTGCAGGTGGCCTCGGGTACCAAAGGGGCTTTCACATTTAAGAACAGAGCTTCCCATTGGTTAAGGTTGTCAAATGAAGCCCCAAATGAATGGAAGTAATAGCAGTTACACAAGCTGCCGTAGGAGCTTAGACACACATTGTCTCTTAGACCTCTCTGCCTGTGCTCATGTCCTCTGCATCCTGATTGCTGCCTTTGGGTCGTAAGGTAGAAGCTAACCTCTGTTTTCACAGGAAAAGCATTAGAGCTACATTTTCTTTAGATATTGCCTTTTTTTTTCTTTTTTTCTTCTTTTTTTTCTAAACAAAATGTGGCTTTTTATCTTCAAAGATAAAAAAATGACACCTGAACCTGATCATACGCTGAATTTATCTTGCTTTGCATTTTGTACCACGGTCTTCTGTAAAGTTACTCCTGAGCAGGACTTTGTAAGCAAAGAGAAAATTAGGACAACTGTCTTTAGGGAAAAGGAGATTGTAACGCTAATAGATTATAAGCAGGGATTTATTAGAGCACCTCATGATACAGACAACCTGGATACCTGTCGTGGTTTTCACTGAGATAGAGTTAATTTTCTTCGTAGTAGCTCGTGTGGTGCTGTTCTGGATTTGTGACCAAACCAGTGTTAATAACACAGGGATGCTTCAGTTATTGCTGAGCAGTGCTCGCAAAGTGTCAAGGCCTTCTATTTCTGTTTCTCACACCACCCCACCAGCGAGCAGGCTGGGGGTGCACAAGAGGTTGGGAGGGGACCCAGCTGAGACAGCTGACCCCAACTGACCGAAGGGGTATTCCATACCATATTGCATCCTGCTCAGCAATAAAACTGGGGAGGGAGGGAGACTGGCTGGGGCTGCCGTTGACCGGGGACCGAATAGGCATCAGTTGGTTAGTGTTGAGCAATCGGGGTATGTTTGCTAATCACTTTTTTCCTTGTTTTTTTTTTTTCCCTCTTTATTGTCTTTTTTTGTTGTTGTTTGTTCTTTTTTACTTTTTATTAAACTCTCTTTACCTGAGCCCACGAGTTTTCTCACTTTTACCCTTCTGATTCTCTCCCCCATCCCACTGGGTGGGGGAGTGAGCGAGCAGCTGCGTGGGGCTGAGCTGCCTACCAGGGTTAAACCCCGACACCGCTATATTAGCCATGTATGTGGAATCAAGTTTTTTCAAAAGTATTTTTAGGATGGGGGCTTGAAAATGGGAATCAGAATGCTGGAAAATTGATTTTTCTTCAACTTCTGTATCTAAAAGTGTCAGAACTGTGCTAATTACTCTTAACTGTAAAGGATTGACTTACATCATTTTGTACACTAATGGTAGCTATTTATCACTGTTGAACAATTTTTTTATGTGACAGCATATTCAAAAAAAAACATAACTGATCATGTTGGACTTTTCACTGTACTTTTTTTCCTTTTTATATGCACTTAAATTGCTGTATCTTAAGTTAATGAAGAGATATTTTTTCCTGATATATTATTGATGAGAAATTCAGTGGTGATACCTGCTAAAGGTCATGGTAACATTGTGCGTTTTTTCATTCTTGATCCAATCTTTAGGCCAACAAGGGCAGCAACAAATTTTGTAAGACCGTTAGTAAGTTGAGAAACAAAGCAATTGCTGCACTTCCATTTCATTGGCATTAGGTTCTTTCTAGATTAAAAAGCATGCTTTGGAGCCCGAATGTATTACTTACACGTATTTCATGATTTTTATACTGCTGATTCTAAGAACAAAATAACTATTGCTGTCACCTCCCACCGCGTGTGTGTATGCGCTCTGCATCATACATGTGTCCCAGGTGGAAGGCAGAATAGTAAGGAAAATAAATTTGTTTAAAAACAAAGCTTGTCTCTTCATTCAGCCTTCAGTCTAGCGCAAGGTTGCAGATAACAATGCCTGAAAAAGACATCTCCTTTGTGATCCATTTGAAAACATACATAATTTTGCTTTCTTTTAAGATGCAGTTAAATATTACAAATTTTCAAAACCGAGTATCATTAGAAGCAGAGGCCCTGCATTTTCTAAATGAAAATCGAAGAGCCTGATGGAAGAGGACAGAAGGAAAGGATGCAGAGTGGGAAGAAAGGAGGGAGTTTTTCAATAAAACAACGTTCTTGTCTGAGATTTTTCTGTGACTCATTTGTTTGGAGACACAATAATAAAGGAGGACAGTGGGATGCTGAGATGCTAATCAGGAAGAGAGACTGTTCTTCCCCACATGCTGCAGTGTCACTGCAGTTCTCCTCTCATCTCTGAAATTCAGTCCTCAAAACATACATTCATTTGGGTGATATAAAAATGTCTTAAATTACAGCCTTTACCATGGTAATTTTCTTTTTTTTTTCCCCTCTTAAGTTCTACACTTTGACGCTCTTATTCCTTCTGTGTATCTGTCACCATCTTTGTTCTTGCTGCGACATGGGGGGCAGCATTATCCCCAGATAAGAGAGCAGTCAAATGGTCCCGGTTGTCTTAGTTTTTGGGTTTTTTCCAAGTCTTTATTCTCAGACCTAATAACATCTCTTCAATCATTGCTGTGCTATGATGGGATGTGACCCAGGATTGATCTTTTATCTGTTGTCTTGGAACTGACAAAGTGTTATAGAGGTCCCCAATATCACACAGGCTTTATAATGCCCAAATCTGTCCAGCTTTTCCTATCCTATTTGTAGTGATTTTGGTACCAACGTCTCATCTAGTATCTCTCTGTTCATTAGTTTTTAATTTAGTTTTAAACATTTTTCTCCAAAAGCTGCACTGAATGTTGCTCATTTTACCTTCCATCTTATTATTTTATGTCACAGGTCATTTTTTGGTTTTGTGTTTTTACTTACACAGATTATGGGAACTTAAATAATAAACACACTTGTGTACTTCTTCAGCTATTGTAACCAGAGTGCTGTGAGTGGTGACTGATGTAAAATAATACGCAGTAAAGGATCAAAGGAAAATAAGCTTGCAGAATGAACTGAGCAGAATTTGTTTGTATTTCCACACAAATAAATACTTATACCAGCTGCTTGTCTGGCAAAATTATGTGCCTGTATAAGGGAAAATCAAATTGAGTAGGTGTCAGAAATCACACAATAGAAATAGCAGTTCTGATTTTAAAGTTCTTCTCCTAATGGTCTTACTCTGTCACAGCTGAGCTGAAGTACTTTCTTTCCCCTATTATAGTGGCAGCCATGTAGAAGATCCGCTTTCTGTTCACCTGCAAAAACTACAGTCCCAGTAACTAGCGGAGGTACACACCGCTAGTTGTGTAGGAGAAGATTTACTCAAAATTTGGCATGTTCACTGCTTAACTAGAAAACAAATGTTTGTCAGGTACAGCAAGGAATAAGTTGAAGGATAAGTGAAAGGTCCAGATTGTCCTGGATGTAGAAGTTCACATCTGACATTGACTGATCTTCCATTCTGGCTGTTTCCTTGAATAGCAGACTGCGTTTTCTTCTTGCACAGAAACCAAAGCGTGGCAGAGGAGGGCTGAGAAAGGCAATAACTGCAGGTGAATTCTGTGCTGGACACTGTCCTTCAAGCACAGGTAGCTGACCTGGCACTTGGTGTGAAACGGGCCTGGGAGAAGACTGGGAAGCTGCTGTGCTCTGACCTCCCAAATATTTTGCTAAATATTACAGCTTTGTCTTAGGAAAGAGAATCACGGATTCAAGGCAAAACAGGAAACTAGCTGTAGCTCTCTGATCATAACTCTTTGGTGACAGTCCTTTTAAATTTTCCCAGGTCAGGTTTATGTTTGGGAATACGGTCTAAGGGTGTATCTGGACATTCCCAGTACCTCAGACATCAGGTTTCTCCTCAAGATCCATTTCTGACTGCTTCGCACGCTCTGGGGCAGCATCTGCACCATGCTGCCATGGTCTCCTCACAAGGTCTGAAGTCATGAAAAGGAAAAGTGAGTGCTGTGAGGTGTTTCCCACTCAATAGATATCAGTGAAAAGGATTTCAGTGGTCTTGCTCTATCTGAAATCAATATTGCATGGGCCCTGAGGAGCGGTAGATGATGCGAGAACTTTATGGTTATGTAGCAGGAGACCCTGAACATTTAGTGCCTCCTGGCTTGCACAAAGGACCTCAGGACTGGGGAACTTGGCCATCAGTACAAAGTCAACAGTGAAGTTATGAAGCAGGATAAATCACTATTCCACTGAAACCTGTACAATTTTTGTAGCTTGACTTTAACAGCTGCAGTTGCCATTTTAAGGTGTGGATAAACAGTGAGGCAGGAGGGATGCTGTTATTACTGCGAAGAACACTGCATTGGCTCTGTACGCAAGGAATATCACTGTTGTATCCTTGTCAATCATTCAAGTAGGGACAATGAGTCAGTTGGTGTTCTCCTAAAAACTTCCTTCATCACTGCATCATTAGTTTCCAGCGTGACCAAATGTGTGCTATAGGATTCTGCAGCTGAGACTTGTTCCACAGCCACGTGGTGCATCACCCCAGCCGCTGTGGGAGCAGATCCTCACAGTGTTGGTGAAGTTAATGTCTCTCATTTGTAATGTGATGTTTCCGGCAGACCAGACAGAGACAGTTATGGGGATCTCTCAGACCAAGAACCACAATTAAAATTTGTGGATGCAATAATGTCTATACTAACATCCCTAGGATTTTTTTTTTTTTAGATTATTTTCAGAAGAGTGTTTAACATGCATTAGGAAATCGGGTGAGTGGGAAAAGATGCTTCCTGAAGGTGCCGAAAGAGATTGAACAGCACTGATTTTCCCACTGCTTCCCAAAGCTTCTTCCTTGCTCACATTACTATCTAGCAGCTAACCTAGCAACTAAATAACAGGAAGCAGGCTGGAGACAATCAACTAACCCTGATTCTTACACAGCGTAAGCCTAGCAAATAGTACATTTTGTATTTGCTGTTTTATTTGTGAGTATTTGTCTATCGCAGAGGAAACACTTAATCAAGGCTGTAAATAATAATATTTTTCAATTTTTTTTTTATCTAGGAAAAAAGATTCATTGAAAAAATGTTATAAAATTGCCCAAGAATTCTAGATATCTGACTTTTCAGTTATTAGTCAATTGAGAGGAAGTGCTTATAAGATATTAAGTTAAAACAGCCACAAGTCTAGACATTGTTATTATAAATTATGCAATAAATAATGTTACTACACTGTCATGTTTCCTGTCAAAATTTTTCTGTCAACCGTTCTTTTTAACAGAAATTTTTTGACAAAGAGAAACATTTTACGGAATACTTCGTAGAAAAATATGGATGTGTCATTAAGAGAGTAAACCACTCCAAATGGAAAACTTCCTGGATCAAAAATAGAAATTCTGCCAGCTTTCATTTTGTGACAAATAAACAGCAGGGAGAAGAATAAGCCTTTCTGGGCTAGCCAATTTAGACTTTCTTTACCCCTCTTTCATTTGGGGAAGCAATCATCTGTCCAAATGTGGTCTGAAAATTCTGTTTGCGAATGAGTCATAAAAATATATTTGATTTACAAAGCTGCCAATGTCTATCACTAAATATTTGAAGTCTATAATCAGTAGATCCCATGCAAAATCTTTTTTCCATTTCTTCCAACGCAATAGTGAGTGTATCTAGAAAAATCATCTGCTTTCTCAGGAAATATCCAAATATTTTCCATTTTAGAATACTCTATTTATACTTCTAGCAAGGAAACTTTTCCTTTCATTTTACTGTCTTCAGTAGTAAGGCAGTAGTTTTAAGTCCGAAGCAAATTCAGTGTTGAACAGACTATCATAGACTAGCTGAATATAAAGAATAAGAGCTTTGGTGCTTCTAATAAACCATTGTCTAACTAACAACTACATACACTCCCCACAAAAACACTGATTATTTCTGCTTTCAGAAGTAAAATTAAAATGCATCCATGCAATAAATGACTCTGCAGATGCAGCCTCAGGTGTGAAATTCTAGAATCTGTTTACTTCATTTAAGTCATAATCATGATTTCTAGTTTTATTTTTTAAATTTCTGCGGTTTTACTTGTAGTTCAGTGTATAAGTATATGCATAATGATGTTGGGATGAAATTTTTCTTTTTTTTTGTCCCTCCTTCAAGTTATCTTGAAGAGAATAACTATAAAATACTTCAGCCCAAATAGTCTTTTATTTTTCAAAAGTTGCTGGACTTTCCAAGTAAGATCTAGGATAAAGTGCATTTACTTTATCTCTTCAACGAGAGCAGCACTGCACTAGCAATACTGTATCTGAGAGGGTCATTGATCTTCCCCTGTCATATTTGCAGGTTTGATGTTTCTTCTACGCAACTACAACCGAGCTTTCCCATCTGTTCTGCAAATAAAAGCTTGGAAGTTGACTCTTAACTTTTATGAGCGCTCTCTGTGGTTACAGAGTTACAGTTTCACTGGAATCCCTATTTTATGCACACAAAAAAATCTGGAATGGAAAGTTTGCTTCACTTTGGTTTTGGTTTTCTGTCTTCTTTCCTCACGTGGCTCAGAGTTCTACCTGGGCACCGAGCCAGGGCTACCCCCCGGGTCTGCCTCCATCGGGCCAGCCCCGCAGAGCCAGGTCACGATCCAGTCTCCCTCTCCATGCACAGGACACCCCAGCTCTGCCAACAGTGCCTTCCCCCCCTGCGCCTCTACAGCTGCATCCAGATTCTTGAGTTTTACTTTGTTTTCAACACCAATTCCTACATCGAATGGTGCAAAGCTAAAACAAGTAGGAAGAGTTCATGCTGGCCTGTGCTAAACGTGAAAATTACAATGATGCAAGGCAAAGTTAACCCAAATACTGTACAGTGCATCAGGCTTTTACAGGATGGTAGTTGCCGAAGTCTAAAGGCAAAATTAATGTTGACCTGATCGCAAAGGGGATTGAATATTGACAAAAATGCCTGTGGAGTCAGTGGAATTTCATCAGTGTTAAAGACCGAAACATGACGCAGTGTTCTGATCAAGACAATATCTGACCATAAAAATGCTCAAAATTTAACATTGTCATGACAAAAAGACAAAGAAATGACTGTTCTGACCAGGTGAATTATGTCAAAGCTGTGAGCATAGCCAACCTATTTTTCCCACACATTACATTTATTATCGATTTGTAATTAAAATTGAATTAATTTAAAACATGACTCAGAGCACTCACTAAAGGCTTGTAACAGCGATGCCTGGTAGTAGGCTTTCCTAATTTTTTCTGGCTTTGAAAGTCATGTTTCAGTTGCTTTGCACTTTTCACAAAGCTCAATTTATTGAACAGAGGTGAAAGCACTAAATAGTCAATTTTTGCACCTTGAGAGCTCCAAAAAATGTGGTCTTTGGTTAAAAAGGAATGAAGCTATTCTGGAAAATGGCTTTTAGTTGTCTGTCCTGAGTACTTCAAAATGGCCCATGAATTCTTCTAAAAAATCTTGGATTTCCGCTCTAAGGAAACCTGTGAGCTCTTCCTTGGTGTGCTATCTGGGCTATGTCATGATTCCTAGTGTCTCGGTTTTACTCTCTTTTTAGATGTTTTTAAGGTCTGCTTGACAAACGTAAGACTAGTATGTTACGAGAAAGAAAAACTAGACATCAAAGATTAATCCATGGGCTGAAAAGCTCTTGGAAATGTATATAACAATAAGACTGCTTTCATAATATCAGTGGTATGTTTGTTAAGACTTTTCTTTTTTAAATTTATTCTTTTTTAACTGGCAGTATATTTGTCAAAGGTTTGGGGCATTTTTTGAAACGTTCATACATGACATTGATAAAGACTTGCTTGTAGCACTTAACTCCAGCCAGCGGGAGCTGAAGCCATAGCCCTGCTGCACGGCTTTACCCTACTTCACATGATGGAGGAGCTGAATCATAACATCATACTTTGAGACACGTCAAGGTAAGGACATCCGTTCAGAAAATTCAAAATATTGTAAGGCAAGAAAGGTAAGACGGACTAGTGATTTGTTCAGGCCAGTGCCACCAAAAGAGGACCTGACATATCACTAAGCCCACCTCAGCCACAGAGATGTTGGAAAAGGACCAAATTTTATGTAGAAGGTAAGTCTCAGGATACTAGTAGTTGGATATCAGCAGACCCATAGGGGTGATAGGATGGATTCATTTTGTTATATGATATTTTGAAGTCAAAACACTATGGAAAAATTATGCAGTAAATAGGGCATTCATATTTTAAATAGGCTACATGTAGACAAATGGAAAGATTAAATACTAAGGCTTTTTTTAAGCAAAACATGATGCTGCTTATACGTTTAAGTGCTAGAACAGCTACACAGAGAATAAATCCAATGGTGATATCCTCTCTCTTGACTACTGCTTTCTATGTGGTTGAAGTTTTTGGTTTTTTCAAGTATCTACCACTGGTCAGATGTGGACCTTGACCACAAACACTTTAAAAGTTTATGAATCATACATTTAAAATAACTGCCCAAATGGATTTTGTGCTGCAAAGTCTTTTCAGTGGTGACAGATTACCCATGGAAATTTTGTACTTTGAATCGATTAGCTGCTTCTTTGGTGACTGAGTGGCTGTAGTTCATAGCTTGCAATAAACATTTATTGTTTCCTACACCCATTTGACTTTTCGCTCTGGTTTTCTGGTTAAAAAAAGTTAGTGGATATCAAATGAAAACACAGCTAATTAAATGAGACAAATATCAATACGATATGCTTCTATATATTTGCATTGTGCATATCCAAACCAAGGAAAGGTCTCAAAGTTGTTCAAATTGTTACATGACAGATTTTCTGGAATTTGATACACTCATGAACACGCCTGAATGGGCTGTATGAGCGGAGCAGGGCACCGAGAGGCTGTCTCCAGTCGCCTCGGAGGGCTACTGGACACCCGCTGCATAGCACATGTGTCCATGGAAAACCTTGCTCTACTATCCCTTCATGGGCAGAAAACACAACTTGAGTTCTACATAATTTCACCACCATGTGCCACCATGCAATAAGCTGGTGCTCTTATTGTGTTATTTTTGAGGGAAGACATGCCCTTTGACCGAGAAAGAGAGAGAGTAGAAGTATGCCACATACTTCATCTCTCACTTCACAGCCCTTGAGGGACTCTTAGGGATTCACTGTGGCTAGTTGGGCTCATGGGGTTTAGTGACATCTCTAATTAAATTTAAACAAGTTAAATCACAGCTTTCATGTCGCCTCACATGAATCAATTGAATTCTGTCTGGGATTTTCTAACAGTTTTACGAATTAAATTGATTTTTACTTTTCCTATTCATCTGCATAGTTACATGAGCAAGTTTAAAGTGAGTTAGTGCTGTGAGCTGGGTCAGAAATTTATTTTCATACAACTTCTGTAGACAGAAAAACGTTCAGCACCTCCAGAAAAAGGTTTTCAAAACCTGAAGGACTGGAAAGAAATTGCTTTTTCGTTTTGTCCAATCCCCCAGCCTCTGCTGTTGCAAGCAGCTGTAGTATATGTGGCCTCTTTTCCTATTTAGACAAAACAATTGGCCAGATTTTCAAAGTAAAATATTGTATTGGGAGCCATTTAGCACAGGTTTGCCTCTGATAGCAGAGGAATTAGTGACCCCAGGGTTTTTAACTCCATGAGACATAGGCCTGAGACAGAAAATAGTAACTAGTATTTAGAGAACTTGGAATGAGAACCAGGTTTTTCGTGCAAACACAGAGACTGAAAATGTTATGATAAAGAATCAGGACAATGGCTGGAGAGACCTGGATGTACTCGGAGCTGGAAAGGACAAAAGATTTATTTTTTTTACACAGAATCATTGAAAAGAGATTTATTGTACTTTCCCTTTTGTGTGGCTTAAAATTCCTGCAAACTTAAACCTGTCTCATGTACTTTTCAGTGGTCACTGCATTCATTAAGGACCAACTGTCAAGTAAAACTGTAGCAGCTCTGGGCATGTCATTGAGTCGGGCTCCAGGCAGCTGTTGTGCAAGTTATGATGAAGAGCCTTTACCAGGACCGAAATGAGGGTGTTGTTTTTGTTATACATGTCAAATTGTCCCCGCCTGACATACTTCTGGTGAATGTTATAATCCCTTAGTTTAACCCTGAGCTTAAGTCAAAATACATAAATCAATGAAGGGATACTTTTTGCTTGTTTTGGAATCTAAATTCCCTGCTAATTTACTTAACTGTTTCGTAGAAAAATGTTTCTTATTATTGTCTTTTGGATTTGATATAGAGAAGTAAGGTGTGTAAAGTGACCCGACATTGAAATCCTGAGAGTTTTGGGGGGTGTCCAACATCATCAGATTTTCCCCTTGTTCCAGCCTCTCTAGCACTCTCAGTGAAAGCAGTGGAAAATCTGAGTTTACTAGGAAAGAGAGATAGATCAATATTTCAATTTATTTATTTATATAATTTACTATCTTGAAATAAATCAAGCTGTAGTTCCAAAAAGCTTCATATTTCTCACTGACAGCTGATCAGATACTTGCAGTGAAAGCCATTAGCAAATCCCGTGTGCAGTATTCACCATTTATGTGGTGTATTTACAGCCCTTTGCAAAGTGAGTTGTGGAAGGGTAAATAATTTGCCTTACGGAGCAATCTGAGTAACTGTTTTTCATTAAATGTAGAGTTACAGAAGCTGCTTACAGAAGGAAGACAGGTGGGAAATGGAGTGAAATCTCCAGGAAGAAAGTCGCTGCTCCGATGAGAAAGGCATTTTGAAAATTTTTCTAAAACACAAACATGAAAACCGCAATGCCCCTGATGCATCAACTTTCAGTTGCCTTAGGGATTGCTTACTGAGTTCTCCGCAGTCTGCATTCTATTGAGATGTGAACAAGTGCGGCACAATGGTTGGGCCATAAAATACTCCTAAAGGCTCTGCCGCCACCGACCCGAACTCTTTTCGCTGAGATACAGCTAAAAGGTCCCCCGTGTCAGAGTGAGCACCGTACGCGGCAAGTGAGAAACGTGTTCTGCCTGAGTTAAACGCACCTCCTCAAACAGCTGAACTCCGTGTCTCCCACACGAGTACAAAATGAAGAGTGCAGTGTTATCTGAGTAGAAAAGTGTCCTAGGCTCTTTCTTCCTTTTACAGTGAGCCTCTGTCTGACTTTTAACAGAGATGAGGTGACAGCTTTCACCTAAGAGTGGCACTGTGAAAACCTAAGTTGTAGGTGAGGTGTCCAAGGTCACCGGTAGGAAATAATGTGAAGAAAGGCTGCATCTAAATCCTCTCGAAGAGAGATTTAAAGGACAGAGACCCGTTTGGACCAATTAGAGAGGAGAGTATTCAACATGTAAGAAACATCCTGGAAGAAAGCACGAAGGGGGTTACAAAGGAAGGAGAGAGAGATGGACTGAAAGACGGAGTCATTGGCATGGAAACACTGACTTTTCCGCTCTGTATAGGAATACAAAGTTCGATTCCTATGTGGAGAAATCCATGTAAACATTTGTGAAGAAAGCATCACTGCTACCGCCCAAGTCACAGGCTTTGGGCTTGCACACGTAAGAGAACCCCAGAACACGAGATGTATTTGCAGTTCTGTGTACCTGCTGGCTGTAGGGCGCAGAAGCAGCACACAGTCTGTGAGCTCAGTCACCCTCCCTTCCAGAGCCCCCGGCAGCTCCAGCTGGGACAGGGGGTCCCTGCCACCTGCACTGAGAAGGGACATCCCCACAGACGGGGCTGAACCATCCGTCGCCTGTCTGAGCATTGTCTGTTGCACAGGACAAAGGGGAACCGGCTGCACCAGTTTATTTTACCAGAGGTAAGAATCTGCAAAATTATTAGGTGCAGAAAAAAAGCAACATTTTTGAGCATAACCATCCAAGCATCCAAGCCTAGATGTAAATTACCAAGTTCTCCCTGGGTAAACTAAGAGGGAGGTGTATCTAATTGCTAAGGGCTTGGTGAAGAGTCAGATTTAAACTTATAATGAGTGGTGAATATGACTTGATTCCGTTCATATGACCAAGAAAATGATAGCGTAGAAATATATGTATTTTTTTAAGAGTTTATAAGCAATATTGTGGCAAATAAACCAAGAGCCAGAATGTATTCTGGTGATGCTGGAAGACACATGGAATCTGTTCATTTACATGAAAGAAAAATTGCTGCAAAAATGTTACCATCAATTTTGCGTACAGACTGAAGTTTCAAAAAGAAAAGTTTTGAGCGCTTGTGACATTTCAATACATCAGATTTGTGTCTGCAACTGAAATGGTGAGGCAAAGTTGAGAATGTGGTGGAAGCAGAAAGCAAAGTAAGTGCCTCGCTACTCTTGGGATTCATCCACAGCAATGCCTCTTCTAACAGTAAAATCCCTGGAGGGAAAAGAGAAGAGGGATAGGAGGATAAGCAACAATTGTTTCATTTATCAATTCAAAATATATAGTGACATTTATGCAGCATGTAATTATTAATATTTTAACACTTATTATGTCTTGCTGATAAAAACAAGTTATGAAGTATTTTTTGCTGTGATCGTGAGCTTTTCCTGACTCTTGTCCTTTATTTGGATGACTGATCCCTTTTCCCAATGAAGGTTGCTGGAAGAAAAGGAACAAGACAGTGTGAGTTTTTTCATTTAAAAGACTAGGAAACTTTAAAAGAAAGGAAATGTCAAATTATTATGACACACAGGAGCTGAGACTAGGAATGTCTCCAACTGATTTAAAAAAAAAAAATTCTAAAGAATTTAAAAGAAATTAGGTGGAAGAAAATTGTCACGTAAATCTTACTGAACTGCTGATATCGAGTTCTACAGCTGAACCAATCTTTTGATTTGTTAGCAGAGTTTATTTATTTTGCAGCTTAACTGGATTTAGTTGCTTTAGTTGCTTAGTTGCTTTCCTGCTCAGGGTGAGAGGCAATATAACATTTGCCCCCTTTATATTATTTGCCCCCCTTTACATTTGTTTATAACGTATCTTTATAGGATATCTCCTCGTACTCATTTTCTCTCTAACTGAAACAATATTTCAATTTCCTTCCATAGAGTATCCTCTCTGTAATTCTGATAACAACGCTTGTCTGTTTGTGAACCTCTTTTATTGCTGTCATATCCTTTCCAAGATAGAATGATAAGAAGTGAGACAACTATATCAAAGAACAGCCTATAATTGATCCTTGTAATGACAGTATAATATTTTTTGTGCTGTTTTCTAGCTCATTTTTCACATCTCATTCTTACCAGCAACGCTTTGGACTTGAACAATTATTCGAGCAGAAGACGCGAGCGGCTCAAACTTCCCTTCCATTGTACAACAGCCTGATTTTTTTCAATAATTCAATTAACCAACAGCTGTATTCCCTTCCTCCAAGCATTCTGACCTCCCTGAAGGTGCTCAGAGCTTTCTCTAGTTATTCACAGCTCAAATGTTTGTTCCTCCATGCTGAAGTCGTCCATGCTGCCTCACAAGATGCGTGTGAATCTCCTCCTTCCCAGCAGCTCCCATACAGTCAGTTGCTTCTCGTAACTTTCCAAGAATAATTCAAAACAAAACCAAAAACTGAGAACAAAAACAAGGGCTTGTGATATCTCAGGCTGACTTTCCATTATAGGTCTCTGAGGGGCCGCAAAGGTGTCAGATCAACTTCTTTTTACTAACTTCTTTCACCGGCTGTGAGGAGGAGACAAAAGTTCCCATCAAATGTTATGAAAGACATGAAATATTATTTATACATTATAATAAAAGATAATTCTTGACAGCAATGGTCCCAAATACATCCTCCTGCCCCAGAAGCTGGAAGCCAGTACCCAGAGACTGACAGTATCTACACCAAGGGACAACCCATGAGCCTGTCTTGCACGCACCTTCCCACGTCCCAGCCACCGACAGCTTTCCCTGGCACCTAACCAAGTCCTCTCTTGAGGTGTCAGTGCTTGTATACCATGATGCTGCTCATCTCTTTCCCCCTCTTACTTCCCTTCTCATTTCTGCGCTCTTGCCCCTTCAGCAGCCCTCAGCTCCTCATCCCCACCTCTCTCCTCTCCAGCAGCAAACCTCACCGCCTCCTGTCCCCTCCGCCCCCGGGGATGGGAGAGGAAAGCGGCTGGGGAAGGGGATCACGCCTGCACCCCGTCCTCTCCATCACTCCTGCTGACCTTGGTCTGGACTCTGTCCCAATCTTGGCATAAGCCCACCTGCACATGTGCCCCCCCAAGATGGGTATAGCCTTTTTATTTGTGCAATCTCTTTAGCCTTTTGTTCCCCCAAGACTTTCTCATTCAGAGAGCACACACAGCTAACACAATTAGCAATGCTTTGCTGTAGCCTTTTGCAATTCATTGCAATTCACTGCCTTTTCAAAAGTCTCATGGTATAATACTTACAGTTCTTCCTTCAGGTATGATTTTTGTTAATTCTCTTAAAAGCAATCAGGACAAATTTATGCTGCTTATTGCTTACAACTTCATCATTTTTTGTATATGTTTAAAGGCTTTTCTCTTGCCACTTTCCTTACAGAGTGGAATTTTATAGATACATAAATATATTTAATATGTTTGTTGTAAAATGTTGCCTACATTTCCTCGCATACTGGTGTACCTCTCGATTAAATGACTCATACAGATCAATGACTCAAAGGCACTTTATATGCAGATATATTCTATGTTTATCCTGCAGACCACCCACTGCCAGCAAATACAATTATCATTTTATAATTGGAGGAGAGCCGGAGGGATAGAGAAGCGTGCGTGCACACGTACGTGTATGTGTGTGTGTTACATATGTATGTCACTTGTTGTATATGTTTGTGTGTATGTATATGTGTACGCATGCATGAAATGCACGTGTGCATACTCGCTGAAGGTGGAAAAAGAAAGGAAGTCAAGTGAATTAAAATGTCCTGGGTAATACGACTGCAGCACATTCAAAATGTAGCATACTGGCACCAAGCACGCTGCAAATGACTATGAAGGTCTGCATTAAGTGCAAGGCTAATGGTATTCCAAACCTCCTGCCCAGGCTGGCTTTGGTAGAGCGTATAAAACACAGCAGTCAAGGAATGGGATGGGGGAAGGGCGGTGCAATGGTTCTTCCTCACCCACAGTCACACCTTTCTGTCACTTCATATCTTCTACGAAATTAGGATTAATTAAGGAAATAATTGCAGGAGATTAAATAATAAGATTACATTCTACAGGAATGTGTTTTATCCAAGCTTTGAAGAGAAAGGCAATATAAGAGCAGCAAAACCTGGAAATAATAGTTTCGAAAGAAGACGACACCTTGCTGTGATGTGATTTGCAGCAACAGCTATGATACAGTCACAATGACTAAGTGTTTGCAGTGCTAATAGGTGTTTGCTCCCATAGAGAGGTGGCTGGGAATTTTTCATCAAAACATGTTTTGAACTAATCATGCTGGTTTTGTCTGAATTCTCAAATTCAATTTTCTTGACAAAAATTAAATACGGCATAATTTTTCTGTCCTTTGTCAGAGGTCATAACAACTTATTAGTCAAAAAGTACTCTATGCTGTTTTGATATCTTATTTTTTTTTAAATACAAAAGTATTTCTTGTTTGCATTGCAATTGAAACAACACTAGATTATATAAGAGAACAAAAAAGATGTGTTTGGTCTGAAAAATCAGATAAAATGTTTCAGTGAGGCAGACGCTCACTTTAGCCATGTTAAGAATAAAATCAAAGTAGGCCATCTCAACAGCGTTATCATGCACTAGTGTTATGCTAGTGACTGCCGGTTATGACAGTGAAAAACAATGAAATAAGAGATGTAACTTTAAAGCTTGGAAACAATTCTGATTTTTTCCAAACAACTCAAAATCCAAATGTCGAGTTTCTTTATAAAAGAATGCTTTTGTAGTGCCAGAAAGGGAAAGATATTTGAGGAGAGTGGAAACAAAAACTACAATGATTAATTTTGCTATTTATTTTACATATATATTTTTAGACAGGCATTACACAATGAAGACCAACGTATTGCATAAAGTAGGTGACTACAGTTCCCATGTGAGCAGAAGAGACTGGAATACTTTTCCAGGCTTCACAGCACAGCTATCACCGGGAAGACGAATGGATCGCATGGAGCTGGGAAGCAGAAAACGGCTTTGACAATCGAGACCTCGAGTGCCTGGGCAGAGTGGAGGGGCAGCCCCACAGCTCGCTCCTTCGACGAGGAAGGCACCCGTGTGGGTGCAAGATTCCAGCCAGCCGGCATAGGACCAGGGCACTGAGAAAGGCAGTAAGGCAGCAAGATAATGTGTGATGTGACAGCTCTGAAAATGTAAAACTCTGTGTGTGTGTGTGTGTGTGTGTATATCTGCCCTTCTCTTTTATAGAAGGATTTTTCAGTGACCTTTCAAAAATTGTTAGTAAGCCAGAGGAATTTCAGTCATCAGATTGGTACTCGTGACAAACAAGTCTCCTGTGTAGCTGCTTACATGTGTACTTCAGGACATATATTAAAGGTGTTAGACTTAGACAGCAATATTATTTTTTTTAATGCACCTATCCTTCAGCCATCTCACTAGATTATTCCACTGACAGCAGCCAGTCCTTCTCACAGTCCCATGTGGGTTCTAGAGGCAGACACTTAGCAAGGAAATATATTATATATTTTGATTTTATTTTCCTATGAGCTTTAGGCAATGAGTTGTTTGAGTTTTCAGTTGATGTGATTTGGTAACCATTTTCCCTTTTTTCTAACTAATCACTTACTTTTTAATTTAGAGGTCTGCTCTGGATTTATGTGGTGCTGTGTCCGGGAGGGGACACCGCGACCTGCACCTGCCCACACCAGCGCAGAACCTCACTCGGGGTCTGGAGCTTTCGCTTCCTTTTCATGGGTCTTTCCATTTTCACCCGGTTGCCCATTTAAATCAGGTGCTGAGGCTACAAGCCCCAAGCACCAAAAGATCCCCTAACAAAGAACAGCTAATGCAGTCCATGCAATGGATTTTATAGGGTGGGATTTTGTGGTCATTTTTCATTCATTTTCAGCTACTTGAAAATGCGACACAAAGATCACAACCATGGTTTTAGAACAACAATTCTGATTTTTTTAAAAGGATGAAAAAGGGAGTGCATGTGCTTTTATATTCATGAAAACTACTGTCTTAATTTCATGAAAGTCAGAATAACTATCCAAAAGATTGAGATTTTGGACAATGAGATTAAAAGAAACTTTCTAAAGTACTTAAGATAATTTAAATTTAAATATTCCATGAAAAAAACAAACAAACAAGCAAACAAACCAAACCAGTTTCTGCAAACAGCCTGTTAATATGGAAGTCCTAGTGCCTGCCAAATTCCAACAGCTTCTTTTCTCCCTTTTTTAAAGTAAAGATAGAACACCATTTGCTCACTTGAGTCATTTACGTCAGTGCCTGGAGAAGGTGAGACGCGCTGATTCCAGTGAAATCCTATGCATCGTGTAAAATCTACTGCTTGCTGCTGCTCATCAACCATAGCATTCATTTCACATCTTATGCGTTGTGTGATCAGAAAAGGAAAATATTTTCTCTTCTGTTCCCCCGGTTTACAGTGCCAGTGCATCACTGTATCACTCAGAGTATGACACAGACCCCGCTCCAGCAAAGGTAATGAAGTGAGATCACCCACATCATAATTTTCAAGAGTTTAAACCTGTATGCCTTACTAATAAGCCAAGCATGCCAGCTATTTGCCAGCAACATTATTTAAACATTATTTAACGTGTTACAAGGGTCCTGCCAACAGGGTAGTCAAAATATAAATGAACATCTTGAACTGAGATACTTCCTAGGGATGGGCAATTAAAAGCCAGCAATCTTTATAAAAGGAATAGCATAGGCGGTGGTGGCAGAATTTTCTCCCTGCTGTTGTAAATTGGTGTGTTTCAGCCTCTGGCTGCATTGATCACCCACAGGGGTGCAAGGAGAAGTAATTTTTCATGGTTATCTTGCAAGTCCTGACTGTCACCATGAGTGTCAATTAACGTAGGGCACTGGAAACAGTTTATTTACACAGGCATCCCTTCTGATAAGCTATCTCTATCTTTTTCATCTTTGTTGCATCACATCGAGGCAACACATTGAAAAATCTAAACAAAATTACTTGCTGTAGAAATAGCTCATGACAATGACCTACCTGGGAAAATGTATTCATGTTTAAATTCCTGAGCAAAGGACTAATTTGCCCCATTAATACTGATTTTTTCTCTATTTTCTACTACTTTTGGGAAGTCTGTGTCTTTAAACCCTACTGAAACACAGCAAAGCCCCCATTGATCAATCATGGTCATGCATGATGCCTTTTGAAGAGTTTTCTTGCATTCCCAACTAGCTTCATCTAGGCTTAAATCGGATGCTGCAAGCAAAAAAATGACAGACTATATTTAATCAGCCTCCTGAACCATCTAGTTCTGTTCAAAAACTTCCTTCACATGCAGTTATTAGAACATGGTGGGGAGTAAAAATCTCCCCCTCCTACGTGGCAGCCCACACCATGAGGCTACCAAGTACTTTTCTGGATGTCTTCCCTCCATGCAGAGCCACCTTTCACTTCAGCAAAAGTTACTGAGGGCTTCTCTCAGAACAATCTGTGGCCCAAAAAAGCTGATGACTGCTGCTTTCTGTGGTGCAAGAAGAGATCATCGTTTTCCAGAATAAGAGAAAGTAATAAAGCTTGTAGGAAAGGTGAACCAAGCAGCTCCTTCCCCATCTTAAATTATATTTTCTGTCCTAGTTGAGCTTAGCTGAATTGCAGCCTCACAACGGGGTTCTTCACTCCCACCAGCCTTATTTTAAAACTTTTCTCTTTTCTGTTCCCCTGATGTCCCGATGAAGATTGCAATGAAGAAAACAGATAAATTAGTTTAACTAGAAATTGTTTTGTGCCCACCTCCTTTCTGGTTTGTGCTCTTTGCCCCAGTCACTAAGTACAGGCATCCTTGGCCTGGAAAAACAAATCAAAACAAATTTTTTCACTGGTTAAGCTAGGGTTTTTTTACAGTAAAGTAGAGGGGGGAAAAAAGTTTGCAATTGCATTGATTCCTCTTGACCTTCTGGGCAATTTATGTTTGCACATTCTTGATTCCAGCTTTCCTACATCTGCAAGAACTACCTCCAACACATTCCTGCATTGTATTGAAGGACTTCTCATCACTCCCCCAGCCAGGCTCATTTGTTATACGGTGTTGTGTTTGATTGGACTTGCCTTCAAATTTTCAATTTGCATGCTCCAGTTCAGTTTTTGATTCACTGAAGGGTTAGAACAACTCTCTTTAATAAAGCTTTTCTTCTGCCTTCTTTGTAGATAATTAGTGACGACAATAATTCAGGAACATTAATAGAAATCAGATAATGGTGGCTATGATGATTCTAAGTGTTTCTTAAAACAGATACATTTTAAACTAAAAACACAAAGCAAATCTTTATTTATGGCATTAAGCAGTCTTGAACTGTCCCCAAGATGAAATGCACTTTTCATTTTGGACGTATAGTTTCTTCCAAAGCATTAGTGCTTTTGGCTGGCTAACCACTACATTCCTCCTACCAAATTATTAATTACACAATCTATCACAGCAAGTAGTCAGATAAATGGTTTGTCCTGCCTTCTTTGCCTTTTGGTGTCTCAAATCATCTTCCCACTCACATGGAAGGAAGCGCACCACAACATATCCTCCTTCACCCTTAACCTGAAAGAATTTGGGGTTTGGTGTTTGGGACCAAAGGGTGGGAGGAAGGAAGGAGCTTTTGGGGCAGGCCAGAGGAGCATTGCTCTCCCCTGCTGTCCTGGGCTGACTCTGCAGCTTTTATACGGCTACGGTGCTGCTAACTATCCTAAAAGTAAATTTTCTGACAGCAGGAAAACCTGTAGAGAGTCTGGGAGGGAGGCACACCTGATCGAAATTTTTTCTGTATTGTTGTGATACTCATTTCTCTAACATTTCCGTCTCATTTGACCCCACTGAACTGGTGGAATAAGCTTTTCAGTAATTAAGGTATTAACAATTTAAAAATAAAAACTGAAACTCCTGTTCTAATTCAGCAGTCAGAAAATCCTCCTCCTTCTAAAGCAAAGGTACCTAGTGTCTGGCAATTCGTATGTCACACTTCTTGCTTGAATAGCACAGCTTTGGCCCCCTAGGACTCTGCAGAACTCCTTCCAGTCTCCATTAGTAATAACACTCTTCCAGAATCCATTCTGTCTTAAATTCTTCTGTTATTTGTTCAAAATCATGCAAATATAAACAACTCAAAGGTAAATTTAAATCTTTGCCTGCCACCAGCTACCCAATTTGATCAACTTGCATAGAAGAAATAAAGGATTATTCATTTTATTTGATATTCTTATTTTCAGTATTCTCCTTAGAAAAATAATAATTTCCCTGTGGCCTCCAAAAAACTTCAGAAAATAGTATAATTCCATTATTTCTGCAGAAATTCAACTCTTAATTCCTTCTGGGCCAAGTAATGAGTTTATTCCTGCTATACCTCCTCTTTATTAAGAGTGTGTTTTGGAGAGTGGAAAATACAGCCTGTCTTGCTTGAAATACTCTGATCTCACATCAGCTCAAGGGTTGTAACTCTGATCTTCTGAATACTATAAAAAATGCATCTGAATAAGTGAGGAGTTTTCCACGTGCTTTCTCTTCTTACATTGGAACGAGCCCAGAGTAACTCTTTTCCAGCCCTATGTCCTGCTGTGCCTGAAGCTCAGCCCTGAAGAGGTGACCCACTCCAGCTACCCAACATGTAGACTTCACCTAATGAATCTGGCCGCTCAGTCCTAACAATAAAACTGATATAACTGTGTGCCTCATCGCTCCCCAACTCTTCCCTGCCAAAATGATTTGGACTAGAAAAGACCCGCTGGTGGAAGTGTCTAAGCTAGCCATGTCTTCTTGGCAGGCACCTGGATGCTAACTTCTGCTGTTGAGCAGTACAGCTCTGGATTTTTATGTTTCTTTTGCTTTGATCCCCTTCTGGCACACAAGCCGTGTCAATCTAGCGTTGTCACTTCAAATTTCAAAAGTGAGAAAATGAAGCACTTGCTATGTCTCCAAAAGCTGCAATGAGATGTGATAATGGTGTTTCTAAATAACAGCTGATGATTTTCCCTTGCCGCAGTGAAAATTGTGACAATGAATGAAATCATCTCTGTAGCTGACAGTTCAAAACATATCCAAAAATGCTAGTATGGACACAGATAGGTGTTCGTTGTGATCAAACATTTCTAGATGGAGAGTTTTCAATGTAATTTTTCATGAAAAAAAGAACAATTAAGGGGCAGGAAGAACCTTGAATGTGTTAGAATAAGCCTTACAGACTATTCAGGGGTTTGATATTACACAACAATTCTTGATGACCACAATTTTAAAAAAGAAATTTTTTTATGAGTATGGTTGTATTGATTGCAATGAGATGATACAGGCAGCTTATATTTCACTTGTATGCCTTTGTTATCAGTTAACCCTGCACTAGGACCACATTTTTGTGTGCTGATGACATTGAAGAGAAGAGAGACAGCTTCTAAGGGGAGAAAATTTAGGTTTCAAAGCCTTGAAAAGCTTTGTAAAGCTGTCTCTACACTAAAAAGAAGTAGCATTTCAGTCACACTCATCAGTATTTTCTACTGGCTAATGCACGCAAACTGATGTCTGTCTTCTGTGCAGAAGATCACTATGCATTTTCTAGAGAAGCAGTAAGTCTAACACAGGACAGTGGGTTCTAGTTCTGGCCGCAGACACGTAAATGTAGGTGTGATGACATATGCTGTACATCCCCAGACAAGCAATACTCAAGGCTGTATAGCCTTTGCTGAGCTATTTTAAGAGGGAAGTGTGGGCTTTCAAGTGGAAGAGTTATAGTCCATATGATATCTGCTTTCTTGCTTTGGAGAGAGCGTGTGTGCACGGAATCAGAAAATAAAGTATGCTCACGTAATGATTTTTTTCAGGTTAATTTGATCCATCCCAACATGAGATTTCTATTTTCAGTTAGGACTCTATTATTTTGACAAAGATGATGCATATGTAGGGCAAAAATAATAACTGCATTATACTACCTGGCACATTGAAATGGTGGAGATGGTGGATTCTGAGTTTAAAGCCACTATAACTTTAATTAAAGTTAGGAACTCTGTTGTTCTGCCTGGCCACATGACTGAATTCACTGTCTTATTGTTAAATGACTTTTACTATTAAAAGATAAGGAAGTTGCCAAATGCATCTGTTGCATTTTAGTATGCTTTCAAATCTGTTGGTAACATTCAAGTGTTGTCCTTAAATATGTAAGTTGTTTCAAAGTTGTATTAATTTTAAATTTAAAAAATCTGCACTCAGTATTACTTGTTTTAGTATTTTCTTGTTACTGCTGGAAGAACTGATTGCTTTCTGCAGTCAAATATTGTCCAGAAGGGCATCTGCAATTATAATCACCTAATATCCTTTCTCCAGAGTGAATATTTATAGATTTTTTAAAAATAATCATATTCCTGTTCCACAGTCAGTCTAACTTCATCGACTCATCTACAACCCTTTTCATTCCTTCACTGTCGTGATGGGAGCCTGCTGGACCATGCCCAGCAATAGCATTTTACATTGTCTTTGTACTATGTGTTTTGGATCAGGCGGGTGATTAAAATCCTACTGCCACTGACAGGTACTGCCTAAAAAGAGTGCTGGAACAGTGTAGAGGGACACTAAAAGGTTTGGTGTCCTCCAGTACAAGGCCTTTATAAGTATTGTTATGTATTGCCCCTTGGAAATGGAGTGGTAGCAGCTTTGGGTTGATTTGGAGAGGAGTATAACAGGCTGAGAAGCAGCTCAAGATTTTAATTCCTTTCGTTCCTTTCTAATCTTTGCCTTTGCACGGTACTCCCTAGAGAGCTTGGGTTCAGGTCTTCCTTGCTGAGTCAGTGTTTGTAAAGACAAGGAGCCGAGTTTGCCACGCAGCTGAAGCAAGCAAGGGACCCCTGGGTGGGATGTGCAGAGCTCAGGGGCTTTTCAGAGCTCAAGGGGAAGGCAGATGTTCATGTGTACATAGCTGGTGCCACAGATTTCTGGCAACACATGTCAACTGGCAGATCACATTTAGATGTTACAATTGCCCCAGTTCTCCACAACATACTACAGCTCCTGAAATAGGCCATGGCCAACGAATCGTAAACCAAAAGCAGACAGAAAGCCACCCACCAATCCCATTTGGTTCAGTGTAAATACTTCATAGAGTTCAATTTCTAGGAAGGTTAGAAAAGAAACAAGTAGGTCTCTGACCTAGCAGACAGACAAAGATTTGAGTGAAGTAAAGACCTACTCACCAAGTGCCTGTTTCCCCTTACCCTGAGCTGCCAGGGTCTGACATTCTGGGATTGGGATCTGAGACCTCAGAGTTTCACAGTGAATTCTGAAACACGGAGTACAGGAGGGAGCTCACAAATAACCCATGCGACCACCTTTTCAACGGTTTTAATCTCTGTGGAAACAGAACTACATTGCTTTACCCCAAAGTGGTTTTAATTCCTTTCCTTCCTGAGCTTTTGAGATCTGCTTTTGTTGTGCTCGCTTCTGTGTCCTTGCTTGCTTGATAGAGAAAGCTATTGGCAAACTGGGAAAAATGAAAGGATGGAGTGAAACAAAAGTCCTAAATGTATATGCTTTGATTAACAGATGGCTGAGGAGAGTGGGATGGCAAAAGCATGACGGTCTATATATAGCTGAAGGATGAAGTAAAAAGACAGTGTTGGGCTAACAGAAGACATCTTTTATGAACTACCAAGATTTTATCATAAAAGTATCAATGTTATATAAATTATGTTCTATATAAGTGTTTAAAAAGAATGGTCTATTGGAAGACTCTCTCTCTTCCTCCCCTTATCTTCCATATTTACAAAATGCCTCCAAAGGAATAAGCCATGCTTTTCTGTGGATGAAGTAATCACATGCTAAAGCAGCTTTTGAAAATATTACAGTTAATACACAAAGAAGCTGCTCTTAAATGAAAAATGTGTCCAGGTAATGAAGGTGATCAGGATCAGAACTACTGTGGCCAAAGTCATTTTCAGTTATCCTGCCACTATTGATAACAAGATGTCTCAAAAAAAAAACCCAACCCAAAACAAAAAAACCCCAAAAGTAAAACACAAGCAGTACATTTAAGGGTTAAATCATAGAATCATAGAATCATAGGGTTGGAAGGGACCTCTGGAGATCATCTAGTCCAACCCCCCTGCCAGAGCAGGATCACCCAGAGCAGGATCACCGCCATGAACACAAATGCCTTCTTTGTATTCATTGTGTTTGTTTCTGTTGGAGGTATGTCTGATTAAACTTTGAGGCAGATCAGAACAAATTTCTTTTCCACAATAAAAGTTAATAAGGATTTTGATTTACCTATTTTAGGGGAAAATGTCCAAAACAACACCGTGGATTTACCAAGAATTATGCAAACCAAACTCTTCAAGTGTTTAATTCCATGCGGGATGCTAATCCTAAGAGAAACAGTAATAGCCTGTTTTGTTAAGGGAAGATAATCAAATATGCTGCAGATTTGCCACATGCCCCCTCCTTTCTTTTTTTTTGGTTTTGTGTTTTAAAACCTTCTGATGCCATATGACTGACCACCATTTGCTGTAACCTGATGACTCTGAAAGCTCACTGTGGCCAACTCGGTGGATTTAAACACTACTAAAGCTGTCACCTGCATAAATTTGAAGGCAAGAGCTAAAGAACAACATAATTTGCACAAATTGCAAGTAAAATTCAGATGACTAAATTCAAAATTGCGATCTGAACTAATTTGCTACTAATTTTAAAAAAGTCTGAATTTTATTTGCACGTCCCATATGAAGAAGTTAGCTAAGCATCTTAACTTCTGCTCCTCTGAATACCTGCTGCAATTTGAACATCTTGGTGTCTAGCTTCTAGCTAATGCTTGGGCCAATTTAGAAGCAAGTGTGTCTATACTCAAGGTATATTGACATTCACATAATAGTTGAGATCAAGAAAAGTGAATTTCCTGATTGCCTCCATCTACCAAGGTTTGACAGAGCAGTCTCACAGCATGTGAACTGGGGGTTTTTTTGGATGAAACTAAATTGGAAGATGTACCCACTAGTGGGCTTTCATCTCAGACTCTCATAAAATGTAGACACAGCTTCTGTTGGTGATTAGAAAACTCATGCAGATCTGTATATTAAATGCCCTCTCAGCAAAGGGTGGGACACAATCACTACCCCTCCTTGAAGGGATTGCTCAAGAGGGAACACGGATCTGTGAATTAGCATTGAGAGGGCTTTAAACTAGATTTGAAGGGGGGAGGGGATGGTACTGGGCTTGCGGGTGAGGTGCCAGGGCGTAGTTGCTCAGCGCTCATGGGCCGGTGTGCCAGTATTTCTGAAAGCCAGAAGGCACACCACATCTCAAGGGTCAAAACTACACACACGACTCCCTCTCTGAAAAGCTTATACACCATTGCACGCAGCATGGGGAATAAGCAGGAAGAGCTGGAGGTCTGTGTGCAGTTGCAGGGCCATGATCTCATTGCAAGTACTGAGACGTGGTGGGACAGCTCGCACAACTGGAATGTTGTCATGGATGGCTATGTCCTTTTCAGGAAAGACAGGACCGCGAGGTGTGGTGGTGGAATTGCACTCTATGTGAGAGAGCATTTGGAATGCATCGAGCTCTCACTAGGGGCGGATGAAGAGAGGGTTGAGAGCTTATGGGTAAGGATTAAGGGGCAGGCAAATATAAGGGACACTGTTGTGGGTGTTTATTACGGGCCACCTGATCAGGATGGGGAAGCTGATGAGGCTTTCTACAGACAGCTGAAGGTAGCCTCGCACTTGCAGGCCTTGGTTCTCATGGGGGACTTCAATCACCCCGATATCTGCTGGGAAGACCACACAGCCAGGCATACACAGTCCAGGAGGCTCCTCCAGTGCATTGATGATAACTTTTTGACACAGGTGGTACAGGAGCCAACAAGGCGAGGAGCACTCCTGGACCTGGTACTGACAAACACAGAGGGACTGGTGGAGGACATTAAGGTTGGGGGCACCCTAGGTTGTAGTGATCATGAAATGATAGAGTTCAGGATCATGGGTACTACACACAAAACATCAAGAAGTAAAATTACAACCTTGGATTTCAGGAGGGCTAACTTCGACCTCTTCAAGAAACTGCTTGCAGAGATCCCATGGGCTAGGGCTCTGGAAGGCAAAGCGGCTCAAGAGAGCTGGTTGATATTCAAAGACCACTTCCTCCAAGCTCAGGATCGGCGCATCCCTAAGAGAAAGTAATCAGCCGAGGGACACAGGAGACCTGCATGGTTGAGCAGGGAGCTTCTGAAAAAGCTCAAGTGGAAGAAGGAAGTCTACAATAAGTGGAAGAAGGAACTGACCCCTTGGGAGGATTACAAGAACGCTGCCAGAGCGTGCAGGGATGAAATGAGGAAAGCCAAGGCCGCCTTGGAATTAAACCTGGCTAGGGATGTCAAGATCAACAGGAAGGGCTTCTACAAGTATATTGGAAGCAAAAGGAAGACCAGAGAATTTCTGGGCCCACTGTTGACTGAAACAGGAGCCATGGTGACGGAGGATGCGGAGAAGGCGGAGTTACTGAATGCCTTCTTTGCTTCGGTCTTTACTGCTCGGCCCAGCCCTCAGGAGTCCCAGGCACTGGGGGAAGTAATGGGGAAAGAAAAAGACTTCCCTTGGGTTGAGGAGGATCGAGTGAGGGATCAATTAGATCAATTAGATATTCACAAGTCCATGGGCCCTGATGGGATGCACCCGAGAGTGCTGAGAGAGCTGGCGGAAGTCATTGCTGGGCCGCTCTCCATCATCTTTGAAAGGTCCTGGAGAACAGGCGGGGTGCCTAAGGACTGGAGGAAAGCCAACATCACTCCAGTCTTCAAAAAAGGCAAGAAGGAAGAGCCGGGGAACTACAGGCCGGTCAGCCTCACCTCCATCCCTGGAAAGATGATGGAACAGCTCGTTCTGGGCATCATCTCAAGGCATGTGGAGGAAAAGAAAGCTATCAGGAGTACTCAACATGGATTCATCAAGGGGAAATCATGTCTGACTAATCTGACAGCCTTCTATGATGGCATGACTGGATGGATAGATGAGGGGAGGGCAGTGGATGTGGTCTACCTTCACTTAAGCAAAGCGTTCGACACGGTCTCCCGCAATATCCTCATAGGGAAGCTTAGGAAAAGTGGGCTTGATGAATGGACAGTGGGGTGGATAGATAACTGGTTGAAAGACAGAGCTCAGAGGATAGCGATTAGGGGCAGAGTCTAGTTGGAGGGCAGTGACGAGTGGTGTTCCCCAGGGGTCAGTACTGGGTCCAGCCCTCTTCAGTATATTCATCAATGACCTGGATGAGGGGATAGAGCGCACCCTCACCAAGTTTGCTGATGACACAAAGCTGGGGGGAGTGGCTGACACACCAGAAGGCTGTGCCACCATACAGAGAGACCTGGACAGGTTGGAGATCAGGGCAGAGAGGAACCTTATGAAATTCAACAAGGGCAAGTGTAGGGTGCTGCACCTGGGGAGGAATAACCCCATGCACCAGTACAGGTTGGGGGCTGGCTGGCCTGCTGGAGAGCAGCTCAGCTGAAAGAGACCTGGGAGTCCTGGTGCACAAAAGGATGACCGTGAGCCAGCAATGTGCCCTTGTGGCCAAAAAGGCCAATGGCATCCTGGGCTGCATCAAGAAGAGTGTGGCCAGCAGGTCGAGGGAGGTCATCCTCCCCCTCTACTCTGCCTTGGTGAGGCCGCACCTGGAGTACTGTGTCCGGTTCTGGGCTCCCCGGTTCAAGAAGGACAGGGAACTGCTGGAGAGGGTGCAGCAGAGAGCTACCAAGATGATTAGGGGACTGGAACACCTCTCTGATTAAGAAAGACTGAGGGATTTGGGTCTCTTCAGTCTGGAAAAAAGACAGCTGAGGGGGGATCTTATCAACACTTATAAATACTTTAAGGGTGGGTGTCAGGAGGATGGGGCCAGGCTCTTTTCAGTGGTGCCTGGGGACAGGACAAGAGGTAATGGGCACAAACTTGGGCACAGGAAGTTCCACCTAAACATGAGGAGGAACTTCTTTACTTTGAGGGTGGCAGAGCACTGGAACAGGCTGCCGAGAGAGGTGGTGGAGTCTCCGTCTCTGGAGACATTCAAAACCCACCTGGACGCGTTCCTGTGCAACCTGCTCTAGGTGACCCTGCTCTGGCAGGGGGGTTGGACTAGGTGATCTCCAGAGGTCCCTTCCAACCAATGATTCTATGATTCTATGATTCTGTGATTTAGGGTGCGTTCCTTGGAAGAAGTTGACAGCAGTTCTGTATGAGTTTTTAAATAATTTCTAGAGAAAAACAGTCTTGGCAGCTGTTCCCAGAACAACTACTGGTTTGCAACCAATGCAGTCAAGCCTACCAACTGGGCTTGCAGAGCTATATTCCTTCTCTTGCTTTTGGGTTTTAGCCCTGCAAATCTTTCACTGCTTTCTGAATCTTTCACTGCTTTCTACATAGTGTCATAGTCCCATCAAGAGGGACTGATAAGACACACTACAAAGCCGGTGACTTGGACTGACAGCCTGGCGGTGTTTACGGCACGGTCAATAAGCTTCTTGAAGATGTTCTCTGGCTTAGTTTTGCCCAGAAGGATACCAGTTTGTGTGCGCTCAGGCTGTTCCACACTGCAAGCCAAAGCATAGCAAAGGGTGATGGAGGACATTCGAAGGTGCGCTCTTGGCCCAAATGAAGCCATTAACAGAGATGTACACTGTAGAAATCCTCTTAAAAATGGGGTATGTTGCTTGGGCACCCTGAGCAGTATCAAACTTCAGTCCCCAGCATCCTCCACAAATGTTTTGGCCATTGTGCTCTGGCATAAAAAAGAATACAATAATCATTCTTCTTCCAGCAACCCTGTTCTAGGTGGCTGCAGGTTTGGGGGGCTGCTCCCTCCATTGTGATAGCAGCTCTCAGGGCAGGAGTCCCCATGAAGGCTTGGTGCCTGTTGGCAGCAGTGCCTCCATGAATCCCTGAGCCAGGGGATTTTAATGTCCTTTCTGGATAGCTCTGGATGTTGTCTTACTTAACTGAAGAAAGTTTTTTGGATCAGAGTTTGATGTCCCGCCTTGGAGGCCAACCACCTGCTTTGGGGATTTGGTATCTGGAAGTTGGGCAATGCAACATCCAACAAATACAGACAGAGGGAAAAAAAAAAAAAGGAAAAGAAACATTTGGACTGTCTCCTACAAAAGAGAATTTCATAGAAGCTAACAGTTTCACAATCAGAATATCAGAATATACAGATTTCATTTCTCAGGTTCAGAAATAAGCAGGCAGTACATTCTTAAAAGAAACATCCTTTTCATGATGTTTCTTGCTGACTTACAGGGCATCACTGACTCCTGTCTGCTGATGGCAGTGCTTAATTGCCTACTTCTGCCTCTTGTGCCTGCTTTCCATCCCTCATACAAACACAGCAAATCCTTAGCAGTAGCCTTTTACAGATAATTTCAAATGCTTATTCTTTTGGCTGAGAGCAGGTGAAACTCCCATAGTCACCTCTCCGCAGTTTAGTAGACTCTCATATTAAAAAATAATAATTTAAAAAAACCCAACCACATAAATTTAAGCACCAAAAATTACATTTCTGAAATAAATAAGTTCAATACACCCAACTTTGCAAAAATAAATAAACGGAAAACAGCTCACCATATGGGACTCTGTCAAGCTCTGTGCCTGTGGGTGTAGGCTAATCATCACAGAACACCTCTTTGTATCTGAATGTTTGTATTTTTAAAACATATAAAGGCAAAACAGCAACAACAATAATAATAATAAAGGGAACATGTCAGTATTTTTCACACTTAGTGCTTCCTATGCAGCAGATATATATGAACCCAGAGTAATGCAGGCAAGAGTGCATATACCCTCCTTCTGTCCACCCACATGTACAAGGGCAATTATAGCCCAAATAACAAGAGGAGTTTAAAAGACTTTTCTACCAGCTTTTTTGATTTTTATTGCAGAACGTCATGTAGCCTAAATAATATGGGCCAGCGTAGATACCTTATAATTTACATATATAGACCGTAACCTCTGTTTAAGCTGCAGCGTATCTTTTAGACACACTACCTTTTGGATAGAAAGCTTTAAAGGATGGAAAACCCTGTATTTTTCTAGGTAAATTGGTACAGTGTTTTTTTCTCTTGCTACCAAATTGCATATAATTTCTACTCTGAATTTGTCTAAATTCAATTTCCAGGCATTGGATTTCATTATCCTTATTTTACTAAATTAAAGAAGTCATTATAGGAAGTCTTCTCTTCACAGAGGTACTTCTGAAGGCCATGATCACATCACGTGTTAGACTAATTAACTACCCTGAGTCTCTTAATTCTCTCTAGACCTCAAATCAAGTTTGTAGCTCTTTCCTGAACTTTTCTAATCTTTCAGCATCCTTTTCCAAAGCACGGATAGAATCAGATGTGCCCCTGCCCCGTAGCAGCCTCACCGTGACAACACAGGACTACGACATCCGTATCTCTTCCTGGCAATCCTAAACTCAAACATCCAGGACTGCTTTCACCTTTGTGCCTTCAACACAGCAATGGGAATTTGTATGCAAATTATTTGGCTCCTAGATGTCTGACTTTTTGTTTAGATATGCCAAAAGGTATTTCTCTCTGATAAACCTGTATAATGGCTTTGTCCTGAGAAACCTATAGCATTTTACCAGTTTTTGTGTAATCTACTATTTTTTTTCTGATAAGGACACTTTATATATTTTTCCAGATCACACTTTGGCTTACTGAAAAGCACTAATCTAAGGAGCTCAATAAATATATATGCATAAAAGGATGCTACTATTTGAACATAATGAAGCAATTTTTAAGTCGTACAATGAAGACTTATTTACTTATTTGCTCTATGAAACAAAATAACACACAAGACCAAATGATCTGAAGATGTTTAAAGTTGATATGGTACGCCGTAATTAAACAAATGTCTAGTTTTAATTGAAAACGTAATCTACTCTGTTTGGCAAGCGTAAATTCCCTGCTCAAACCTATGTGGATTTGCATGAGCTGTACTTCCACCCTTTGGATTACCTCAAGGAACACTCTCACGTAGCGCGGGTACAGCTCAGCTAGCACACCATGCCACAGAGTCAAGGTTGAGTCCTAACTAGTCTTCTCTATCGCCAAATTCCTATCACTTACCTGCAAATATTTCTTCATCAGTGAGCCTGAAATGTTTAAACACTTTCAATTCCCTGCCTGTGCCTGGATTTTACTTGTGATGTTTATTTCACTGCTGTATTTTAACTTCCTGTGTCTTTAAAATGAGATATCCTGCAAATGTTATCAGGAAACCTAACTCCTGCACAAAAAGCAAATGTGACGCTAACAATGGACCCCACTTTGCACTGGTTTTCACTCACTTTTCCAGCCCTAAAGTCATTAAATGTTCACTCCAAAATGATGACTTAAGTGGATGAAATGCTATTATTTTAAAATTGGTTTAGTCTGAAAGCATCCCTGTAAATTTGTTTGATTTCTGCTCAGAAGATCTAGTGCCTAAAAGCAGTCAGTTAAATATCAGACACCTAACAGGAGTGGGGTTTGGGTTCTCCTTTTGGAAGGGCAGCATGCTAAAAGTGCCAGCAAACCTATCTGGGTCTGGGCTGCATCCCAGCTGCCGCATCAGTCCTTCCGCCAGGATCTCGTTGCAGAAGTCGGGGCCGGAGATGAGGGAGACAGAAAGAGCCCAGCCTGATTTCAGTATTCTTCTGGGGGTTGTGGAACAGGATGTTTAGAAAGATTACTTTCTCCTTGTAAATGGGACGTGAATTTTATCTGCGATTCTCAGAGAGAAAATGATAGTGGAATCTGCAATGCCACTTCCACAGTCATTTCTTGGAATACAGTTGTGCTTTAAGAGCATTTAAGAGGGTACCTTGACTGCTAATTTGAGGATTCAACATAGTTACTTCAACTATAAAGACAACGCATTTGAAAAATACTTGTGACAGATTTTCTGTAGATTAATTAATATAATCACGAAGATCTAATTAAATGAGGAAGACTTCCAGAGAGAGTAAATTCACTTAACAATCTGGAGAAAAGGTAATTTATATCTAAATATAGCTCTGCTAAGGATGACCATCCATGAAACCACAGCTTTTTTCATATTGTGGAAGAGAGTTTCCTCCCATTCAGATTTCTTTGAGGTTTTGTTCTTCCTTCACAGAATAACAAACCGATAAAAAATATTACAAAAAGGAGTTTTTAAGACTGTCAAGATGACAGGTTTCCACCTTCACTATAGTGACCTGATTCATTCCTGGCTGAGAAATAAGCACTCTCAATCACACTTAACAGTTTTCCGTGAGAGGGAAGGTACAGTTGCATTATCCAATACAAATAAAAGTTAAATTGGGCCCTGGTTTCAGCTAATTAAGCTTGTATACACTGAGGAAGCAGCTGAATGCTCTGTCAGGTCAAACAGATTATTTTCTGGTACTCACAGTGCATAGCTGGAGGGACAACATGCTCAGATGTTACTCTGTACACACATGTAGCCCAAATTTCAGGAGCATTCTTTCTAATAGTGAAACGCTATCACTTCTCAATTCCTGACAAATCAGGGGGCGGATGAAAGATCCTTTATGCAAAAGCTAAGCTTTTCTTCTTTTCTTTTCTTTTCTTTTCTTTTCTTTTCTTTTCTTTTCTTTTCTTTTCTTTTCTTTTCTTTTCTTTTCTTTTCTTTTCTTTTCTTTTTTCTTTTCTTTTCTTTTCTTTTCTTTTCTTTTCTTTTCTTTTCTTTTCTTTTCTTTTCTTTTCTTTTCTTTTCTTTTCTTTTCTTTTCTTTTCTTTTTTTCTTTTCTTTTCTTTTCACAATTAAAGTTTCTTCTCTGGTAGACCAGAAAAAGTCTTGAGATAATTTGAAAATTTCCCAGGCTAGGGACACAGTCTCCTGTCCTAAGCCTTATTAGAAACATAAGTCACCATTTCCTTCAACCTTAATGAAGGCACTGTAGTTAAATCCAGAGTAATCATTTTACGAGACAGAGCTACATCTTTCCAGCATACTTGCATAAGAATCAGAAGCAGGGCTGCAGAACAGGCCAAACCATAGCAGATAGGCTGGTACACCTATTTGTCACATGTTTCTCTAACTAACTAGCTCAATTACTTCTACTGAAGATGTCTAAAACTCTTGAAAATAGTTATTCTTACAGTTGTTACTCTAAGTACTGTTTGACTAATAATATATCAATACAATATGATAAATATGAACTTAGTCCTGCAACAGTTACCAGGAAAGCGCTCTTTATTTAACCAGCTGTGAAAATAAATTCAGATACTCCCTTGATAATTGTTACAAATATACAGTTATGTTAATGACATCTATTGAGGATGAGCTACCAAAATGAAGTTTACTTGAGAGTATTTCCAGCAACATGTATAATTGCAGATTTCAGAAAACATTTTCTTTGAACAACGCACACTACTTCATCGGTCTTGTGGATAATTTGCGTTTAACAGTCCCTTTAGAAAGCCGATAGGTCTAATCAAAGCTTGCATAATTTCTGTTTATCATTTAGGAAAGTTAGCAAGTCTCCACCAAAGGAAAACATCTCTGGTAAATAGTACACCTCAGCTTGTTACTGAAAGATGTGGGCTCGTTCTCTGACGGAGTTACTAACAATATTAGTGGTAACTAGAAAGTTATTTGTATCAATAAATGAATATTAAAGCTCTTCAGATTTATATTTATAAAAAATTCATCTGCTTTAATAGCAATAGTAGCAGTACTATTACTAAAGTAATTGATTTATTAATTAGTAATTGCTATTCCTAAGGCAGCCAGTAACTACTGAAGCATTTTGGCACTTTGGAGAGATGAGGCAACAAAAAATACGAATGTACCACCGATGATTTTCTTTTCTGGTAGGATTCATGTTTTGTTAAATCAAAGTAAGTTTTACTGCAGGAAATTTTGAGATTTGCAAAATTCTTAAAGAAATATAAATATTCCTGAATATGAAATATGCAGGAATCAGATATAACCATCTATCTCACTATCAAAAACATTGGTTAAAAATAAACAGCCTTGGCTTAATGGCTCCATCCCGCTGCCCGTCAGCTGGTGCGGGTCCAGAGGGAATCCTGCACGGGGACAGCCACAGACTTGTACTCTCCTACCAAAATGTAGCCAGGCACTCCAGCTTGTGCAGTGGCAGTGCTTTGGTTTTCTCATTGTTTGCCTTTTTACAGAATCGTGGATTTCCTCTTTTTGTATATTGTTACAAAAATCACTGCTTAGAAATGCTTTTGTTACATTCATCTGACTTCAGCTTTGTAGAGAAAAAAGTGCCTTTCTCCATTAAATGCATAGCCTGCACCCCTCTTGTCCCACATCTACTATTGCTCTCACTATCACAACTTCTGATACTATATGATATTCACGCAGTCTACGGTTTGACTAGATTTCCTGCTTGAATCTTATCATGCATAAGGAGATAACCTAGCCCACTAGTATATGCGAATATAGATTATTTTATTACTTGTGCTTTCTTTAATTGTATCAAAATGCTCTTAAGACTAATACACAGATGGATATTTACTGAATTTAGTTCCAGCATCTTGAACAATCACGTTTTCAAAGCACTTTGGTGGGTGAAGGAGCATAACCAAACAAATGTTATGTGTGCTGCAGTGGGTGAGAGACAGTTTCATGGGCACTCACTTTTTTTTTTTAATCAAATTTAATTTGAAATGGTTTCTATACTGAGATTTTATTGCAGACCTGATTGTTGAGGCACTGTGGAAAACAAGACGGAACAGATTTAAGAAGCAAGGTACAGGACTATCCAGCTTCTTGTGGTGTGGGGGGCAGGCTTCGAGCATTTCCTTTATCATACGATCTTTAAACTACAGCAGAACTTTACAGATCTCCAAGATATAATTAAAACCACTTCTTCTAAATCATAATGCATCTGATTTTAACAAAAGCAAGAATGCAGAAGACATTTTTTTCTCATTAATATAGGAAAAAAAGATAGCTTTGTGGTTAGGATGGAGTAGCCAAATTCACAAACCCCAGAACATATCCTCCTTGGTACTGTGTTCCAGTGCATCGCTAATGCTAATGTAAATGCTACCCATAAAACCAACCCATTTGCAAGTTACTGTGCTACCAGAAACAAAATAACTGCATGATAAACTAAAATTTACCCCTATAATCATGCCCATTGTGAATTCCAGTGACTTCTAAGGAAATCATGCAATACGTCTGTCTGCTCCTTAAAGTGTAAAATTAGCATAATAGCTGTTGATCCACCTGACAGGTGGATTTGAGACACACATACAGATACCTGGAAAGAAGATGCTTTAAAACCACAAATTTAGATAAGCTATCCCCAGCCTTAAACTCTGCCTAGGTGATGTGTGTTCCCGTTCCTGACTCATCAGACCAAATAGACTCCACTCGCCATACCTTTGACACTGGACTTGTACCACCACCTTAGCTGTGACTTTGTCTGGGTTTGTGATTTTTACTCCTGTTTTTCACTATTGTTATTTTTTTTCAGAAGGAAGGCCATTGTAAAACCTAGTTTTTCAACAGATTCTGAAAATGTAATTAGAAGAGGAATGAAAGTTGAAGTTTTTTATGTTATTTCTGTGTCCTACAAACACATACAAAAGGTAGGGAAAGCACTGTCTTTCTGAGTGTGTCAGTTTAAAATACGATCTTCAAACATAGTGCAACTGGAGATTATTCACTAATAAAATTCTAGAACTACTGGTTTTTTTAAAAAGTATTACTTCTCAGATACTTCATGATGATTTAAATAAAACGTCCTTGGAAATGCCAAGTACATATTGTACGTCAAAGAATCCTAACCAGGATAGGTTTAACGAAAACTCCCTGTTACCTCAAGAGATAAACAGACCAGCCAAGTGAGACTTGAACCACTAAATATGTAAAAAATAGATGTTCATCACAGGATATGTAGCTCATACTCAAAAGATATATGGGACTCAAGCCTTCCAATACAATGGCCTAGATTACTGCATTTGCTTACAAGGAATTGATAGGTGCCTGCCTGAAACAAGCTGGTCAGCTCTGGGCTGATAAATTCCTTTCCAATTACTCCACTTAATTTTTCTGAATAACGGGCTTAATCAACAAGGAACTGATTCCAGGTCTAAGCCAGACAAATGACTTCCTAATTTTGTGACTTTGGTGCCTGGCTTGAACTTTAGCTTTTGCAATGATGGCTTTTGAACTGTAGTTAGCAATAGAGACTAAGCAGCATAAACTGTCACAGTTTTTTTGTTTCCTCTTCTTTTTTTCCCCAGATAGAAAAATGAATAGCACTGAAGAACTAAGGAGCTGGCTTCTCAATTTAGCACTGTTTTACTCAGCAATTTTCAGAAGCAACAGCAGAATAGGAAGGGTACAAACTATTCACTAGTTGGATCTAATATTTTTCTTCTCTCATGATTAAATGGTCAGATCAGGTGGTACAGCTGATCCTGGACAGTGGTCCAGCTTCCCCGTGCCACCCTACCTGGCACCTGTATTTCGGAGAACTCCATAAGACTGGGACAATTTCCCTATACACCCTATTAAATGCAGTGCTGGTGAAATACAGTTGCAGCACCGGTATACTGTAACTTTGTATGTGGTCTGCATATAATGTATACAATACACATGTGTGCTTGTGAGCATGTGTGTGTGCGTCTGTGTGTGCACCTTTGTAGAGAAAAGCTGTATGTAACTGCACTGCGCTCCCCAGCACAATTTGTGCAACAAACATTATCTGTTCAGCTGCGTCTGCCTGTACAACAGACACTCTGTCTGAGCAAAGACACTCTCTGAGCATGAATTAAGTTACCCTCCGTATGAAAAGCAATTTATTGATCCAGTCCCTGATAGATTTCCTTTTCACTCAATTTTTACCTACTGTTAGCAAACCATAGAGCCAGGAAAATTCAATAACTGCTGTTCCTATTGGGTACTGTGTAACTGGAAGACCTGGAGCTTTAAAAGCATCTGAACTTATAAGACGATTCCTATTCTGCACGAGGAAAAAAACCCAACAAAACAAAACAAAAACCAAACAAACACAAGCAAAAAAGAATCAGAGAGAAAGCTTATTTGGGGAGATCAGGAGAGGTAGATATAAATCCTCACTTTTTCTGAGCCAAATCAGGGAGACGAATTTAAGTATCTCATCCCAATTCTTCACCATCAGGCTGTAAACCATTTGATTCCCACCCTTCCAAAAACAAAAAAAAAAAGGACCTGCTTTAATTTCTGCAAAAAACACACCAAAAAAGCTGAAATCTCACAAATATTTTCAGCTGCAGTTCTTTAAGATTTATAACTATTATTGGCATTTTTCTTTGGAAGAAGTATTCTTCAAAAGAAGAAAGTATCCTTCAAATGAACAATGCCTTGATTTACTATGAAAACCTGTTTATGAAGTTTTCCTTACACCAGGAAGATTCCTGCTTTTCTGTTTGCTTTTAAACTGAAGCTAATACTCTTTTGAAAGCTTTTGTGTCATCCTAGTGAGGCGTATTAGCCAGGGCTTGGGAGGCAAGTCTCACTTCTGTAAATGACTTCCTTTTTCCTCCTCTCCCCCATGTCCAGGTGTGATTTTTTTCAGCACTGCTTAGATTTTTTCCTGCTATTTCTTGATTTTTACTCTAACGTGGGCAAGTCAGAGGAGTGGTTAGAACTCCTAATCTTTGCCTCATATGTGCGTCAGGTTAGACTTGGGCCCTGGTTTTGCAATTGGATCTGCCCACACGCATGCCCGTCTGCAGGGACCTGCTTTGGCACGGTGCTGTCAGTGTTGAGCCGTTCACTCTGCCTGCTGTATTACTTGTGAGTAACCACTTGGCCTCCCTCCGTGTAGCTTTCTTTGCTTTCATGCCAGAAAACCAAACAATAACAACCTTCTTTTCCCTCTTCTTTATTGCTTTATTGTATTATTCCTGCCTCAGTAATATCAGGTGAGTGATATTGGCAGTTGTCTTCCCACAAATGCCAAAACACTAATTGCTTGCTGCCACGGGACAGTTCAGTGTTCAAATTCCCAGGACTCATCGCTCTCACACCAAATATGAGGACCTCTGTTAAGACTAATACAACTCATTAATAAAAAAAAACAGTCATTAATGATAAATGGCTGCAAGTGTTCATTATGCACTGTATAAGCATACAGAGAGACACAGAGGGGTTTGTGACCTCAAAAACTCAGATGTGCTCAATATTTGCAATGAATTACATTCTTCCACAATAGCAGTAATACAAGGAAGTTTATTTTGTCATGCTCAGATTTCATAAAATAACATCTTCAAGTATAACTTCCCTATTCTCAGTAAAACAAGCAAGCTTTTGTGTGTTCCAGTACTAGCACAGAATGAAGATCCTGAAGAGCATCTTAAATATATTGAGAGTAATAAATGATTACGTGATTTTAATATGATTTAATACAGGATACAGCAAAAGATATAAGGCAGCATTTCCCAGAATTTCTTCAGCAAAGTCACAGTCGCCAGAGGAGACACTTGATGGATTCAGAACAGGAGTTGAAGTTAAAGAATGACACATAGACAGAAGGAGAGAAGGAAAGATTTCGGTGTACCTGGAAATCAAAAGCTCATATTTAAAGGCACAGCCTGTTTGGTAGGAATACTATTCCCAGTTCTGCCCTTGACTTGCAACATGACCTTGAGTTAGTCTCTTGACTTTTCTGTTGGGTTTGGCATAATGGTCTACTGCTTTTCTTGCAGAAAATGCCCATAAAAAAAGATTCCCTCTATCAATTTTTTTTTAATTGGAAACACTTTCAACAGCAAAAAAACATCGAACCACCAAACATTTGAAGTAAAAAAAGTACTGAAAACTTGAAGAAACAAAAGTTATAAATTCCAAATGGAATTCTTCATTTGCATTTCCCAACAAGGATTTTCAATAAATATTTTCAAGGAATGAAAGCACTTTCAGCAAAAATGTTTATCGAGAAAACACATTTTCCCATCAAATTTAAGTTTTAGTAGAAAAAGACAGAGCAAACTTGACCAACCAACACCATTACATGCCTATCACATCCATATATCATGAAACAAGAGCTTTGAGTGCCCAGATGAATGTGGCTTTCAGCTGACCAGGTGGGCTGAATGACACAAAACTAGCAGTTTTGGACTACGTGACATCTTCCCTGCTCCCTGAAATGTCTTTCTTATTCCCTCATTTCCTGATGAAGCCAACGAAATGCTACTAACTTCTTAGTTTCATCATACATTTGTTTCCCATTCAAAGCTAAGTCCTTGGTTCTTTTACTTTCCAGCTTCCTGGAAGTTCACATGGCAATGAATTAGTTTCATTTGATTAATGCAGGACTATTTCTTGGGGCTAGTTGTTCACACATCCCTCCTGAGGACACCTGTAGCTTTCAAGCAGCTGATTTGGCTTTGACTGAGCCAAAATTGCAGTTGCCTTAATATCTTCCCGGCTTCATTGAGACTGCGCTCAGTTCCCGAGAAAAAGACAACAGATAGGGAGCGTTCCCAGCTTTCACTCTCTTTTTACACCCTTGGTACATAAATAAAACAAGGACAGTAATTTATAACACCTCTAAAGTCATTCTGCTGGTTGTCACATTGTGCTCGCTATGGCTTCTACTGGATCCAGCCTACATAAACTTATTTCATGGCCACAGCTACAGAGTTACACCTTTCTCATGCAGAGAAAATCCTAGACAACACTGAGCTTGATTCCTGCCTGTCTTGTGTAGTCATGTACAGGGAAGTGGATATGAGTTGCCGCTTTTCTGATTTAATACTTGGCACTTTGGGAAGATATGATCAGGAGAAAGCACAAAGCAGTGACGGAAGATTAAATCATTGGAGAAAAGAATAAATCTTTAATAGCTCTATGTAAACTATGTAAATTAATCTAGAGCAAACATATTTATTAGAAATAGCACAGGTTTGTGACGATAGCTTTTTAAATATTTTTTCTTTATTTGTCATCAAATGTTACCTTTGATTACTGGATAATAAACTTTTAAAGCAATTATTGAAAGGGCGCAAGCCCAATCAAGCATCTGTGACCCCACCAATTATCTCTGCTAATTGAAATAGTATGTCTCTTCCCCAAGTTGCTACTTTAAAAAACCCTGCCATCACAAATGGATCAAGAGCTCCACATTCTGTGATATACAAACAAAATCAATTATGTGTTCTTTAAAAAAAAATTTTTATTATAAAGATTACTAGCCTTTCAGTTAAGCTTTTTCTGAACAATCTTGACTGTTTCAGAATATTACTTGGCCATTTCCATGCACGATAGGTTAAGGCTTGGCATAGTTTAGATGAAATTCCATATAATTCTTATTGTAGTTATGATCATGCATAGTATTTAAGTCATTATTTAGATAATAGAAAAAAAGACTTTTTAGGCAAAGGCATTATTTAAAAGAGAAAAGAAAGACTTTTACAGACATGCCATTGCCATTGGATACTCAAGTAATTTGAACACATAAGAATTTTTCAGCATGAGGAACCTAGCCCTGAAATGGACAATACTGAGTTTTCAGAAGTAGCCCTTCATAATGCTTCTTAATTTGTTAGCAAAACTGAACACTTAATTTCAACACTGGATGCCTTCCTTATGAGTTGTAAACTGACGTCCACAAAAGAGCTGTCTGGAGGCTTTCTTAGTATCTATTTACAGCTAGTCATGTAATGGCTGTCCAAGAATCTTAAATGCTGCCATGGCATCTCTGAACTTGCTTGCCTGCTTGCTAACCAACAACTGTGCACCAGCATCTGGCCCATGTCCCGCACTGACAGAACTGAGCAACAACATGTGAATTCCCAGCCGCTCCTGAGCTTGTAACAATTCCTTGGTATATACAGATATGAAAAAGTTATAGTATTTTTCAAGGCCAGACTCAAGGGGGCTTGGTGGTTCTTTGGATTGGTTTGATTTTGGTTTTCCTCTGTCTGTCTGTCTGTCTATTCATCCATCCATCCATCCATCCATCCATCCATCCATCCATCCATCCATCCATTTTGGTATACTATAAAATTAAGAAATTGAAGGCAAGCACTACTGGTGACCTTTCTGAGCTTTTATTTCTGTTCTGAGTGCAGAGCTTAATCCTAAAATTTAGTCTATCACTACAGATATGTCTCTTTCATTTCAGTAAGAGACTGTAAAGTAGTATTTCTGAAAAAAGTAAAGAACTGCTTTATAATATTTATTCTTTGTCCCATATTAGACCCATTTTGAAATGGTTAATACATGTAATATAGCTTCTACTGGGTCCTGGGATACAAGTCAGGAGTAAAAACCAAGAATACATTCCCAATAAAGTCAGAGAAATCTCTGTTTTTATAATGCGATGGGTACTGCTGAACATCAGCTGGAAACATGACTTAAAATTATTATATGACTTAAAGAAAGTATAACAAGGAAAGACATGATATAGGCAATTTACAAAATTTATGAATATGCAAATCATAGATGAGAAGGAAACTACACGTAAAAAACATTTCATGTTTGATGCTTCCCTGTCATGTATTTTCCCATTATAATAACTAAAATGAAGTCGAATGTATGCTGCCTATAATGGTTTCTAACATTTGCTAAGCTTTTACTTATTTTATTTTCCCACTGAAGGATATTTTATACTTTTCTTATATAATCTGACACCATTTAACACCTATAGGCTGACTACATGAATGAACATTAAATAATAGGGTAGCAGCAGAAATATAACAGGAACAAATGCCGCGAGTGCAGCCTGCTCTGAACATCTGCTCAGGAAGCTCTGCATTAAGGCAGTTGATATAAAACCGCTGCCCTTCACAGGCTCATCCTTTTGTAGTTGCTTCCTTTATGTTTTCTATGGTATTTGCACCTTGATCTCTAGCAGGCTTGCAGTTTCTTAGAAGTACTTTCATAGACCTATGGAACTGCACGGTGTGCGATGTACAGCACTAATATATTGCTCTCAAATCATACTGATTTGGGTGTGTTTGCATGGCGTAACTTGTACTGACAGAAGTTCTTTGGATATGCTACAAAGTCAGAGGTTTTCCAGTCATTTTTCACTCAAGTGAATACACAATATTCTTGCTGCACCAAAAGATAACAGACTGTATTACACTACATGGCAATGTCTGCATTTACAGTTAAGGCCATAGTGTTGCAGTGGCACAACTAAAGGCTACAAGGTACAGAGTTCTTGAAAAAATATTTCTACAGACTGTAAAATTTCATTACTCCTGCTACTACCTTGGGATCCAGGATTTGTTTTCCTTAGGGCTTCTTCAAATGCTTCTTAAAGGGTCTATGTTTCCTTTTTTATAAAAATTCTGAACACAGTACAGAAGGAAGTTAATCAGAGCAGTAAATCTAATAACTCCATGTTTTGTCTTTTTCTATTAGCGTTCCGTATCTAGCTACTAATATGTAAATTTGGAGTAGTTCATTTCCTACTCTTTAACTGACCATGATCTCTATGAACATATGCATGCTTATCAGGATAAATATGTACATTTTAGGCCTTGGCTTCACACAACAACGAAACCAAATATTTACAAAATATACACAATAGACTCCTCCATTTGTTAGTGTGATTCATGTTTAATACTAGTGTGTAATAAATTCATGTCAATGTCGGCATAACCGTTTCCTTGCATTTCTAAAAAGCTCAGGATTAAATAAAAAAAAAAACAGGAAAGTCATCACTCTTCTCTCACAGGCGTACTACCTTGCAAATAAATTTTCTCTAGAAAAAGTTGTGCACCCAACTTTGAGAAGAGGTCACCATGAGCAAAAGTGAAATGTGTGGGAAGGTGGAAGTTAGGATCAGTCACAATCATAATATGTAGAGCAAACTACAAAAAAAAATTGTGAGAAAATTCTGTCTTCATTTGTTTTTGTTTTTAATATAAACTGTGCCGCATCCTCTACCAGAATCTTATTCTGCATTAGCTCAAAGTGCTTTTCACATTTGTGAGTTTCTCAAATCAATTATCTTAACTGATCAAAATATCTGCTGGAATGCCCCAGAAGAATATACTATTTTATGGACATGACTTTTGCGTATGGATATCAATATGAACATAGAAAAAGTATGAAAAATCCACTATTGACTCGGAAGCAGATAATGAGCCTCATCTTGAAAGCTGTTTAAAAAAAAACAACTTGATTTGTGAACCTTTTGACTGTGTAATTACCATAAAATTAATTATACTGCAAAGTCAGAAGAGTGGAACTTCGGCACTTATAGGTTGTTCATGTTGCCTTTTTTATTCAGAACCCTCAAAATAGATCACAAATATTAATTTATTACAACCTAGGATCTTGTGAAAAAAAATGGTCTTCCTGCCCCTGCCTCTTTCCCTCTTACCTTTCAGGAGACCACTGTTTCTCCTGGCAGCCCCAGCCCAGGAGTGAGCATTTTGCAGGAGCCCTTGGAAACAACTTCAGCCATACAGATCAACCTTTCCTTATAGATAATTCCACTTGAATGTTAGGATCTCAAGGAAGCTGTCAAATCCTTCTCCTGCGCTGCTGAACTGCAGGGATTTTGCTGCAAAGACACGTAACTATATGTCAAGGGACCTTTATGAGAATTTGTTAAGGCTCCTGATGATGAAGGCCAACCTTTATTGTCTCTATTTTTTTCAGATCTCAACAGGACTGTACTTATTGCTCTCCAATCTGCAGCATGACATGCTCTATTGAAGTGATATGGCACAGAAATACACATTTTCCTCTTCTGAGTGAATTGGAAAATCATGTGTTTTTAATTAGCTTTAAAAGGACACTACAGCAGCTGGTACTACAAAGCATATGAAAAGACTTGCCTTGCTTTGGCTTTGCACTTGGAGAATCAAACAGTTAAGTGCCTGCTTTTCTACAGTGGGTGATGAACGTGAATTATGTGGATTGGAGAAGGCGTGGGGTTTTAAACACAGGCTCTTCCCTTTTCACTTTTGTGCTGCCGGGTGGCTGCTAATTTACTCTTGCTCTATTGCCTGTTTCTGGATCATTACTGAAACAGTGTTAGTCATAGACTCCCTGAGATGTTTTACAACATTTTTTGAATAACAGACAGCTGGTGTACAGCAAAAGCACGCCATACAGGCTCCAGTCCTCCTTATACTTGCTTGTACACTCCTGGGCAGTAGAGGACAAAACACAGAAGTTTGCAGGATATCTCTGGGGGGAAATAAGAAGGCATCCCCAGAGTGGGATTTCCGCCTCCCTGTTGTTCTGTAAACTGCTCTGCTCCCAAAGAAAGAGAACAGGAATTGCAGGTGGACAGGTAGCAGGTTTCCCTCCTCTGAGTCTCTGCTTTGGCTTCTGTGATGGAGAAGCTAATAAGCAGTGCCAAATGTGCTCAGTTAATATTTCTTGAAGCTATATGAATTTGCCTCACATGTTCCATGGCACTCATTTTATGAGGGCACAAACTTCCACTCAGGCTTCAGCTCCCCAGCAATCAGCGATAGTCTCACTCAGATGAAATCGGTCACACTTTTTTTGTTGTATTTATACAGTTTCATGTACTATGTTCTGAGTACTTATGTGAAGGTTTCCATGTTTTGGTAACTAATTTGATGTTATTACAGAACACTTTGCCAAAGTGCTGAAATCCCGGCTAACATTGCAGCCACGTAACCACAGACTGGCTACGCGTATACTTACTTTGGTACACCTTCCAAAATGATTCCTCTAAAGCCTCTTTTCCTCCTCCCAAGTTCCGTGGAAGTCACTACGCTTTCAAAACACTACTATATGTTTTTTCATCATTTCTAACAAAAATAATGGAAAGTGAATTATTTAATATAAGAAGGAGTAGCAAATGCATACTCTTAGAAAAAATTTCCAGGTCAATGATCAAAAAATATTACCTGTATCATAAAGGTGGAGTTGCCCTGGAGTCGCATGAATTGGCGCAGTGCTGATTTGTCTCTGTTGCAATGTGACAAAGTATCTTTTCCAGCTCTATTGATACTCTGCTGAAGAATTTCCTCAGTGTGTTCTCCATGTGAGAACTGGACTCAATCAATTTCCATTAGTGAGACAGCTATTTTTGAAGAAAAAAAAAACAAAACAAAAAAAACCAACAACAAAAAACCCAAAAATGTTTTAACTTGTCATAGTAGAAGCAACGTTTCATTTTTTTTAAACCTGTCAAAAATGAAATTCATGATGGCTTAAGCAGAGTGAGTAACTCAAGTATGGAGATAGTAAGGATAGGTGAATGGGTAACTGTATTCACAGTTAGACAATTAAAAAATTAACTTTTTTTCCCTCAAAACTACTGAATTTCATTCTTCCAAGGTGTTTTCCAAAACAGCATCAAAAAAGCCAGCAGACGTGCTGGCTTTTCTCTCTATAGTACATACACATCACTATAGGTGTCTGTCCACATAGATCCCCCAGCAGCACTTGCCAACTCACCTACGGAGAAGTGGTGGGTTGAGCTTGGCCAGCTGCCAGACGCCCTCTCTTGCTCTCTCAATCCCCCTCCTCAACAGGAAAAGAGGAGAAAATAAAATGAAAAGCTTGCGGGTCAGGACAGAGAGATAACTCACCAATTACCCTCCCAGGCAAAACAGACTTGACTTGGCAAAAATGAATTTAATTTATTGACAATTAACAACAGAGTTCGACGGCGAGAAATAAAGACAAAAACTAAGAGACCTTCCCCCTACCCCTCGCCTTTTGTTTCCCAGGTTTAACTTTACTCCTTCGTTTCCAGCTCCCCCACCTTCCCCCCGAGCCCCAGGCGGCACAGGGGGTCGGGGACAGGGGCTGCGGTCGGTCCATGGCAGCTCCTCTCTGCCGCCCCGTCCTCCTCACGCTGCTCCAGCCTGGGGCCTCCACGGGCTGCCCTCCGTCAGGGTGAACCTGCCCCAGCCTGGGCTCTCTGCGGGCCGCAGGTCCTTCAGGACACGTCCACCGGCTCCTGTGTGGGCTGCCAGGATGTGTTTCGCTCTTTCTGGAACGCTCTTTCCCTGAGGTGCTCACCGGTGGCCGCGGGGCCTGGCCGTGCCCTGAGGTGGGTCCCTTGGAGCCGACTGGAACCGGCTGTGCCCGGCTCGGGGCAGCCCCAGCCGCTCCTCACAGGGGCCGCCCCGCAGCGCCCCCCTCCGCCTCGCCGGCACCTCTCCACCGACACCTGACACCCAAGGTAAATAAAGTCCTAAACGCATAGTTTGACACATCTTACAACTGCATGACCTATTCTTAAAAGCATTTGAAGTACGTTAGACCGATTTCAAAGGGATGCGGCTATCCAGATTCTCTGAGGTAATGGAGCTTGGCCTACACTTTCCCGGTGTGCATCAGATGTTCATACAACGCACCGGAATAATACTTACATAATGTTTATTTTTACAACTTAAAAGTCAATTAAGATACGTGCTTCAAGACCTGAACCTTCCCAACCTAAATAGTCTGAAAGATTTTCACCAGTTTAAAGTATTTGGTAACAAATGCTTAGAAATTTATGCTGAGCAACACGATCTGCCTCTGCTTTCTGCCCAGCCGACCCTCTCCCTCTCCTTCTCCGTTACTGTGTCACTATCTACATCTGATTGATGGCGCTTCAGTACTTTGAAGTCTGAGATTAATGATCAAGTTCCCACGTCTTGGTCACCTGATTTTGAAGGAAGGACTGTGATTTGAATTGTGGAGGTTAAAAAAGGAAAATATTTTTCTTGTCTTGCGATGGCTGAAAGGTCATTCTTGAGTACAAGTGGTTTAAATAATTTATTGTGAGCTACTGACTCATAACAGAGTTACTGATCTGTCTTTTACTATGGTGACGTTCTATTTTTTCAACTCTGGTGGTTTTTTTCTGTGGTAGGACTAAATAGCTCTCAATCTGCAGTAACCAGAAATGTTTAAGTATGCTGCAACTGCATAATGATGCATCAGATATGTGCCTTTTATAGTCTGACTAACAGAGACGTGCCTTCATGGGACTACAGGCTAAAAAGAAGTGTTTTGCTTTGGAACAGCATGCCTCTATCATCTTTGAGTGCATCATTTATTTTCTAAGTAGCCCGTGCATACTCATTTTGCAAGGGGGGATGATTTGAGACTCCATTGCTGATCTACTTTTTGCATTTCTGCACTGGCACTGAGATTCTTCATACCTCGTTAAACTTGTCTTCTCTATTATGTGTGCTTCATTGTTCTGTGCAGTCTAGTGGGATTGATATATCCTTTATTATACCTTTTAGTAACTCTTAAAAGTTGCCTAGAATTTAAAATAATTCTCACAGCTGCTAGTATTTCATAAATTTCATTTTGTCTTCAAGGCAAATACCAAATATCAAAATACTTTTATTTTCCCCACCGAACTTAAAATATTTATATGTACTGAAGACATTCTGGATCATATTCCGGGACAGAATATGGAAGTCTGGTCACTTGAAAAGTGCATCTACCAAAATGTCTTTCTAGTTTCTGACTACTTTGATCGCAAAACCTTCCTTCACCGTAACTGCAAATGCTGCTAGTTGCTGCGTAAAGCAGGCAGAACACCTTTCCTCAAGAAAGACTGCACAACCCTCCTCTTCCCTCTGCATCTTTTTCCTTGTCTTTTCTTTTGACTCCAAACAATGATTATGGACAGGAGCTAAGGCCTCTGTGGGGATAAGGTTCTCATGAGAAAAAGGTCTACAAGACAGAATTTCTGTAGTTCAAGAAGTGAGGAGTAGTGTAAAACAGTCGTGGAAATTAAAAAGTAGAGGAGGAAAAAAAAACAAAACAAAACATAAAAAAGGAAAGGAACCACTGGATCCTGTTGTGAAGCTGTTGGGCTCCATGCAGAACTTGCCCCTGCGTTGCTTGTGTTTTGGCGACATAGCCTTATTGAGGACAGAAATTCTTGTGGGATCCTCTGTGCAGGTGAGGGGCCTGTGGGCTGCCACAGATTTTCACCTTTCTAGCTCTGCAGCCCAACCACTCCTTTAAGGCCATCAGGGTCTCTCATCACGCAGTTTCCCCTCACCTGTCCTGCCCAGCATATCTTGCCCAGGCTGATCTGGGGCATCCTTAGGAGTCTGTTCCCTCAGCACGGAAAGAGGTGAAAGCTAAAAACAACCAAGGTAAAAGAATATGGGAAACCATAACACTGAAAATAAGCTATGGAAAATCTGGTTTTAAAAGGGAAGAGCTACTGCTACAGGGAGTGTACACTTAATTTGTACGTCTGCTGGGCACTAACAGGCACCAGAGGAGGAAGGTGGTGTATATATGTTTTTGTTGTAGCACATTAAGAAAGACAACTTAATTTCTACTTACCTTATTGTTAGATCTGCTATTGATATTGCACCCATTTCAAAATTTGGGAATAATGTTATTAAGCTTGCAAATGTCTCAAAAGGATTAATTAATTGTTTTGGAAGTGTTTCCCATTATTTGAAATCAAAGTGTTATCAAAATCAAATTATTATGTTACCAAATAATAGGCCTGGAACTTGAATTTCAGTCTGACGACCGGTTTTAAACAGACAAGGCTCTATCTGAACACACTTTTGTGCTTGTATATGCATTTCTCACAATCAAACTCTCAGATGTTATACCAAAGGATGTTTGAAATAATGTATCAATTTGGAAAATTGTGAACCACTGTCATCCTCATTGGACGTTCTCTGAAACCGTTATGAAATGTGAATGAAACTGTATTCTTTACATATATTAGGTAGTAGAAAACTCCACAAATTGTGTCTCATTTTTTCAGATGCACTTAGTGGCTGGCCTTAGTGATGACCTTGATCATCAGCCATGAATGTGATTTTGATTTTCTTTGCACTACAAGGATCACCTCGCTTTATGGAGTGGTGTAAGGTTTGCACTGATCTACATGATGGAAAATCAGATAAAATGCAGTATGTGCCAGACAAACTTGCTCCCTTTTTTTAGACAAGACAAATAATATTCTTGACAAGGGTAATTCTGCAGACTTGATCTATTGGAGCTCAGTAAGGCTTTTGGCACAGTGACACATGGGGAATTGTTAGTTAAGCTGAAGAAGATGAGGATTAGTACAAGAATGTCAATACAGTAAGGCACGGGCCAAAGGGGAGACAATGAGGTGTGTGTGCTGACAAACCATCAGGCTAGATGGATACTGCTGGTGAAATTCCTCAGGGAGCAGTAGTTGCTCAGCCTTGGCCAAAGGGAGGGATCTGACAGCTGAGGCTCCTGGTGAGACAATATTCAGAGGCTCCGCCAATGCTGACTGAGGAGTATCTGGTGATCGGATGAAAAAAATCGAGTGACCATAAGGTCACAGTAAGGCATAAAGTGAGAAATACAAGTAGGCAAAACAAGATAATGCATGTAGGAGCTAAGTACAGGAATGTCTGCCATGAGCTTGGGGTTATCACCTAGAAACAGAGGAAACAAAAGCAATAATTGTCGGTACTAATGGGCCAGAGATTAACTATTAGCCAGCAATGTGACGGAGCAGAGAAAACAGCGAGGTGAATACCAGCTTACGATCCAGGGCACTCTCACCATTTCTGAGCTCTTTCTAACTGGCTGTATTTAGTACCTCATCTAAAATTGGTGTATAATTTCACCCATATTGAAGAAAATTCAACTCAAAAATAAAGTTGATACACAAATGCAGCTTGGATAAGCAGGAGAGGAGGACCCATGTTACAGAACAAGACTAGGAAAGTACAGGTTTAGCCTAGCAAAACTCTGGAGGGGACATTACACAGATCTTACACCACAGGAGAACAGTGAGCTAGCTCAAGTCGAGGCCAGTAGTGTCAGGAAAGACAAATGGGTATAAAGTATTCAGAAATAAATTGAGGCTTAAAATTAGAAGTTCCTAACTATTACAGACATAAGGTTCTGCTGCAAAAAATAAAATATATTCTTAATCATCTGAACTTCTGAATGAAACTATGTGATTCCTGATTCCATGGGATGAATGATGCCATGGACGATGAAGTGGTGTTGCCCAAAAAGGTCCTTCAAGGATAACTTCAAGGAGTGCTCAAGAGAGATAACTGAGTTGATATCCTAATGAGCTTTTTCGGATCCTATCTGCAAATACACAACCACGGAGGCAACCAGAGGATGAGCGCACAGACTCTGGGAACAGCAGTGGCATGGACACAGGCATGAAAAGTGCAGGAGCCCAAGGATGCAGAATCAGCGCCAACAAAGATGAGGCTGAAAATTCAGTGTTCCTTAATGTGTAACAAAAAGTGTGTCTTGTGCAGCAGCTCGTCCAGTTGTCCAGCCACATGGTGCTCACTTGTACATCTCCACCTTTCTTGCAGCACTGTTCTCTGCGAGGGCTGGTCTGCCCATGGTGACTTGGTCTTGATCCTCCAGGGTGTCCCACACGGCAGGTAGATTCTATGTTTTTCAGCGAGAGGAGAAATAAATCAAGATGCTGAGAGGTGTGCAACTTCTCATGACAGATTTGCTTCTTATTCCCATAGATACCTCATGAAAGATAATCAAATAATATTTCCTAATTAAAAAAACCGAACATAACACAGCCTTCAAATTAATCTTCACCTCTGTTCCTCCTTAAGAACATATTGTGAAGAGTTGTATTATGCCTAGGAGCTGTAGTATGCAGGTTTGAACCTCTGGTCTCTGCTCAGCCAAAGATCTTGTTAAAGTCAATGGATTTTTTTCTGTAAAGGTTATTATTTAGCAGTGTCACTGCAAAATTTATTTCCCTACTTTAGGCTTCCCTGAACAGTTCCTTGACTTTCTCAACACTTACTTTTTTATACAAGACATTATCCAATATGTGTTTTCTAGGATCATTGATTTTAATGTGTATATGCTTGCTTTAAAGGCTCATTTTGCATGACTCAAGGTTAAATTTATTTATGTTACACAATTGTACTAGGCAACTGGGCCCTGATTTATAAACTATTGATATGTGTCTTATAGAAAGGCAAATCCAAAGCCGAGATGATTTCAGCTTGCTTTGAATCTTAAAAAGAATGTATTTTCTAAAATACATTCTGCACTATATACATAGATGATTTTTGCCACAACCTCAGGAATTAGTGAGGTTATGGTAGATACAAAGCTGTGTACTTTTTGACCCTGGCCTAATTATGCTGTGATTTACCATTTGGGAATTTTTTCCCCCTATATGAATGGTCCATGTGTTAATACACTCTCCACCTTGACCAGAGATCATCTTAGCTGTATTTTGTGTGCTCACAACCGGGAAGCCCTTACGCGAATATAACAGCTAATACAAGAGACAAAAGGGAAAAGATGATCAAATTACCTAGGATTTTTTTTTCAGCTACAGCTTCAATGGCATAAAAAGAAATACACTATTTCTAATATAATCTTAAAAAACTAGAGTTGCATTCTGTGACCTCATGGTGTCTCTGACACGCAGGGGTGCTGAGCAATTGGCAGCCGAGATGCGGAGACTCCAAGGACAACCATGGTCCGAGGGGTCACCTGAGACGACTCAGCCACGGGGGCTCTCGGCTGCTCTGAAACCCCAGCCTAACGTTACAGTCTATAGTGTTATTTCTGACGCTATTTTTAGATGCAAGGTAAAAGGAACAGCATAGATGTGCAGTAAAGCAAACGTATGCAGAGCTCAAGAACAGAGGAATCTTTGCACACCAAAAAGTCTTGATTTTTTATGTGTAAGAATTATTTTTCTTTTTGCATTTTTGTCCCACAGGTATTTTTTTAAAGTGTTATGAATTACCCATTGAATTAATTGAAAAACAGCAGATTTTTTTTTTTAAGTGTTGAAAATTTAGTACCAAAAATTTTATATATTCTTTCACAGGCTCTGGTCTTGCCTACTTGTCCCTAAGGATCCTACGGCATGTTCTGTGAAAATCCTGGTGACAGGGTGCAGGACGCGGCCCTTCGCCCGAGTGACCATGGTGCCTGGCTGGCAGTGGAGCGGCACGAAGGGTGAAGAAGACCTGTCACCCAGGGCCGGCCGCATTTTGGTAGCTGAGGAAGGGACCTCTAGCAAGCAGGTAGTCCTTCCTCACTGAATGTGAAAGGTGCGAGATGGGCCCCAAGTTTATAAAATTCATTTCTGAATTAATTCCTTATAAAATTAATAGAGAATTAGAACCCTACAGAGGATAGACTGCTGTTTTATTTATATTTTCTGTGGCATAGTTTGTCAACTTTTGTCTTACATGTAACCAAGAAATACACCAGCAGGCAAACAGAACACACCCTGCTCCCTTATGCCATGGCAACTTTATAGCAAGCAATGCCTAAAACAAGTGCAAAATTCTCAACTTTCTTTGTGTTGAACAATTTCAAGTTAAATTTATTAATCTTTTACAACAAAAGAAACACAGAAGTGTGAGACACCTTGGTTTGCTGTAATAATTTATCACGTACATTTACAGGATCTTTTAAAACGCAAAAGATGCCTTATGTTCTTCTGGTTCAGTGTGTTTTAGTTGTGCATAGGCATACATTAATATATTATTTGGCTTTTTGTGAGTTCGTAGCGTGCCGAAATGGGAGAATATTTTAAGCAGGTCTTTTGCAAGATTGCTAGAAATGAATCAATACCTTATTAATATATATTGCAGAGCTATATGACGGTATGTGACTTGGTTGATGTTATATGCCCCATTAAGAGGCATATTGAATATGCAGTGGAAAAGTATTTACCTTCCACAAGCAGGACCACAATCTTCAAGCAGTAGCTGCTCATGCATCTCAATTAAAACCGATAAAAATAGATACCAAAAAGAAGAAAAAAAAAAAAGAGACAAGGCCATCGCAGACTAATGGAAGGCTTCCCCACGTAATCTCATTTTCTGTGAGTCATTTCTCCTTGGCGGGCACTTTGCAGGGGCAGGGGATGGTTTATGCAAACCTCCGTTTCCAACTCCCTGCACCCCGAGGCAGGGTCCGCGGCCAGACCCCCGCCCGCTCATCCCCGCCCGCCCGCCCCCCGCAGCGTCCCGCCGGCTCGGGGTGGCTGCGGGCCGCCGGGGACACCCCGCCATCGCGCCTCGGAGGTGCCGCCCGGTGGCCGCCGCTGCCGCCACCGGGCTCCCCGCCGGGCGGCCCCAGGGGACCCGCCCGGGTCGGACCAGGCCCGTGGCGAGGGGCGGAGGGGCGGGACGGGGCTGAGCCCCGTGAGGTCAGCGGCGGGCGGGCCAATGAGCGGCGCGGCGCGGCGCGGCGGGCAGCGGAGCCAGGGTGCCCGTCGCGTGGCGGCCGCATGGGGAGGGCGGTGGCGGCGGCGGCGCGGGACGGTCTGGCGGCGGGCGCGGGGCGAGGGGTCCCGGTGCGCCCCCGCCCACCCAGGGGGCGAGACTGAAGGAGGCGGTGCCGCTGCCCAGGCACAGGTGCGGCGGCGGCGCGGGCGGGTGCGGAGCGCCCTCCTCCCGGCAGCGCCCGGCGGGGGATGTGCCGGCCGCCGGGGGCGCGCCGCCCGTGGGAAGCGCGCTCCTAACGCCACCTGGGCGCCGCGGGGAGCGCTCGGCGCGGGGTCGCCGGTGAACCGGGCAGGTAGGAAGAGAAACGCCCTTTCGGGAAGGTCTGAGGGGCTTTTGTTTGGTTTTGCTGTCGTGTGTGGGGCCGCCCGTGCCGGCAGCGCAGCGGGGCTCTCCGCGGGGAAAGTTGCGGGGACGGTCCCTGCGCCGGGGCGGCTTGCGGAGCCGCGGTGCCCCGTGCCTGCTGCTTCTCCTCTGCCCGGCGTGGGGGGCTGCGCTTAGGGCGGCGGTGGCCGCGGGGGGGCTCCGCGGACCGTGGCGGGGCTGCCCCACTCCTAGCGGGGCTCGGAAGAGTGGCCGCTCCCGCGGGCTGCTACGCCCCTTGAACAGCGAGGCGAGGTGCCGGCCGCCCCGCCGTGCACGCCCGTGGGCTCGCCCCTCCACTGGGACCGGGGGCTGCGGCCGAACAGCACGGCCGTCCCGTCCTGCGGCGGCTCGCCCTGGGAGCCCCGGAGCACGGCTCGACGTGCCGCCGGCTGCCGGGTTTGTCCCGCCGGGGCAGTGCGGGAGCGCGCAGCGGCGCGCGGGCCCCCCCCGGCCGGTCGGTGCCCCCGCAGCGTCCCCACGCACCGAGCGCGGCGTCTCCTCCTGTCTGGATCAACGAGGTTCCTCGGGGTTGTAGTGGGTGCGGGCTGTCGTGCAGCTGGAGTTTGCGAAGGCATCAGCGGGCAGGGTGTGCGCTGCCAGCGCACCCACAGACAGGAGCGTCTGAACCAGTCCAGCTATTTACTTAAAACCAGGGCTAGCCGTATTCCCTTCGCTGTGTAAGTCTCGGGGCGGACAAACCCAAACGGGCTCATGGGTGCAGGGCTGTGGATCTTCTCGTGTGAGTTTTCTTGCTGATTAACAGGCAGAATTCTGATTGTCTGGGATTACTTTTGGAAAAACGCAAATCCCAGCAAATATCTTTGCTGACCATATATAGAAGCGTCACAGACAGAAGAACTGAACTTCAGTGTTGCTGAGACACATCAAGAAACTTTTAAAAAAAAAAAAGCAAACGAAAGCCAGGATATGTATTGAGGATGTTTTTGCCCAAGCAATATATTTTTCTATGTTTACACCCTACATTGACTGAAATGTTGGTACTTTTTTTTTTATTTACATACCGATACACTTCAAAGTCAGTGAATGATATATTGATTTTATTTTGTCTGCTTATGTATATTTAATCTGACAGCGTTTGGTTTGCTGACTTGTGTTGGACCAGGACTGCAGTAGGTAACACTGTTTTTTTCTAGAATGCATGCCCAGTTTGCTGGCTTTCAGAAATGTGCCTTAGCATGGTAGCAAGCTGATCGCTTGTATGGTAGCAATTCTCCATGGCATGGAAGAAGTATTGCAGGGTTTGCTGATGTGTGTCTTAAAAAGTTTTCATGTTTTGCTCGCTTTTTTTTTTTTAATTTTCCTTTATTTTTTAATAGTTAGTACCAGAAGTTTTTACACATACGTTACTGCCCTGTAGAGCAATATGAAGATTACATTTTTTAGTGCTGAATCTCATTCAGAGTAATATGTTTTTACTTTGGTACCGTGTGCATGTTAACAGGGTAGCTTCAGCTTTAGGGAAGAAGACTTGAGCGGAAGCACTGAAAACCATTCTCTTGGACTATTTTGGATCTATCAGTTTTGCCGGGTTTTAGTAGCACAGCAATGAAATACTCCAGGGATAATCCAGTATGAAATTCATCTGACTTGCTGCCAGCTGTATCCAAACAGGTTGCAAGTTTTCTTCCTTTCTTATACCAGCTGTGCTCTGACAGCAAACCCAGAAATTCAGTTTTGTATTCTTTCATGTTTCATTAGAAAAAACCCAAACAAACCAACAAAACCCAGACCTAATTTATTCCAGAAACTGCTTTCAGGTGCAAATTCATGTCATTGTAAAGTAGTTGAATAGTAACTTTCTGGAGGGAGCCGATTGCATACTTTATATTTTCATATATCTGTATCACAATATCTGTATATTGTCAAGTGCAATCCATTTTTGTTTCTGTTACTGAAAGAAATTTAAATTTCATCTTGCTCATAGTAAAATAGTCTGTATCCAACAACTTAACAATATATTTTAGAGTAGCAGTCTCAGAAGCAAGTTTTCGTGGTGAAAACCAACTGTGATCATATGAAACATCACAAACACAGTGCTCAATGGGGTCTTAAATTACAGTTCTAAGTATTAGTGTTAAGGATTAAAATGTCTTGGTTAATTTGTAAGCTGGTCTAAAAAATTATCACACTTATGACACTTCATTCTAAATCTATAATTGCTGCTTTAAAACTGTCTAACCTCCCTTTCTTGCATTTGTGTTTAGATTTTAGTAGTCGTGCTGTGAATGTTTTAAGTATCGAATCCTGAAATGATAAAGAAAAATCTTGTGATGACTAAGGTGGAAATTTCTTCTACATAAATACTACAACACTATGGTTCTTACGTTCATACCTTCCCTCCTCCCTCAGTCTTGATTTCAGCAGACAGCCTAAACGCATACTTTGTGCTGGCAATTACTGTGCTTACTCAGTGTTATGTGACTCAAAGAGGAAGGGGTGCAAAAGGTGCTTGACACTAGAAGAAAGTTTGAAGTGATCTAGATGACCTTAATTGATTTTGCCCATTATCATATTGGGGCTTGTTTGCCATTAAGAAGAGGTTCTATTCTGAGCAGATGTGGTGCTCTGAGGATGAGACAAAGTGTGAGGTATTTGAAGGCAAAGAAAGCTCTGCTCAGTGCATGTAAATGCATGGTTGCTGAGTTTAGTACATAATATGATAGAACAATTTACTAATATTATTAGTATCCCTTACTGTAGCGGCAGCTTTTCTTTTAATGAAGACATATAATTAGGCTTTAAATTAAGGAGCGGTATGAAGAAGAATATGTGGGGGAGGATATGCAATGCCATCTCTATCAGTATCCTCAGCTATATTTAAGTACCTTAGTTTATGAATATGTAATAGATGTTTAAATGGATCTGTAAGTTTGGAATGAAAAGAAAGATCCTGGTAACACCAAAACTAGTCTGTTTTGCAAATTCCTTCAACGGTGTTGCTACAATCCTGCATGACTTCATTCTGTGTCCTTCTTCGATAGAAGAACATCAGTTTTGTTAGACTGCATGGCGGCTGTAACGTGTGAAACTCTGTCAGTTAGAGATGCTGGGAGTGCGTATATCAGCTACACCTCTTGACACGCGAACTGTGCTTCTCAGTCTATCCAACAAAGAGTGGTGTAGAATATACACTGGGGTGTATGTTTCTGATGGTTTTGGGGTGCAAAACAGAATAAATGAATTTAGTATAAGCCTGGTGTGGCATATTTAGATTGTTCAGAAGTTTTTTATGTCTTATTTTTGTTTTAAGAGCATGCTGCAACACTTTCTGCTGCTTGTGCCTTGGTTGAGTACCATCAGAACACAACCTTCTACATGCAAGTCTCACTAGGAGATTCAGTGAGGGCAAGGAAAAGCTGTTGTCCTGAATGTAAATTGTTGAAATTACTGTGTGTAAAATAGGAGAGGATGAAACCACATACTCTGTCACCTATTCAGAGTATATGGTTTCATGGTGGAGGCATCAATTAGTGTGAAGGAAGGTAGGCTTAAGTGAATTTCTTCATTAAATGTTTGCAAACTGAAGGCAAGGTCTTTTCTATGGTTGGAAAATTTTTGGAAAAACAAAAGCAGAAGATGTAATTTATATTACAAATGATAAATATTTAGTTGCTGAAATGAGAGCTAGAGGCAGTTTTATACTTCTGTAAATTAATCTTGATGGAAATAGTTACAGAGAAATATTTAATAATAAAGCTACAGTATGGATAATGGGAAAATGTTTTCCTGGGTATGATGTGAAAATGCAGCCACTTGTCAATGCCATTACCTTTCCTCCTCTGTTTTCTGTGCTTTCGTTCTGAAGTTGGAGTAAACAAAACCCTAACTGTTTAATTCAGAAAACTCTCCTGCAAGCATATTCAGGATTTTGTTCATTTAGCCATTTCATATCACAGAGCTCTGTGCAGACCAACCATCTGATAATTTGCCAGGTCTCTGTTGTGAGCATTATGCCTGGTGTTGATCTCCAGGAGGTTGTGGTTGCTCTGCTAGTTTGTAGCAAGTTCTTGTATGGATATTGAATGTGTTCAGGATTGTCCATTTACATTCAACAATTGATGGAATCCTGCTCTATAATGAGTATTTCTGATTATTTTTTTTTTCCTTTCCCCCTCTGAGTGAGAAGGCAGTGTGATGACATATCAGAATACTCTCTCACCATATGTAGATGATAATCTGTCCTTCTGTGTTCCCAGTATATCCCCATGGAAAAAGATTAATAGTGACATGTAAAAGCTTATAATACAAAAAGTTAGAGTTTTCTCTCTTATTTATAAATTCATAGAGGATTAAGAAATTTGGGGGAGAACGAGTTTAAAAAACAAAAAAAAAAAGCTTGGAATTTCTGTGACATGCCTCTGTTGATGTGCCTCACTTCTGTTAAAGAAAATGTTCTAATCTCAGTGCCTATGGTCGTGCTGTTTTGTGTGATGTTTGCCTGCTTAGCTCTACGTGTGTTCATGAGTACCATTCTGTCCCTTACTGCCTTACTTGACAGCATTAGGTGTACTGGAGCCAGATGCATAGGGCTCTTCGTGGGCCTTAGAGCTTCATGTGAGATGTAAAGGGACCTCTTTCCAGGTCTGATTGAGTTGTGACAACATGCATTGCCCTGAAGCCTACTTACTCCTTATCTAAGCAGGAGAAGACCTCTCCAGCATCTAGCATTAATGGTTTGCAGGAAATCTTTCCAACATTCCTGCATGAAGGTCTGAGGTATCATCTGTAGCATCTAAAGGAAATAACACTGACAATCTTGAAGGGAAAAAAACACTATGTATCATCCAGAAGGATTTACAAAATAGCTCTGAGGGGCAATCTGCCACTATTCTACAAGTCCATCATTTCATTATGAAATAAGTAAATTTGTTAAGTTCAGTAATTATGTGTGATTCTAGTGGCAGAAAATAAATTATTAAGGCAGTCAAATCATACTTTTAAAAAATCTTACTAAACTTACACTGAAGAAGCAAAGCATTTCACTTCCTTCAGCCTTGCATTATAAACAGTTATGTAGATCCACACTATTCTTTATAGGATTGAAATAGCAAGTCAAGCCTAAAAAAACAATGACGATTCTCTCTAAAACCTTAAATGCCTTGTAGAAGGTACTGGTCTGCAACAAAACCAAATAATTTCTTGAGATAATAGAAGCCTTAGTGTAGAATATTAGTTACTCCTTTTGGTTTCGTACAACCTGGAAAACACTTATCGGCTTCACAGCTGTTACTCAGGAATGAGAGCAAGCAGGTCATTATCTTGAAGCAACATACTTGTATTCCCTAAAAATGCGAAAGAAAGATCTCTGCAAAACACTGAAAGAACAGTGTCAAATCTGTAGAGAAAAGTATTCAATTCCCCTTCCTTGTACTAATATAGAGGAGCTCGTCCCAGGGTACCACTGTGTATGAAAGCAGACAGATCTCTGTGCACTTGTATGTCTTCTTGAAATGCAACAGAGGCTGGGCCCATCTTGGGGTATTAAGGCAGCAACATTCATGCTGCACATACTGAAGCATGAAATATCCATTATCTTACTGCTATTTTTTGGCTAGAAGCCTTTTAGCACTCTCTGATGTTTCTCTAGTAAAAATTAATAGTACTAATTGCCACTTCTTTTATCATTAATTTCTGAATCAACACGAAGTATTGCTATAGCAACAAATCCTTTCAAACTTCACTGCAGACAATTAGTAGGAGAATTCAATCTCAATATGTACTAAGCACAATAGTAAAAACTATTCAAAGGATTAAGGAACTTTCTTTCAAAAAGAGGAGGAGTAATACAGATGCTCAAAACTGTCATGGAAGAACAGAACTTGAACATTTTCAGAATTATCTTTTTATTAATCATCTCCAATTGCTGCACAAAGGTGCATACTTGCTTCTAACAGAATAATTACAGCACACTGTGTCTCCTCCAAGATAAAATACATCACCCTGTGGAATACTCTGCAGATTTTTATCTCTGATAATGAGGTTTCACCATAAACTGCTGCATCTTCTCTCAAAGGATGGCTGTTCTTCAGCCCTGACAGTGGATGTGCAGGAAAACCCTAAGTAGGATTCAGGATTAACTGGACATCAAACAATCCAAATTTACAAAGTCAAAATTAGGTAGTGCTTTATCTCTACTTTTTCGCTAGCTGAAGCATCGTTCTCTCTTTCATCGAAATGGACTGCTATTTGCATTTTACCTTGTCATCTCTCTTGATAACAGGCAGACAGGGGAAGTTGTCCATATACACACAAATGCACAAACCAGGAGGTATGAGATATGTGGGAGATATCAACAGATGAGATATCCAAATAACTGAGGAACAGTGAAATAAAATGGAATAGTCTTGGACTGCGAGTCCATGATTGGTGTTATTGTTGGTGACAGATTTTGAGGTAGTGAAAGTTTATACACTTTTAGGAGGACCTGAGTTTCTGAGGATGTTGATTGCAGTGGAAGAAGGCTGTGCGAGAAGGGAACATAAGAACAAGTGAAGGGTAAGAACAGAAAACTGTAAATTAAGGAAATGAAGAGGATAGTCAAGTGTAGGAGAGCAGTCTGAAGGGAATATCTCAGGAGCCTGTGACCCTTGCATATGTACAGGGCAGAGAAAAGAAGGAGGGAGAGGGTAAAAGACCCAGAAAAATGGAACAACATGATTCCTGGTGCTGAGAGAAGAAGGTACCTGTGGCAGAGATCCTGGCAAGGATGTGGCAGGTTCCTGGCAAGGAGGGGTCGCTGTGTGGACTCATGCATTCTTGGAAGACAAATGATCCCTGGAATATTTATGTATGTAAATGTCTTTCTAAAATATCTATTGCAGAAAACATCTCCCAATAAACAGAGAATGAGCAAAGTCACTTTAACAAGGTATCTCTTAAGGAGCGTTGAAAGAAAAAAAAAAAAAAAAAAAAAAGAAAGGAGAGTTGGAGACCCATCTTGGGTCTAGAGCTGCTGACATAAATTCAGGGAGATTTAAATCTAGTAAGGGGGCTTGGTGGGGGATAGAGTTGTTTGTCAAATTTCTTTGTTTGTATTGTTTTTCTGCTTATTGTTTTGTATAAAATTATCTTGGATTTCCTGTGGAAAGAGATGGGAAAGTTCACCCTTAAGAGAAAGGACACAGAGCTTCTCTGGAAGACAGAAAAAGATGATCTTGAGTGTCTGAATACCGTGTAAAAAAAGTTAACAAAGAATGACTTTAGAAAAAACACCGTTGAAAGAAAGGAAAAGTTCTACGTTGAAGCAGACACTTGAATGGGCTAACCTTCAAATGTGTGTGCAAGAGAAGCTTACAGGACTACAACTCTCTGGGTAAAGGGTTGTGCTGTAGGAAATAGTTGCTAAAAATAATACTGTACAATGCAAAGGGAACTAATATAAATAGAAAAGCAATGAGGATAATTTGTAGCTCCATTTCTGGAAACTGCGGTTCGGTAGCTACTGGCTAGAGATGACGTGGTAGGCAGATGTGTCGGTTCTGCTTTTCCTTGGTCTTAAACTGCAGTGTGATAAGGGAATATATCAACAAAACTCAAGATGGTGTTTGATTTGCCTGTTGATAGATAGTCATAGGCAAGTGTCTCAAATTGTCATATATGTCCTTTTCAGTTTTTACTGAAAAAGCATCATGCTACTAAGGCTTCCAAATAAAAATAGAAGTGACTATTACTTCTCCTCCTGTTCCATATCTCCATTCAAAAAATTCAGTTGCTTTGTGAAAGCAAGTACATGGAAGGTGCAGATACTTGTGAAGATGAACTGTACTTTTCATAAGAAGCAGACGGTGTTTATACTGTTCACTACTGAGTCAGTAATTTTCATTCTCACTCAACTCAATGAAAGATGTGTTTGTTTGCCAAAGGGAATGCTAAAGAGGCAAAAATGTGCAAGCAAGATTGAAAAAAGGTTTATAAAAATAGCAGTAGGTTTGTTCATCCTTAAAAAACAGTAGGAGATTTAAAAAAAAAAACCAAACAACCAAGTGGGTTTAATACATAGAAACCTTTCAGTTAGTCTTTGAAGACTGCGTAAGATGTGGTCACTTTCTGCTGCAGTCTGTCTAGAAATTTCTGATTTTCTTCTGCAATTATGCTAGCTTGAATGCGTCCACCTTGAGCTGGATGTCATGGATAGAACTTAAGCTATGTTACAAATTTGTATGAATTTGGAATCAAAACTGTTGTGATTCTGTTTCTTTAATGTCCAAACTCTTTGGGAACTGATGAGTTTTTTGTGCTGATATAAAGGTTTTAGGTTCATACCCAGTGATCAAAGGTATCGGATGTTTATTTTATTGGTAAAAATGTCATTAAATTATTAATTCAAATCTAATTTTCATTACTATGATTCTGAAGATCATGTTTTATAAAAGCTGTTTCTTATAAGCACAACCCAGGTGATCCATCATTAAAAGCTTATTCTTACAAGCTGCAAAGAGAGTTTTAAAGCTGTTTACCTTTCCATTCAGTTTAAGGAAGAAAAATGTCATTTGTCATATTCACTTCTGTGTTCAATGTAATGTATTGCCATCCATGAATAAAATATTGAAGCTGAATAGATAGCATGATTCTTACTAGTGTATATTAGTCTGCTTCCCTGCCTCCTCCCCAAATAACAATGTTAAGTTGTAAAATGACAACCATGATTCTGGCAAGACTTTCTCTTCAGGAATGCTAAGCAAGCATGGATTTACTTTTGTAGATTTGTATTAAACACTTGCTTGAATTAGGTTGGGGAAAAAACAATAGATGTAGGACTCTCAGCCACTCATTTTAGTAAGCGGATGTTGAGTGTGCCATCCAGAAATGTGGTCTAGTAAATAGGTACTTGGAATGCAGGACGTCTGTGAAGCATTACATGCTGAAGTTTTTCAGGGCACTTGTGAGCAAATCTGCTGTAAGCTGCCAGGAGCAGCTCTTGAATTATGGGTATGGTAAAATCAAATTTTTAAATGTCTGAAATGGAAGAATGAGGATTATGTGACTCTTGTAGGCTGACAGCAACAATCAGGAGATCCATTAAGATCCAGGATATAGCTGAAGATGTTGAGGTCTAAAAAAGCAGATATGATCTCAACTGAACTTCATTTGGAAGAAAATAGTACACAAAGAAGCACATCTCGCCTACTTTATTTCCCCCAGCATTAGCACACATACACAATTCTAACTTGCTGTTGTGTTTGCAAGTTAAGAAAATGGAGGCTTAAAGATAAATGTGATCAGATATGTTGTTTCCAAGAAGAAAATACTGAAATTGAAAACTTTTGTGAAATGACTTGTAACATACTGATTATTTTTTAATGTAGCTAAATGTCTGGCAGAGGTCTTATCCTTGTTGTATCAGTTTGAAACTTCCCGTGGCACAATGAGTCATATGGGTGACCAATAACTTTCTCTGTGTCAGATCTCATGAACTTATTTCACGTGATATGTTGGTTGGTTTGTTTCTGGGAATAACACATTCATTTTACAACAGCTGTACAGTTTTGCTTCTACTTTTCTTAAATTTCCCTGTAGTTACTGTTTTTATAGCTATTGTGAAGAGCAAAGGTTCCTCTAAAAAAAAAAAAACCAAACACAGAACCTTATCCTTTTGTTTTTATAAGGTGGGAACATTTCCTTGATATGGCTTACGTAATGGGATGGGTAAGAATTTATTTGCATTGTGTATTGATTTATATGACAAGAACAGTTGAATTCTGAGAATGCTTGTGTTGGAGCCTGTTGTGGTTGTTTGACTTGCATGACTTCAATCCTGCTTTGTGTTTTGTAGTTGGAATCAGGCACTGCAGTCTCATAAGGAGATTGTTTCTGAGTCTTAACGTTGGACATACCAAAAAACTGAATTTCAAGATTGTTCCTTTCAGTTACTCAGAATTTTTTATTGACCATGTGTTTGAAACTGTGGTGGTGGTTGTTTTTTGGCTTAGCAGCTATTTCCCTTCACTGGGTTTTTCAGTTGGTGATGCTACTGCTCCTGATTTAAGTGTAAGCAAATGCAAGGCTTTGTGGATTCATTGGCAACTGGGCTGAATGTACAATATTAAACTATTAATTAAATTTCTTCATGAATCATGGAAAGTCTTGTACCTAATTCATGGCCAGTTCCAGGTTAGTAATGGCAGTTTGGGGAATGCAAGATAGTTACCATACTTTTTTTGACAGGAGTCCTATAAAGAAAAATTTCTATAAGAAATTTGAGAATTCTAGTGGTTATGCTTGGCCCTGAATGTGTATGCTAGAAAACTTTAGTGCTGATGCCCTTCCCTCACTCCTCCCAAACTCTCATGCCAAGTGTCTTGGATTATTAATGATTAAGAGCAATGACTAGATGCATCGTGCTTGGCTAGCCCATGCAAAAGGTTAAACCTAAAAGGTAAACCATTAAGAGGAAGCACTATGGAAGTGTTCATAAATTTAATGGTTGTATGTATACACAATCTGGCTGTGTTTCTATCTTACTTAAAGATGTGGGGTGACACCTAGCACTGTTAATACTAAAGGCTGGGGTTTTTTTGTTTTGTTCTGGATTTGGACAAACTGAGATTTCACTTCAGCCTATATTTTACTTTCTTTCCTTTTCTTTCTTTTTTTTTTTTAAGCTTGGACAATGAAAAGTATATTTTTTTTCTCGGTTTTGCTTGTCTATTTTCTTTGTAACAGTTTTTTGAGTTTTTCCAGTAGCATTGGTTCAAAAATCCTCCCATTTTTTTCTTCTAAAGATTTTGCCATCTCTTAGTTAAAATGAAACAGAAATATAAATTCTAGAAATATGTGGCCAGTCAGTCTTCTTTTGGCCAACAATGTGTGGAGTGTACGTGTGCAAAACATACTTCAAGGCCTGTCCTAATCAACTTAAGCAAAATAAATTGAAATAAATATCCCCAAACTATTTGCAGCGGTTAAATTATATTAATTTAAATGAGATTAAAGCTATAATATGCATAGCTATTTTCATGTGAAGATAAGCTTAAGCAATATTTTTCCTCTGATCCTAGTTCAGAGTAACAACCAGGCCAGAACCCTTCATTTGAGGATTATTATTTCCCTTCTGCATTTCTAATCCCCTACATTTTTTTTCTCTTTTTCTTCCTCTGCTGGTTAGCTCTGTAACTTTTCCAAATATTCTTGTTTCTATGTTATTTACAAATTTGGTTCTGATGCAGTGATCCGTATCTATGTATTAAGATTTCTAGTTGTGAGAATCATGGAACTGGAACAGATACTCTAAATAGCTAATTAAGCACAAAATCATAAGACTAGAGGTTGTTATCCACAGCCTCAGGTAGGAATTTTTGGTTTGATTGGTCTTATTAATAGATCTCAAGGGTTTGGAAAAACGTGAATCATAGGGGAAATTTGGGTGAAAGGGTACACATGGCATAGGGTTGAAGTTGTACAGATTAAACCCCAATTGTATTGTGCATGTGGAGGTAAGAAAGTCATATTCTGAATCAGCCTGTAAGAGTGAAAGATCCTTGATATGGTGTTGCAGGAATAGGAAATAATTATGGATTTGTGATTTTTTGGCATTTTGTCTCTTTAGCAAAATTTGGACAGAGAATGCTGACTAAAAGCTGAATAATATACAGAACAAAAAAGATGGGCATCTAGTGACTTCTATCAGTCAAGCAGTTTTCAACAGCTTTAACTTGGTGTTTCAATGAGACTAATAGATTGTTAGACTGCATTATTTTGTAGCAAGGTAAAGCCTTGCTACTAAATCCTTACTGTCTGGGTTTAGTGAAATGTTATGTCCACTTGAGCTGTTATCACGGATGTCACTGGGATGTCATGTAAATACGTGAATATGGCTTCAGTAGTAATGTAGTGCAGAATGCTTTAAAATGGATAAATGACTGTTATGTTAAAGCTTTTCACAGTCAGCTACATGTAGCAAAATAGTTATTATTTGTTAATCAGCCGAACTTTACCTAAATTGATGGTCATATAAAGTTAACCAAAATTTCTGATTTGGGCAAAGAAAAAGTGATTAAAATATGAAACTTACGCATGAGCCTGTACTGTTACCAGAAGATACAAAGTTGAGTGTGCACATTATGTTTGACTGAAAGGCGAATTTTACTTTTGTAATTGCAAATATGGTGTGCAAAAAGCTGTAGAAGTGATATATTGCAATGTTTTGTCCTGAAGAGCTTAATGTAATGAAATGCAGGCTAGCGTCTGGGTGGGTATGAACTAGCCACGTCCCATTAGCTTGTGTTTACTTATGTCAATTTGTAGCTCCTCTGAAGTCATCTTCAGCTTTGCAGAGAACACCTACCATATGTGCTCAGGTTCTGCTGTCCCTGAGAATTTTAAATACCTGTAGCTGAAGCTTTTTAGGCCTCTTGGGGGAGGGGAAATAATATAAAAAGCTACTATGTAGACAGACTGTGTACCAGCTGCTTTGTTTTCCTTTTACACTTGCTTGGTGTCCTGTGTTTCTGCCTGCCTTCTACATTATTTGTTGATCTTTCTGAGATGAAAGTTACTGAAAATGTCAGCTGAGTGTTGCAGATTCCATATTGGAAAAGCAAGTGTGTGAGTATTGAGTTGTGAATTCCCATGTTGGTATTTGGAAGCTTTAACTGCCAGTCCTGTATTTCAGGAGTGCCTTGAAATTGGAATGAGAGTTGACCTTAAATGCACAAAACTTCATATGCCACAAAGCAACTTTATTGCATAGTAACTTCAGTACAGAAACCTGAGAGAAATAACTCTGGACTTTTGTTTAGTCTTCTGACAAAACCTGTAAAAATTAGTCAACTAGCTACAGTCAAGGAAACTTATCTGATTTTTCAGGCATGACTGATGGAACTGCGGAGATCCATAACAGCTATATTACCATCTCAGAAAACTTCTAAACTCTTAATCTTGGACAGCAGATGGACACAATGCTGTCTAATTTTCACTGACTGAGCGCTATGGGATTTCCCCTTTGCTGTTCCTATTAATCCTCTCTGTTTAGTTAAAATTCAGAGAAAGGAGATGAGGACAGTTATCTGACTGCAGAGACAGGATGGCCACACAAGAGGGTTTGAAACTTATAGTAACTCTAGTCAGTGGGGAGGAATTGGGGAAGTTTAAGTTTCTGTCATTCATGGATTTGAAGTGGCAGTGCTTTAAAACTTCTGCATTATCATTATGCCTTGAAAATCTAGATAGATATTTACAGTTTCCATGAGATAATAGAAGTTGTCTGATAGTGAGGGACTGGGAGCCTGGAGGCAATGGCATGTGTGAGATAATGGGAAGTGGTGTTGAAATAGTTCACTAGCGTGGATTCCTGACTTGGACATGTGTGAGCATTCACACAGGCACCTCTCAGTGAGGGAGAAATGTCAAGATATGACTCCTGGAAGTGCTCATATATAATCTTAATATGACTCCATCATTGTAGGATGCACCTCTACCTCAATACACTTGTGAGTTTGTAAACTGATGGTTACTAATGAATCATTTATGCAAAGGATTTCATTTTTTCTCTCTGAAAAATGGAGCTGCTAATCTGCTTCAACGAAAAAAACTGCCCCATGCCCAAAAATTTCCTTTATTCTGTGGCAGTTAATTCTGTGGGACGTTGACCATGAGACAGGTCAAGTGATGATGTCTTTTCTGGGCGTTCAGCTAGAGAAAGCAGTTTGGAAGTGGGTTTCCAGTTTCCTAGCCATCAGTTAAAGCTTTTTTCTTGAAGGTGTTTGCTGCTTAGGAGGCTGCAGTATATTTCTCACTCAACTATAAGGCTGTAGCTGTCAAAGATTTCCCCAAGCTGCGTTCCTGAAAAATTCTTCAATGAGAAATTTAAGTCAGTACCGTTATGTGTTGGTATAGCAGGTGTTCCACCATTAATGTGAACTGCAGTCAGAACCATAAGTATGTTACAGGACAGAAGCGAATTGTGTATGTTCAAGGAAAAAAATGAGTGTGGACGATTGTGGACTAAGGCATTTGGAAGCTCTTGTACAGGGGAAGAAAGGCAGAACTAGGGTCGATACATGAAGATTACAGACCTTAGGACACGGTATTATAGACTTATAGGACATGGTATTTTAAATCACATAACAAATCAGAAGTGAAACGTTTTCTCCCTTACGGTTGGGGATAGTACATTAGCAGGCAGTTTTCTAGCTTACGTTGGTCATAGTGACAGGGCAGTTTTGAAATAGGTAGATTTGCCAGTGCTTTTCTGCCCAATAGCTGTAGTCATGATGAGGGTGGAAAGGATTCCTTCATATGCTTGTACAAATTGAGTCAATTTTTTTTTTGTCTGTTTATGAGCCTGCTCTGTGCAATGGGGATTCCTGTGCTCTGCCTCAGTTGCAGACCACTTTTCCACCAGAAACGCAGTAGTCTGGCAAGCCAGCAGAAAGGTTGAGGATGTGGACAGCAATTGCTAGACCATCACAGTCCATTAATTTTACCTTAATTATACTTTGGCCCATGATTAATACAGGTCATTACTGCCTGGTCACATTGTAGATCATGCTGAATATTGTACAATGACAAGTACAACTCCTCTGAGTCATTTTGACTCTGTGGCTTAAACAATCATTGTTTAAACAGGGTAAGGAAACTGTTTATTTTAAAAATATTTCCAAGAACTCCTAATCCCCTTTTGGGGTAAATGGAAGAGTTTCTGCTATGAGATTACTGTTAACTGTAGAAAGCAGTCAGGTTGAATACCGAAAAAGAAACAGAAAAGATAATTCAAGAGCTGTTCTTCTTTCTTAGCAAGTAAAGTGACAAAATTTCTTTGGATTGGGTAGACTTGGGTGAAATGTCTTTGCAGGTCAAGAGATGAGTTGGTCAGACAAAAAATGTGTTCTCAGGAGAAGACTTTAGACCAGGAGTGCTTAGAAGCATCCTAGCTCAATGCCTGCACATCCACAAAACTCGCTACTGGTAGGAGCAGCACTGGATAAGAAGGGAGAAATCATTAGCTTAGGATAAATCATTCACTTGCCATACAAGGTAGTGTCACATGCTTTGTTCTAAGGAGTTTTGAAGGTTGTTGTGGTCATTTCCTTGGGGACTGACCCAAACATCCATCTCTTCTGGTTTGCATTGCTTACCGGTCAGGTTACACCTTGTGTAACCAACTAGCATCGACCTGAGCGAGAACTGCAGCCTTGCTGTCACATCCCTCTTTCCGTCCTAATTGGAAGTCAGACACTTTCTTTCTCCATATGTTTCATATCACATGGTATAGCTTCAATGGGAGGGTCCAGTGCCTGTGGCTCATGAACGGGAAGAGTTGCATGTGAGTGACTTGGAAGATGGCTGTCCTGTAGCTGTGCCCCCTGCTGTCACGACACAGACCATTGACCAGCCCTCCAAGTGTCATGCTTTGTCCTGGAGTTTTCAGGGGAACGGAAGTTGTCACTGTTTTGCCTGAAATGGTTTGACTATAAAATGCAGAAATCCTGGAGCTACCTCAGGAGTAGCTGGGTTATCTGTGCAGCAAGGGCAGGAGCACAGCTGGGACTGACAGTCTCTGTGTACCTTGTTCCTGTTCATCATTCAACGTCTTTGGAAAAAGCCCTGCCAAGGAAAACAGTATAATCTCAAATTTAAATGTGGTGTTGGGAAGTCAGAAATGTATGCTTGAACCCACAGTTTCAATTCCCCTCTGCCTCTGAGGATACCGTTTGACATGAGTGACAGTTGTAAACCCTGTGCATGGGCTTTTCTTTCAAACTTAAGTCTCTATTTACATGCCTTTTCCTAGCTGGTTGAGTATAATGTATTTGTTTGACAGAAGTTGATTCAGTTTGGTCTCTGTTTTGCTAGGAAAAAAATGTGGAAAAATGGTAATTCAGGTTGACGCCACCCCCCCCCCCCCCCAAATTAATTAAATCTGTTGGCTTCAGAGTTTTATTGAAAAGATTTATACTTCTGAGTTTCTTGTGTGTTTATATAGGAAACAATGTGAAAGGATTAAAAGTTGAGTCACTTCAAGACATAAAGCAAATTAAATTCTTTGCTGACAAAATCGCAGCAAAAATATTAAAAAAAAAAAAAAAACAAACAAAACCCCAAACAAAACAAACCCACAACAAACCAAAAATCCAATCCAAAACCTTTCACATGTAATCTTAGTAGAGTTTATATTCTTGGGATTTGTTTGCTTACTGGCACCTTTTTTCAGGAATAATGACTAAATACATAAATGTATATGTATGTAAGTACAGTTCTGCAACCCCTACTTCTTGTTCCAGAATTGCAGGAGTCTGGCAGGAGCTTCCATAAATGGTGACTGCTCCTCTCTTCAGTTTTAATTGCATGTGCATAGATGTAGTATGTCTTCAGAAGCTCAAACTTCCCTTCGTGTCGTCACGTACAGTTATGTGAGAGGTTTTTTTTTTTTTGCTCATAGAACCAGATGATAGCTTTCCTGCAGTGATGAGCAAGTGGGAGTAGGAGGAATAGAGCTCTTTTCGCCGTGAGTCCTACAGAATTACATTTAAAATGAAGCAGTGAGTCAAGGCTAAGTTGTCTGGGCATGTATATGTACTTTTAGGTTAATATAGGTACAGTAGTTGCATTTCTTAGATCGTTTTCTTATTCTTTTTATATAAGTGTTTGCAAGAATGTGAAAATTACATTCATTAATTTGTCAATAATTACTTTCTACCAGTAGGCAAAAAAGTAACAACAGAAAGCTCTCCCTGCAATACCTTAATTCCGTATAAAAAGTACTTGAATAATTTGACTATGGAAGCTGTTCCACTGTCTTGTGTACGTATATTCTTCATCGCCTTGATATCTCAGGGAATTTTGTTCTTGTGTGGAAGTAAACAAAAATGTTCCGTCTTTGCTATTTTAAGCAATAAGTGGAAACTTTCATGGGTGAAACAAAGAGTTGAAATGTAAACTGAAACAGCTTTCAAGTTGAAGTTCAATTTTGGGGTTATAAACTGCTTTTGTAAGACTTTACTGTAGCTTCATTGCTTCTTTTGGATGTAAGCATGATTGTAAAACACTGTTAGCATTTCCCTGAGGTAACAGGAGGGAGTGAATGCTTGTCTGAGAAGACAGGAGCTGTAAACATTCGCTATATCATTCAAAGTCTTTGTTGGCTTCTGTAATGGGAACCAAATAATGAGAAAAGCATTTGACTAAAAATTGTAACTGCCTACTGTGTTTTGCCTCATCTTTCCTTCACCTGCTTTTTGGTCTCTTCTAGATGCTTCGTACATCTAGAGTCTAGAAAAACTGTGGTCTCGCCCAAACCTTTCTTTAGGTGCTATTATGTTCTAAACATATCCTTTTGTTTATATTTTTTTTTTTTTGCAGGATGGTGGCTTTTTGCACACTGTCAAAGTATAAATTGTAACTACTGGTATGCCCCTTCTCAACTGCTATTTTTGATTTGCGTTTAACTGAAGATAAGGTGCCTGCAACTGCATGTCAAGTTTGGTATGCTGCTTTGCCACAGAGATAACAGCCAACTAGAGACACTAATCAGTGGTAGGAGAGTCGTAAAACAATCATATGAAGCTCATAATGATTTGTCACTTTGGGTACTGAATAGCCTTTTCTGGGATGCCAGTGTAGATCTGTGAGAAATCAGTTGAATATCCTTTTGATCATCAGGTGCTTAACTGAGATGAATGAAGTGGAAATTCATTCAAATGTTCTGCCCAGTCCTTTCCCAGCAGCATGCTCGAGGAAAATATATGCTGAATTATTCCTCTGCGAGAGCCAATATAAATTAATGAACTCTACAGAAACAGGGTCCAATGAAATTTATTATGTTGGACTGAAATTTCTTCCTGATACCCGAAGAGGAAAAGCTAGTGGCTCTTACTATCCAGGTATATGAGCATTGTTAATGCAGCTCCAGCTGCTTAAATCTTTCAGGTTTGCAGCATCTACGCAAGAACTGAGATGAAATGGTGGGGTGCTTGTGGGTTTTTTTTCGGTTGTGTGTGGTTTTGTTGGGTTTTTTTTATTTCTTTTGTAGCGTTGTGTTAAATTAGTCTTAGAGAAGTGTTTATCTTTTCTATAAGTTATCTTTTTTTCTTTGCTGTTTTAAACTCTGAAACGATGATGGACTGCACGGCAAAAATACCTGTATCAAAGTTCAGTTTATCTTGAGCTTAGGGCTACAGTATCAGTACTAGAGGAGCCTGAATCAAAACATTCAGTTTCTGGAAGACATTCCCACTTTAACACGGCCTGAATTTTCCGTAGCATGGACCTTTTCTCTTTAATTCTCTTGTTTCTTCAAGTTCTATTTTAATTAATTACCATTTGGAAAAGTGAAATGCTGCACCAGGTGAGCTAAAGATTTAATATTTTTTTCTTGGACACTGAAATGATTCTCTTGTCTTGCATAGCTGGTTTAAACAATGTTTACTTTTATTACTAGCAGAAACCATTTTGAGTTGGAGCAAATATGGAGTACTATGTAATCTGAGCAATATATTTACTGTACAGAACACGCCTCAAAAAATACAAATGTTACATTTTAATAATCCATTCTGCTGTGTACTTGAGAAATTATTGATACTATTATCATTGCAATAAGGGTTTTCTATGAAACCTGTGACGTGGTTAATTCTATGTTTCCATACCTCATTCTAGTTCCCGAACTGGGCTAAATTATGCTATAAGCATATTTATGCTAGTCTAGTAATATCCATGTATGTTGAGGAGATGAAAAGGTATCGGGCAGGAGGAATGCTGTTGCTGTAAGCAGACTGGGTGTGGTTGAAGCATAAAGCTTTCTGCTGCAGCTGAACCTTTAAAGACTACAAGGATCACCTCGCTCGCTCCTGAAGCATAGCAGTCTCTGAGGCAATACATAGGAAACATAAAAATCTATACATGTGACAGTTTAGGATAGGAGGTGGTGTATTTAAACTGCAGACATGATACGGTTGTCTAAAATGAAACTTTGCTGCTAGTTCAAGGTTAAGGCTCATCCCTATGAATGACATCAGATATCTGTTTACAAATGAACAAAGAACTGTTTCTGAGAGCATAACTCAAAGGTTCCACCTGCGTTAATGGTTCTGACTAACAGGCTTATGGGGTTTTGGTGCAGCGCTGACACCCATGAATGTCTGTTTCCATAAAGATACCACTGCAGGTACACTGCTCATTCTCTTCCACTCAAATACCTACCTAATGCAAACTGCGGTTTTCTTGTTGCCCTACCAAAGCTTACGTCTATGATGTCTGAGAGTTTTTCGCACCTTTTTGCATGGTGTGAAGTATCTAGCCTATTTTTACTGTACAATGTTTTGCATAATTATGCTTCATCAATGTATGAATTTATTAAACACTCTGGAATGTTATGAAAGCATTCAAGCTTTCGTATATCTTTCAAAAATTTTAGTTTTAAAAGGTAATTCACAAGTGAGATATTGTAAAATCAGTGAGATACTTCTGTCCAATTTATGTATGCTATTCTCATTCTTCTTAAGACTAGATGAAACGGACTTCAGATAGGTGGTGTCATTTGTTAATACACATTAGGAAAGAGCTTGAGATATTTCCTCACCTATATGCATCTCTTGTTTTGCTGCTGTATACACATATCGATAGTTGTTTTGATAGAAAATATTGGGTTTCCTCCTTGGCTATGGTAGACTATTTTTGTTTATTCTGTTAAAAGCATAAACAAAGGTTTCATCACCATATGGTAATCTTCTCACATGTACACACATCTATCTTAAAAAAAAAAAAAAAAAATTGTTAGTGTACCTTGCTCTTAATTTTCAATGTTTTTTTTTTCTGGAAAAGCTGATTTGTTACAAACTGTATTTCATTAAAAATATATATACACATTAATAGAAAACCCAAATGTAATTTTTGAGAAATAGAATGTAGTAAGTTGAAAAGACAGGGTTTTTTAAATATAATTTGGGAAAACATATCAGAAAAAATAATGAAAGGGTTTTTTTATGCTTTTATCTTATTGGATTAGTTTCCTGTGAAATAGTAAATTGTTGTGCCAGTTTGAGAAATTCATGGGAAAATTTGAAAATACCAGTTAGAAACTAAGCCTTCCATTAAGACTATGGCCAACATCTAGAACTACCTCCAGAGGTGCTTGTACCAAAAGATAGCAGGTTTGTTTAGTTTGCTTGAAATTATATTGAAATATAGTGCTCTTAGAAGTAATTTCAATGCAATACTTCTGATTTATGGATGATGTTTAAAAGATACATTTAGGAGATGTTCCATTTATTGGATACAAGTGAAACGAGATATTTGCAGTTTTTGCTTATTTCTTTAGTGCCTCCGATTGTGTTCATGGTCTAATGTAAGTCTAGTCAACATTTTGGTCTGAAATATTTCTTGGAATAAATGACATAACTTATTCTGAAATTTTGTAGAGAAAGGAGGAGGCATGTTTAATCAGGAAAAATTGAAATGAATAAGTTCAGTTGAGATTGATATTTTAATCTCTATCTGAGTAATTGTGGTGTGTTAGAAGAGTTGCTGGTCTGCTTCCCGTACTGGCTTTTATCTGTGTAACGCATGACAGTGGTTAGCACGTGTTGTCTCCTGACTTGTTCAGAAGTTAAAGCAGACACGAAGTAAAATGTCTGTGCCGCTTTCCAAAAACTCCTTATTTTGCAAAAGTTAGTTCTTTATTTGGTTTTTGAATTCATTTTGGAGGTGAATTCAAATGTAACTAGTTCAATTAGTTTAGTCTGTGCCTATGTAGAGTACTTAAGGCACACTGATGTGAGACAAGGGGCTTAGCTTTCAGCCATAGGGGAGTGCAGACCCCTACTCCTCCCCAAAGTATTTTAATGTTACTATTCCTTTGAATATTCTGCTTTGTGCCACTGTTCTTAGTCTCTAGTGGAAGACTGTATGCAACAGAAGAAATGAGCACCTAAAGTGCAGCTCAAACAGAATTCAGGAATCCCCATCTAAAGAAATATATACCTTGCTTGTTAAGTGGCAGAGGCTGAAAATGTCTTGATACTCTAATATTTCCACCACTATACAGGGAAAAGTGAAACAGCATGTGGAAGGCTGTATACCCATTAGTAATACTTAAGTGGTTTGGGAAGGGAGGGTTGTAAAACAATTGTTTTCTGCACTGAATGAGTGTGAACTGGAGGGAAAATAAAAGCACTAGGAAGCTTTCTGATTGTTGGCCTTTCTCTGTAAATCTAAGGAGAGCATTTCTTCCCTTGACTCCTTCAGACTTATCAAAGCTTTAGGTGGCCCCAGTTACCCCTAAGATTTCTGACTGCCCTGGCAAGGACTTGAAAAAAGCTGGCCGAGACTGGCACTGGGAAGTCAGCCCAGGCTGTGCAGCCAAGAAAGGAAGGAAGGTCAGGCAAAGGGAGTCTCTGTGAGCAGCCTGAGGATCACATCACCTGCTTGGGGAAGAAAGACAAAAGATCAGTCCCCTGCCACAGCTTGAATTGTTGAAAGCCGCGCCTTTGCTGGGTGGTACCTTACCTGTGCTGAATGGAAGGCAGCAGAAGCAGCATGACTTTTGCAGTCCGTTAGCCCTTGTTGGGAAGGGAGAGAACAGCTTCTGTTCCTTGCTTCCAGGACAGGTTATGTGTTATTTCTAGTGAGTCCTAATATAAAATGTGTAAGCAGTCCCGGAAACAAAGAGTGGAAGTTGGGAACGTGCTCATCGCTTTAGTGCACTAACTACATTGTCAATAAAGCATATGCTAAACGGATTGAGAATAGGCTGCCATCTCAAAAGTGGCTCTTCAAAAAGAAGCCTGTCCATCTCTTCAGAGCTTAAAATAATTTTTGTTAATGATCTAGGAAACAAAGATGAAATCATTGACGATTACACTGTCTACACGTTTTATCAAAACAGTAAACAACTATGACAATGAAATCAAAAGAGTTATACAGTTGAAGCAGCCAGTTTCTAAGATTGAGGAAGTTGGACCTCAGTCACAGGGCTGGGAATCACAGTCTGAAACACTTGGACTTTGCAAGGGCCAGTAATCGAGTTCAGGTCCCCTAGGTGGTGCTGTAGAAGAAAATGCTAGTGATATTTGTATATTTATTATATATATATGTACTTTTTATGTATATATACACACGTGGAGGCACTAGTGTATATATATATTCCTATGTATATTCTTTTTTGTATATTCTTATGTATATCTCTATATAAATAAAAACTGGTGCAGACTGCTGACCCTAGACAGTGTACCCTTTCGGTGTTCATATTGAAAAGAAGTGTTAGGGAAGAAGAAATAATTGAGAAGAACACATGAACAAGGAGTTAGGAGAAATGCCTCTGAACAAAAAACTTCAGAGCTCAGTTTGCTAACCAAGTGAAAGATTGGAAGTTAACATAATAATAGTGCAGAGGATTTTTGAGGACAGAAAGCCAGGAAAAAGTGTTCTCCGCTCTAGCGCTACAGACAGATGCAGGATGACTGAGAGCAAGGTCCAGATTTTAGCATCAGCAGGGACGAGTTAACAGAATCTGTGGAGGTTCTCCAGCCCCCAGCACTCCTTCATCACACCTCCGTGCCATGCTGGCAGGTCTGCTCTGGCAAGCTAGCACTAGCAGAATTAAATACAGCAGAATAAATGATTGAAATGAGATTTGCAACATACAGAAGATCAGAAAAAAACTTTTGTGTAAAGATATAGTATCTTCTCACCTTAAGTTTGATTAAGTGTTCTTATACCTCAAAGGAACATGCAAGATGTTTTACAGTTAATTGGCTATTAACTACTGTTGTGATAGGACAAGGGGTATGGTTTTAAACTAAAAGAGGGTAGATTTAGATTAGATATAAGGAAGAAATTTTTTAAAACGAAGGCGGAGAAACACTGGACCAGGTTGCCCAAAGGTGGGAGATGCCCCGTCCCTGGAGACATTCAAGGTCAGTTTGGATGGGCTCTGAGCAACCTGATCCACTTGAAGATGTCCCTGCTTATTGTAGGGGGATCGGATTAGATGACCTTTAAAGGATCCTTCCAACCCAAACCATTCTATGATTAATTTGTCTATACAGGAGTTGTATGACAGCCTTACTAACAAGGTGGTTTTGGTGAAAATGTAGTTCAGCTGCATTGCATTGCTTAGCGTCACTATTGGACACACTGTTTTAGGGCCCCAAATATCTCTGACCACAGACCACTTACTTTCTGATTATGTCCTCTCATCTTACAGAACAATTGCTACTATTACCACAAGATAAAAGGAAAAAAAAATACACCCTCTTCTGGAAAACTTTATTCAGTTTAAGTCTAAACTTGTTTTTGCAGTGCCTTTATATGATACTAAAAATCCTCCTGTTGGAGCATATTTTTTTTTTTTTAAATTTTTCAGAAAGGGTAAAAATTTGCATTTTTGTCTCTGCACAGTCTGTGTATTGAGATGTTTCTGTATTGGCTTTTAGTATTCTTACAAGCCTTTGAGTACTGTTCATTAAAGGTAATTACTCAGAGTATTTCTTCTAAAGTAATATTTTCTTGTGGAAATGAAGCTCTTGGAGTTTACTTTGTAGTGTACTTTGATTTTGTGCTGAAGCTGTTACTTCAACTATTTGAACAGGAATCTGGAAAGTGCTCTTTTAAAGTGGGGAAACCTGTTTTGATGAAATTTGAAACTAATAAAATTTATCTTCCCAAAACTGTGTGCCCCCTCCCTCCTGCTTTTACAAGTTGGGTCGCAGAAATACCTCTCCATACCTCTCCATATTACTGTTTGATGAGAAATCAAATGGTAATACAAAGTAAGACGTAATGAAGGCCCTAGTCTAAACCCTTACTGCCACAGTTCAGAAGACCTGAAGATAATGACACATTAACCTCGGTGTGCTAGTTGTTTTGGAGAACTCTAGGGGAATTATTCTTTCACCTTGTACTAATAATCAGAAGACGTTTAACTTAAAGCTTCCTTCCAAGGAACTTATGATTAATTTGTATCTTAATGCCTAAGTAAGGATTCAAATTGTGTAAGGCTTAAATAATTTCTATTCACTTAAAGAAGATTCGGTTAAGAAAGATCCCCTGTGCTTTAAGACCACAAAAATATTTTAAAAATTTAATGAGGTTTAATTAAAAATGCTGATGTTGTACTTGCTTCTGGTATTACCCTAGCAGTAAGCTACTTGCCTAAAGAATCTTTCAATAATGTTAGTTATTAAAGGTACTTGTGTGGAGTTTTCTGTTGGTTTTTCTTAGTTAAACTTCCCAAACCAACTGCTTCTCCTTCATCTTGTCACAACAACCCCAGATGGGAGCAGCAGAGCAGAGGGAGGCCTGTCTTGGTCTGTATCCACAAGCCATCTGTATCCATCTTTTTTTCCCCCACTGCATGTGCGCAAATGCTGCCAGGGACTCTTCATTCAACCCCGAGCACCTGGGAATGGCCACCTCCTTATAATTTGTTTGATGAAAGAGATGGACTTCAAGAAGAAAACCTCTGTGTACTGTACCTTCATCAGTTCCCATTCAGCATCTCTGAATAGGTGGGTGGCTTCTGGACAATTGAAAAGAAAATGTCAAAATGCAGCTGTCTGTCAGCTTTGTCTCCATTCCATCATTTAAGTCATTTTTTAAAAATAAGGAATCAAAAATTAATTCAGTTGACATTAATTCAGTAGCTGTTTTGAATATGTTAGTACAGTAGAAATGCTGTTGCATTAAAAGAAAGAAGATTGAGGCAGTTATCTTTGAGCACTGATCACACATCAATACTATTAGTATTCTTCTTTTTATACTTTTCCACTCTGTGGAAGGGAGAAAGATAAAGGGAAGGTAAGGCTTGTATGCTGATGTGCACCCCATAGTTTGTTCTGTCACTGTGCTATTAATATCTGTGGGTTGGAGTGTTTTGGGGTTTTTTTATTTTTTTTTTTTATTCCAGGAAACCGTGTTGTATATTCATTGAAAGCAGACTTCCATAGCATTTTGAAACTTACAATTTTTTTCTCTTTTTACCTCACATGCAGTGCACTTCCCGGGGTCAGTACTTGTATGGGGACAAAGAACTTATTTTTGCATTATTTTCTGTTCAACAGTTAAATCTTTTCCTGCTGATCATTGTCTTGGGTCTTTTATGTGCTTTTTTTCTGCCTGTCTGACTTTCTGACTGCACCATGAATTTCTTACAGTTTTTGCATGGTGAAATGTTTAGAGAAATCTTGTAGTATTGGATTTGGATGGTAGTAAGGCAGAACATCAAGATCTCAGAATTTTCTCTCAAGTACTCTGTGTTGCTCCTAGGAAAAAGAGCTCTCAAACTAAAAGTTTCCGCTTGAGTTCTGTGAAGGTGCTTTGAACTGCACGATGCTCCCACCTCCTAGACATTTGCTTCTCCAGTGAACTTCTTACAACACAGTTGATCTCTACTTGACTATCTCCACATGCCTCTTGGCTATTTGTGGCTTCAGAATGTTTGGGTCTGTGGCACTGTTACTGCTGCTATCAACACTTTTTTTTTTCCCCTATTTAGTTTCATACCTGCAGTTGGCAATCTCTGCCATTACTTTCTCACTTATTCTGTAGTTGGTTCAAAGAAAAAAAAAACCAAAATGTTTTTGGCCTGGTTGTTACACTAAGTGTCACTTATCTATGGTGATATATCGTCATTTAAAAAAAGAAAAAAAATGACGAAGGCAATTCACTCCTTCCTCCTTAGCATAAAAGCTTTTAATAAATGGAAGGTGGGATGGGCTGGAAGCCAGGAGACTGGATGAGTCTGGGTCTCTCCTGCAAACTGAGTTTGGTTGTTCTGGGCAGTTAACAATCCATGTTGACCCAAGCCTCTGGTCTCATTTATAATGTCGATGTAACTAGCACGATGATGCTATACTAAATCATTTTAGTGAGTGTTTGAAACAGGGTTCAAATCTCAGCTGTTTTTCACACTTTGATCTCATAATACTTCTGGCATGAATGTGCAAAATACATAGTCATCAGTAGCTGTTAACATCTGACTTCCTTAGTAGGGCACAGTTCTGCTTGAGAGACGAGCAAGTAACTCAGGAACCACAATACTGGACCTACCATTGTCCTGTGGTAATACAAACAATGTTATGACTAGTGGCACAGCAAAGTGTGGGCAGAAAGGATGACTTAGGGAAAAAATAAAAAGAAATCCTATGCTAGCTGCTAGCTATGATTGTCTTCAGGAGTCCCTGGTACAGCCAGCTGCATTGTCTAGTCTTCTTGCAGCTTCTCCATTACCATGGGAGGCAAAGAGATGTCTGAAAGATCATGTTTTCACATCCTCCTGATCCACTCTGTGAAAAGGATAGTGTGGGATGGGCAATTATTATGAAAACTGTAATAGCACGTGCACTACTCCTGCCCCTGTGCGTTATGCATTTTATTATGAGAAATTTGTGAGCATGTCTTCCCTCTCCTCATCACGCTACTTGCCTATATTAAAGATTTCATAGTAATAGAAGTGCTATAGAAATAGAAGGCTGTATCTATAAACAGATTAGTAATAGATTTTAGTAAAAAAAAAAAAATATAGTTCTTTTGAAACTTTAGTTACACTCCTTACTCAGTGCTTTGTGCCATGTGCTGCTGGGTAAACAGAAGTAGAATTACTGAAAGGGAAGATCTGCAGGAAGGTGGTACCTACTTGTATTTTATCGAGCCAATAGCTGTTTGCTAGTGTGCAATTAAGGAAAGAACAACAGATCAGAGGTCAGTTTATGACTAATATAGCACTCAAAATATTTGTGCTATTAGCTTCATATGAAAGCTCAAAGATCTGCTTGATTTTATTTGCATATTTGAGACTGATGAAAAATGGGATTGCGAAGCATACGAGTACAACCTTTGTATTGACGCCTGAACACGATGGTGTCTGAGAACCAGTCTGAAAAAAGGAAATCCCAGTTTCCTTTTACAGGGAAAAGTACAGTAAAAATATTCTAGATTTCTGTCAACAGTAATAGATTTCTGACATAATGGCATTATCTAACTTTCCATCCAAAACACGCATAGCATCCACCCCAAAGAAACAAACAGAAGCAAGGCAAAGGAAAAAGTCTTTGGAGGAATCTCCAAAATGCAAACTGTTTGCTTGAAAGGAGCAGTGTGAAGCCTGGGGCAGAAAGGCACGCGTACTGGCATAAGTAGTATTTTCGCTTTGGCCAGAGACCCTGGATTTGTAGGATGGTTATGCCGCTCACAAAACTGAGCGGAAAAGAACATAATGTACCTAAAAAAAGAAACAGAAGTATACATATCCTGCAAAATGAAGTGATTTGTTTAATAAACTACTACATCCCTTAGTTGGAATAATTTCCTTGCACATGATGGAATATGGTTGTTGCTTATATATTTGACACTGAAACTTGAATTGTTAGATAGCTGAAGTTGAAGCAGTTAAAGGCAACATCGACTCATATGTTAGCATAAGTAAAAGTTAGATGGTATAGCACATAAATCGGATTTGTTGTTGACAGAGAAAGCAGTACGTTTGGTGGCTGAAAGCAGGTGGAGACTACAACGGTGTGACACATACAGCAGTTTAAGTATAATGCTGGAGAGGACACCAGGAGCCTACTTAGTCCCTCCTCTATTTTCTGGTGACATCTGATTCTATAAGTAGGAATGTTTTATATAAAAAGTGAACTTCAAACAAACAAAAATGAATGAATGAATGCAAGGGCATTGCACCACAGAGAAAAATAAAACAGTAAATATACAGTGATTGAAGATCACATCAGTTAAACCTTCAAAGCTACAAATGACATGCACGTAATGGTGAAAGAGGGCTATTTCAAAAGCCAGCAGTCTTAGACCTTAAGAAGGGGCTGGGGGATGAAAGGGCAGCCCAGCAGTAAAAGTATTACAGCTTCACTGTAGAAGTGAATGTGAATGCTTTAAGATGGTGCTCTGATCAGGAAGAGTTGCATGTAGTCACTTTTTTTTTTTTTTTTTTGTGACCAGAGGTTTTCCAGAGTTGGTCCCTACTGCGCTACTATGGTGATGCTGTCTGGAGGCTGGGTCCTCAGCAGCGCACGCAGACCCTTCCCCTCCTTCCCGAGGTCAGTCTTCTCACATGTGTTGGTTTGACAGCTGCATTGCAGTCCCAGGGCGTCCATCTCTGTGTTGCTTTCTGTCACCACTTACTAAAAGTACTATCTGAGACTTGTGGATATAAGACACTAAGCTATGAATACAACCGCAGAGTCATAAACAATGTGTGTATACACTGTCTGGTAATGATGTATAGCTCCATTGGTGAATCATAGAAGCACCAATTATGTCAAATTGAGAATAATTTTTCATCTGCTGGAGAGCTGTAAACTTTGCCACATCAGCAGACTTTCACGAGTTCCGCATTTGTGTTACCTGGGAAAAGGGCAAGGGGCAAACTGCAAGTTCCTTCTTCTAACTGTGACTCTCTTAAGACAGGATCTTGGTTGCTAACTGGGCCCAGGTACAGAGGTTGCACCTCCACGTGATCCTGCAGGATGCCCTCCAGCTCTGCCGGAATCAGGGTAACCAAGCTGGCCTCTGCCCCAGTGGGAGTTATGCTTATTTCTTCCCTATTGATAGGCCTCACCACGCTATTGATAGTAACTCCCATAGGCAAAACAAAATACTAGCAGATGGTCGGTCGATCATTGCAGGGGGCCTCTGCCCACCACGTTAAAGGTTGGGCACAAGTGAGTAGTCCCTGAGGATGGGCTACCTGGCTTAGGACAGCCCTCACGTGGACTAAGCTATGGAGGGCTTGCTGATGGCAGGTAAGAGGGTGACCCCTCATCAGCCTTGATTGCCACCAACAGACATCCTAGTAACTGGAACAGACGCTCCAGCTGCTGCAGCACCAGCGGAGTGTGCGTCCTATGGGAGCCAGCAAGAGTACTGTTGGTAGACTATGCCTGGGACTTGGTTGCTGACGGGGTCTGTCTGAGGGTCTGAAAAAGATCATCCTGTTGCTCTGGTGTACAAGGAGATCTGGATGGTATCCCACAGAAACTGGGACAAGGACTCCTGGAGGCATTGGAACACCTGAAGCGGTAATTCAAAGTATTTATACTAGGAATTGCGCGTGATAGCTAACTGGACTTGACAGAGTACCGTCTAGATTCCATTATCCCTACTTCCATATTGTAACAAATCAAGGGACATAGGTGGAGCTCGTGATGATTATTAGTCATGACACATCACGTGGTGATAACAGCAGCCAGCTATGACACTCGGGTGGATGGGTCACCTTCACTTAACCCGGAAAAGGAACATACACTCTGGTGTGTGCTCGATAAATAGCAGGTAAGATACTGGCTTCGTTGGCTTTGTTCCAAAAACCACTGGCAGAAGTCAACAGAAAAATGAGGTATCTATCAATTTCATTCATACTTATTTACTGAAATGTCACCCTAGGCTATGTAGGTTATGAGGAAAGGAGGATGCACTTCGTATTTGTTTTCTAGAAAAGGCCAAACCAAAGTAATAGTGAGAATGTCTCATAAGGACTGCAGCAGGCAAACAGGGTAGGCATTGGTGGTGCTGTGTGCCCAGAAGTGCTTGCCACAAGGGAACTCTGCAGCTGCTCTGTGCCTCTAGCAATAGGTAAAAATAATAATTCAATGTAGCTTTCTCTTGGCTTCTTACTGTGTTTTGTGAAGAGGGGTTCTGATCTACATTTGCATTAAATAATAGCTGTTATTTCAAAATTACCTCCCAATTGTAGAAACTGAAATTTAGTAAAAAATCTGGATGTTTTGTATTACGGCTTAATCATTTATTATTTCTTATTGATGATAAATCAGAATTCTTAACATGGGTCTTATTTTAACCTTGTTAAAGGAACGGGAAATAAAATGTTTTGACCTCAGTTTGTGCATGGTAAATGCTGGGGCTTCTGGAAAGGTTCCTAGCTTTTGGATGTGCGTGCATGTCCTGCTTTTCAGAGGATCACAAAACCAAGCAGTTGCGTAAGACAAAGACTCTTGAGTGTGCATTTCTGGGTGTCTGGTAAGAGAAACCTGATATTTCTCTGTTGGTGTTTGGTAGAAGGATCCATGCTGGTTCTCCAGGAATATGGTAGCAAGGTGTATTTGGATGTTTTTTGGGGGGCAAAAAGGCCCCCCAAACAAACTCTGGATGGTGGTATTAAACCCATGACTTATGTGTTTAACGTTGATTTTAAAAATACCTTGAAGAATATGGATTAATTCATTACTGTTAGCGATTACATCTTCCTAAACCTTTCCAGCCAGTCATACTCCTGGCTAGAATGAGGAACTTTGTTTTCTTGTTGGTTTTCTGATCTAATTGGGCAGGTGGCAAAATAACCATGTTGATTAAACAAACTGGTGTTTATAAGCTAGATTTTGCTACACTTTCATTATAGGACCCAAACATTTAGCCCAAGTACTGTGCCTTAATGAGTTACTATAGTTCAGCTCAGCTGTGTTTTTCCTTGAATTTGCAAGGAGCTGAAAGCGTGAACCTGGTTGATGACTGTGGGTTACTTGACGTGTAGCATCTGCGTAAGCCACAAGAAGGCAAATTTATGTCAGAGGTCTTTCAGAATCACTATCCAACTACATCTGACTGCAAATAAAATTTTTTTCAACTCTGTCATGCAGAGTGTTTCTGCAGTGGAGAGCGTGTTGATCCCCTGCGTCACCAGTCTTGAAATTAGAAAATAAAGCTTTGTCTACTTGATTTAAATACCCCTGCGTCACCAGTCTTGAAATTAGAAAATTAGAAAATAAAGCTTTGTCTACTTGATTTAAATAGTTGGAATGGCCTATGTCTGTAAGAAAACTCTTGTTTAAGGTTAAATTTTTAAATCTTTAAAATTTATTTCTGTATAGCTTAAAATGCATCTCTTTAGACTAAATATAATCTTAATCTGTAGGCAAATGGGTGTATGCAGGTGATTCCACAAATCTAATTCAAAACAGTTTTAATTAATATTTTTGGTAAAAAGGATTTGACTGTTTAATTGAGAAATCTGATGTTTTTATAGCATGCAGGCAGCAGTTGGGTCATTGGAAATAGGTGGGTAATTCTCCGTTATGTTACGAGTAAAGATTGGTGCTTTTTGCATTCTTCAAACTTAGTAGCTAAAATAAGAAACAGAAGACCCTCAAACCTTTCCATTCTACACTGGAACGGAAGCAGCAGCTGTTGAAATGTTGCGAGTACGACTTCTGTAATCAGGAGTAGGCAAGCATTTGATTGAGTCCCAGAGCACTTACATACGCGAGAAGGGGAAACCTTGGTGCCCATCCTTGCCTGAGGGGCCCTAATGTAGCGTCAAGCAATTCCTCTAGCCAGGGAGCTGCCGCTTGAGGGGCAGCGAATGGGGTGTCACCATAACACCTCTCTTCTCCGTCCCCATCCCCTACCCCTTTCCTTTTTTGATTTTTGGTAAAAGATATATAAGTGCTTGTAAGGTAGTGGGGAGGGGCTCAGTTTGCTGGGTAGTTCAAAGATCTGTAAGGAGTTAAGACAGGAGGCTGCTGTTGTTTGTCATTGTTGGACAAGGAAGGCATGTACAGAATTGGAGGTTGGGCATTTAAGGACGTTTTCTTGTGAAAACCTAAATGCCATAGGGGCTCAGGGACTAGGCAGGATATTTGAAGGCTGCTGCTTTCAGCCTATGTACCTGAATTTCTTCTAGTCCATTTGTTGATCTGTCTGCACTGTCTGTCCTCCTTACCCCTGTTCAGTTTGTGGCTGTCGATGAATTAACTGGGGCGGGGGGGGACGGACGTCAGTAAAACTTACTATAGTAATTATTTTTCCAAGGGCTATTTTTCATATATATTAACTGAAAAGAAAAATTAAAGCTCTACAGAGGCAGAAAAAAAATAATATTTAGTGTGAATTCAGGTTACGTAGTATTTTTAGAAAGAATGTAAAATAAAAAACCACTAACTCTCTGACTTGGGGAATAGGGCTTAATTCACCATCAATTGGATTCATCAGTGTGTTAAATTTAATAAATAAGTCCTTAAATATAAAAAAATAAATTATTTATCTTAAAACCTATTAAGAATAGTTTTATTTAAATGTAAAGATACAGACTGACTTTGCAAGAGTCATATCAAGGTGTGGCAGCATGCAGTTGAAAAGTTTGTTAACACTGAAACTGAAGATTAAGTTTTTCAAATACTCAGATTGCAAAGAAGTTTTTCAAAAGTCAATTTGGAAGACAATAAAATGTTTTAAAGGAAAGTTAAAAGTTTTTGACTTAAAACTTCTGAAGTATGTAATGCATATCAGCATTTTAAAAATAACATTATTGAAAATAAATGCCACTTTATGGAGTACTTTAAATTTTTTTTTTCATTCCGATTACAAATGAACCCACACACACACTTCTAAAACTGTCAAAAAAAGAAATCTTTTGAAATTAAATGCCAGCACAGTGAATGTGATTTTTGTGAAGCATTTTGATTTCAATAAAGCAGCATTCTCTGGTGGATAATTGTTTGATTGTAGTTTTTTCCAACTAGCTCTGGTATAAAGTGGCTTATTTATACCCTTTTTATTTGTGCACGTTTTATTTTGTATGGCACATTTCCATTTCGTCTTAGGAGTTTTATAAAGATTAAGCTTTATAGAGCCCTTTTTCTGCAGATATTATCCCCATTACACAGGAAGGTAAGCAAATACAGAGGAAGGTTAATTGAATTGCCCTGCTGCACTATGTGAGTATTGGAGCTGGAACTACAATTTGGGAATGATCGTTCCCAAGTCAGTACTTTAATCTAATATAGCACAGGAGTCTTTCCTCTGGTATTGTAACCATATATAAAAGAAGGGCAGAAAACACAAGGTTAATAAGATCTTAAAATTAAGCTCTAAGGTATTGCTTTTCATCCTGTTAAGACTGTGTTTTCCTTCTTATACGTTATTTCCAATAACTGCCTTCTTTCCTTCATGCCACAGCAGGTAAGATAAATGGGACCAGCTGTGACCAATAGGAATCCTGCTGTTCATTTTAGGGACCAGAGTTTTAGTTGATAATACATCTTGGTTATGTTTTTCTATGTATTTGAGTAAGTAGTAAGACACAGATTTTTTAAGAGCCTTTAGAAACTGAGCTTTGCAATGAAAGACCACTTTATAACTGTTCGTGTGACTAACGAAGGAGATTACCTTGCACTCATAGCAATGACTTCATAGTATCGACTGTTTCAGCAAAATATGTACGGTCACTATCCTGACAAAAGTCTATCCTTGACACACTGAAAAGCCTTATAAGAGATCTGTGACGTGTGTGGGTGGTTGACTTCTGCCAAGGTAGTTTATGTATTTGTTATAGTTTTAACTCCTGTTCAGTGTTCTTGATTCATTTAAATCAGGATTGAAAGTTGAGATCTGCTTATGAAGTATATTGCATGATTTTCTGATTTTTTGGAAGAATTATTTAGTTAATGCCTTTACTTCCTTTACTCTAAATTGAGTTTCTGTGAATCACTTAATTTGACGATCCTGTTGGGCTTGTAGTGGAGATTGAGGTAAGCAATGCTGGCATGGAGCTCATTTTATGCAAAGCGCCCAAAGTACAACGTTGTGCAAGGAGAGGGTAGAAGTGTAGCAGGGAAGGGGGGCTTTTACCCTTCCCTAGAAGGGGTCCTCGTGCATGCAGTGTAGCTGCACCAACCAGAGTTACGGGGCTCCCTTTCATGGAGCCTGTTTAAGGGCAGCCTTTGGGCTTTCAGGGAGGGAGGGAAAAGCTTGTTCGTAGTTGAAAAAAGGATTTGCTCAAGATCTACTTTCTCCCTGTGCTCATGGAGCTGCACAGCACTCTCTCCGCTGACGAGAAGCAAGGCTATGGATATGTTGCACCCTTTGCAGGAGTGATTCCTTTGTAAATCTGTGTTTCAGCTGCTCATTATCCTGAGCATTTAGCACAAATGTGTTTATGGAAAATTTAAGACTTTTATGTGGTAGTGGAGGGGCAACAATCTCTCTTCTTTCAGGAGGGTGTTTTAACAAGAAGCATTTTTTTTGCCAAAGCAAATGTCCAGCTCCTTTATTACTTTTCTGGGACTGTTTTTTAGGTTAGTGTAGCTTGGTTTTAAACTGCATGTCAAAAAATGATCTAACACAGCATCTGTAAAATGTTCTGGGGACCTTGGCAAATACCTGATAGTTTAGGTCCGTGTCCAGATACTGGGTCCTATCCCAAAAATAGTTTTGTGATATGTGGATGAAAACTGCTGGCAGGTAAACATGCAAAGAAAAAAGAATTCAAGAATAATTGATTTTGTTATTTTTGAGAAGTGTCTTAGTAGATTTCTTTTATGAAAGATATTGACAGAGCTCCTGTTGCAGATAAATTTTGTTCCTGAATTAAAACTGTAATCCCGAGTAAGGAAGTTTATGTGCTTCCTTTTTTTTTTCCCCTGAAACTTCTAGAAATATAACAAAGCTGTAATGCTTTCTCTAAAAATCTGAAGAGACAACACAGTTAAAATACATTTGATTACTGTATGGGTATGATAAAGTAGGCTAACTTGCCTCCATGAGAGGGAGGTATCCAGGGCTCTTTGCCTTGCCTCCTGGAGAAAAATAAGAAAAACATCTTTCTACACAAACATGGTGTCTATATATACTAGGGAATAAGGGAATGTGCTTGGCCATTGACAAGCTGCAAGTTCAGGATCTTATTTACACTATGGTAGGGTGTTTGTCTCTATCTATAACTGCCCTCTAGTCCCAGTGTCTCTTGAAAGTTTGACTTTTTTGCACAAAGATTTGCAATGTCTGCAACCAGGAACAGTTCTGTTATTCCCTGGCAATGGGAATACTAGACCTTTATGAATTTTTTTTCTAGTTTTGCATGTCTCTGTGGCAACGATGCACAATATCAGTTGAACATTCATTGTTAAGGATACAGAAAAAGAAAAGTGTATTGAGATAAACAGTTTATTGAAATTTCACTGATTATTCCTAATGAGTGCTGTTGAACTGTGTTTTGAGGGTTGTGGTAGAGCTGGGCCACCACGTGAGACCACAGCTATTAGGCCCTTCTGTTAACCTGTAATACTGATAACTTTTTCTGCTCTGTAAAATCTTCCTTTGGTCTTAGCTGTACTTCTGGTTTTTGAGATACTTCAAGTAAAGGATTGCTGTGACAATTCCCTACTCTCCTGCAATGTGAGTTTTATTAACACACACTGAAGGAGGTGGGGTAAGCAACCTGGTTGTTCCTTACAAACCATTTCTGGCATAAAGGCAGGCACTCCAAGCTGAAGTTGTACCACAGCACCTGATGTACATTGATTTCTCTGTAGCAGCTGGTGAACTTTTCTAGTTCAAAGTTTCAGAGAGGAATTTAGAGACTTACTTAATTCTTTTTACCATTAAGCTCAACAGGGCCTAACCAATTTTCTGGAAGTCCCAGGGCCACACTCACATTTGAGGTGAACTTTTCCCTTGCCTCTGGTTTTCTCCCGCAATGATTCCAGTGGCTGGTTTAACTGCCTTTAAAGGGAGGGAGAGAGCTGCACAGAGAAATGTAGGGACCATTTGTGTCCTGGTCTGTTTCCCCAAGAAAACAAAGACCTACGTGCCCTGTACATACTGTACAAAAGAGAGAAATGGGATTGGTGTTACAAACATCTTGGAGTTGCTGGTCAGCACTTCCCATAAATAGTATAAAATTTGGAGGGATGTGTAAATTCCTTCTTTATGAGAAAGAGATCACTAACAACTTGCTGGTTTTGTCTGATCTTTGACTAAAGTTTTGTATTTGTCTCTGAGGAAAAAATATTAATGGAAAACTCCAAAACAAACCTGTCTGACTTTAAAGAATGAGGCACAAAGACCTGGCTATGTGCAATAGCTAGGTGTGCACAAACCATGCATTCTCTCTACCCAAAAGAGTTGTCTGCTGTCAAGAAGGCCATTGTATTTTAAGAATGAAATTGTGAAGTAGTTTAAAAATACAAGACAAATACAAACAAGATAATTGACTCCATTAGGCTATTTGTGAAATAATACTTGGGAAGTGTGCTGCTATGCAGTTAAAACTGTGTCCTCATGGATCTGGAAAAGATGTAACTGTTGCAAGAGGGAAGCTTTCGTGTCCTGCAAGCCACAGGAGAGGGTTGAGGCACCGATCTCGCTTGCTCATCCTCGAGCTCAGCCCTGGTTGCGAACTGCAAGGAAAGAAGGAAACCCAGCAGGCGGATGGTCCTTTTCTCCATCTGCCCACCTCTGGTGCAGCCATGATCTTTACTAGCCAAGCATTCCCGTGGCTTGGGTTAGTTGACTGTGTCTCCTGTAACCAAGAGAGCTGGAGTTATTCCCCACTTTTTGGGGAGCCTGCTTTTTCCCCCCCAACCCAAGCTGCTATCAGTGGTGCCGTGATCTCCTGTAAGCAACTTCAGGCCCATCCAGGGTAGGATGAGACCAACCTGGGGAGGGGGAAAGGCCTTGGAAAATTTCTGTGAAGCCCAATGGGAAGGGTGGGAGGGAGGAAAACACTAACATGTGAGCCCCTGCCTGGAGCTGCGTTGCTTGTTCTTGATCTGCAGGGCTAGAAATTGGGAAATAATACCTAAAGTTGAAGGGTTTGGGTGTTTTCATTCACACCGGGGTCTGTTGGACTGCAGTGTTCACTCTCTGGTTCCTTTTGGCTGAGCCTGTCCATAAGTACTGGCCTTTGTTGAGGGGTGTCTGGGTGGGGTGCCTGCAGGAGCACAGCAGAGCCGTGCTGATCAGTGATCTCATCTGAGAGGTGTTTACTAAGCAGGCTGGGCATGCCAGGTGGCTGCTGGTTCCTGTCTTGCTCATGACGCTCAGCAGCAGATGGCAGGGCAGCTGCTTGGCACCTCGGGTTGGCCAGTGGTGGCCTTTCCCCATTGGCTCAGCCTTCCCCTGCCCAGGCAGTGTCCCACCTTTGGCGCGTGCCTTTTTTGGTGTGGTGGCCTCAGCGCTCTGCACAGGGCTGGGCCTGAAGGTGGGCTTTGCTTGGAGGTGTGCAGGAGAAAGTCCTCTGACCTGTAGGTGCTCCCAGGAGGAGGGGGAAGAAAAAACCAAAACAACAGTTTTGAATCCTCCTTGTATTGGATAGCATTTTCCTCTTCACCCCCATTGTTCTGTGTCTTCAGGTCACCGTAGGTCTGGCAGCTCTCCCTCAGTGTCAGAGCAGAGACCGTGGGGCACCACCATTCCTTTTACAGGCAGCAGAGCTGACCCAGAACGAGCTCTGCAGCTCTTCTGTTTAAGAGCTGAAGTCTGGTTGTGTCTGAATAATAAATCCCAAAGAGTCTTATGTACTTGAATGGAAAACACCTGGACGTCTTTTTTGTCCCCTCGCAGTATAATCTCTTTGGCCATGTGCTTTTTTTTCCTCTCTCTCATCTTTTTTTTCCTCTCTTTTTCTCTTTCCTGCTTTTTCTTTTGCATACTGGCAGCAAAACTACTTTAAAAAAAAAATAAAAATTCTTAAATAACTGGTTGCAGAGCTTGTGCAGGCACACAGGCCAGCAAGGAGCCCTTTGGAGGAGCGGGTCCCATTGGCTTAGGGTGGGAGGAGATGCCCGTGCCTGTTGTGGCAGCAGAGCCTAGTGAAGAGGGGTGAGCCAGCTGTCCTCTTGTCCCGACGCCCCCTCAGCTTTCACCACCTTGGATGTGCCTTCCCTAGGCAGGAGCTGGGGGTGATGTAGGGAGAAATGAGTCGGGATCTCTGCAGCGCCTGCGAGTGAGGTGGTGTGGCCAACAGTGATGGCAAGGCGGATGCTGCGGCCTTTACCTGCTTGCTCTGCCCTGGGAGGTGAGGAACAAGCAGCAGCATGTCCTTACACCTTCCCTTCTGTAGGCTTTTTCTTCCTACCCTGCCGCATCAATTAAATCTGCACCTGTAGACTGTTTCCAAAGACTTGGTTAAGCTACTTCTTGTTTTGAAGCAAGGAAGAAACATTTTTTTTTCCCTTCAGTTGTGTATAGAGAACCTAAGCATAAATGCCTGAATTCTTGGAAGTAGTCTAACATCAGCTAGCAGTATCAGCTCTGTCACAGTTCTTACCTGAGAATTTAGCTAGTTTTATTTTCTACTTTTTTTCCAAAGGATCACAAATTGAGATTCTGCAGGCTAGTAGGTTTCCTCAGTGGCTCCTTGTGTTGTTCCAGTATTACAAGTGAGGACCTGAAGCACAAAATGATAAACATCCACAATCTTTAGAGTTCAAATGCGTAGTTACCTTGGTGCTTCTAGTGCTGAGTACTCTATGTGGGCTTTATTTAAAGGATGTATTTTACCTGCTATTGAGTGTTGTATGTGTCTGGATATCCAGCTACATAAGTTTTTTAGGGATTATTTTTCCTTTTCTACCACGTAGAATATAACAGTATGAGAATCAAGCTGAGCTTTAGAATACCTAAACATACACTGAGCATTATTGTTTTCTAGGTTTTGGCTATAAATATGACTATTTTTGTATTATTTTTCTATAGGTTTCGCAACCTGTAGAAGTGGTCAAATTTAATTAAATTTACAGCTAATCAATATCCAAGAGTAAGAATGAAATTGAAACTTTGGATTACTGGTGGTTTTGTGTTTTGTTTTTTTTTTTTTTTTAAAAAAAAAACACCAAACAAAACAACAATTAAACTAGACTATTCCTGTAGGTAAAGTGAACTATTGTTTTCAATAACTGAACTAATTCTGATTTTAGTAAATAAAACTAGAAAGTAAAGAGCTAAAGAATATGTAATGTTTGAAAAGGTCGGTGTTGCTACTTTGTATTAGATTTTAACATGAGAGTTCTGTTTATTATAACAGTTTGTTACCATAGAAGTATAAACTGAAAGGTAGCAATGATGACTTAGTGTAATATGTTATATTAAATAAACTTGTCCTGTTAGCGCTTCATGCAAGGCTTTATTTACATTACAGTAAGCTGTTTGCTGCTGCATTTACAATTCTGCTATACAAATAAATTAAAGAGTTCTCATGACGGAAGGGTTTACTTTCTCCCTACAAACTGGAAGACGTTAATATTTTCAAGCATATTTTCTTGGAAGTGGTTACATTAAATTTTCTGTTGGGGCACCATCAAACCTACCATCTAAGAAAGGAAATAGATGAAAGTCAGTCTTATCTTCTTGTTCTAGACTTAAAAGATGGGCAGATATTAAATAGTGTATTTAGAATTCAATGCTATTGCGAACAATATCAAATAACCTTTAAAAAATATGTTCCCGTCCTGCAATAACAGAGGAACAGCTACAAATTGAAATACATTAAAAAAGCCAGTACAATCACAACACAAAGCTTTGACTGTTTGATCTTCTGTGTTGTACAAATGTGCTCTTTCGGAAATCAGTCAATTTATGCTTCAGCTTTAGTTGAGCTGAACAGGTGCGGCTGAGTGAATGATTTGGCCTGTAATATTGGTGGTGGTGGTGGTGATACATAAGCTGTGAGGCAAAAGCTGAGTCTGAACTTCCAGTCCCAGGATAATTTGCAGGGCTAATAAAATGGGGGCTGAGGACAGGGAAGAAGTATTTCTGTTTAGATAAAGGAGCAGGTTTTGTCTGCACTCCAGGTACAAAGGCCGTAGAACATCACAATCCAGTCTGTTTTTATACAATATTTTCATTAAGATACATACTTCCGACATGATACAGGTATAATTCCTTCTGTGAACATCTGTTCTTCGGGGGGGACGGGGGGAAAGTGTCAAGTATAGTTTAATTTCATAGAAGGACAGAGCTGGTAGAATTGATTTGAAATATCTTGATATAAGTTTTCAGAATTAAGCTCTTCCTCTTTCTGCCCTTTTTCACTAAAAGATGTTTGACAAAACACAGGGTAACTCTTTCTTCTTTGTAAACATTGCCTCCTTTGGCTCTTCAAACTGAGGAGCTGTCAGCCCGGGTCCTGGGAGGAGAGGGATGCTAATGCTGCTCTTGCACACAGCTGATTCCCTTCCTCTGCAGGACGCTGTACACCAAAATCCCTCACTCCTTCTCCATGAGGGCACGTGCCATCATGTGTTCTGAGCCACCGAATCCAGCATCTTTTCAAGTTATAAACTGTCTAGCTAAAACATTTATAGGATTTATAGTTTTTATCTGATAAATTCAAAAAATATTTTTAAGTAATGCGGCCCTTTTATCTGCAGAAGCTCTCTCGCTTACAGAAAATGGTACATACCTGGCTTTCACAATGGTATTAAGCATTCATAACTTTATTTCCAGTATACATAGGAGCAGAAGAGAAGTGCTAGCCCTGCTATGCTCAGTTGATTGTGCTGCGATGCTGCTTACATCCACACTTAGCTTTTTGTGGTCCTCCCAGCTGCACACGTTTCTTGGTTACAGCTCTGTGTTTTGTGCGTATCTGGTGTGATGCCATCCATTTCAAGGTCCTGTGTGCTGTCCTGTCTGTTTTCAAAGACTTTCCTCCAGTGTTGACTTTTGGCTTAATGCTTGTAGAAGGCGACAAAGTGAGTGGGACTAATGCCCATGGAAACTAAGTGTTGGTATTTGGAAAAACTCTAGATGTTACTATAGTTTTAAATAATTGGGGGAGTGGGAGCAGGACAGGGCACTACTCTTATGCTCTCTAGCAGATTACTCAGTAAATGTTACTCTCTTATTAACTATTTGCTTACACTTTGCCTTCTCTTATTTTTCATACTTTTCCTGTTCTTTTCCTGGAGCAGTGGTGTGGGGGAATAAACTTTTGTAAACTGTTTTTCTCAGCTGATCCTATGTTTTCTTTTTTTCCAGAATGAGCCTCCCACTATGTTTCAATGTAACAAAAACTTGCAAAGAATTCTGATAAATAAAAATAAACAAATCTCACAGGAAGACTTAGAAATTACTGAAATGTGATTTAAATGTTTCTAACCTAGTGGATCTCCTTTGCCTGAAAGCATGTTAGACGTATAATATTCTTTTGATTACTTTAATAAAGTTATAGTGCTGTGAAGTGTTTTTAAAAGAAATATTTTCTAGCTAATATAAGGTCTCTTATGTTATTAAAAATGGACTATTTGGCTACGGTGACACATTTTCTCATTTGGTATATCAATTTAGTAGTCATCAGTAATATTATATTAAAGACTCTTTTTTGCATGCAAAAAGTCATGCAAAACTCCTGGGGCTGTATATCAGGTAATAATCAGATAAACCAATCCACTAAAAAAACCAAACCAACAAAATAAAAAAATAAACAGTGATTTGTAATTGAGAAAGAAGCTACTTTTTAGCGTTCCGAGTTGCACACAATGATGACTTTACTGGGAAATTACAAGTTATCTGAAAGCAATTGCTGCTTATTTGAAGTTTCATTAGAAAATACTGTTATTTTGCCATTTCTGGTGAAGGTGAGCTGAAATGATTTGTGTAATGTGTCTGAGGTTTAGTAAACTGTAGTTCGAATATAAGTTGATACTACCTGACCTCTCTTCATAGTTTCTCTGTCAGTAGAAAACCTAACTGAAAGCAGAGCTTGATACTTTATTGCTATTTGGCAAAAGGAAAATGATACTTTATTGCTCTTTGGCAAAATATTAATGAACTCGTAGGAAGGCTTTATGCATTTATCAGATAATGCTTACAAAAAGCTTTGAATCTGACAAACATAGAAAAGTAGAAGACTTTGAAAGAGTAATGTAGACAAATTGGCTTTCTGGTATTGAGTCTGCCTGTCTTAAGTCTGTCTGTGTGTCCATGGATTCCCACGGGAGTGTGGGACTGCTGGTGGTCTGGGCCGTCTCTGAAAGCCCCAGGAGATGTCTCACTTGCCTTGGGTGTCTTAGGTAACACCAGGTACCTACGGTTTGGCAACAGAAATGGCTTTTAGATGTCTGTCTTTAACAGACCTATAGACACCTGAATATAGGTGTAGGAATCTCAAAGTGGACCTTGCACTAGGAGCCTGAAATTTTTCATTGCAGCATAAAGCAAGTATATCTTCCTTTTTCTTCTTAAAACCCATTGCACAAGGTCAAGTTTGCTGTCATTGTTTCTGAATTTTATCACTGACATTTTTTCTTGTTGTTGGTTTTGTTGTTGTGTGGGGTTTTTTTATTTTTTTTGGTTTTTTTTTTACTTTTTGTGAGAAACATTTGAGTGCAGTTTGTGTCATCAATGTGAAAACACTGAGAAACTGACCCCGGGCATCTCCCACCTGGTTCAGGATCCTCCCTTATGTACTTTGACATCTACTTGTGTAAAGTTTTTTCTTCCGCTGTTTAGCTTATGATTTTATCCTTTCTGAACAATTAAAGGGAAAAAAAAACATCTTTTTTTATTACTTCATTTAATCTTGTTATTATCACTATTAAACTGTCAGTACTTACATGAAAAGTTTTCTTCTTGCACTGGGGTGACTTTAGAATATGTTTTCCTTTATCCAAGTTGGACATATTTCTGTGCCTTTGTGTTATTTTTTTTTTCCAAGTAAATTTTTCCATCATCATGCTCGTTTTTGTTGCTCTGACCTATCTGTAGCAGTTTTCCAGCCATATCTCTAATGGAGGCAGGCTTCAGCTATCTTAGTATGGGCAGGATCAAAATATATATGAAGGGTTCCATTTTTATACTTTATGATGTTTTTATGTGGTTTAAAATTATACCGGCTGTTCTGTAGTCCAGTTGCATACCATTCATGTTTCATTTCAAATTAATTTCCTTCAGGCCTCTTGCTACTGTTGCTTTTCAACTTCTCCCTGTATACTAAATTATTATGAGGACCCTCAGGTAAGAAAGACCTGGTAGCGCTAGAAAACAAAAGATCAGGGAAACAGAGGTCAGCCCTACCTGGCGAGCAAGAAGAGGTTTATGTCACTGGGGAACTGTTAAAATCTGTGACAGGCAGTCGTAAAGAGCAAGGTTTTTTTGCCGTTGCTGTAGTTTCTTCCATACCTAATTCACTGCTAATTTAAAGACTTTATTGTTAAGGAAACAGTATGGTTTTGTAACAGTGCCTGTAAGTGGTGCATAAGTACTGAATATGTAAATATTCCATTTGACTTTTTTTTTTCTGGAAAAAGGCCAAATACAAATACTAGGAAGTGTAATGACATCTCTTTTTCTTTGGTAAATATTAGCCAATGGACTTCTTCAGTCTGAACAGTATGCCTTAAAAAAATCTGTTACTGCTGCATAGCTTATTGACATAGTAAATACGTTTTCAGTGTCTGGACAACTACCTATAAAAGTTTTATGGTGTCTATAGGTAATGTTAAGATGAAGTGAGATGGTGATGAATTTAGCAGACTTTCTTTTCACTGTATGAAGGAAATATAGGTTGTTTTTATTGGTTTTGTTTGTGTGTTGTTGGGGTTTTTTTGGTGGTGTTTTTTATTATTTTTTTTTTACAGTTTTTAGGAAGCATACCCGTTTATTTGTAATATCTTAGTCTGAAAAAGAGAATTTTGATGAATTCCCTAGGGAGATGCATTCTTTTATCTGCGTTCGTCTTCTAACTTTTCAGCCCTTTTCCCTAACTGTTAGTTCTTGTAGAATATTGGTACCCAATGAAAAAGTAAGGCAGCCACTTAATCCATGTAAAGCTATAAAACTCTATCTCTGTCAAAACGTACAAGGTAATCCATGTCCAGAAGTGATTTTAATTTATAAATGTGTGTTTTGCTTTGTTGTTCACTGTTGAATTCAGTGTTGCAGTCGTGGCAGAAGACTCCGTGGAGTTCTGCTTGTTTTGTCTCTTTCAGTTAATATTTTGTTTACGCTTTGAAAATATCCCTGGATTTGGATTTGGTCCTATAGAGCACACTGATAGCCCAGGATGCTCCTTTCCAGTGCAGAGAGCCGAAGAAGGGGATGATGTAAGGACTTAAAGAAGAGTGCATGACCTAAACAGGGAATCAGGCAGGGAGAAAACAAAAATAAGAAAAAATGTGTTCATCTATAAAATACCATGATGGATACTGCAGAGGTTTTCATGTGACTGACTTAAAAATTGCTTCTGTGGTAGCAGCTCAGCAGAGACAGCCTCTGGGTTGGGGCACCCTCCTGCTTATCACTGCTGTCAGGGAAGATTATCTTGTCGACTGTGTTTGAATCACATCCAGGTACTGGAGGAAGACATTTATTTCCTCTGCAGCTTAAGCAGCCTTTTAGATGCTGTCATTGATACCTGCCTGGGCCAGGGGTAAACTCTTGTTTCTCTTAATTCTGGCCTTGTTTGAATTAAGCAGTGTATAACAATACAGCTTGTTGAAAAAATAAGTGAATATCAAAAGGGAACATGCATGCAAAATCTTTAGAGGACTCTTACCCAAAAGATAATTTTTACCTGTCAGTGTATGTCTGGTTTTATAAGAAACTTTCTTCTTATCTAGGGCCTTTGTATATAGCCACTGTCAACATCAGGCTAGACAGTTCACCTAGATTTTTTTTTTTTTTTTTACTTTTTATGGTTCTTAAACAGTCACCTTTCCCATTTCTTCTCAGCTGATCATGTGAAACGGTTTACAGGAAGGTGCCGCATGTGGGTGCGATCATCCACAAAAGTGCTAGGAGGAACTGTGGCGCGTCTCGTTGTCCCTGAGGGCATGGGGCTGCTGCTGTCCCTGCAGTTACCGATGGGATGCTTCAGAATTAAGTGGCAAATGCCTGTAAATTTTGATGGGATTTGGCTGCCAGAATCTCTTACACCACTTTTAAAATTTTAAGCTGTGGCTGAATGTTTCTTGGGAAGAGACTTTCCCTAAATACTCATTTCTTATCGGCTGAAGGAAAGTGGGTTTTCATTGCGCTGGTTTTTGAAGCTGGAAGAATCACTTGACTGGAAGTATTTGGTCTACATAAAATCTGTAATCATATAAGTCCGAAGGATGGTGCTGTCTGTATATCAGTCATTTAGAAATTGTTTCTGTTGACATATCTGGTCTGTTCATAATACCTATATTTTTTTAATCATATCAGGTGCCCTGGTGTATTATTTTTACAGCTCACACTTCATGTAATATTAGGCTGAAGCATTTCCATAAATTTCTGATCTGATGCAACAACATATACTGCTATTGTTTTCCCTATGTATTCTTTTTTCGTTACACTTACATTCTAGGAAATTGCAGGTTGCATGGTAGAAAGCTCTCCTGTTCATCGCCACGACCTGTGTAAACAGCTAGCAGATAGGCTTTGAAATCTGTGTGCAAGTCTAACCTTGCAACAACAGCGGGACCAATCAGCCTTAATCCAAGGTTCCAGGCAGGATGGGGAGGTGCTGGCAGGAAAGGTGTGTTTTAGACACGTGGTCTAGTGGGAGGCAGGGTAATGTTCAGGAAGGACAGGTGCCTTCTCCTGTTCGTCCTTTCTGCCAAGCCCACTGATGATTCAACATAATGAATAAGTAAATATCAAAGCTATATAATACTCTTTTTTATTAATAAAAAACAAAACCCACCCAATTCAGAGGAAGCCACCTTTCAAAATTACTGCTGGGAAAACAATGTAAAAGATGATACTCATCCGAAGCAGAACAATTAGGGTTGGGTGAGTTGGGTTTTAAAAAATGATTATATAAATAATATATATTATAAAAGCTGTGAAACAGGGAAAGAACAAAGTGGCTGGGTACTGCTTTTGATGATGTGCTAAACTAGTAGCCCGGTGATGAAGGTGCTCATGCTAGACACAGCAGACCCAGATTAAACTCACGTTTTTGTCTAAAGACACTTGAACACTCAGCTGCCCTCTGTGAAGAAAGTGCTCTGTCAACCAGGCTGGAAATAACTCAGAAATAAGGTCTGTTATGCTGCTCTGTGTACAAAATTAAACATTCAGGGGAGCAGGGCCTGGAACCAGATGTCTCATTTCCCAAGTGACTAATCTAGCCACCAGGCTAGAGAGTTGCACTTTCTCATTACCCCTCCCTTCCTCCATTTACATACAGTTTATACACGGGAGACAGTTCCAATTGGCCTGTAGCATTAGAAATTACCACACTGGCATATTATTTTCCACAGGGTGTAATGGGGCCACGCCTAATTCACGTGCAGGAGGGAGTGATTAGTCGAAAGATATTTTGGTAGGTCAAGCACCAAGACCTGCATGGCTCATCATAGAGACAAAGTGTTATTATTTTTATTTGGTTTATCTGAGGAATTTTTGTGCCCTTGCGGTTGCCTCAAGGAGCCGAGAGACCTTAAGTTCCAGTCTGAACTGAAAAGAACACGAGGAAAACACGAGTGAACAGAAGAGAGCCAGATTCTTTTCAGTGGTGCCCTGTAACAGGGCTAGAGCCAGTGGGTGCAAACTAAAATACAGGAATTCTGTCTGAACAACAAGAAACATCTTATTACTGTGAGAGTGACTGAGCACTGGTACAGGTTGCCCAGAGAAGTTGTGGAGCCTCCATCCTTGGAGATCTTCAAAGCCTTACTGGACGCGGTCCTGGAATACCTGCTTTAGCTGACCTTGCTTGAGTGAAAGAGTTGGACTAGACAATCCCTGGAGGCCTCTTCTGACTTCAGTTTTTCAGTAAAAAATGTGTAGTTCTGTTATCTTCTTTTACTCAGATACTCATTGACCATATAAATATCATGTACCTAGGTTTCTTATTCTGTCAGATTAAGATACGAAATCTATTACAATAAAATAAAAAAAACACCAAAAAACCAAAACCCCCAAAAAAGTTAAAACAAAAATGAAGTCTTCCCTTAAATTTGTAGGTGAGACAAGACAATTAGACTGTTGATGTTAGTATTATTATATAAAGCATGAGAAACTGTTGGAGTTTAGATAAACTCTTAAGAGGTGTTTGAAATTAAGCTTCTCTAAAAAATGCTTATTTTACCTTGTGTTGACTTATACTTGCTTTTGGGGTAGGTGATTAGATAGACAAAGAATCTGTCTTTTGAGTCTGAAAACCATATACGGGTGACTAGAAAAGTTGTTTTCCTTATCTAAACAGAATAATTCTTGAAAAAAAAAAAAAAGATAAAATCTTTTTGAGAAAAGGTAGAAAAAATGTGAAAGCAGTATGTTCATTTCAGTATTAACCTGATGACTTTTGAGTCCTAAAATACTGCAGCAGCAAGGAGCAGCACATGCAGATGTGGTTCTCGCTCCCAGCACGCAATCACTGGTAATTTTGGTGTGCAGTTTGAAGAGGGAAAGCTGTAGTGATGTGTCTTTTTTTACTTTTTTTTTTTTTCTTGGACTCACTTAGCTCCCTGATGTTGGGTGCTGTTAAAGCTGCAATTATAAGCAAGGCTTCAACAGAGAAAAAGGTAAATTAGTTTTCATTAATATGTTCAAGGAAAGAGAAAATTTTTGATAGATTATCGTCAAAAATTAAATTCAAAGCACATCTTACTAAAATTACAAGTCTCCTTGTTCCAGTGTGGTGGTGGGAACCCACTTCTGCTTTGGAGGGTCTTTGGTACATTCAAGTCTCCATGATCTGGTCTTCCATGGCTAACTTAAAATGAACTGGCATCCATAGAAAGGTCCTTGTTTACTTTCTGTTGGAGCTGGATAGTGTCTCTAATGATCGTGGGTTCTGCATGGAAAATGGTAGTACCTGTGATGTTTCCATGTGCTCCCATCTGGTTGAAGTGGCTTGACCCCTCTGACACTGCAGGCTTTGTCTCTGTGTTCAAAACCAGGCAGGCTGGGTCTGTGCGTCTGTTTTAAAGGTTTGGGGGTCGTTTCTCTCAGCGGTTCCTTGATGGCTCACCTGGCACTTATCACATACCGCTTCTCCCTGCGCGAGGTCACCTCAGTTGTGATGCCAAACAGCTCGCGGGACTGCGCAGTGGACTATAATAAGGCATGGCTGGACACTAAGAACAGACATTTTTACAGACCTGTTTTCGACCTTCATCACTTCCCTGCGCCGGGTCGCTGCCTGCCCACCCTCCGGGCCCCAGATGCTTGAATTGGTGTGAGCGCTGCAGCGGCCGAGTGGCCGGCAGGCAGGGCTGGCTTGTGTCTGTGCTGCTGCCAGGGCAAAGGGCTCTGCAGCCGGCGTATGGAAAGGCAGACACTAGACACGGAATGCTATAGCAAATCAAGTGAACAAATATTGTCGTATTTCTGAATGCAGTTTGCAAGCTGTGTATGTATATTAAGTCCGTATGATCAACGACTGTATTTCTATAAGTTATCATTTTAATCATTTGTATAAAACTTCAAATGTCATGCTGTGGAGCCTCAGGTTTTCTGTGACTCTGAGTATGTTCCAGCACCTTCCCATGTAACTGAGCGATTACTTTTGCCTTTCACAATTGTATTTTCCGTTCTTTCAGTGAAAAATTTCGTACTTCATAAAGCAGCAGGCAATGGGATTCAGACCAACACCAGAGCAAGGTGTGAGTCCCAAACATCATCTTTCAGATTCCTTTCTTTTAAAATCTTCTCCTCCTGTTTGATTAAACTGATTCCTTTGCAATTATTAGGAAAGACAGCCTGGGTAAACTTGACATCATAACTTGCAGACTGAGAAGTCAGTCATGAAGACATACCTTGAAGGGGGTTGGTTAATATTTGATTATAGTAGACAGTGCTTGTAAGCTTAGTGACTCAATCTGTTAGCCAATTTATTAGTAAATGAGATAGCGCATACTGAAGATCAGAATGGCAAGTTCTGTCACTTTAAAGTTTTTTATGACATTTAATATTAATTTGTAAAAAGAAAAAGCTAAATCTTTGCTTATACTGTATTCCAAAGGAGGAATGTCCTTATGGCAGTTCTTTTTACATGCTTTCAATGTATCTGTTCCTTCATTTCCCTGACTGAAGGAAACCAATTGTGTCGTTTCGATAGCTATCAACAAGCAGGCTCAGACAGCATAGTCGCAGCTTATTTACACTTGGTGCTTTCATTTCAGTCCTTTGTGGTGATTTTTTTCCCATAAGCTCATTAACGATAAACCTAATGAAAAGTTGATTTTTTTTTTTTAAGATGAACTGAGAAAGGGAAAAATTATGCATTATATATTTTATTACAAGAAGTTTAGAAACAGGCAGAAGATGTGTATGTGGGGAAGAAAAAGAGCACAGGTGATAAACTGAAGACAATTACTGTTTTCATCTATTAATTTTGGGTTACTACCCAGAAGCTGGGTATTGAGGGACTTCCAAGCTTTTAAGTATCAGAGTAAGAAATTTTGATTGCCAACAAAGATTTTTTTTTAATCTATTTTAATGCCTACATAAATAATTAAAAAAAAAAGGGAATATTCAGGAGCTGGAATATGTTAGCTAAGTTAGTTACTTTATATTATCTCAATAGGTATCATAATTTTACTTTGTAGCAATAGAAAGTAGTGGGCAACAGCTGAACAAACGGTGTGAGCAAAGAGGAGAGCTTCTCTATGCCTATATTATCTGTTAGTTGCAAATTATAAAAGGATGAACAAAATCAGTAAAATAGCAACATCTGAATTACTGAAGTTTCTCTTTGTAGATTAAGGGAATTGAAAGTGATGGCCCTGTTTGACATTAGTTTGATGAGTCAGTGCTTTTGTTTCCAGCTAATTTCATTTCAGTGGTTGAAAATAGTTTAAGGCAATTCCATATTTTTCTTGAGAGGGATTTTTTTCCTTTTTGTTGTTGATTTTCCTGCTCCATGCTCTTCAGAGCTGTTTAGTTATTTCCACTGAAATAATTTATGACTAAATGTTCTATTTCTTCATTATTTTTTTTTTTGTTCGTAAGTTTAAACTTTGCTGGAAAGCATGGATGCAAAACTGAAAATTAGTTTCAGCCTAACTTAATTCAAGATAGTTCCGTCTTTGAATATGTCCACAGAATTTTATTATACTTCAACAAAATATTTGATCAGGGTTTCCTGAGATTAATTTCAGTTTTCTTGAACTGCATTTCCCATAAGAGAATGTAGCTTGATATTTTAGTTAATTTTCAACAGTGGCTACTTTTGAACTTAATTTTCAGTTAGTTTAACAAATGGAAATGAAACGATTTGTTATCTGGAATATCATGGAGTATTTATTATTTCAATCAAAGAATATGTCTAAAGTGTCATATTTCTGTTGTACACAAATTTTTTTCACCATATAGAAATGTTACCACATTAGAAACAAGAATAGTAAAGATGTATTCTGCAATCTTGAATAATTTTACAATGGCATCCTAGATAATTTCCTTTCTAACATTTATTTTCCTGGTAAGCTGCTTTTAATGTGTTTCTTTAGTGATTTTAATCTTCCCGTAGCAACTGGTAATACCTTAATCCTTCTTCAAGTTGTTCACACGTAAGTTTTACTGTCCCTAAGGAGAAAAAGCAGTGCAAGAAGTATCCATTGGTAGTAAACCTTGCTTTTGATATGTCCTGAAAAATACAGAAAATCAGTGTCTGCAACTTGTTGGTCCTCCCAAAGGAAGGATTCTTGGAGTTGCTTAACAACTTCCCTCTCCGGCTGTTCCTTTTCAAACCTCTACTGCTGTTTATCCCACAGCAGGGGTGCTTGGACATTTGTGGGATGATACTGGAAGTGATCATTGCACTGATGAGGTTCATTACTTATCTGAAAACAGGAAAGCTAGGCAGCAGCAAACTTCTTAAATCTGTTTACTCTCTGGAACAGGGGGCTCGTGGAGCTTCTCCCTGATGCAAGGTGCAGCCTGACCCTCTGAAGTGATTTGCCATACTTTCTCTCCCTGAAGTCACTTTCAGTCTCTCCTTTGGCATCATATCCAAGCATACACATAACTTTTTAAGTGAGTAATTCCAATGGCTTTGGTAGGATTACTTGAATATGTAAAGCTAGACATACTTGAATACTTTATTGAATCAGGGACCAGATTTTTCGTAATCTTCTCTTTATTTTTAATCTGAATGAGTGGGTCAGTCTCAGGAACCAGATGTCTTACTTCCAGAGCTCTGTACTTTGTCAGTTGTGATCAGCCCATACTTTTTTTTTTACCAACATTTATTTGGTGTTTTTTCTTCCAGTCCACAGAAAATAATGAGATTCTTGCTATGTTAACAGCTTTTTTCAAAGAAGGCATAAGTAATAAACCCAGCGAATGAACAATAGCTGTGTATCAGCAGTACAGCTTTGGGAAGCTGCAAAGTAATTTTAAAATTTCCTTTGAGATAAAGACAACTAATTCTTAGGCTCTTCTTTGTAGGTGCATCTTCCATAGTGAGGTTAAATTACAGTAAGTGAGCAAGGTATTTATCATGACTTCTCTATGTTGTGCATGCCAGGGCTCCTGGCATTACTAGAAAATGATGTCAGGCTGAGTTAAGTGTTGTAGAAAGTTTGAAGAAACTCTTTTTAAGCTTGGAGATAGGAAGATCTTAGTGTGCATATTTTCTTGACCTAAGATATGCCTAAATTGTAATTACGGGGAAGTGTTGTCCAAATGGCATTATTTCCAATTATGTACAAATTTTGTTTTATTTCATGCTTTTCCTGAAATTTTTAGAAGCTTAATATTAGGTTGTTAGTGTTTTGGGGAGGCATAAGCGTATCCTGGAATAAAGTACATGTTTTAATCCTTATCCACTGGGTGTTACATGCAGCCTATACAATGTTAATATGCAGAATCCATCCAATCATTTAGAATTATTCTTAATACTTAGTTTTCTGTATCAGAAAAGGTTGGTTAGACGTTTTGAAGAGTGAAGTAATTGCTTGGCTTTTATAACGTTATGTTCCATTAAAGCTGCCACAGTAAGTTGGCCAATATTGCATAGCCACAATATTTGTATTTAGAAAAGGAAACAATCACTTTGGATTAATCAGCTTTTGTTCTCACTTTTTTTTTTTTAAAGTGATGCAGTAGCCAGTGGTCCACTTCTAGTCCTTAATGCATTTAATTTCACAACGTTATTGGGAGATCACAAATCCTAGTAGGACTCCAGCTGTAATATGGATATGAGGTACAGAGACCATGGCAAAAATGTAAAGATCAATAGGTGCTTAAAACCTATTTCAAGAGATAATTACTTTTATATCAAGAAATACCTGATTGATAACACCTTATATTTTTCCTCTTTAGTTGTTAAGCAAGGGGTAAAAACCTAGCTTGCTGTGTCTTAAATTAACAGAGCAAGTTGGAAAAGAAAGAACAAAGGAATGGAAAATTCTGAACGCCTACTAGGAGTGATTGCATGATATTTTCTGAATTCAAGTTTGTAAGCATTTCTGTGAAAATTGTGATCCTTTTTATATTGTATTAGTTTCTTAATCAAGATAGTGCGTTGTACCAGGTCTTAATAAAAACAAAGTTACGGTGGTAATATACTTAACCAAGTCTATAATCTTATAAATACCTTTGACAGAAGTAATGTTCCAAAAAGTCATATTGAGTAAACATTAATTCACTTCCATTACCACCTTTGATTAATTTATCGCTGTTTCTGTTGTTGTCTGGCGAATTCATGATACCTGTAGTTTTTTTGGTTTACTCATTAACCTTGCTAAATATTTGTACCATAGCTTGCTTTCAGTCTTCTGGAGGTGTTGCTGAATTCCAAGTGGTAGAGTACCTTTTGTCCAGATCTTACAAAATTTTTGACAGGTAAAAGTTTGCATTTGCTGATGAAAAGTATCAGTTTATAGCTGCTACTTAGAATTATTCTTACATACTATCATACTAACAAATATATATTAAATAAATATTGCCTGACTTTGAGCTACATAGTGGTAACTTTTGCCATTTGTCCATTACTGCTTGATAAAGTACTAATATTTTATTAAAAAGTAGTTTTACTTTTCCATATTGCAAAGAATGCTGGATCATGTGTTGTCAGTTAAAGTGTTCTCAGTATGTATGTACTGTATTAACAGTAATCTGTGTGTACTTCCTAAAGAAGTAGCCCATCATTGGACAGCTTTTTTTCAATTATAAATAAATATATGATTAAATTTGTTCCTTTTTAGTAGAATTAGTTTTACTTTTAAAATTGATGTGATCAAATTGAGCACATTCTTAAAGATAAAAATATTCGCAAACATATCCTCTTTCACATCTGCATGAAGGCAACTAGTTGATAACTATTATTTTATCATTTTAATGAATTCTTTATACAGAATTTCACAGATTTCCAGGAACAAGTTAAAATGGACAAATTTCTCAGTGTATTTCATTAACTCATAAATACACCAGCTTATCATTATCACTTTCCTCTTTAACTAGTTGAAGTTCACATCTAAATTTTGTGGAAGAATGGAAAAATCTATCATTTGTTCAAGTTTGTTTCTTACATCGATTCTTGCACGAGATTTCTGATAAGAAGAGCCAGGGTTTTATCCATATGAACCAGATAGTCACGTACCTTTAAAAAAAGTGTGTTCTAAGAAAGAGGCCTGCTGTTCAACATAATCTTTCATTTGCTATTTCTATAAAGCACCTCTGAGCGTTTCTTGAACTTAAAATGTTCGATCCCGTGTGCTGCCCTTAACTTTCCTTTCTCTGTCTTTTCGGGGTTTCTTATGTCTTTGAGTGTTAATGTATCTTTTTCATGCCCTTCCTTTGTGCTTTCCCTGTCATTTTAGTATGGGTTTCTCCTAGATTCTTCTTGTCATTAGATTTGTTTTAAGGCACTGTGAAGGATCAATAAATTACATTAAATCTTTTTTACAAAACTCTTTTCCCTTTCTGAGTGCCTGTCATTAATTCATAAAGTGGTCTAAGACATTCTTGCTTATGTATAAACTATGCAATTCTTATTTGTATTTTCAATTCTAATAACCTTGTCATTGTCCTTTTTGTCACCATGTGGGGCTTCAGCTGAGAGAGTATATGCATGTGCTGAATTTTCTGTCTTTAAGATCTGCATTCAAGTCCATTATGAGGCAGAATTAAAACAATTTTGGCAGTCTTAGTCTAGTCTTTTCTTCAATTTCTGTCCCATAATAAAGCATAATGCAGAATAATTGTCCTTTTCTGCTTCAGTTGGTTTGAGTGTCAGGGATACTGCAGGTCAAGGCTGAAGTACATAAAAGCTTGCTCAGCACATCACTACCGTTTGTCTTACCCCATTAAATTTGTCTTAATATATTTCTTGAGATCATTTAAAGTAAAAAGGAAACATTAAGCTAAACTCTTGATGAGAAGTATAGGCACAAATCACCCCGGTTTTATGCCATCATATAAATCCCCGGAACCATGAAAAACAGCATATTCATCGACCTTTCCTCTGTTTTCACTATGTGTTCATCTTTTTTACACTGGATCCTTAAACGATAATGTTAAACTTGGTAACTCATTTCGGTTGTTACATGGCCTGTTAATGATTGCATTGTTTCACATTTGCTCATATTATTCAGGACTTGTAAGTATAAAACATAGATACATTCTTATAATATGAATATAATACTTAAAATTAATTACTGAATGTGCTTTGCAGTGTGGTCGCCTTCTTTGAATGCCACCATCTTGGGTAAGTATAAAATGATTAGTGTGTATTGGCAATTCATTTAATTTTACAGCTTTATTATGTGCTTCTAGGTAATGAACCGGTTAAGTGTGACTTGCGTTATCTGAACTCGCAAAGCAAAACGGGTCAACCTTTTATTTGTTGGTGACTAGTCCTGTTGTTTTCTCACTGTTCTACTGTACTTATAACATTGTTTACTAAGGATGCAAAGTATAGTTATAGATATGAGAAGTGCCTGCTGCAGTTGTTAATGATGGAGACATCGAAGTCTTGATAACTTTCATATGACAGAGCAAGTATCTACTCATTTATAAACGGGGAAAATAAAGAGCCAAGAGTGTAAATGGCATCTTCCAGGTCCTTCCTGTAAGAGTAGCCGATGGCCACCCCCACGTACACTGGTGAGCTGATTATGATTACTAAAGGAGGAAGCATTATGAACTGTGACAGCGTAAATTGCACCAGTTCCCAGTTAAAATACACAGGGAGGAAGTGACACCTGTGCAGAGGACACACTTTTCAAAACTTCTCTGTTTTGTCTCAGGTGGCAGTGTCTCATCGGGGCATTCATTCTTGCACATCTGTTCTCTTTAGCTTCTGCATCTGCCTTTTTTTCAGCCCACCTGATGTACCCCTCTTGCTCATATGGGCTAGAATCCTCGACTTCTCATGCAATTCTCTCTTCTGTTTGAAGTGTGGATTTGGGAATTTTTTTGGGGGAAAGAGATTGGATTTGATTTTTTTTTTTTTTTTCCTCCCCTAGTAAATTCTGGAGACCGCCATGCAATTCTGAAATTTCAGTAGCTGAAACGTAAAATACTGTTTTGTTTTCTGCTGTGATATAAGCTGCTAAAGATTTTTATTACTGTTATATCCCGAACTACCCTTTTATTACTCCAAATAGATATATTTATGTGACTAAATAGAAATTAAATGTGATTTTCTCCAGAATGAAATCTACTCGGTGATAACTATATTTCATAGACTCATAGAATAGTTTGGGTTGGAAGGGACCTTTTAAGGGTCATCTAGTCCCACCCTACTGCAATGAGCAGGGACATCAACTAGATCAGGTTGCTCAGAGCCCCGTCCAACATCAGCTTGCACGTTTCCAGGGATGGGGCATCTACCACCTCTCTGGGCAACCTGTTCCAGTGTTTTACCACCCTCATTATTTCTCTGACAAAGGTCCAGTGCCATCAAAAGAATGATCTAAATGGATGAGTGTAGGTGGTTGTGGATGTTATGGTCATAATTAAAGTATTACTCGAGAAGGGTAGTGTTAAACGGCTTTTTGGTCATAAACTTCATGTTCTGGATATATTTTTCTCTTACCACTGAATAAGGTGTTTGAAAGGGTCTATGCCATGGCTGGCAACCTTAACCTTTCATTAACAAGACTTTCAACAGTTTATTTCCTTGCTGATTTTGCTTTTAATCGGAAAGAAAAATATTCATATTAGGAGTCAAGTTGGCAGCTGCCAACTATTTTAACTCACTGTGCCTAAGAACAAGTAAAGGGTAACATGTGACTAAGCTACACTTTTCCTTCATTTATAGTAAAAGGGGTTTTATCATCATTCATGGAAGTATAGGGAATATTTAATGATTGAGCTGATCAGAAAGCAAAGCACGTATGTGGACTGTATTTTAAATGCATGTTGGTTGTAATAATGTTAAGCAAAGAAGGAAGGTCTGGTGTGTGCCATCCTCTCCCTTATCGTCAACCAAGCTCTTGTCTCTTTAAGGAAGCCATTGATATTTTAGAAGAGCTTTTATAAAGCTAATGTGAATAACTGTCTTTTTGGTTACAAAAAAAGCAACAGAAAAGGAAGGATGTGTTAAGAAAACTGCTGCAGATTAAGTAATTGTCGTCTTTTTATAAAATAATTCTGTAACTTGGGCTTGGTTCCTTCCTCTGCCTGAAAGGTATTTCCTCCCTGGGACGTTGCAGCGACTGCGAGGCTATAGGAAATTTAGGTGTTTTTAAAGGCTGATTCCAGTTGGCAGTCGTCTTGATTTCTGCAGGTCATTCTGTTCCCATTATTGCACTTTTTGTAAAGGGGAGGTGGGGTTTTTTTTTTTGGGTACGCAAGTGTGAGGAGTGGTTCCAGGGAGGTTTGTGCAGGTGTCTCTTGTCTCCCGGGATGATGAGTGGAGCCTGGATGCTCACAGGGAGCTGATTCTCTGTCCTTCCTCCCTGGTGTCAGCACACACGTAACAGCAGTTGGAGGGGGGGTTGGCAGGCAGCCCCTCTCAGCTTCCTTCCACCACATCACCACGTTGAATTCCCTCTCCCCCGCCTTTTTATTTTTTCTCCCACTGCCCCCAGCCCTTTCATCTTTGCTTCTTATCTACCTGAGTTTGCCATTTTTCTTTTTAGCTTTCATTGGAATTTCATTGGAATTCAAAGGGCTTCTTCGTTTTAATTCTAGCCTGGCTTAGGTTCAGCCAGACCCTAGTTTGGTTTTTTTTGGCTACTAGGGGATCCTGACAACCGCTAACATAGGTATGGCTGACAGTGTGCCTGTTCCCTATCCAGTTAGCACACCTACAGGTGATCACCGTGGCCTTGGAATCAGCCCTGCCCTGCCTGGTGAAAGCCAGTGCTTTTCAGATCCCAGTGGTTATACATTGAGTCTGCCTAAAAGGTGTTCAAAGGCAGGACTTCATTCCAGAGTTCGTGCATTTGAAAGACATTAAGTGGATTTGTCAATCCTCAGAAATACTGTTTGTGGGGCTCTGTTTTGGTATTAAACAACCTTATATGTGAAACACGGCGTATCCCTTGTACTCCGGTGAGGCAGGAAGCCGTCAGTGCAGAGTGGCTAAATACTGGGGGCTTTGCAGCACCCAAGAGTCCGTTGTTACTTATGGCAGGGATTTTCTGTAAACCATGCAGTTTCAAAATTACAATGGCAACATCACTGCAGTAGATAAAGCCTAGGAAAAAATGGCCAAGTGATTAAAGGCAAATGATTGTCAGAAACTTATAAAGAAGGGAAGAAGAAAAAAAAAAAGGAACCATACTATTTAGACTGCAGTAATATAAATTTGGACTGCAGCGTGTGGATACATTCCTTCAGACAGCTGGGGCGGACACAATTTTTTATTCTGAAAGAGATATCACAGCCAAAAATGGGAACAGTTACTTTTTCGTTTACCCAGAAAAAACATTATTTTTTTTCGCTGTCCTTACTTACTCCAGACTGTTTTTTTAACATACAAATGATGCCAGAAAGTATACAATATATATGTGTAATATCAGGACTGATTGCGTCATTATGAAGAATTATCACCAGTAAGAGATGTGCATGGTAATCCTTCACGGGTTTAAATTTATGAATCTGTGCCATTCTGTCAGTGTACATACTATGTGAAACCAGGTGCAAATATGATAATGCATCTAACGGTTTGTGGCTGTTACAATGCTGTACAGACGTATGTGAAAGTGAAGTTAGGTCAGAAGTATTATGGTATTAGTAGAAACTGTATGTGAGCTTAAGTCTGAATGTAGACACGTAAATCATTTGTGGTTTCTTCTTCTGTGCACATTGCATATGAAGAGACTGGGCTTGAGGTTATGTTTCACTTAAACTGTCGGTAATAACATTTTTTGCATTCTCTTTATCAAGGGACTTATTTCAGAAAATGTTAATTCTTAGATGTTCTTCCAAAACTAGCTGATCATTCTTTGTTGGTCTCTGAAAATATAAATGGAGCAGGAAGCCATATGTGGTGCTTATTTAGGTGTTGTTGCATGTTCCCTTAAAAGGTACAAATGTTAGCCATAGATCACTGGTTGTCTTTTTTTTTTTTTTTTTTTAGATAGGAAACTGAAAGTGTCACTCATATAAAAACAACAGTTCTTTGTGTCTTTTCCATCCACAGTAATGAACACTAAATATTAAAAGATGCTGCAGCTCTTTACTTGGAATCTTAGCAGCTACTGTAAACATCCTCTTTGCCTTCCATGTTTTTGTTTTCTTCTCAAATGTGTGAAGTTTCCTTTTGCAGGAAGAGGGATAATGGCAGTCTCATCTTACCCTAGGATCGTCTGTATGCTTATCCCTTTGAACTGTTTTCCACAGCATTGTGTCAAAAAACCCCCCAACTTCTCAGTTTGAATAGTTTAGGGGGTTTTTTTTGTGTTTTGTTTTGTTTCTTTCCCCCCAGAACTCTTCCTTTTTTCTTAAGGAAATCTAGGTGATCCAAAGTAACTCTTCTCAGTGTACTAGCAATGCACAAGAAATCTGGTGTCAGGTGGTACCCGCACTAATGCCTGGCTCTGCTTTTCCAGAGAGTGCTTTAGCAGTGATGCTGAGGCTGATATTTTTGGGGGGCACGTATAACCATTATTATACTTTTAGCAGGTGTTTCAGTCTCTTGTTCTGGCCACCAGTGAATCTGAGAAATTCACCTTGGAGAAAGTCTTGTCAGAATGGAAACGTTCTTGCCAAATATCAATGCCAACAAAGGGGTGTTTCTGATTAGAAAGACTTTGTCTAGTTATGATTGTCAGCTGTCTCTTTCTCTTACAATTCTGTGTCTTTGAGTGCTGCAGAAAGGGGTGGCACAATACTAAAAGGGATTGGTTTACCTTTTGTTTCCCTTCTCTGAACTTCTTCCTAGCACATAAATCCAGCTGAATTTCATTTGCGAGGTGGGCATATGTGTGAGAATAGACGTGGACTAGCATGTGATACGCTCTGTAAAATGTGTGATGTAATTTTCAGTCTTACTATGCATCAACTTGATCACTTCCGAAGGTTTTATCTTCCAGATACATTTGGAAAGAGTTTTTTCTGACCCCACTATACTTATCTCCAAACTTGATTAAGTTATGTAATTTATTCAGATGAGACTTAATTCTGCTTAGGTTTCTGTGATTTTCTTGTACAAGTTACCTTTATTTTCATTTTTTAAATTAAATGCCAAGAAAAAAATCTCTAGCCAAGGTGGTTTCCAAACTCAGTTTGGTACTTTTCCTCAAATTCTTAGTTTAAGACAGTCTCTGGTTTTTGTTTTAATATGTTGCCACTTTTCTTCGGGGCAGGGGGGGGGGAAGCTTGTTTCCTAGCATACCCCTATCAATTGGGGAACTGTGGGCTGTTTGAAAGAAAATTTGTGAGAAGAGGTGCCATGTGCTGAACGAGGAGCTGAGGGTGAGTTCTATCCCATCTCCATCTGGAGAGTGCATCCTGCTACCCAGTCAGTGCCTGTAAACTGGACGTCTCTCAGGGAGATGGCCCGAAATCAGCTACCTTGTATTCTGCTGGGAGCTGGGGAAGCGGGAAGGAGCTGGTAGCCTGGCTGCGTTTCCTTCCTTAGCAGCTTCCTGCAAGAGTTCAAAACTTTCTGTTCAGTATGTGCAAAGTGTCATTGCCAGCCGTCTCCTGTGGAGCACAAATGTGCAAACAGTAATCCTGAAAATAGTACTTCTGCTTCTGCGTGGTTGGGTTCTTTTGGTTTGTTTTAAGAAACTTTTTTTCCTCTGCTTTCTTTTTGTGCTTCTCTGTATTTCTGCTCACAGTGGTATATACTTACGCAAGTTAAAACAGGGAATGTCCCTCTCCGTTCTACATAATTTGTATATAATGCCTCATGAATTTAATTTTCTAGTGAAATTTCTTTCCAAATATGATTTGAAAACACATTTCTTTGCCTTTCATCTTAATGTTTCTTCCTAGCTTTGATGTATTATTTAAATCTGTTATTTTATTATTTAACACCTGAGATCATGCTGGAGTACAATTTCTGAGAAGCCCACTGTATAGAAATGCTTGCTGTTTAAAGCGAGTTAGACATCTTCTGAAAACAGACAAACAGCAAATGTCTTTTGAAAGTGAAAATTGCTTGAGCCTAAACATTTTGTTTTAAATACCTGGGTTGAGACAAGTTTGCCAGTTTGAAGAAAGGAGTCTGATGAGGATCTGGCAGTGTCGGGAGTCGTGGAATTCTTCAGATAGACAAAAGCAAAGTTTGTGGAAAAAATAAAAAGGGAAAAAAGCACATAATTTTATTATTGAACAATAATGACAAAGAGAAAAAGAAATCACCGTTTCTAGCTCCTTGCTTCTGGATCCTCAGAAATACCATAAACCGAGAAATCTTCTCACAATTCTGATTCCACAGACCTGGGTCCTCACAGCAAATAGCTCAAGTGACTTGAAAAGTCCGAGTGCAAAGCAACTCACACATGAAACAGAAGAGATCAGTACTTGGCATTGAGCCCGTACTCCTGAAAGCACCATTTGCCTGATCCCTCTGGGATCAATGGTGAATACCATGCTAAAGCAGTGACAAGAGGGCAGCTTAGTCCTAGGATTCCCTGAGCCACAGCAAGGTCTCCAGGAGGAGTTATGCCTTACAGCTGGCTGAATTTCATTCTTAGGAGTTTCTGTATATCAGAACAGATTCAGTGTTCATTGCAAATGGGTCCCTTACTTCTGGAAAATGCCCGCAAACGGTAATGTTGTTATTTATCTGGGATATCTTTTGCCTTGATTGTCTACTACGCAGCAGGACTAAAGAAAAAAGTAATTTACAATACCCGCTTAGATTATCATTATAAAAAGTGATACCTTTTCAAAGGCAGGTAGTAAAAATACTATTGTTATGGTCCTCCTTTCTGAGAGAGGACTTTTGTGCAACACTCCTGGTACATCTATATGCACAGTGTTCCGCCATGTGAAAATAGTTGAGTTAACCTTGAATAGGCAGCGTAGCCTCGTCAGAGGTGTGCTCTGCTCAGGTTAAACGCTGCTTCTCAGCAATCCTAATTGGAGCGTTGCGCTAATATTAACTAAACTGCCTTCTTCGTGTTAGTGACCTGGCGCTTTCAATTCAACTCCATTTCAGCGAGTTTGGACCTTTGGATTTCTGTACAGTTCAGGATATTTTCCAGTTATCATTCTGTGAGAAATAATTAAACATTCAAATTGTTCTCTGTGTTTTTATATCGCTAAGAGTATGCCCATATACATCAGTGGTTTTTTGAAAGATGCAACAGTACTGTGTGCCTGAAAGTAAAAAACAAAACAAAACCAAAAACCCCTTAGTAATTATACCTTTCTGAAATTTCTTCTTTTGTGTTTTTGCTATCTGCTTCAAATCCTGCTTTAAAATGTATTTTTTTGACCAATATGAGAAACAGCTGAGGGGCTGTCAGTCAGATGAGATGACTTCATCTGATAGAAGAGATTAACAAGGGAAATTCAAATATGTAGTTCTGCATATTACATCTTCTAGGAAATGTGTAAGTATATATTTGACTGGATAGGTATACAAATCTTTTTGACGTTATGTGGAATTTTTAATATGTTTACATAGTGCTAAGCCTGGATTTATGATCTAGCACCTGAGCCAAGTGACCAAAAACTAACACTGTTCTCCTCAAGAAGATCCACAACACTATGGAAATGTAACTTATATTTTATGTGGCTTTATGCTGACTTCCTTAGAAAAGTAGACTAGAAAGTTGGGCTTTTTTTTTTTCTTTTAAATCTTGGATTTGTTTTAATGTTTCAGTACCTTGCTATAGCCGTAAATATTTTTGTACGTATGCATAGTCAGTTCTTTCAATATTCTTATTCATGATTTAGGTTTAATCAGATTTGCCTTCTAGTCATAACTTCAAATGAGAAACCCATCTTTCGTTTCTCAAAATTTACATTTCTTTTTAGCCTATAACATTTAGAGAAGTAGTTACACAGTTCTAGCTGGCAGGACTTGATGTCACAGTGCAGCTCTGGATAATACATTTAGGACTTATCTACCTTATAATCTGCTGTTTAGGTACTGAAAAAGTTCCCTACTTCACTAAGCCATGCATAAATGTTTATGTACTATGTGACAACCCTGTGATACCATTAAGTGGCATTCTACACATGGCAATTAGCAGCATATACCTTATAACTGGTGTGCTGTTGAGGCAGTGTAGGCTGCCTAATAATCACTTGTCAACGTGCCAGTTGGGAATTGTGATCAGGTGCCCTGATAATCTTCATATGCTGTCAAATTGCAGGGTCAGAGAATGTGTTTTCTCTGAATTTCCTTCTCTGTCAGGGTCCAAAGTTGTTCAGGGACAGCCTCTCTGGACGGAAATCTGCTGGTCCGTTCACATTACGGCATTGTAGTGGGCAAAGGACACCCTCTGAATGTGAAGCGAAACATATTGGGAAAAGATATTTTAGGTGTCCTTTCACTGTACTGAGGAATGAGAGCCATATATTCTAGCTTGACAGCAACCGGAAGTAAAAGAGAGACTTAAAGCAAGATAATTATTTTCCTAAAAGTAGTAGAGGGGCTTGATATCAACCCATGCTCATACCAGAGAATCCTTAATCCTAAATATTGTCTTGAAGAAATATTGAAAACTGTCATGCTACGTATGCAGGTGCCAAATAGCGGCACTCTGTTCATCCGCTGGGAAGGTATATGATAAAGACCCTAATAGCTTAAGCCAGGCCATAAAAAAGGTGGTAGATCATAAGTCTGTCTTTCCAAATGTTGTATTAAGGGCACAGTAATTTATGGCACGTAACATTATCTGATGGTTCTGCTCATAAATGCAAATCTTTATTATGGTTTCAGTAGCTTCATCATTTTAGACACTAGCTTTTGTCTCTCTTTGATGCAGCCAGATAATTCGAATTATACCATTAGCAGCAGAAAATGTTTTCATGCCAAAACCTCTCGCTGATCAGCATCTCTTATATCACCCTTCTACTTTACTGTTGTTCTGCATGACATTTCTGTATGTATTTCTGCTGAATCTCTTTATCTTTCTACCTTCGTAATGGCTTACCACTTAATTAAGCTAGCTGGCTGAGTATAAACAGAACAAGTGGTGATGGATAGCAGCTATACATAAGTTAAAAATATTTTTACCATAAGTCATTAAAGCAGCTACTTAAGTTCATGTTACGTGTAAGAAGAATGTGGGTGGGAAGAGCTTCCAGGATGGAGAGAAATTATTATCTCTCTTCAGAGAAGAACAGTTCCTGTAAAGACTACCGTTTGGGGCAATTTAGGGAACTTTTGTAATTAATTTCTTTTGGAGGGGGAAGTGAAAATTCTTGAAATACTTCATTTATTGATGATGCAGCTGTATATTATTAAAAGGTCCAAAGCTGCTGAAATATTCAACTTAATCAGGAAAAATAATGTTTAAAATTGGGCTTGGCTTTGCCCAGTGGATGTACTTTAGCAAGCTTCACCTTCTTGAGTTCAGTTCTAGTGAAGTTAAATTTAGCTTTAGTGCTGCCTTTGTCACATAGAGCTTCCCTTGATCAACACAGCAAGGGCTGAATCAGTGTGGGACTGCCTCTTCAGAATACAATTCACAGTTCCTTTGGGTAAAGGAATTTAATTTTTTAATTTTTTTTAATCTTTTAAATTTTTTTTTTTCTGTGAACACTAATTTAAAAATTATGTGATGCTTATTTCATCTAGCCTTAGGTCATTACTGATCTGACTTAATTTTGAAACTAATGAGTTTAGTAGAGGATAAAATATTTTGTAGTTGATCTCTAAAGCTATTCAATGTCAAAAAATTTTGATTGTTTTTTGTTTTGTTTTAATATATGGCAATTAAAATTTATCAGAAAACTGAAAGAGAAAATTTCTTTCGTGGAAGGTTCTTTGGTTACTGTGGTATGGTGAATGTGCCCACCTGAGAAAGAATTAAAGTACTAAGGATCATCAGATGGTGGTAAAATTATTCTAATGAGAGGAAAAGAAAAACAAGAAAGAATATTACTTGTAGTGTTTCTATCAGTTTGCCCAAAGCATCAGTGCTTTCATATTCCCACATAACTACTTTTAAGAGGCTCTTCTGTGTTTAAAATAACATTTATTTTTAAAAGAATGTTAAGTATTAGACGTTGTTAACACATGGCATATTTTCCATCTCCTTGCTATAGTAAACTACTATAGTAATAGTGTTTAGCGTTTAGCCTTTACTCTGCTTGAATTAATACAACTCCTTTGAAAGGCTTGATAATTATGAGTCCTTTCTTCCAAATTGCAGTTCAGACAAAGATGGTTCATAAATCTTAATGTGTCCTGAATGGTAGATGGATGGCAATTGTTCACGCGCCAGGACAATTAGGAATAACTTATTTTCCAATAATTTACCCCATGTATTCAGTTAAACCTATTCTCTATGAAATTTAAACTGTAAAGCTTCTAGAAGACCTGTACGCCAAAAGAAGACTATCGTTCTTTATTTTTCAGAGAGGAAACGGATCATTGAGTCACAAACATAAGCATTGTGGAGAATTAAATTACAGAAGATTGCTTTGCTCTGATTAATAAAGTGTCAAGTTGAGCATTGGTTGCAATGTTATGAATTTGATGAAACAGCAATTATAGCAGGTTGACAAAGCTGAGAAGAAACAATAAAGTTAAAGTTAAGAAAAAAACAAGTTCAAAGGATGGGGCAAACTCATCTACACACGACCAATGTTTGGTACTATTTCCCTGTGGGAGGGTTCAAAGCCAGTAGTCTTGGGAGTGACCTGCTTGGGCCTCACTCTTTGATATAAATAAATATATCTTTTTTTCTTTTTTTTTTTTTCCCCTCAAGGAACAATATTTTGTCTTTGCAAAAGGCTTTAAAAGAATTGGTTGTATTTGAAAATTTATTTAGTAGCTAGGAACTAGAATCAAGGCAGCTCTAAGGAGCCCAGCTATCTTAAAAATCTGGCTGCTTAGGTGGATTGACAAATAGTAATTTTTAGATGCTGTGCTTCATTGATAGTAGGCAGATTCTTTGTTTACATTATTCTATGTTGGTAAAATCTAGTGATAGGTAAAAAGCTAGAAACTGACCTTATCCAGATTATATGTTTGAATTTCTATGAATTTTGATCTCAATAAAATAAAACTTGAATTGCTAATGACTTTTGGATATTATTGCTGTCATTAGGAGATCTGCTTTTGGTCCCATGCCTTTCCATGTTCCACAAAAAAAGTCAAAAAGTCATGCAGCAGGATTTGTGGCATGGTATTTTATGTTTTGCTCCTCTGCACAGAGAAGTGGTTTATAGTTAGAAGGCAATGAACACAGTGCCAGGCATCTGGCTCCTCTTCAAATTAACTATAAGAAAATAAATAATAAAGTTAATTTGATTCTATGTAAATCAGTTTCTTTAAAGCACAAAAGAACATCTATTACTTCTTGCGTGGCTTTAGCGTTTGTCTTGTAATGAAAAAATCATTTTATTCTGCTTCAATGTTTCAGTCCTTTTATCCATCACCAGCTGCATACACATTAGTGTTTATTTCTGATCAGTGATGTGGTTTTAATGCAAATTCTGTATTGGTCCCTACTTACTGCCTACTTAGTGCATGTTGCTTTATTACCTAGTTTTGACAAGCATGAAATGGTCGCTTCTCAGAGGAAATTAAACCAGAAGTCCCACTTCAGATCCACGCCAATGGAGTTTACCCTGGTCTCTTTTCTACATGGAGTAATTACATGATTTGGATTATAAAATTGTTTGAAATCTCAAATCTGGCTTATCGTAACTTTTAAGGCAGGTAAAACAAAAAAAAAAATAATGACTTGTGCTTCATAGTTTTCTTTTTTCCACCATTGGTAACTTGCTTTTAAATGAATATTTAAATTAATTCCTTTTTTTTTTCCTCCCCTGACATGTTCGGCAATTTTATCTTTTGATTCTTACAGCATTTTCCTAGTGCTGAGTTTTGAGGTGTTCTCTCTATGTGGAAAGCATTTCTAAAGAGAATAAAGTTTTCTTTAAAATTCACAATGGTACAGGCAACTATTTATACTTTTTAATAAGTATATATATAATTAGTGGGTTGTTTGAAATGATTCTAAAGGAAAATTAATTTTATTCTGCCTATGTGTTTTGAGAATTGGAAACTGAAGTTTTAATTTATACTGGTTCAGAAATAACATATGTATATGCTATATATATATATAGTCTTTTTTTGTTAGTGTTTGATTAGTTATCAAGCATATGTAAACTTGAAAATTAATTGGTAGGCTAATTGTAGAAGTAAAACGATAACACAGCCATAAAAGAAATCCTTTACGAAGATAGAACAAGCATCTGTCTTTCCTTTGATTTATGGCAGTGATTGAAATATGCTGCAGTATTATCTTCAACGCTTACTGTATTTAATGGACAATTAATTTAAGCTTATTTAAGAAAGCGTAGGGAAGAAACGAAAAGGTTGGGCTACCATTAAAAGAGGATGTGAACATCAAGCATGGTGGATCAGAAATGAATCAGCAATTTGCCATTTAAAGGCAAATGTCTGATGTGATGTACAGCTTTCAAACACTTAGAGCTGATATGTGATATAAATGTTGTAAGGGATTATTGCTAGTGCTGGTTGAAAACCAAAAAGATTGCTTTTAAGAAAGCACTTTCAAAATTGTGGTTTTGTTCCAATGAGGAATCAAAAAATGAAAAGTCTGTGTTTTGTCTTGATAAAAGAGAAGATGGATGTGCTTTCTCCCTCTGCCGCCTCCTCCCCTCGGTCTGCGCAGTGGGGTGCCGGGTGCTGGTTGGGACACCCCGGTGGCGGGTGCTGGTTGGGACACCCCGCTTCAGTGAAGTCCTTGTTCTGGGCTTTGCGTGGTGGGTCTCGCTCTTCGCTGCTTTGCGAGCCTACGTACTTGATCTTTTAAGAAACGTTCTTCATGCAAATACAAGTACAGGAATGCTTTCCAGTGAAGAATGTAAATGTTCAAAAATTTCCTCTTAGCCTTAGCATACTCAGTCGTGTGCTTCCTGTCCTGGACCTTGTTATGTTGATGTACTTGGTTGTAGCTTATGTGAATTATAGATATCAGAGTCTTTATCAAGTTTCTAGCAGACAAATAACTACATCAGGGAAAAAAAAAGTCATTATAAAGATGTTTCTGATGGGAATTGCTAAGACATGGTTTTTTTTTTTTTTTTTTTTTTTGTGAGGGGGTCAGTATTTGGATTTCTTTTTTTGTGGGGGTGTGTTTTTTTTTTTTTTTTTTTTTTTGTTGTTGACTTATGTCTCCTTGAGTCTTCTCTTCTATCCCTGCTGCACTTTGGGTGGAAGAAGCAGTTAGAAGCCTTCCACAATTACCGAAGCAGGAGGGGGGCATGGCCTAAACCATTTGATGGACTGAGCTGGTCTGGTAGTATCAAACAAGCAAACATGAGTTTTGGGATGATTTGCACATCTAATGTGAAATCAAGCAAAAGTAAAGTAAAACTAGGTTTTCAAAATAGATTGCAGCATTGCATTTGACAGGTGACGTTATAAAAAAAAAAAATAATAAAAAATCAGTTTGTTTTGGGAGAAAATGGGGAATGTGTGTACCATTTCTTCAGAAAGGACACCTAACGTAAGGGTCACCTTGTCGTCATAGCAGGTGGGTGTCCGCTCTGCAGCAGCGCTCTGTGCATGCGTTATGCTTCAGTTGCTGTAAAGTGACAGCTGAAATGTCACCGTAAGGAAATCGTGCCAGTTCCGACCCGTCTGCTCTCTGTTGAGTGGCAGCATTTTCTAGCACATGAGTAAGTCTCTGGGCAATGGCTAGTTTATTGGAAAATGCTTTTAGGGCTTTTACCTGTTGTGGCTTGTGTCAGAAGGGAGAGAGCACCCTTTATTTCCATAAGCATTGCATGCTTTTCTCTCTCTGCTTTGCAAATATTTTTAAACCGGCTTTGCTGATCTTCCTTATGTCTTTAAGAATGATATATCTTCTGAGTTATTTCTAATTGGCTGCTTTTTGACTGCAGCTTATTGGTTCTGTTTTTCCCATGATAGACTCGGTGTACCAGTGTGCTCTACTAAATGTATTTTGTGGCAATATCCCATCTGTGTGGCCAGCTGGCCTTTCCTGAGTCACGAGGGCACCATGTGGCCATTGCTCAAGCAGTCACCTCCTTGGGCTTCTTCTGTGGCTGCTTCCGCTTCCCTCATGAGGCGGCTTATCCAGTTTTCTTTCAAAGGCTGTCAACCATGAGTATTCGTTAGGAAAACAAACATAGCCTTATGCTATAGGATCTGGGAGAAGCAGTTAGCTTCTGAGTCCATATGTCCCCCTAGACACATCCTGTCACTTCATGCACCTCTGCTCCTCTTCTCCCTAGTGCCTAGGCCTAAAGACAAGGACAAAACTTTCTGAGCAGTCCCCTGGGCTGGGCAATGTGGTGCCAGAGTGGCCAGGTATGATGCCAGGGATGCCATGCAGATCTGGGATGACCAAGGCTGGCAGGGCTCCCTGTGTGGCCACGGGCAGGGCATGGTCCCAGGCAAGGCACTACAAAACAAAAGATCTCTCTTTGGATGTCTTTTGGTGCTGGGTGCCTTGCTGTTGCTGGCAGTGGGGGCTCACCCCCGGAGCTGCCACTCCAGAACTACAGTTTATGTTCACAAAGGCCAGTGTAAACCTGGAGTCAAATGCATCTTAAAGGTCCAAGATAAGTTCTTTTCCTACAAAGGGATTATGTTCCTAGTGCTCTTATATGAAGACTTGGTTTGGGAATGGGTGACATATAGGGCTTTCTTCTCCTATGAATCCCTCCACTAGTAGTAGTCCTGTTATGCCCTTACCACATACCACTCTCCTTCTGAATTAAAAAAATAAAAAGGTACCAATTCTGAGCAGTACAGTAACAGTTAATCACAGTAATCCTGAGGGTGTCTGTGTTTTATGTGTAAGCTGCACACTGTGTTGTGACAATGTCCTTTATTTAGTTTCATGGTTACTCCATGCCTCAGTAATGTGTAGAATGACAAGAAAATCAGCTGTGAAAGAATTTCAAAAATGGTTTGGTGTAGTCCAGGTGATTGGCACCAGAGTGGGAGAAGAAGCTCTCTGCATTCCTACTGCTATCACCAGTTGGTTAGGGGATTTCAAGGAAGTTAATATTTGTTCCTCATTCCCTGCCTGAGATTCACTCCTGAAGATTTTCAGGAAGTGCAACGTAATTTATAGATTTTTTTTTTTTTTTTTTTAATAAAGGGAAACCCTGCTTTCTGACTTCAGGCTGAAACTTCTAGGGAACAAATAATTTCTGTTGTATGGGATATTGACAGTGTCTCATTATTGAATGGCTAGAAGTTCAAAGAACAAGTTTTGGTGACTGCAGTGTAGCTTGATTTATGCCTGTCAATAGAGTAATTAGAAAACTTCTGACAAATTTAGATTCTTTTCTTATTACTAACATTCTCATATTGCAGCATGGAAACAAGTCTACTGGCATAAATCTGTGCAGAAAATTATGATGTGTAACACATAACAAAATGGGGCAAAAATAGAGAGGGCCAGAAGTAGAAAATCTTTCTACAAAGCAAGATGACTCAAAATAAAACAGATATGAAATGCAGCATTGAACAGTAAAAATACAGAAAGCTCCATCTGTTATCCTGTGGTTGTAAGGCTGAAGCCCCTGTCTTGCATACTGCCGATAACTGTACATCAAACATTACTGATGGCTATAGGTGTTTTCGAGAATGGGTGAAAAATTGATTCACCATGTTTAATTGCTGTTTTGCAAGTAGACAAGTACGAAGTAATAATAAAAATACCGGTCAGATAATGAGCAAAAAAATATGGTATGTGGGATTTTTTGCAAATGAGAAACACCTTTATGTTTTTATTTTCCTTTGAGACTCAGGAGATGTTGTTCTTCTTTAATAAGCATTTTTTAAAAATAATTCTGAATTGTCACATCACTTATTCTTCCAGACTTGTGCCAGTATATACATGCCTTGGAGCACCTCCCTGCCTTGGTAGGCAGAGACGCAGATTCACTGAATAAACTTTTTCCCAAACTCAAATTGTTTTTGATTGCAAAATAGCTATTTTACCCTTACTATTAGTCTTTGAATTCCTAACTGTGACTTCAGCTCCTTCAAAATAAATCTCCATGGTTATGGAAAGGCACCTGGAGGCACCATAAGTTCCTGCACTGGAATGGAGCAGAGCAGTTTTATGTTTTCTTGTCTTTCTGGCCCTGGAGCTGAGGTTTCCTCCCTGTGGCTTTCTGGCAAAACCACAGAAAGTTAAAGGTGATTTGATATCTGAAGGCTTCCTGTAGCTCTAACAGACGTTTGCACTTCTGAGATGAAAGTGTTGAGTCCCTTCATTTCCCCTCCTTTGCCCATCCTTTTTGGTTCATTTCCTTTAGCTCTTTCTGCTATCCTAAACCTAGTTTATTCCAGTTGGACATCAAAGTAATAAAGCAGAAATGAATCATCCATGCATCTGATGAGATAAAGACATCTTAACACGAAGTTTTATTTTAATTGCCTTTTATGGAGCACAAGGGAATTCTAAATAGCCAAATGAGCTTTCTGTAGACATCTGTGATTAGTAAAACTGGCCGTTCCCAGAAAATGATAAACCATAGAAAACTTGCATTTTGACAATTGGAAAAGGATATAAATGAAATCTCATTTTTAATATTATTTGGCTACGTGCCAAAACACTTTAAGTGCTTCAGAATTGATCCACACGTTTACACCAAGAAGCAATAATAAACACTTAAAAATTTTAATTTAAATTTCCACCTTTTTCAGAAGCCAAAATACATGTTTAAAAAATGGGAATCCCTTTTTGGGAGATCTGATGAATCCAAATCCAGGTGTAACCTGATTAAATTGGGTTCTTGATATAATTCCTATAACCTGATAGGCTCTCACACACCTGAATCCTCTTCAAAGATGAAGTGCTTATGGAACTGTCTAAAAGCCTTGCAGGAGTGGTATGTCGAAGCAAGGACTGGATCATCTTCCTGTGGAAAGTCAGTCTGGTACCATAATCATGACAACATCTGCTGACGCTGCCGTCTTTGAAAGCAGATCTGTTCCCGACACTCTCCTGGTATAAACTGATGACTCCAAGGACGTGAGATGTCCAGAATTAATTTAGGTATGTCTAGCCAAGCAATGAACTAAAAAATATGCCAGTTACTTGTGAGATGTTAGCAGATTTCAGAGAAAATTGTACAGCTACATCTCCCTACCTGGCATCTTTAACTATTCATAGGGAAAAAATCAGCCTTTAAAATACTCACTTTCTCACATATTGTTGAAGGTGTCTTTATACGTGGATACCTGGTAGATCCTTTTCACATCTTAAAATCGAAGTTTAAAGGATTTTATAGATCTCATTGATTCTTTGCCTTTAGGAAACAGATGACATTTTTTAAATTGTTGATAAATGGGGTTTGTACAACTGGAGTTGTCTGTCCAGCCATAACTTCATAAAGCCCTCTATGATATGCAGGGTCATTTAAATACTGGAAACCCAGAAGAGTTGTAATAATTGAAGAAGACAGACACTTTTTCAGTGCTCACAGCAGAGCTACACTTTAGAGAGTACTTATCTTTTTAGGCAAGAAAGATCATAAAAGCTCTATAATAGAGCAGACAGACATTACTCATTCAGGCTTAAGAATAATGAGCAAAGCTTAAGCTGAAAATACGTCTGAAAATAAGTCTCTCTTAAGAGGGCATTATTCTTCCTGCCTTGAGCTGCATCGTAAGTTTTATTCCTTTTCTTTGTGACCCTTTCCTTTACCCTTTTCTACATGTGATGTCCATGAGCAACTGCTGTGCTCATACCACTCCTGCCTTCCCTCTGTATCCTCTTCAGAGCCGGCATTTCAGAGAAAAGAAATATACAAACCACTTATTCATTCATTCAGCCTTTTCCTGCCTCCTCCTTGTTTGCAAAATGAGCAGGAAACTATTTGTGCCTGGTGACTCACCATCACATTTTACGAGGGGATTAGGCTGAACATCACCGATTCACACACTCTCGGCTTTGTCGGAGGTCAATGTCTTGGCAGCATTCCCCTGTAAATACCATGCAAGTACTGAGTTGTTGATCTCGAGAGCTTTAAGTCATTTCTGTCTTCCCTGGTAGTGGCTGTGCATCTTGTTCAGAACAGTTGCCAACAAGGGGACGAGGTGACGAAATCTGTCTCTGTATCGAATAGAGAAATTTCCAGTTGGTGCAAGAGTACCTGCTCAGCAGCAGCCTTCTCCTCTCCCCTCCACCCTGAAGCTTGCACTGGTTTTTACTTTCCTTAATTCAAAGAGCTGTTGAGATGAACACATAAATCTGATCAGATATTGCTCGCAGCCTTTCACCTTGTAATTCTCCTCCCCTCTCACCACATGGTTGCTTTCTGCACCTTAATAACTATTCTTACGTTTTTTGTTGCCTTCCTTCATGGTGCTAATCTTTAAGGTCCCTTACCTTAAGGAGTTTTCAGCTTTTTTGAAATCGGGGAGCTTTCCATGAATTTAAGAGTTAGACTACAGAATACCAGCTGGGTATTTGGCATTTACTTGTTTGCATTTCTCTAACAATTTCTGCATGTTTATGGGCACATACAGCTGTAGTAAGCTGTGTATTCAGTAGCATACGGGTAGGTCCAAGAGGGAGGCAGTCCTGCAAGCAGCAACACAACTGCCTAATTAACTTCGTTTTCCTGAGCTGTGCCAATGACATAGTACTTACTTTCTTGTAGAATGATCCACTGTACAGGTTGTACACAAGGTCTTGAAAAGGTCAGTTGAGGGCTTACCAGCAATGAAAAACAAGACATGTCCCATAGGGTTGCTACAAGTTTGAAGATAATGTTCTTTGTATTGTAGTCATTTTCATATTTTAAAAAGGTTAACTTGCTTATTTTAAAATGTTTTGAGAGCCTTGGAATATTAAGATAGAAGAGATGAAAGAAACTTGCCAGACATGAATGCGGGTTTCTACCATCTGACACCCCCAGTCAGTCTTACTCCTCGATTCCCATGTGTTGCTGTGCTCCTGCACAACGTTTGCTTGGAGCCCTTCTGTCTCCACTGGAAACACAGAGCTCCTCCAGATCTTGCTGGGAAGGAGAAAATCATCTAGTATGGAAAGGATCTCATATAGACAAGGTCTGCTACCATCAGGCGTGCCACTGGATGCTTTGTTTAACTTGCTGATGGAGACTGCCAGGATGCCCGTGATGGGATAAGATGAAGAGCGTTCTCCAAATTGTCTGTCCGACACCGGGTAGATGTAGTTTTGAGCAGAGCTCAGTGTAGACAAAGATCTTCTCCTCTCTCAATATCTAATATCCAGCCAATAAAGTCTCTGTACATAGAATAATAACAACAGATGGATCATTCTTCCTTTTTCACTGCAATGGGTTTTTCTCTTTGAGACATGTTTTTTTTTACAGAAGAATAAAAATGTGCTTTGTAAGCTCTGTTACATACCTTTCTCACATACTTGCACACAAAATTCATCCATTACTAAAATATTGCCGTCACCTTTGGCTGCTTTATAGAGTAGTGTATAAAACATCTTTTTTTCCCTAATATAGGAATGTTCAATTAGATCTGGAATTTAAAACAGTTTATTCCATAAGCAAAGAAAATAATTAAGCTTTATTTCTTGTGGATTTGTTTTCTGTCTTATGCCATCTGCATCTTCCTATCAAAAATACATCGTTCCTTCTGCCTCTCCTTGCATCCTATGTCATAGTCTCACTGGAATGTCTTCAGTTCTGATAACTCTCCCTGTTCTACATCTGGTTTTCCCATTTGTTTTGGGTTTTTTTCCCCCCTCCCCTTCTGTCTTCTCTCTCTGGGTGGCTGGGATTCAGAACGCACGGTGCTAGACCAGAACTGTAAATGTGCATGTTGCTAGCAGGTGGAATGGCTATGAGACAAAACAGATTAAGGCTTGAGTTTTTCTTGTCCTTTTTTCCTAGGCATTCTTTCATTACTAGTGTCTATTTCCACTACCTATTCATCCTGAAACTTGTAGAAACCTCACAACCTGGCAACTTACCCCTGCATTCCATTTTGGAGAGTTTTCACTAAAAAGTGGAAAGAACCCAACCAACCCTTGTAAAGAGGGTGTTCCTTCATTTTGTGTTATCGTGATGTAGTTGTAGCTGATGTTACAAAAATGGATTCGCCTGACATGAGAACTGCTCATTCAGGTGAACATATATTTCATCAGAGAGCATCTGAGAGGCAAGGTTTGCTGATGGTGTAAGCTTATTTGGGATAGTGAGAGGAAACTGTAAAGAACTCCAGAGGCATTTTAGGAGATGGACGTAAGAGCATATACAGGATCTGCCACCACCACGTGTGGCTCAGTCATTTTGTCAAGTGGCTGGAGGCTGGGAAAAAGGTGGGGTGTGCTTGGGAATCACTTACGTTTCTGCCTGGGCATTTGCTTTTGACCACTGTTGCAAATGACAGTCTGAGCTCCCTGAATGCCTTTCTGAGGCAGCGCAGTACTCTTACGTTTCTAAAAGCTTCTGGAAAGACAATGTGTTTACAAAGCCAGAAAAACTGTTTCAAGCATAACAAAGAGCTAAGGAAAGGAAAAGCATGAGAGGAAAGAAAAACAAACAAACGACCAACGCATAAACTGTGCTTGTGAAGAAAAAACTGTATTATGGGGAATTTATGATGTAGTTCATACGTTATATGAAATAAAATGCATAACCCTGTATTTCTTATCCGGAAGTCTTCAGCTGTCTTGCTTCGGTGGTCTATGCTCTGGTTTCTAAGGGAAGATGTTAGCATCTTTGGGAGAATCAAATGTTTTCAGGTCACTGGGCAGGAAAATCTTTAGTTTGGCTGGATGTACAAAGTGAACTTCAGCACAAATTCCACAAGATGAGATTAAACTCATACATTTACAATTACTGCCTTTAGAAACTTTGGGAGAAACAAAATCTGTTACAAAAATGGTTTGTTTTGCCTGGAAAGAGATGGTCATTAACGTTTGTTGACTTATTGTGGTCAGCATCTAAAATATAAACACAGTTCTGTGTCACCAGAGTGTCTGAGGAATTGCTGGTTATCTCTACTTGGAGGGAAAAGTCAGCGTGTTTCACATCTCTCCTTGTCACAATTGTCACGTACTGTTGCCGTTACAGATGTAGATAGTATTGATCTTTATTGATTTCATTGGGATATATTGAAACTAAACTCCACATAGGTAATCAATGTTTCCCTCCGTTTTTTAGTTTGTTTTTTTTTTTTTTTTCTTTTTCTTTTCTTCCTTTACGAGATATCTTACCTGTAGAAGCCAGTCTCAGAGGTAACCTTAAGGTTGTTATGGTTTTGGTTTGTACTTCCTCATCAGCATTGTTCAGGATTGTTGAGCATCTCATTGTTTTCATTAATTCATGGCTGATTTGCTTTAAAAGCAAATTTTTTCCTTTCTAAAAGAATGCACAGTCTTCAGCTCCTCTGCATTAGTTGGTGTGTTGTTCGATACAGTTATTGGTGAAAATAAGAAATATACCATCTCAAATTAGGGTTTTCCTTCTGTAGAAGACTCCTTGGGATTTTTTTGGTAGTTACAGCCAAATTATCCCTTCTGAGGCAGCAGTTGTATCACTTGGATTCATCTTACTCTATTTACCTCTCATATACTTTCATCTGGCTGATTTTGAATTGCAGATTTTAGAACTAAAAAACTGTCTAGTGAAGCCATGCTCATGTATTAAGCCTATGTTTAAAGTTATTTTACCCTAACGTAATCTACGTTTCCTCTTTAGTCTCTAGTCTCATCACATTTACAGTTTATGCCAACAGGCTTTGGATGGAGAAAACAGAAGATTTGAACTTAATGCTGTAATTTTCCTGCAGCTAGGCATTGTGTATTTTGGTTGAGAGCTTGATATTTCGAATGTCTGAAATTTGCTACTGAACTTGAATTTTGATACCATAGCAATGAATGTTCTGTGAGTACCTAAAAGTTTCGTAGGAATTTCAGATGTATCCTTATAATTATTTACAGTGGAGAATATGGTTAAATTTGATGCCCTTCTTCTATATGGTCTTATTTTTGCGTTACGATGTGCTGTATGGAAGGCCGTAGTATTTGAAATCTTTGTTTCCCGTAGCTTACATGACTTTCTTCTGAAGTAAATTGCAAAATGAGTGGACACAAAATACAACAGGCTTTCTGTGAAGAATGTCTGGAAAGAACATCATCTTTCTATCAAGAAAAACAATAGTGGTAACAAAATACTAATGAAAATGAAACACTTAGAAGGCATTTTTAGTTATCAGATTTTGGTTTGTTTGGTTTTTTTTTTTTTTACAAGGACTCTTTCTTAAAGAGAAAAAAAATAACAAAAAAAGAATCTAAATAAAAAACATGCCCCCTCCCCCCCATCTTCCTTTATAACTTATTCTTTGGAAACAAACACACAAATCTGTTTTGAGTGTGATCAAAACACAGACTAGTTTTTCGAAACCCTCTAGTAGTTTAAAAAAGCTTATAACTGATAAAACAATATGATTAAGTATCTTTTGCGTGAAAAGGATGTCTCTTAAGCAAAAAATAAATATCAAATGAAATTTTGGAGTTTTTTAACAGTTGTAAATTTCAGGACACCGTGTGCTCTAGAATATACCTGAATAAAATAGAAATCCCTTTTTACATGTAGTCTCATTTAAGGCGGGGGGGGTGGGGGGTGGGGCAAGAGCCAATACATGGATTGTATTTGTTAAATAAATAAAACAGTTTTAGTATTCCACTAGGCTGAAACAATCATAGCTACTTTTTTTTTTTTTCCTCCCATACCCTTTTGATACCACTTCCAATATAGGATTTGTTAAGAACACAGGTTATCCTGTTATTTTGTATAAAGCGCAGTTATAAAGTTACATGGGTCTGTGGGGTCGTTTGAGATAATGATCATGAATAAAAAGGATAGAGGGATAAAGTTGTGATCACACAAGAGTATTGTGTTTTAATGAAAGCGTCTTTCTTTTTTGATGTTCTATTGAATTATTCTAGTTGTTTTATTATGGGATTTTGAAATAAAAAAAACGGTAACGTCTTTTAAGCCTTTGCCAGCCTTGAGATCATTCTCCTCTCTGATGAGTTAATTGTTAAGTGACAGCAAGTATTGGATGTTTATGCTCTTCTCCTTTAATAGTTGTCTATTTCAGAGGGCAGAGGGAGAAGTAGGGTAGTATCGAGGAATACTTGTGACAGTACATAGCGGTGTTTACCATTCAAACATGGTGTTAAAACAGTTTTCTTTGCACACTGCCTGACCCCCTTAGTGCAAGTAGAAATCTTTCAGCCCGTCTATAGCAGGAGGAGCGAGGCTCTGCTGCTGTGCTCACAGGGATGTTTCTGAGCATGTGGGGCCACGTGCTGAACTCCTCAAGCCTGGTTACTAGGTGAGGAAATAAAGTCAGCATTTGGGCTGGGTGTTCTGGGGTCTCCTCAAAGTATAAGTTTGAAATGACTAAAACATTCTTTCTGGGTCTTTGAAAGCAGAAAAGGTCCATTGCCATAGAAACCTATAGCCCAATTGGTTGAATTAGCAAAGTTATAATCTGCTGAGAAGAGAGATTGAGGAGTTGTTTTATTTTGACTGTACAAATATTGCTGTCTCTTATGCATGAGCACTTGTACCTGTTTCATTTACAGAAAAGGTACGGTATAAAGAGGAGTTTCAAAGGCAGGCGTTCTACTGAAGACTATTGAGACTGAAAACTATGATTTCACTTTCCATTTATATTTCTAATTCCTATTCTAATGAAACAAAACAAGAATGATATGGTTCTTCAGACCTCGACCTAAAGTTTATAAAGTGATTATCCCCCCATATACAGCATGTTCTTACTTGCCTTTTGGAAGCCTTTTTAATATCTGAAGGTTAGCCTTTAGGTCCTAGCTTTTATAGGTTTAGCATAAGCCTTTAATCCCTCTTTAATGATTTTTGTGTGTAACTTATTCTCATAATTATTACTAGTAAAGCTACCACATGGCAAAGTACAGTACATCCTTGTAGTATCATAATTCTTTATCTTATTTGTTTGTATCTTATTAGCAGAAAAAATAATGCCTGTCTCTTCTTATTTCCCCCCAAAAGGATCTTCCTAGACACTGTAATAACACAGAGCAAGAGTAATGTAGAAAAAGAATATTCAGATTTGTCTAACAACATCTTGGTCAGGGAAGCCATGTTAATTTTGAGGGAATAGGTTGCTGATTTTTTTTCCTCTTTTTTTATTGCCTGGGGTTAAGTTACAATAAGAATTATGCTAAAACAGTAATAAAAATAGTTTTTTAAACATTGGGTTTTATCACCCGTATAAAAATCAGTAATATAACTTGACTATCTGGGGTTTGTACAATATGTACTTATGCCTTAATAATGGAAGACATCTGCTGAACTAATTTGCTCAGCAATTTGAAGAGCTGCATATATTGTGAACTGATGGATATTCTCTGTTACCTCAAAGCCTTTTGAACTTCGTACATCTTTTTCATTATAGCAAAATTACTTGTTCCTCAGCAATTATGCTATACGGTATTTTCACAGAAAAATAAGTGTAATGAAACTTTCTAACTCTGCTTTCTTCCCACCTCTTGTGATTTTCCTCCTACTTTGAGGGTGCTACTTCCAATACAGTTCTTCTAGCAACGAGAAGAAAATTTGCCGACTATGCCTCTGGTATGTCCATTATTTTTTTTTTTGGTCCCTTGGAGGAAAAAGCTCTGACAAACGGGCCAGCTGGCTCCCTTCCCCAGGTGACAAAGAATAATTTTCCTGGTTCCTGTATTCCCTGATTTGAGGTTCTAACCTTCCCTCTCCCCAAACCTGTCACTCTAAACAGGCGGCCTGTGAATTGTTTAGAGCATCACTGGCAAGCTTCAGGGTAAAGCAACACTTCAAATGTTCGGTAACTCATCCATGTAGGTAGGTAGTTGAAGTACAATATTGATACTTTTCAACAAATTTTTCTCCAGTGCTATCTGCTGCATCCTTTGAGAAGTGCCCAGATGTTTTGCTTGAACATCTAACTGTAAGATCTCTGAGGGTTTTTGGCTGGTGTTTGACTGTACCATTGTAAGTGCATAAATTCTGGCCATGCTTTGGCTGGTAGTATGGTTTAGCAAAAAGCAGCACCAATGCACAGAAGAGCTGAGCGCTCAGTATCTGTTTTATTGTTAGTCAGCAGAGCAGGATGGGAAGTTTTGGGAACATATTTGACTATCCTGCGCGTTTCTAAAAGAAAAGTACCAGGGAAGTTTGTCTTGCCAGTAATCCTCAAATCTTTCAATTTTGCAATAATCCACTGTCTCCCACTGTCCCTACTGAGTTTTCTTCAGTTTAGATGATGCAGATAAGTTATTTTCCATTCTGAAGTGCAACTTTTTTTTTTTTCCTTCTCATTGTAGTTTTGGGGGATTGGGGGTGGGGGGACTAGTCAGCATTTCACGCCTGCATCTGTAGAAGAAATCATTGAACAAGATCTAGCGCTCCAGAGGAAGTCTTTAGAGCAACCGAGTATATGACCATAAGGAAATCCCAACTAATGAACGCTAGACAAACATGTAACGTCAAAAGTCGTCGGGTGAAGAGAACTAATGGAACTAATGTGAAGGCCACGAATGGAAAGACAGTTGAACAGTTTTATTTATAAGGTCGTGATTAACATCAGTCTGTGCACTGCATACTGGTCAGTTACTGACTACTTAAATTACCTTATATAGTGAGACTTCATCCTGTAAGCCACGGACTCTGAAATGGCTGCTTTCTTTCCCCCACATCTTAGATTTTATCTTTGCTCCCAAGGAACCGGGATTGTTTTCATATTTGTACTCCCAGTTAGCGTGTATAGCGGGTATTTGCTGCACCAAGTTGGGCGCCCAACATGCCCGTTAAGAGGAGGATGAATGACCCTTCTGAGGAGGGTAAAAACAGTCTGCTGTCCCCTCACTTCTGAGTCCCAAGTCCACATTGCTGGTGTTGACATGCATTGAGGAGGAGGTGCCATGAAGCTGTTCCAATCTCATTTCTCCTAAGCAGGTTTTATTACAATATAATAGAGGTGATATTTCAGGCTTTATTTATTTTTTCCACAAGTGATGATATGGCTGGCATATTTAGAGATTTATTGTTAATTAACACTAGTTCATTAAAGGATTAGTTCTGAGGGCATATGCTGCTGTGTGAGGGTAAGTTGACCAAGAGAACCGTGTTCTGCTCTCAGGCTCCATCCACAGTCAGTCCTGGATAAGGATTCTTTCTTGGATAAAAAGTAGTTTTCTTTTGGTTTTTTTTTTGTTTTTTTTTTTTAATGGACTGTTATTGCTAGATGGTAGAATATCTGCTCAAACCATCAATTCTGACTTTATTAATTGCCTTCCTACTTTATTAATGTCTCATACAGGCAAAAGGTGATGAAATAACAGTATAGAAAAAGTTTAGTTTGGTTTTAACTGTTGTATAGCACAACAGGTTGGACAGGAACTTCTGTAGTTCCCCAAAATATTATTTGGTTCATAGGATATGAAGATAGAAATACTTGCTTTGCCAAGCAATGTCAATGGCTGTTCAGAGAATTTGAATGTGTTGAGAAGCAGCATTTTTGCATGTGACATCTCCTTTCTGTTGCTGATACGGTAAAAATATTCTGGTGGGTCACCCATTTTCTGCAAGGTGGAAATAGAGCTATTCCTGTAGCGTAAAATGAAGAAATAGCTATTTGGCAGGGATGGAACACAGTTGTTCCTGACGTCCGTTGGTCAAGAATCTGTTAGAGACTGTACACTGCCATGAAAGTTAAACCTGCAGCATCTTAGCTCATAGAAAGAACGTGCACCGCAGCAGTGAAGAACGAGTGTCACATTTTCATTACCTGTTTGCTCAGAACAGAGCTCCCTCACAGGAAATACATGAGCCTTATTTCTTCGCCTGGTGTCCTGCTAATGGAAGAGAGTGAGTGACAAGGGAAGTTCATGGATTCATTTAGGAGGAAAGTATTTTTAACATTACACACCTTTTAAAAATTATACTCAGAATTATATTAAATGTGTCGTTTATTACCATGCATGTAAGTGAAATTCAGAACCTGTTGATACAAACTGACACGTCGATTCCTCTGTTCTGTCCCCTTACAGCAGCAAAATGAGTATTTTTCCCCACAAAGAGCTTAAAAGACATGCAGACAAATATCGACATACCATTATGAGGCTTCATGCAGATCTGAAGCAAATAGCCTAAGTGAAGACCATGGTTTGCATGGGAAATTAAGAGCAAAATGTTCATACAAATACTTCTAAAAAATACTAAACAGAGATAACAGATCCACTTGTGACTATGTGGAGTCTTACCTAAATTTCAAACTAAATTAACACTGTTCATTGGTAATTCATTATTGGAATTTTTATTTTAAAATGAATTACAATAAAATAATAAATAATTTTATATACATCAGCATTGAAGTGTTAAGGCCAATAACCTTAAATTCATTGCAAACACTGAATGAGGAAAGGTGCAAGAGAAGGGTAAATTATGTTTCACAGTTTTACTTGCTCTACTACAAGCAGTATTCATTGTTTTGAGATCACAGGTAAATAGTTCTTCCTTCCTGAGATTGAAAATCTATTGTTTGAAAAGTTATTATCAGCCAATTCTTTGTGAAAATTCAGATTTCTTTTTTTTTTTTTTTTTTTTAAACAATGCATGCTGCCAGATGCACTTTTAATTAACTGTGCTCTGAATGCAGCATCATTACACTTATTTTTTTGGACATTTTTTTCTTTTTGGAAAATAGCATTTTAATAGAAAATTGTATTCTTTGGTCTCTGAGTAGTGGATTTTTTTGTTGTTGTTGTGTGAACTGAATCAGTTACGCATTGAAAATAGGTCAGTGGCTCGTAGAGTTCGTATAAGGACTAAAAAGCACTTTATCAGTACTCATTAGACATTGTGCTTATAAGATCTCACTGTTAAAACAAACTTGAGAGTTTCAAGCAATAATATGCTACTCCACAGATTTTAAATATTGCATATTCATAACATTAAACAAAGTTTGATTAAAACAACAGTTACAGCAGTTGCCAGGGGCCAAAATGTTTGGTCATTTGGATATGATCCAGGGTTCTTTTCATTATAAGGGGTCATGTGCATCCAGTTTCTCTTCCTGCTGTAAACAATATATTGTTATTTTTCAGTGTGTTATAATAATCAATTGGCATTTAGCATGTGGTTGATGCGAATCTTAGCATAACTGGATCTAATGAGGGGTATGATTTAAATAAAGAAAACTGTATAAATAGCAATCAGTTTGAATACAGTCACTGATTTAAAACAAACTGTGTATTGTGTGTTTTATCATCAGAGCTCTTTAGCGCTTGCATGCGCATTTACACAGCATGTCCATCCTGGTTTGCACAGCGTGTAGCTGGCAGCACTGTTGGGTTTTTGTGTTTTCTGTTACATTATACCAGGTAGTAACCATGGGTTTGACTAATTTTAAAAAAAAAAAAAAAAAGACAGGAAGAGGGTCAATAATTATACTTAGAATTAGAGGTACAAGTACACACGATGTTCTCCTCTGTGATAACGCTTCGATGAGTGAAAATTAGTGTATCCAACAACTAACTACGTATCCAATACTAAATATGTATTTTGGCTCAGAGGGATGCGTGGGGAGTAGCCGGGGCAGGCACTGCATGAATGCCCGCACGCCACCCTGCCCCTACAGGTGAGCAGCACTGGGACAGGCTCCGATAACCTGCCCGTAAAGGGTGTGCGAGTCACTCGGGGGTTGTATTGGTACAAGACGAGCCATTTGCAGTTAGCTATTTGAGATTAGCCTTTCACTGCTGGTGAAATACACGCAAAGTACCTGTGGCTTCTAATTAGTCTTCAGTGCAGGTTGCTTATTAGGAAAAAAAACCTGTATTGAAATGACAGCTTAGGCTTCAACAGAGAACAATGCTTGCAAACTCCTTGTGTCAATACTACTCACTTCCTTCAAAGCAACTTTTCTAATTAATGAAATCAATTGCTAATTCATGTTGCATCTGGATACTTACATAGCTGCATAGGACGCTCACGAAATTGCCCTTTTTTAGAAGGGCTTTTGTGGAGGTGGCAGAGACACATACGCACAGTCTACAGCTGTCTTCTCATTTCTGAGAAGTGAATCCAGGATAAAATTTTTACTTTATCCTTGGAGACCGTCTGAGTCTTTTTGTATTCTACTGAGCTTAGAACCTCTGCTTTCGGAGCAGGCTGCCCCCTTCCTGCTGGAGGTGGTTACCGGTGCCAGTGCCTGTACCTGCGCTGGGGAACTGCTGACCTTGTAGGGGCTGGATGCAGGGATGTGTTGTCCCTGTATAATGCTGATGCAGAGGGACCGCTGTTTTTCATGTGGTTGTATGTGTGACTGTAATTTCAGCCAGGTGTTTTGTGTCCAGCAGTCAAGTCACAAATAAACTTTTACTGTCTACCTGCTCCACTTAAGTGCTGGGAACAGATCAAGACTCTGGCTACAATGAGTATATTTTTAGATGCTTGCGTTCTCAGCTGTTTTGTAACTTTCACTAATATTTCGTAGCTACCTTAAAAGGCCTCTATATTGTGAATACTACCTTATTTGGCTTTGTGTGTACTCAAAAAAAAAAAAGTATAACCATGGTAATCCTTGCAAGGTTTATTTTTCTTCCATATTCCTAAAGTATTTGAAAACGGCAAGTCTTTTTATGGTTTTTAATTTTCTGGGCAGTGAAAATACCACAGGAAGACCAAAACTCGTATTGTTTTGGCTCTGCAGATGTCGTCTTGAAGTATGAAGGTGGTCAGCAGAATGTGCAAACGCCATTTCCAGCTTTTAGCAATCAACGTAGGTTGCTAAAGCATCCTTAACAGCAGCTTGGGAATCTAGTCTTGCAAGATAAAGCACTCAGTCCTATGATTGAATGGTGGTCAGGGGCTTCTGTTAAAATGTTTTAGTAAATTTGCACCTCACAGCAGTAAGTCAATTCTCTTGCATTTGAGACACCGTGGTTGATCATACTGCGAGTGATCATAACTAGTCCATTGACATAAAAAATAGAGTGCGTTTACTTGTTATGACAGCGCAATTATTTAAACAAAGGTGTAGTTATTCAGAAGTTATAACGTGACTACAGCAGTTATCTGTGTGCATCGATGGCTTTCGGCGTTCTGCAGCTTCTCACACTGCAAAGAAGAATATGTGAAGTTTGTGAAAATTTTGGGGAAGGTACTGCTTTAGTGGAAAGGGGAACATGTGCTCATATAAAGAAGACTTTTGGAGTTCTCACATTAATTTTGTATCTTTTAAAGGAAGGAGCTAGGAGAGTGGAAAATTGTCTCTTCCCAGCGTTTTTAAAAAAAAAACAAACAAACTCAAACCTTAAAGTGTTTTTCTAGTTTTGTTGTTATTGTTTGGGGTTTTTTTTGGGCTGTGTGTTTTTTTCTTGATCCTGTATTAACCTGGAAGGAAGTAGTTCAATAAAGTCTAAACCTGTTCAAGGAGTAATGTAGGAGGAAAACTAATTATCTGATTACCCACCACACTGTTTTGGCAGGGCCAGGCTGATGCCCTTTCGTAAGTGGAGAGCTGCAAATGATTAAAAGAAAGTAATTTGAATAAAATAACAAATAGATCACTTTAAGTTATGGGGAGAGCTTATCATAAAGATATTTTTTCTTGCAGACTTTGAGGGGGAAAAAAAAGAGAATATCCTGTAAAAGACCCCAAATAACCATATCAAATCTGTTCCACATTTTTCTTGTTTTATTTGAATTTAATTTTGTCTTTAGAAAGCCTTAAATGTTAGAAGTTTGTACTGCATAATATATTGACATAGCAAAGCTGTGAACTTGCAATACTGTGTTAAAATACTAACGTGTTAATATAAATACTGTCTTCACTGATAAACTATTTCTCAAAGTAAGGATGCAGTTTGATGTGCATTTCTGTAGTAGCAGTGGCAGGTTTATCTTCTCCTCTCTGTGCCTACCCCTGCGCTCCCTCATCCATTACATGAGCATTGTGGGTTTTGTAGCCAAGCATTGAACTGAGTGGGGAAAACAGACCTGCCTTTAAAAAAAAATAATAAGTTTTTTGCAAGTTCTTTTTGAGTTGGGCCAATTTCTCACTCGTGTTCCCTTGTGCTGAGAAGACAGTAGGGATGCGAGAAGCAGCAGCAATAAGTAGCCTGGTGCAGGATCTGCTTAAAGTTCCTGATTGTCTGAACAAAGCCTGACTATCCTTGAAAACAGGTATTTTTGTCCTTTGAAACTGCATTAGAAAATGAGTACAGAAAAGTACTTAGAAGAACACGCACATCAAAAACTATTGTATGTGAGTAGAATGCCTTTTCCTAAGCATATTTGTTTGACTTTCATGCAGGTCTCCACCATGATAAAATTAGGACAATTAAGAATTTATTTCCCTTGTAAAATGAATCTGGATAAGAGTTGGTTATAGTAGATTTGTGTGATGACACTTTCTACCCATCCAATTTTCATAAATTTATGTATCACTTGTCTGAGCCTGTAATTCAGCATTTCTAATGGGTTTTTAGAAGAGAAAGGGAGACCAGAAAGGTTAAATGTTTGGAAGGGTCATGTAGCTGCCCTTAAGCTATTAAACAGAATTTAGATGTAGAATTTCAGCACAAGCTGACAGAAGAAATGTGTGATTGATGCTGACAAAAATATTCTGTGGGAAATGTTCAGAAAATGATATTCATTTTACCTAAACTTTTCTCATTAAAGTAAATCAATTCCCTAGCTTTTGAGATGAGTATGGTTCTATGGAAAATGTAAAAACCACTTCAGAGAGATCTTTGAAATCCTATTCTATATCTGATGAAAAGCATGTTTTGGAACCCCGCACTTCAATGAAAGAGGAACCACCGTTCTGGGATCACACTTTCACTTTAGTCTTGACTTTCTTTTAATCTAAGATTTGACATTAAATGTTAACTGAAATAAAAAGCCTCTTTTGAGAAGAAATGTTTAAATCTGAAACTATTGAAATGGGATGCTTCAAGAGTGGTAGGACTCTCCCATCCTTTTTTGCTTTGAGCAAAAAAGCCTCAAAAAACAAATAGCAGAAAAAAACCCCAACCCCCCCAAAAAACCTGAACAAACCCAAATTTGTCAAATTTTCAGTTTGAGCCCGTGTTTTAGTTTAAGTGGCTGCACTGTCTGCGAATCTGGAGGAACCATGAAAGAATGGTTCCGTAAAAAATTTTTTTTCAAGAATCTGTACTGAGGATTTATTGGGAGAAAATGACATTGCTGAAAATTGGTGACGTTATGTGTCATTCAGTGAAACTCTGTCGGCTTTTACCTCAGTGCTACATGACCACTTGGCCTGGACTCCCTCTTGCCTTTCTACCCATTGGATGTGTTTAAAAATGCAACTTTGAGATCGGACCCTCAAATGAGCTTTGTATGATTCTGGCCTTCACGTTTAGTGAAATAGAAACAAGGAGGTAGTAGCAATACATTGCTGTCGATGGGATGATAGATGTTTGTTGTGGTTTAATCCCAGCCAGCAACTAGGACCACGCAGCCACTTGCTCACTCCCCGCCACCTCCAAGTAGGGTAAGGAGAAGTGGGAGAAAAGGAGGGGGAAAGAAAAAAAACACTTCGTGGGTTGAGATAAAGACAGTTTCATAGAACAGTAATGGAAAAGGAAAATAATGGCAAAAGAATATACAAACTAAAATGATACAACACAAGTCGCTCTCACCACCTGATGATCAGTTGCCCAGCCTGTCTCAAGCAGTGATTGTGGATATCTGCCCCTTGGCCAACCTTCATTTAGATCCTGAGCGTGACGTCTGTGGTGTGGAATATTCCTTGGGCCAGCTTGTTCTGTCTATGCTCACTCTCAGCTTCTATGGGAAGCTGAAAAAGTCCTTGACGAATGTAAGCATTACTTAGCAACGACTAAAAAAAAAATGTGTTATCAGCATCCCTCTCATACCAAGTCCAAAACACAGCAGCCACTAGAACAAAAATGAATTCTGTCCCAGCTGAAACCAGGACAGTGTTCCTTGTTCTGCGAGCACTCCTAACCCAAATTAAGCAGCCTACCTTGTGTTAGAGGTGTTGGCATTGTCAGCCGCCTGCCGACGCGTCTGCCCGGCTGCCCGCTCACATCTTCCCTGTCATGCACCTTTGTAGTTAATTTTAGTGTGTGGATTTTATGCTTTGGTGGAAAGCTCATGGTGATGTCCTGCATAAAAGAAACAAAAATGAAAATAAAATATCACTTGAAAATGTAGTTTTGAGTAAAATGCTGATGCATAAAACTATCAGCATTAAACAACAATGAATAAAAGGTCCGCATCTTGAAAAGTCAGCTGAAAGCCAAAAAAACTGTGAAAGAACTGCAAGTATCTATCTAAGTATCACTGTTTCAATGTCTGATTATCTTTTGTATGTTTTGTTTTTGCTTTTTTTAAGATCTTGATGGTTATGGCAAAAGCTTTCATCAGCGTATGGTATAATGGGCTACCTGTTGGATGATTTACAGTCATCTGAAACATGATATATACTTCTCCTCTTCCTTGTCCATGGTAAGTTTTGTTCCTGTATGTACCTATTAAATACTCGACTTCAGAGAAGGAAATAAAATTTTGCAGAGATCTGCATTGGATATAATTTTCATTGTTTTCATATGGTGTAGCTTACGGTTGTCAATTTATGGACTATATAAAAAACAGCTCTTAAGCTACTTGAGGATGTTTTAAAGACTTAACTTCAAAAAATTACCATACTTTTTTTTTTTTCTCTTTTTTGATTTTGGAGCTGTGCAAAGATCCTGATACACAGCTTGAAATATGATCTTTCCCTTCAGCTTGACAGCATCTTTACCTCCACGTGAAGTATCTTACGTCAAATTAGATTCCAGCAAAATGTTCTTTTTGGTATCACACATGCCACAATGTATTTAATAACAAAATAACTGTAACTGTGTTACAAATATAACTCAAAACAGGGGAAAAAAGTAAATTGGAGAAAATATTTAGAAAGAAGAGTTTTTGGTTTTATTTTTATACTGCTTCTATGTCTTGTGCCTACAGTTAATCTGATTATAGTATCCGTGAGCAATGTTAAGTATTGTATAAACAATAATATTAAAAGCAAGGCTTCTCATAGTATAACTGAGCTATCACTTCTGATTTACAGTGTCCAGACATGCAATAATGAGATCCAAAGCACTAGTTGTTCATTTGGCTAAACGCATTGACAAACCAAATTTGGGCATCCAAATGTTCCACTGACTGCTCTTTAACACACCAGAAATAGCAGCCCAGTCTCCTGTCCAAATATCAGGTTAAGCATTTGAGGTTAAAATCCTCACTGTCTTGTTCTTCTCCTTTTTCAGGATTTTGACATGGCTCTTATGGCTGAATTTTATTTGTGAACGCTACTGCATTTTCTGGAATAGTTGCCTAGCCATCGTTAAAATCTGTCTGCAAATGTCTATTACCTTAAGTTTTTGTCTAGGGTTCAAATTAGAAAAGATATGATATGCCAGCATGAAAGGTATCTTTCCGTTTTTATTCCTGTTCCGGATTCCAGAGTCCTTAGAGGTACGCAGAAGTAGTGAGAAAAGCAGATGCAAGCATTGAAAAGAAGAGTCAAATTAATGGCACTAGTCAAAGCCGTTCTTACAATATGCTTAAGTACTGTAATGAACTAAGACAGAGGCAACAGAGTTTCCAGAGGTGTGTTTGCACTTGATAATGGAAAGATGTGTTTAAATAGCCCATATAAATGGATAGACGTATTTACCAGAAAAACTGGTTACTGTTATTTTTGGTCGAAGTAGGTATTTGCCCAGTGAAATGGACAGACATATAGCACATCTTTTTCATCCTTTGGAGGATGTCTTCTACTTGCCCCTCTGTTACCAATTTGAGCTGGTTTTGCGTTTCAAATGATATGTCTCCCAGGTACTAACCATACAACTCTGAAACCAGGGAGCCAGATAAATAGCAAAGAAAACAGCAACTCACTTGTTTCTGCTGGCAAATTATTGAGGAAAAAAAAAGGAAAAAAAGATATTGTTTGATAGGTTATCTAGCACCTGTTGATTCTGCAAGGCAGTTCCCCGGGTATTCATTGAGTTCTGCATTGTTCCCTAACCAGGCTTTTTATTTGCCGAATTAGCTGATTTGCTTCAAAGACTTGACCTTTTCTTTTCTCCTCTTCCTTATCAGCAATGTGCCATACATTTCTGAGCCTGTTTTTGCATCCTGAATGTGCACTGATTCCTGATGAAATCAGGGCTTTGTGACAGGTCTGGTGGAAGAAGTAACTTCTTTAAACAGAAAAGGATGTCTGTCCCGTATGTGTAAGCACTGAAGGATTTTGTCACCTTTTCCAGAGGTCTGCTATACCACATTTTACTGCAATTATGCTCTGTGTCTACCAGCCTCAGAACAGAATCCAGTCCACAGTGTGTCCTTTGGGGCCAAATTATTAAATTGTTTAATAAATGCAGTTTTGCATTGCCGTGCTAATTAAAAAAAAAACAAACACTGCTTGCTTTGGCAGTCCTATTTGTCAGAATTGTTCCCCTTTGCAGTCAACCTCTTCAAGCAAAGAGGATGTCTGTGTGAGGGGGCATCTTCATGCCCCCCTCACTATTGTATCCACTCAAGACTCATGTAGGCTCTCAAAAGGCCAGTGAGTTACCCCACCGCTTCTTCCTAACCAGATTAAAGCGAAGTTGGACATCAGTAGGTAAACTGAACGTCACCACACGTGATGTGGAACCTAGAGTATTTTCTGCCCTTACTATGGTAGCTTGCAGAATGATATCTGGAGGCTAAATAATCCCCACTTGCCAAATTCAAACCCTACAAGAGAAGAAACAATACTCAAAATGGTAACATACATTTTGGATCTGTAAAATAAAAATGATAATGATAATAGTTCCAGTTTGTTCTCAAGTCCTACACTCCATTAGCTAGACCAGGGAAACTTACTATAGAAAGATATGTTAAGATGATACGTTGGGCTTTTAGAGGAGATGTTGGGATATGAGAAGAACTTACATGAAAGGAAAATGGAAGGAGTACTGGAAATGCAAAGTTGTACATCAGCCTGTAGTTATTGAGTGTCTTCTGTATCTTCATTCTGCATTGGACGCGCTGATGTTAACTTTGGCAGTTTTTTGTGGCTGGGAAGCAGTCAACTCCACTGAGATAAAAACAAACAAACAAAAGTAAACAACAACAACAATAAAAAGTGGGAAATCTTAACTGTCTCCTATTTGGGAAACTTCATATGGTATTTTAATATTGATGGATTCTTTTAAAGATACTGAATATTCAAAGTCAGCACAGGATGAGAAAGATGCAATAAGGGGCAGAAGCCAGGTGCTGTTTAGGAGATACTTATGATAACTGAAAAGAGTATATATAAAACATTAGAGGTCAGGACATCTACAAACAAGGTAAGTTGTACAGACCTTACGTTAAGTTATAAGAATAATGAAGGAATTTTTAGTATGTAATTACATTAACTTACTTGGAAGGTACACTGAAAATAAGTCTAGGAAGCTCAATAAAAAAAATGTAGCAGGTATCCCAAAGTCCTAGTACTTACCAGCTGTATTTTTTGTGTTACGTAGTACAGACAACCACTTCATAGAATCATAGAATGTGTTGGGTTGGAAGGGACCTTTAAAGGTCATCTAGTCCAACCCCCCTGCAGTAAGCAGGGACATTTTTAACTAGATCAGGTTGCTCAGAGCCTCATCCAGCCTGGCCTTGAGTGTCTCCAGGGATGGGGGCACATCGTGGGAACTTGTGGGGACAATATCATCAACTGTTAGGCCGTGTTACAGTCCTATTCCCTGACTTTAAAAAAAAAAAAAAAAAAGACAACAGGAAGAAAACATGGAGAAAGTCTAGCCCTGGGTCTCAATTTCTCAACTCAAAACAATCTGTCGAAAACCATATACCGAAACCTCCTATACCAACACTAAATAATGGGAAGGTTGCGTTTTGGATGTTTCTGCTTCTGAACTCATTTCAGCTTCTCTGTGCTAATGGCTCAGCACAGTTCACTGATGGCGTTGTAACTGAAGCGCTGCATTTTAACTGTAAATCCTCATTAATAAGTATTCAAACCAATCAATTTTTGTTCTTTCCATTGCTTTCTCCTTATTGTGGAAATTCAGGGTTCCCTAGACTGCCACTGATTTTTCTTAGACTATTGCTCTGCCAGAGTTCTCACAGATGTATTCAGTGAATCTGTGTCCATCCCGTGTCCACCTGCTATACTGGCTGTCCGAACACATCACAGGTTGTTTCGTTTGGACACCAGAATAAAGGGTATAGCAGATACACTTGAGAGAATCAAAATGAAGCATATATTACGGAAGTAATCCATTGGAAGTAATCACAATACTGCTGAGGTATATCCTGAGATATCCTGAGGTGTCTGCAGCTAATAAACAGAAACAAAGGAATCACTTTGTCTTGAAAATTTCTGGTTTGGGTGAATTTAAGATAGGTTTTTAATGCTGCCTTGGTACATTCAAATAAAGTAAGAACTCTGCTTTTCCCTTTTACTTCCATTTCCACACACTTCTGTGTACTTCATTTTCAAGCTGATACTGTGATCCAAAAGGACTACACTATGTCAAGAGCCTTGAATAAATTATGCCACGGAAGCTTCAAAAGCTACAGAGAAACTAGCCTCAAAACTAGGTATTGGTTAAAAGAAGGCTCAGTAACCTAAGAGGCATTGGTGCTGATGTGCTTGTTTACTAATGATTTTCTATTAGTAGGGAATTTTGACTAATGATTCTTTATCAGCATGTCCCGATGGGTGCGCTAGTCAATGGATTGGTGCATCATTTTATTTCCTTTTAAAGAGTGTCCTAATGTGGGTTTGATAAGATTTGGCTTTAAATGAACTTCTGCATGCAATTTCTTTATCTGAGTGGAGACAGGAGAATATTGTCACTTTCTATAGGTTTGAATTTGTGTATAGTTTTCTTCTGAATTCATAAATTATTTGTGCTAACTAACTACTTCTGTGAGCTTTTTGCATTTAAAAAAAACAATAATGAGTAAAGATGCTCGGATTGAGAAGAGGCTCTGTGGTAACATTACTGCTGTGTTTCAGTTCTATACTCTTTAACTGCACCAGGTTCTTAAAGAAAGTGCTGGGTTTAAAGCACCAGCGAACTTGCTTGAAAATATATTCCATGAATTAATATTTAATTTTTATCCTTTCTACTGTGCTACCACAAAAAAGCAATAGCAGACATTTTCTACAAAAGACTAAGGGCTTGCCAGTTTTATTACGGTAACAAAAGCCACATGCAAATACTAGTAAACTCATTATTTGTTTTTGTTCTTAGAAGGTTTTTTTCTCATTAACAATTAGTGATGTAAGAATATACTGTGAGTGCTTCAGATCTGTTTGGTTTTATTTATTCTCCTGCTATGAAGGTAAAGTTTCCAGTGGAGAATCAAGATGCAGTATGGAACTATCCAACCCGTTATCAGTTTGATAGAGGAGGATCCTGCAAAGCTGGAAGGGTTTAAATGGTGTGAGATCTAGGAGGGCCGTATTGGTGATCGGCTGCCTTTGGCGCCCTAGCAGCACCAGCTCCTCCCCTCAAAGCCAGACCTTGTTGAGCTGCAGGAAATCAGTGCAACTAACTCAGTGAGAGATCTTTTTGAAGGGAGAGGCGGCTTTTTTTTAAATAATCCGTAGTTGAGTTGATTTTACCCATTTGTGTTCTCACACTGGCATGCTCACAGCACTGAAATACGTGTCCGGGTGATCTGGCCAGCATCACTTGTGTGCAAGTCTGAAGGCCAGGAGATGCCAGCCGTTGCATCCTCACCACCTCTCTTGGGTTCCTCTTGGTTGGTGGCGACAAATGAATTTGGGGAAGCTCTTCTATATGACATAGGACCCAACAGTTGCTATGATTTGATCGTTTATCTCAGAGTTTTCGTTACTTCAGCCTCTGTAAGCACCAGAATAATCTGCTTGCCCAGGGCTTATGTGTTCTTCTTTCATGTTTCTCTGGGCGGTCAGGCGTAGGTACCTGGCATCACCATGTGTGGCGTTGCCTCTCCTGCCTGCCTACCCTTCTGACCTGCACAGCAGCCTGGTTTACAATGTAATTAATTACACAGTTTTAATTCTGGATAGTATCTTGAGAAAATATGCTAAATGCTTACTATGAAAATTTAGGACTTTAAAGTTACCTCGGATTAAGCATACAAAAAATGTGCCTAGAAAATGGAACTTTGGTTCTTTTTAAGAAAAACTAAATTTTTCCCTCTCCTGTTTGGTGGATATTGACTGCTGGAATCAAATGGCTTCCCATATCCCTGAGAAGCCTTGAGTTTGATAGCTCCCGGAGTTTCTCACAGAAACTATTCAATAGGGACTTCTGGAAAAAAAAAGTATGCTGCTTAGAGCAATCAGTATTTTTTTCTTTATTCTTTCATAGTAAGCAGGCAGAGTTCCTTTCTGAATGCTTATTATTTTGGAGCTTTTGGAGGCTTATGTTACATAAATATATGTGTTGGAACTAGATTTTCATATGAGCACAACTCTGAAATAAACAAGATAATATTGATATATTTAAAAGCTATGTGGCCCCAACTGTGGGAGAGGAAAGCAGACCTTTGATAATCAGAGTAAATAATGGGTTTTTTTTTATAGAAAAAGCAGTTTTAAAAAGAGTTAATTGCTTCCCCCCCCCTCAATTGTCTAAACAATTAGAATACTCATAAATATTTATAAAACCTAGGGGTGTGTTGGCTGTAAGGCCCTTCGGAGGTCTTCTCCCACTCCAGGCGGGACCCTCGCCCACCCGGATGTGGGCAGTCGTGGCTCTTGCCCTTGGCGGGGGTAGCTGCCCATCCCTTCCACTCCTGGTCCCTACTCACACCGGGGGTTATTCTGTGCCACAAACCCACCTTGGCACCTGGGGAACGTCATAAGGTGTCTGTCGGCCCAAACCTGAAGCGTATAAAGGTCATTCCAGCTACAGGCTCCGCCATCAGCCATATCAGCAGTCTTCCGCATTTACTGTCAGTTGTGTATTTGCCAATGGGACATCTTTGGTAACCAGCAGGTCACTGATGAAACTGCTGAACAATACAGGACACCAAAATTTACTTTTACAATGAGGTATGGATTTGTTTTTCATTTTATTTTTAATTATTTTCAACATACCAGTGTTACCATATAATTTACCTAATAGCAAAGGACTGTTATAAGTCCATGTGCCCAAATTAAGCATAATCATTTTAAGACTCATTCAAAAAGTAGCTTTGCAAAGCACAACGTAGAAAAACAGGTAAGAGTCACTGCAGTTCTGTGACTTCCAACTCATCAAACGCATACGTTATCTATATCTCCTCTAACTTTGATTATTCTCTTAGCCAGCATCAGTAATAGAAGAAATGGGGAAAAGGGGAAACTGGTAGAAAAGACATAGCTTCTGAAAAGCAATTTACATTTCTTAGCTCAGGGAAACAAAATCCAGGCTTTTGAAAGGACTAATGAAGTGCTTGAGAAGGGGAAGAATAAAATTCATAGGTTTAATTTTGTTAATGCCTGTTACAGCAGGCATCCACAGTTTAGTTCTGCATTCATTGCTTTTAGATGAGCTCTATATTAAATCTGAGTAAATTTATTCAAAAATTTTTTCAGAAATTTAGATAAGACTTTTTTTTTCCCCTTTACTGTTGTCAATAAAAGCATCTAAATACTGGCAATTTGTTAGCTTGGAGAGAACTATCTCACTGAGATCAGAACTGTTGCTAGAAAACTAGATCTGTGCAGATTTTTACAAGTAGATCAGCCGTATGTTCTGATAGAATAACTACTATTTGTGGGTCATGTTCACCTTTTCAGGTTCTCTGGTTACACTGAAATGCTATTGGATACCCTTCTTTAGCAGAGAATTAAGAAAGTTGGAGTAAACCAGCATAAAATCCTCTAAACTTTAAGGAGCGTCTTTTGTGGAGTTGCTTTTGACAAAAGCAACTTTAATATCCTTCTTTCTTAAGTTTTACGTCTGCTTTTCATAAAACTATGTAACACTTCCCCTTATCAGCTTTCCTCTCATTTTATTTCCCTCTGTGTTATACTGTTTTCTACGGCTTTACGTTGTCTTTTTACTGTGTTTTATGTGAGTTGAGTGCATTTACAGGGGTTTGTAGCAACTTATTTGTGCTATAAATTTCTATGGGTATGTATTTCTCTTGGCAAATTTTAATTTTTCTGCTAAATTATTTGCTTAAATGCTGCAATGAATAGAATTGTTATCAAAAGTAGTTCTTTGCCATGCCAATATTAAGAAATAATAGTTTAAATTCATTAGAATACTGATTTTGAATAATTGGTACCGCTGGCTTAGTGAGACATTATTCCAAGCAGCAACATATGCTGTAATAGCTCAGTGTTAATTTTCGGTATATCATTAACTGATGTCTTTTTTTTTTTTGTGTAGTGTGTATATATAAGTATATAGACATGCACATATATAAAAAGTTTAAGTAATCAAGACACTTTAAAAAAGAAGTTGTTTGGGAGAAAAAAAAAGAGGATCATCCTCTTGTGAGAGATGAGCAAACTTGGAAAGTTAATTTCTTTCCTTTAAAATAAAACCTATACTAATTTTTTTTTTTTAATTGCATGCTTTATCTGTGTTCTGAATCCATTAGTGTGCATCTCTTATTACACAGATTTTTACAATAAAGGTAGGATTCATCTGGTGTCTCGCTGTTTTCAATGGAGAGAGGCAGGCAACTCCAGAAGGCAATTCCTCTTTTACACCTATCTTAGATACTTATCTTAGAAGGGGATATATTACCCTCTGGAGTTGGCTGCGCATGCGGTATTGTTATTTCCTATTTTACAAACAGGCCAAGATAAGCATGAACAGCTCAATGCTTCCTATAGTTCTTTTTATTTTGTTGGAGCTTAACAATTGTATCTCGGGTGCGACCGCACTTGTTCAAGTGGATTCTACATTTTCAGTACACAAAGGCTCTCACAAAATGATAGAAACTTTCAGGCTAGAAGATACAGTACTTTAACCACTGTTATTATGTAGCACAATAAAAGAAAAGTCTTCAATTATGCTGCTAGTATTTAATCCAAATCACTGGTGTTCTTTAGATCTTTTGTTTGTCTGGTGGTTCGACGTTCATGGAAGTGACACACGTGCCCTGTTGTATTCTACCTGATGTCGTTTTATGTATAAGCAGAATGTTAAATTTATTAAAACTAGGAGTTTGTTTGTTTAAAAAAAAAAAATAAAAATCAGGAGAAGGGAGACATTTTGAACCATTTTCTACTTTTTCTATTTGTGACTGAAAAAGAGTCATGTATATCAATAATACTCATCTAACAAGATTATTTGACTAGTTTGTGCAATATAATTTCTCTTATATTGAATCCCGTGTCACCTCTATTCTAGAAAATCATAGTCATTATTTTATTGTTGTTTTTTTACTGTTTTCTGTTTTGGATAAGCTCGTGCTGCTTGTTGCCTTTCATGGTGGCTATACTAACTGAAGTAATAAAAATCTGTGTTAGATTCTTTTGCCTTACACAGCATCAACTATAAAAATACAGTGATGCTTTGGTGTAGTGTCAAACTAGTCTTGCCTATGTTTACTCACTACCGTAGCTTTTATCTAAATACTTTTTAGTTCTAGTGTCTTTGCCATGTCCTCTCTTTGGCAAGGGCTTTACTGGTTTAACATATTTGCTCATCTGTAGTTTTTCCATAGATTAGACAGTCTTCGTTTCCTCTCCTAAGTGAAATGGGTGTTGTGGTGCTCTGTTAAATAGTCAGTGTTTCACCACAGCAATGCAGGCATTTTAGTGGTGTAGAAATTACATCCCATTGGAGAATATATAGCTTTATTCAGGACTTAGTACGGTCCAAGTTTCATCTTCAGCCAAGTGAAGTTAATGGCTTGACTCTGCGTTATACAAGACCTTCTTGTATAGTGCTAATTAATCAATGCCATGCATTAAAGCTGAAACCTTTTGGATAAGAAATAGCAGCAACGTTTCAACCATTTGTACTAATAAAAGAAAATATGCCATTGGGGTTATCCTGACCAGATTTCAGCTTGTATTACAGCCTGCGTAATAACCTTCTTACTACTTTCAATGACATAGTCTGCCATTCTTTAATGCTTCCTCTAAGCTGTTTTGTTGCTTGGCACAGTTGAGCAGCTGCTCTGTTCCCTCCTCCAGGTGGCTTTGCTTCAAATGCATGGAAAAAAATGATTCCACTTGAAAACAGGTAACACCACAGTAACATATAAGAGGCATTTAAAATATTTCATGGTCCACTTTTTCCTGCCTGAATGATTGCTGATATTTTGGCTTTACCGCATTAGAAGAAGGAAAGAGCATTTTTCATGTTAGGAAAATCATTTAATTGCTTTATAGGCTGCCCAGCTATATCAAAGAGTGGCTGAAAGCCTATGAGAGGGGATTTGTGGGTGTGATTATACTCAGGGGAGAGGAAGGAAGCAAGGGATCTGCCAGAAAGTGGTGAATCCTGTGAGAATTGAGGCATCAAACAACCTTTCCAACAAGAGCCTGAAGCAACACATTAGCATCTACAGCAGGTGATACCAATGAGTCTGAAAAGCTCTGATTAAATGAATGCAGGTGTTGGTGTTAGGAAATCAGATCTCTAAAGAGTAGTGCTAGTTCCTATCAAGGGATTGTTCTTGCCAAAAGAAGTTTGGAGGTAATTTAAATTGCAGTGCAACTCGACTTTGTGTTGACTCTAAGCAAGGTCATAAAACAGTCATGTGCATGTTTTAGTTAGTCAACTATGGAGCAGGAATACTCTTAGATTTCTTTTGTTTGGAAAATTTACATACTTGAGCTGATTCAAGCACAAGCTCACCATATTTGTTAAAGATCTAGTACAGTTTTTTAAAACCAGAAGAACTAGATCCTACCTGAGGAGAAACGACTCAAAATAGATTTCTTCTTTTTTTTTTTTTTATGAGAAGTTTGCCAGTTCTCTGCCCTGTGCACAATAAGGAATAAGAGTTCTTTCAAATAAATCAATAAATAGAAACGTTGGAGTATATGTACAGGGCACTATTTAAATCCTTTTTCAAGTATATTAACATTGCGAATAAGCAAAAAAAAAAAAAAAGAAAAAAGTGTTCTTGCAAGATTTAGGAACTTCTTGTCCACTGTATTTGGGTGTAACCTAGTTGGACAAGACAGACAGAGAGCCTTTGGCCATTTTTAAAAGGATGTGTCTTTGGGAAGGGGTGACTTAATTTCTGTGTTTAGAATGGACACGGTGACTCCACGTGGGGAAATGTTGCCCAGTGCTCCTCCCAGCCTTTTGTGGATGACACAGATGAAAGGAGTTTGTAACTGATGCTATCCATGGGAGAGCTGCATGCATCCTCTGACGCTACGCATGTATATAATCCTGAGCCATTTATAAGATAAGGGCTAATTCAGCTGTTCCTGAAGAGTCATTGTTATTTCAGAGGATAAATAGTGCTGTCATATTATCATCACTTCACTGAGTATTATGAGATTGCTAACATTGATTTTTCCCTCTATTTAGTTAGTTTAAAGAAAGCTATAAACCTTGCTTGTAAACTGTGTTTTGCGCAGCTGCTTTTATACCACGTTTCTGTGAGCTGTATCTTTATTGACAGAGTTTTTGATTATGTTTGACTTTTACTTTTGCTCCCAGTGTTCTGTGAACTTTGGATTGAATTAATGATTATAAGGTGTCTGATTACTGATAAGTTCCTAAGTATTTGAAGGACTGAAATAAAGCTCTTTGCCTCTGCCCTCCCTTTCCTTAAATTAGCCATGTAGGAGAAGAAAGCCAAAGCAAGACACCAATATTCATGCACAAAGAAATTTGTCATAATCTGGTTATGCTCTTGTCTAAGAATGCTTTAATTTGTCGAAGGTATGCGATACAATGCATTTAAAAAGCTGCCCGCGCTTAGTCTGCACTAAATTATTGGCGTAATTGGACACTTCTCAAATTCGATGGGGTATATAACTATATTGTCTTTTCAAATCCTTTAATTTATCCTTAAGTTTTCAGTTTCCTGATGTGATAGTTGAAAAATCACTAAGTGGAGAAACGTTTTTGCGTTGGCATGATTGGCTGTCCCAGCCAGGAACAGCACTGAACTGCCAGACTTGAGAAGGGCTGGTTCCACACTAAAGCTGAACGTTCTTCTTTCCCTCCCCCGTGTCTGATGCCCATGCAGCATAGATGTCACTAATTTCTAGTAATGTTTTGTCTGTCTGTTCTTGGGAACTGGGAAATTCCACGAGGTTTTTGAAAAATGAGGTTTTTCTAAGTTTCCCAAACTCATGTTAATGTTTTCCAGCATCCCAATATAAGATTAAATTCTGGGATTACTCCCCCCCCCCCCCCAAATCCATGCTGCTTTTCCGAGAAATTAATTTTAAAACTATGTTGTTTTTCCCAAAGGGGAGTTTTGTGTTATGCCAATTAAAAACAATAAACCATCACCTTCTCCCCCGCAATTAATATGGACAGTGATTCCAGTGTAACTAACCCATTATCTGTGACTAGCTGTTACAGCATGGGTCTTCATGTACCACAGTTTATGTGAGGAATCTTATGCTTATTTCTTAAGCATAAGAAATAAGTGCTTAAAAATTCCTCTACTGTGGCAAAAGGCTTTTGCTCCCGAAAGTATGAGCATCTATTGGCTGTAACTCACCTCATTTCTGCAGAGATCGGGCTCCCCTGACTCAGCTGAGAGGACGGTGGTTGCTGTCCCCCGGCACAAGCTCAATAGGAAAAACCTGTCGCTGCTTCAGAGGGTCTCGAGGTGGAGGAAAATGAAAGGGACAGGCATTCGGGGAAACAAAGGCAAGGATAAAACAAGGCTGGCCATCTCGAAACTGTAGTTTTACAGCAGCAGTTAACATTGAGGTTTCAAAGGAAAGCTTCATGGCAGAGTGTCATTTTATGGCTTTGGGACTTGCCACTGTTGAGATGTGAAATAGTATAGTTAGGAAAATTATTTACAAGTTAGAGAAGCAGACTTTTTCAGGAGGTTACTTCACTTCTGTGATATCCACAGAAAGTTTTTCAAAACTCTTTTGCAGTCTCTTAAAGTTCTGCAGATCCCTGGGATCTAGGGAAAACATATGTCTCATGGCCTACTATGATGCGTGATAAACTAGCGTTATGTCTATGTTTTCACTGGCGTTGTGGGGCGGCTTCTCTACGTACAAAGTATATGAATAAATTAAAATTCATAATCCAGAAAAAGAATAGGTGAGGTTAATTTAAGACTTCTATGAGACGGTGGGAAAAGACCAGCAAGTCAGTTTAGTAGCTAGTTTGTGTGCTCATACACATATTGGAGGTATAAAGAAAATAAGCAGAAATGAGGAATAATGGTGGGGAGGGAAGGTGGAGGGACGCTGCAAAAAGAGAAGGAAAAAGTGCATATGTAGTTTGAAATAAAATATCTTTTGTTTGGAAGTTGGAAAGTTTCAGCTCTTCAAGGCATTCTGCTACTTGCCTCTCAGGGTGGTAGTGCTTCTTTGGAAATCTCTTGCTTAGAAAGTAGGTCAAGCATCTTCTGTCACCGGTGTGTTTTGTTTAGGAGGGAAAGGGCAAAATGAAAATAATTTACTAGCAATGCTTGAGACCTGTCATCATCTACTCCTTGTCAGAGTGCAGATGACAGTAAGTGGCGTGTTAGGGTACAAGTTAAATTAGCAGTATTAATTAGCTGTCTGACCTCTGTTTATTGTTTTTCCTGCTGTGAGTCTTTTCTAAACACATCTTGTTGGTCACACAAAATATAATCAAAGCAGTTGACTCTGCTGTATGTATACTTATCTCTGTTTTATGATCTACTTGTTCAGTTGTGCAAAACTGCTCTGATTAACTGATTGGTTAATCTGGCCCAAAGTGGTGGTGGTTGTGTCAACTTTTTTGAGCTTCAGCATGGAGATTTTATCATTCAAATTAATTTGAAAAGTAAATGGTATGCGGACGAATATTGACTGATACGGGAGTGGTTTTCAGAACTTGAAACGGAGGAAGAAGTGGCAGCGTATCAAACTTGAAATCTGTAAATTCATCAAATTTAGATCTAGTGGACTGTGAAGATATTCTTGAATTATGCAGCTATTCAGCTTTTTCTTTAGTAAAAATCTGTAAATATATTCCTTATAATCTGGTCTTTGAACCATGTCTAGTTTGATCTGGGATAATGACCTTTTTAGTAGGGGCAGGACAGCAGTTACTAAGCTTAGTAAGGTGTTTTGGACCGTCTTAGTTGAAAATCAGCTTGGATGTAACCTTTATTTCTGTAAATGAACTCTTCTTGCATTGCTTGCAGAAGGAGTTACAGTAATGTGTAGCGGAAGGTATGATATGATATAACATCTAGCACTTGCTTCTGTCCACATACGCTGAAATCTCTGCCTGTCCCAGCGCTAGTAAAATGAAAGCAGTCGGTGTCTCACCTAGCGTCGGCATGGTTGGTTATCTTTCCTCAGGCCACCCTCTCCTTGCTTTGCTTCAGAGGTCGGGATCAGCTGTCTGCTGGTGTGCCTGCCCAAAATCCAGTCCCAGGCTGCAGCAGGAGGTACAGCTGTGTCACCTGGCAGGGGTAGCAGGAGGGGAAGCCAGTCCTGAGCTGTGCCACTGTAGCTCCAACATGCAGTGCTCCAACAAAAAGAGGTTAAACGGTGCCTCGAAGGCATCATTTGTAACCTGGCTTTCTGCGCAGGGGTGCCTGGGCTGTGTATGCCAGGCGCTGGCAGGCGTAGTGCAGAGGGGACATAGTCCAGACTTAGCGCTGCTCTGCAGTGCAGTTCCCGTCCCCCCGTGTGCCAACAAGGCCTGATTGCTCCTGTCCCTCGCTCCTCGTTCTCTTCAGAGCCCTCCCTTGTTGGTGGGAAAGGGGCAAAATTTTCAGTAGTAACAGCGGAGTAGTTACTTCAAGTATTCTTTGTAAGTCCTGATTCAGATTGGTTTCATTTCCTATTTGTATTTAGCTATTTGGCAAAATAATGATTAAATTGACATCCAAAAGGGGTTTACAGTGGGCTTCAATAGGAACAGAAATTTTTTTTTTTTTTTTTCTTTTTCTTAAAAGGACCTCTTCAATACTTACGTTCTTCTGTAGAAGGGCACAAATAAGCTCTGATGACTTGGTCAAGGTTCTGCTTTATCTGTGTCTCTGCTTTTATACAGGCCTTTTTGGTCACTACACCACTTGTTTCTTCTTGCTATGAAAGAGATTGCAGGTTGTGTTTTTCTCCCTGTTTACTGATGGATTTATTTATGGACTCAAAACTGATTATTGCTTTGTTTGCTGCCACCAATTGCTTTTCAAATGGTTTTGGCTTTTATTGAGGTGCTAGTGCTGACTTGGGATGAGGTTTTTTGTTTTTTTGTTTTTCTCAGTGTCATTATTCTTGAAAGAGAATAATGAAGACCAGCCCTCATTAAATGGAGGACTAATTTTTACACAAGACCAAATGATATAAACTACATTTAAATGTAGTTTAGGAATTAGAATGGAAGCTTTTAATCATCAGGGCAGTTGGACTCAGTGGCAGTTCTGAAATATAAATAATGAACCTGATAAATATATTAAATGGATCATATGACCCTTTGATATCGAGCACCTCGGTATCCGAAGCTCACCTTGCCAGTTCCGTACATGTACAATCAGTTCACAGAAATGGGGTGGCTTTTAGAACCGTAACTGCTTCAGTAATTTATCAGAGACCAGTAAGACATGGTGTCACAGCAGCATAACAGGACCAGTTCGTTGTCAGATAAATCTAATTGGGTCTGAAGAACAGCATTGTTTATCTACGTGGGATCCCCTTTAAAACAAGCAAATACATAACTTCCTGGCTGCAGCTCTTTTACAGGGCAGCTGCTGGCATCAGGAAAAGCGGAACAGATAGTGTGGTACCTCAAACTGACTCTCTTTCTACAGGCTGTCAGGGCTCAGTAATCTAATCGGTTGTGTTGATGATAACTGATAGAGTTAAACACCACAGAGCAGGGCCAAATAGGAAGTTATAAACGGAGGTCTCGCAGCACTGGGGAAGTATATTGAAATCACCCTTCTGGACGGTGTGCGTTGCAACTGCCGGAGTGACAGAAATGGCTGGGAACATTTCAGCATCTAAAAGGTATGTTACAAGAGTCTTAGCACAAAAAAATGAACGGATCTAGATGTTAAAATATGTTAAAAATGCCTTTTCTTAGAGCTCTGAAGCACTCTTGCATCTGACAAGAACCTTCCTGGGATTGGCATCCCCCTCCTGCCTGTGCCTGCCCTTTCTCATGCAGGCCCTTCTCCTCAGTTAATCCTGCACTTAAGCATGAAGCCTAATGCACTGACGAAATTGTTCTCTTTCTCTTTATTTTTCAATTGTGCCCGGCGTTTAAGTCCTCCCCTTTTCTTCCCCCACAAGTTATTTTCTCAGACTCTGGAACATTTAAGACTCATTTTTAACCTCAAGTCTCTGTTCTTCCACTTGAAGATTTGTCAGCTTTCTGAACTCCAGCCACTCTTAGAGCCACAGCAAAAGATAATTTCTCTGTAGCATGAGACTGCCAGTTGAATGCAATCCATAGAAGCAATTAATTAATTTGCTCATTAGCTTTTCTTTCATCCTGATGGGGCATGAACAAGTTATTCCCTCTGCCTTTGCTATGCTCCTTCTCACATCTGCAGGCTGCACTTGCATGCTCTGAGGTTGCTTTATGGCAGCTCTTTCCCGGCAGATCAGGCACTGCAGGGCTGTGATTTTTCTTCCTGCCTTCTGCCAGATCCTGGGACCGGGGGTCTGTTCCCCCCTGGCCCAGGCAGGTGGGAGAAATGCCGCATCCCAAGGACCATCATGAACTGCCACTTGGAGCCTGCTTCTCAGGATCCCATCCCAACCTTTCCTCCCAGCTGCAAGACTTTGGGCCCCGCTGTGCAGATCCAAGAGGTTTCTGCAGCCTGTGGCTTAGACACGTGTTGTTTGATCCTTTCATCAGGGGGCCCAAAGCCTCGAACCAAGTTTCTCAATCAGTTTCCCACCAAACCTGGTAAAACAGGTGAGGATTTAGATGGGGGAAAAGGTGGGGATATTGTGTGCGCTAGCAGTGACTGAAACCAGCAAAAGCTTTTCTAATTAGACTTTTCCTTCTTTTTTTAAATTTATTTTTATTTTTTAATACAATGGTGTTGAAGAAGCTGAGGCTCTCTCAGCTGCTATAGTGGAAGCATTACAATTTCATGTGCTGCAAAATCAAGAACAGTATGTTGTTGATCTGTTAGCTTAAAGTTCCTATTCTCTAAAGTTTTAAAATGTCATTGATAACGATTTGCTAAGATATGCTAGTACTGCTTTACAGAGCTGTGACATTTTGCATTATAAAATAGTTCTTGAAGCAAGGGAGTTATTTATTATCTCATTCCTCTAGGCTGATAACCAGTGCAGAGGTTGTCACTCAAGATACAGATTACAGTATGTAACAAAAATTATTTAAATTGTTTGAGATGTATTTGAGCAAGAGATACAAAATGTGCTAACGTTAATTTGTGATCTTGAAATTAAAAACAGATTTGTTTTCAAATAAAATTGGTGCATTATGGAAGATTCACATTTCAGAAAATCTGATCATAATAATAGCATACAATAATACTTTCATTTTTCTCATCTGAAAGGTAAATTAATATTTAGGCACACAAGTGGTCTTGATTTCTTTCCCCCCTCCCCAATCCTATCTTAGAAGCACTGAGTCTACGGTAATTTTCTGTACTCTGCAAATGCAACTATTTTTTTTTTTTTTGTCTGCAGCTTGACACAGTGTAATTTTAACACTGAAATGTTAATAGCATTTTCAGAGGAATAATTCTTACGGTTCTATTGCTTATGTCACTGTCAAAAAGGAAAGATATTTGCCAGACCTGGGTAGCTGTTAAAAGGCGGTGTAAGCTTGAAGAACTTTGTGAAGAGTGCGCACGTCGTCCATGGTGCAGAACCCTGTCCGCTGGACAAGAATTGAGGACGTCCTTCATGTTTCCGTTTCTGCCTTTCTTTTTGGTTTTGGCGGCAATGGATGGTACTGCTGAACTTTCCTTTGAATGTTCCCACTATTTAGTGAAATCATTTTCTTGTGCTTGGCCCATTTAGGAGCATACCTGAGCCATGAGAGGACTGGGAGGCCTCTCTGACCCTATTAATGTGCTGTAGAACAGCTTGTCTGCTAGGATAGTTTTACCTGACCCAGTGAAATGATTGCGTTAGTTTTAAATTGTGCTTTGCTTCGCATTTTGGGGACATAATCTGTCTCTTTCCGTACTGTGACTTTCTCTCTGAATTTCAGCGGAACTGCTTGTGGGTTTAAAATAAAACATGTGCCTAAGTGCTCTGGTGGCCGGGGGCCAGAGCGCTCAACATGTTGCAGGGCTGAGCCCTAAGTGCATGCTGCTTTAATGTATAGTCTTCTCTAGCGCAGTATAAATGAGGATTAACACTATAGGAAGTATCACAATACTGCGAAGATTGGGAAAGTACCTCGCTGTATGGAGGGTAGCTCGGACTCCTAGCAAATACAAGTGCAAAAGAAGCAAAGCCTGTGGCGTAATGCCTTTTTAAGTTGTCATCAAATAAGGTGCTTTTTGTGACTAATAAATTGGCCAGTTAATTTTCTCATCACTGTGTTGAAACTTGTTCCTGCTGTTGAACACTACTCTGATCTTTTCACACGTTGCTGAAGACGGCATTAACTTAACCTTCTTTCCCGTTATAAGGGCTTTAAACGCCTTCATGCTAATATTGAGTAAATGGAATTTGTGGTTTAAGCTGCACGTAGGGTTCGTTAGTGCTGCTGAGGAAGCAGAGGGAGGCGGGTAGGAGATTTCATTCTCTGTCTTTTATTCCCATCAGACCACAGAGGCATTTCAGGGTCCTTATCAGCGAAGCAGTTTATGTAGCTTTTTCCATGTTAATAGTGATATAAAGTGTGATACAGTTCAGATATGCCTTTTGGCAAGTATTATTTGGTAAGTAAGTCTTCAACATGACATTTTATGCGTATTCTATTTTTCTATCAGTTTCTATGATGGAACTTTTCTATTTAGGGGATAATTGAAAGACATCCTTTTTATTTATTTTGTAATGACTTTCACTTGAATAAAAATCTGGGTTATTTTGCTTTGGATAAGGTACTTAGAAGACAAGAAAGGGTGATGTTAACTGGTGTATGGTTAAATTTTGTTTATTGATTACTGAACTCTAGGTGTCTGATTCTTTTGTTTAGTTGTCTGATTTACTCTTGTTCAGCTTTTATTATTTTTTTTTTTTTTTTAGTCAGCTAGTTTTACATAAATTGTTACACAGCATCCTGAAGAGGCTTATTTGAACTGTTGGTTTCCAGAGGATATTTCTTCCCTTATGCTTGCCAGTGCTGGCCTGTTTCAAATCTGACTGGGCCTAACAGGTTAGCTCCAGTGGTCATGAATCTCGGGGAGAACAATTAAAATGTTACACAAGTAAAATTCAGGAATCGTGTTTACTGAGTAAGTAAAGCATGGAAAAGGGGCAAGTGGCTTTCCAGTCTCCTGAGGGGAATCTCTTGGCTTGGTGATGGAAGATGAAATTATGGGTGTATGGCATTTATGGAGCTAGTAAATCTTAAAAATGTAAAAGCCAGAATATATAAACAAAGGGCTGGAAGTGGGACAGGCCTGGGGCTGGGAGGTTTAGAATGCGACATGTTAGAAGGCCACAGATAAACATCTAGAGTTTTGGGGATTTTATCAAAAAGACTCAACCAAAAAAACCCAAAACAAACAAACAAACAACAAAAAATCCCACAGTCTCAACTGTGGTGATGGAGAGGTATAAATAATCCTGAAAATACAGTAGCAATTCAGAGTGGTTGCAATGGGTTCTCTGTATAAGAATCTCAGCTGGGTTTTGTTCTCTGTAGGGGGCTGTTTTCCCCCCTTCTGCAATTACAGTTTAGTCCTTAAATGAACTTCCATGCGGTCAAACATTTTGGTTTCCTAAACTTGCCTTGGCTACTGTAGTTGATGGATTGTTCTGCTGGGCGGTGCTGCTGTTTGCGAGTTAGTGTGAGGTGGCTCAACACTGTTTATTCCCCTACCCGTTGCAGTAGGTTATTTCTAAGCAAGTTTAATTGTGTGTTTCTAGTCAAAACATATGCTGGCATCTGCTAAGTGCAAAGTGCTTACTGTGAATGAAAATAAATGGAGCATACGGTTTGCTTCTCTTCTTCAGATATTGTAGGTAGTGAAATAACAACTGTTAAGCCAGGTTTTGTGCTTTTTTGTATCCTCTGTAACATTTTGTACTTGCCAATCATACCTCTTTCTCAGCAGTAACTCTGAAGCCCGTTACTTGCCTTTTTCTCCCTCTGTTCCTTTTTTTAGCAGAGATCAAATCCCTTCTCTCTACAATTTCTTATTTTCACTGAATTCATGGGGAAAAAAATGTCACATACGTGAACTCCAGTGATTTTTTTGAGAAAACTTTTATTGTAAGGTGCCAATAAAAATAGAGGATGAAGAAAAATGATGCAAAATCTAAAATAGTCCAAAGGTCCAAAAAGGTATTTATTGGATGTTATTATACTGCTTGATGGATATATGTGACTTCTATGCTTGGCAAAAGCTACAGGTTAGGAGGTAACAAAGAAATACATTTCTGTCTCTAGGGAGATCTTCCTGTATGCTAGCCAGACAATATTTAAATACCCCTTAAAAGATATTATACTCAGCATGAAGACAAGTTGGCATAGAATTATGCAGAAAACAAGAAGAGCTAATATTTTTATGGTCATACCTTTGCACTGTCTACTGGGAAAAAAAAAAAAGAAGCAAAGGCTACTTTATGGTGAAAAGAACCTCTGGAGGTACCTGGTTCAGTCCACTGCTCGAATCAGGGCTAACTTCATAGTTTGACTGGGCTGTGTCCAGAGCTTTGGTCATTCAAGTTTTGAAAACGTCCAAGGGTGGGGCCTCCCACCCTCCCTGGCTTCTGGCATTGCCTCTGCTCAGTCTTCTGGTCCCAGTGTGGCATTGCCAGGTTCCTCTGGCTACCAGCACCTCCAGGAGGCAGAGAGACGAGTCAGCTTCTGCCTGTGGAGGACCACATGAAACCTGTGAGATGGAAAGTACGGAGCTTTTTAGCAGAAATACAAAGACCTTAGAGATGAGAGAACAAAAATGCTCCTTTAAGATCTGAAAAGCAAAATAGTAAATGAAATAAACAGCTTTCTTCCACTTCTGGTAGCAATTGCTGTTGCTTTGATTGAAATCTGGAAGGAGTATGCCACTACCTTGCTAGAAAGCAATGTTCGTGTTTTTCAAAAGGGAAACAAAGTTTCATCTTTAATTATGATGGAGATGAAGAGCTTTCTAAACAGTAAAATCTTGGTAGAATACCGTAAATTGTGCTGTCTTTCAAGAAGCTCTGCCTTCACTAGTTGAATGTCTTTGCTAAGTGGGTTATCACTGCCTATAGTCAAAATTAGTCTGTGTCACAAACCATTGTAACTGACTGTGGTACTAGAATATATTTATTTCTTTCTGAACTACCCTTAAACAACTTAACAGATATTTCAGGATACATGGTACTGCAGTAGTGGTTTTACATAATAAAAGGAAATAATAAGCTTTTTCATGTTGTATTGATGTTTATGATTTGAAAAGTCAGTATTTATTGCCATTAAAGGATATGTTGTCGAGAAAGAGTAAGCTGATGTTTGTGGATATAAGTAATCCTACAAAAGACTGATTAGGAGGATTGCCAATTGCCTTCTTTTTATGGAGCGTAATGACAGGCTTCAGATGTGTTTTCCGCTGAGCTCCCTCTGAAGGAGCTCAGCAACCACAGAATAATGATGTCAGAAAAGCAGTTTGTGTTTCCGCTCGATTAGCTCATGTCACTTTTGTCTCTCTTCTGAATTTGCTTTAAAACCCTGCTAAATCCTTCCATTGCTCTGTACATGCCTCAACCCTTCCTGTCAAATCGTAGGGGGGTGATGCTTATGAAAGCGTCTTGCTGAATCATCTGGAGCATCTCTGGGGTTTCTCTGGCTTATAGCATGGCAGCGCGCTGAGCCCAGGGAGGACAGAGCTGACAGCAGGAAAAGGACCATCCCTCGGAGGGAAGATGGGCTGCCCCCAGAGGACACCCCTCCTTAGTGGCCACCGGGCAAAGCCTCTAATCATGTAGATTATTATACTGTGTGGCCACCTAACTGCATGGTCATAGCCGGGTCCCTTTTTGGCTGTCCTGGAAAGATAGCTGAGAGGCTGCTCATGACTGGGTGCTTTGGGAAGGATGTTTGTCTTACACTTCCCAGCAAATCACATCCTGAACTGTCTTCTGCACTTAGAATTATTTAGGTGCCTGTTTTGAAATGGTACAAGCAAGTGTTCCCTTGACAGACGCCCATCAGAGCACTTGAGCACGTTACAGTCCTTGTACGTCCAGCAATGGCTATGAGCCTGCTGCTTGTTCCTTATGGTGATTCTGGGTGATGTGCTCACCTCCAGAGGGAGAGGTAGTGTGGGTATGTGACAGAAGAGAGAAAAGAGGAATCTTGTTTAAGATTTGGAGTGATACTAGAGATGCAATTGTGAGGAGATACCTCAATGGAGAGAGAGTCTGAGTAAATGCAAACCTTTGATGAAGTGACTTTGTATTTGATCAAGTCCTTGTGCTATGGTTATTTTACAGAGCGCTAAGTTTTTCCTTTTGTTCAATAAAATAGCACTAACATCTAAACCAAAGGTAAATGCAAAAAAATATTAAAAATCTGTCCTCTGGATTATTGTTACAGGCAGCACAAAAGGGACAGGTAACATTAAGTGGCATTCAAAGTTTCCTTTGTTTTCCACGGGCTTCTGTGTTTTTATATTTTTCATTGCTATGTCTCTATGAGAATAACAGTCATAGAAGTTTTATAACAGTGTATCAGCAGCTTGTTCTGATTTCTGTACACAAAGGATGTGTCCTCTACCAGGTGTTTGGGGCAAAAGAAGAAGTAATTTTGATTATCCATATAATATTTCTCATAATAAATCACTTCTAAGAGAGGCAAAACATATAGATATCTCTTATATAGAGAGATATCTTTAATACCAGTTAGTCTAACAACATCTAAAATTAAACTGTTTTATCCTTTGATAAGTTACCTGTAATTGTTCACAAAGTACTGTATCCCAGTTTGTCATTTTCTGCTGCAAAACAGTAAGTATTGATGAAGTGGTGAATGCTTATAAAGGCTTTTCATGGCATGTTACCTTTAATGAGAATCTTACAGTCTGCAGCTGGGATCAGGATAATACATTGCCTGTGACTAAGCGTTATGGAAACTTTCAGACTTGCTTAAGATCAAAGAATTGAAAGCTTTTAACTCTCTGTGTGATTGTTACCGTAGTTGATTATAGACATATGTACACATTCACGTTACATAGAGCTGAGTTCATACATCACACTTAAATGAGGCACTGAGCAGGAACTTGGGCATCCAGCATAAAAATGTCCTAATTCCTCGGTGAAGGATAGCTCAGAAATGGAGAGCTGGCGCAGCCGTTGTCTGGAAGGAGGCATGGCAGGACTCCAGCCTCCCGCCTGAACTTTCCATTCGTGTTGGACAATGCAGAAAATGGCTCAGGTCGCTTACAACCAGGAGTGTTACAGCAGAGAGGCTGCAGAGGAAACACCTGAGACCTGAGAACTAGTTACAGGAACACTACTTCAGTCTGTTGTGGAGAAAGTGGAGGAGGAGAAGGGCCCATATGCTTAGGTACAAGTGAAAAGGAGGAAGAAATGTTCAGCTCAGTGAAACTCCTAAAGATGACGTGTCCCTGTCCTTGCAAACTGATTTGGATATGTAACTACTCCAGAATAACAATTCTCAAAAGTTGGAGGAACTTTATAGACCACTTTTACTACAGAGTAAGAGCCCCTGGGGATACCTTCCCTCAGGAGCAGCCTGGCACAGCTGCTTGGTGTGATGTGCTGAAGGTATCCAGGAGAGGGTAAGGGAGCTACAACAAATAAAGGCAGGCTCAGAGGGAAGCCTGGAGCCTGCTCTTCACATTCTCATAGCAGAAAACAGTAGCTCCTTGGCCCTCCTACCTCCAAAGAGTTGGGCTGACGGGTACAAACAACGCTCTCTTCCATCATTTTCTCCTCCGTCACCTCTGTTGCAGTCCTTTTCAACAGTCACAGGTAATCTTGCAACCACACACTTAAATCAAAGGCAAAATTTGCCTTTTAACTCCTGTTCGGTCTCCCTGCTCCAGCTTTTTTACATGATATTAGAGAGCAAATAGTCTCTTCCATGCCAGCTTTTCCTTTCCTTTTCGTATTTGTTTTGTGTGTGTTTGCGGGTAACTTTCTCCCAAGCCTAGCTCTGATCTTCAGCAGGCTCTCTCTGGAATCCCAGAGATGAAAAGTGTATGTCAGGCAGCCAAGCACTGTCTCTCTCTTTCAGAAACAACTTCCTTTGAAAAGGGGCAGCGGCTTTTTTCCTGTAGCCGGTACATCAGGTATGCATCCTTGAGGCCTTTGCCTTCCCTGTCATTGAGGCCACTAATTGATTTCTGGTGTCTATTCTATTAATCCAGATACCTTGTCAGTGTTGCAGTGACGCCCGGGCACTTCTCTAAAGGCAATGACATCCAAGCTGACTTTCAGCTGGATGCCATCCCTGACTTTCATTTTCCTCTCCAGATACTTGCAGAGCTGTGCCAGACAGCACAGATATTTTTATTGTAATGTAAGTATAGAAGGAAGCACCTTGGTAGGATAGATCTAGAACAGTCTTTGTGCCCACTTTTTCAGACCTTGAGACACACTGTTCCTGAATCTTTCTTTAAATAATTTTTTGAGTTAGCTTTTAAAATAAAAATTTATTTTGTCTTCCATTTAAAGCATTGTCTATTGTATAATTGTAGATTTTTTTTTTTAAATTAATTTCTAGGCAGTTAAGCATTAGACTTTGAGTTGACTTGGTCTTCCATCATATCAGTATTTTACTGTGTTTTATTTGGTTCTTACTAATTATGAATGCAGTTTGATTTGCTAGTGTAACAAGCTTTGAAAGTAATATTCAAAAGATTTGCCCTTAGAATTACTCATCTTGACTGTGTTTATAAATATTGTGTAATACAGTGTCTGCAGTAACAGGGAACCCCAGTCAGCAACTCAGGAGGTAGTTTCTGATCCTACAAAGTTAATGACTGAAATTTAGTAATATTTTCTGCATTGCAGTGATAATATGTTACAAAATTCTTTGTAGGAAAAGAAAAATATGTTGACTTGTGTGGCAAAGCTAATCTCAGAAGTACCTACGCGTACTCATCTTTTCTCTTTGAGATTGCTCCCCATCCTCCTAGGTGTGACTGTCATGAGAAATAATTCACCAAAATATTCTCTTTAGGCAATGGCAATGAATTACAGCGTTGGACCATTCAAAGTATTACATCTCCAATCTTGAAATAAGTGCACAGATGAGTCAATAAAATGCTGGATCATGTTAATAATTTATTATAGGGATAATTACACAGGAAATGAAAGGGACAGAGAAGGCCATTGCCTGCTTGCATCATTTCTGAACATAGGGAGATGTATTGTGTGTCTGACAGAGGCTCTTAGTGCTGCTTAAGAAACATTGGCCTGCAACTATGTAGAACACCTTAGAGAACTATTAATGCAGCCCATAAAATACTGAGAGACTAGTTACTTATTAAAGGTCTGAACATCAGGGAGAAATAGTACAGCTTTAAAAAATTTTAGTTGAGCTGAACAGTAAAGTTTTAATTAAAAAAAAAAAAAAAGATTGTTAAAGTCATTTAACTTTAACAATCAGCCTTGTCAATATCCTGCATACTTTTTCACCATTTCTCATGCCCAAATATGACTTTTGGAGGATCGGAATAATGAGCACAGAACAAGAACCTTTTTTTCTAGAGAGGTGGGACAGAGTTTCTGTTAGCTTCCATAGATCCAGGTTTCATTCTGGCAGCTTCGTGCAGACTGAAAAATATTGCATTAATCAATAAAAAGTCCGGTTGTACATATAAATTATCCTTATGTGCATTCTACGTGAACATGAGGATCATTCACAGATTGAAGCCAGGAAGGAGTGTTGAAATCATACAAATTCTCAGGCTGTAGCAAAATCCTTAGTTGATTTCAGCTGAACCAGAGATACTTTCCCTAGCCCCCCTGGAAAAAAAATTGTAGACTCCTCCCCCCGCCCCCATCCCAGCCAATTTTGATTTTTAAACTTGGTGGTGGTGAATCTGTATGAATTTTGGCGAAGTGTCATATTGTCCAACTGGTTTCATGAAAAACCACCTTGCACATCATGTCTATACTAAATGTTGTCACAGAGACAAGACTGAATTTTTTTGTAAGAAGAAAGCTTACAAACCAATCACTTTGCCCCTTAATCTTATTTTTCATTGAACTTAGAAGGTTGGACTGACTGAGGCAGGTGAGCATGGTCTAATTAATTATATAATTTTAGATGCTTGTTCTCTGCTGACTGTCTATACAGTGAGAATAATTTCTCTAGTGAAATTAGCCATAGTACCAAAAGTAAGCTTATGTGGCAAGTCCCAGTCACTGAATCTGATCTCTCTCATTTCAGGCCAAAAAAGCAGGTTGGGTTAGTATCGCTCCTTTTTTGTTTTCGTTATAGCTCATGTTTCCCAGCGCTCTATGTTGCGCTTTAAAACCAGTCACTGGAAGCAATGTGCCCTCATTTCTTCAAGCCATGCTGAAGCCCTGAGACTGAACTTACATTTTTGTTGCGTGGAACTGAACTTGTTACAACAACAGAAGACACAACAGGCTCTCTAGGCACATTTTTCGTACAGGATCTCACTAGAGACCTGGTAATGAATTACTGGGGCAACTCTCCATCCTGCAGGCAGAAGAGAGATGCATGATTACCTTCGTCTGCTCCCCTGCACACCCCCCCCCACACACCTTTCTTCTTTTTAGGCTCCTTTACCCTCTCCTGGATACCTTCAGCACATCACACAAAGCAGCTGTGCCGGGCTGCTCCCGAGGGAAGGCTTCCCCAGGGGCTCTGGGGGACAGAGGCAGCGCGTGGCTGCCCAAGGCAGGTGGCTGTAGGGCCTCAGGAGGTGAAGTGCTCGTTGCTGGGCTGCAAACCATGGCTGGCCCTCTGCATCTCAGGGCCAAAGGATGAGTTTTAAGTCATCCAAAGGTTTAAGGTTTGTATCCAAACTTCCTCTCTGTCCTGGGACAGCGATTTTGCATCTCTCTCATAGTTGTCCTTAGACTATAGTAGAAATTCTCTATTCATTTCCTTGGACTTTTCTTTTGAGAATTAATGCTTATGGAGTGTTGTTAAATATGCAAAGTAGTACAAGACAAAGCTTTCTGTTAATTCCATTGCATGCCATCACCAGCCTTTTAATAGATAATTTAAACTATTTTCATATGAGTGCTTTTTGTTCCTTTCTTTTTTTGAGAAGAAAGTTTATTGTATCTCCCTGAAGAGGTTAGGGAATTAGGGCTATTGCCTCTAACTTTTCTTTTAATTTTTGGCTTAAAGGAGAAAAGCTTCATCCAACGTAGAGATACTTTAATGCAGATAAGCAGACTTTGAAGCAAAATAGACATTTAAACTGTGATTAAAAAAATTATTTACCATTACAAAGAGCAGCTTTGACGGAACCATGGAAATAAGCATGCATGTGTAAATCCCTCCTGTTTCGTATAATATACCTATACTGAACTACTCACATGTATTTTATAAGAAATAATTGACTTAGCCACTGTAGAGAGTGTTTCCTTAGACATGTAATAAAGCATTCTCTTTGAAGAACGAGAATCAAAGCAGTTGGTTTGAAGCGTTGTAGTCTCTCTGCTCAGGGCCACAAATGCTGACTTTTGCCTTGTTTAGATTAGGCTGTGTGGCCTCCTCTTAGCCAGTCGGCATGACGGGAGGGAGTGTGTGTGCTGGGGCAAGGAAGAGTCCCTTTTCCTTTTAAAATTCCTCAAAGCCAAACTTCTCTCTCAAATGGACATCTTGCTGTCAGTGCTTATGGCTGAGTTTTTTGTTTACGGGGACAGGGTTCATTCCCATTCACAGGTCTGAAAAAGAGCCCTCTTAGCCCTTAAAAGAAGTGATATTTTCAAAGAACTGCTCCCTCTTAGGATGTGTTTAAGAGGTTGTTGCTTTGCATTTGTGGAGAGAGCCGGCAGCATACACTCTTCTGAATGAGAGCAGAGGCTCCTGAAGTAGCTGCTCTCTGCAGCTCCTGCAAGCCACGCTCTGAGTGGGGAGGTTTGGTCAGGGGACAGGGGACCGGCGTGAAGTAGAACCCCAGCCTGCAGCACTGGCTGCTCCACTGCATCGCGCCAGCAGATGTGCCACAGCACTTACTGATGTCGGTATAGCCTCTGATTGCTCTCTGGAGACAGAGGCATTCAAACCCCCAGGATACAAAGAACATTTCTAAGGGTGGGGTTTTTTCACCCTCCTTTTTCTTTTGCTTTTTCTTTTTTTTCCCTGGAAACTGAAAAGTGAGTGTGAAGCACTATCCATAAAATGCTGCTGGATGGAAACCCAGACATATCATATGGGACAAGCTTTTGAAGAGATGAGAGCTCCCCTAATGTGTTCGGTAGTCAGGGTTAGTTTGAAGGAGTGACAGCTCCCTTTGATGTCTTGGGCTCCAAATATTTAAGGAGAGTGTTGCAGGAAAGGAGTAGAGGGCCGCTATTGTGCTACTTCATTCTGAAATCACGAGCTTTGCAAAGAAAACCTCAAAACTCTAACATTTAAGAAAGAGAAATGTTCATGCCTCAAGAAAGAGATTATGAGTCCCAGGAAGCTGAAAATCAGGTAATTTTGTGTTTTGATGTTTTGACCTGCATATGATTTTATCTTTTGTGCTAATTCACTCAAGTACACATGGGCTTTGGGTTGCTGGGAAGGTTTTGATTAGAAACACGCTGAACAGATTAACAGTAGTTGAAAAAAATTAAAAACTATGTTTTTGCAGTGATTTCTACAGAAGGTGAGGTGTTTACTGTTACGGTTTCTCTCTCCATCTTCCCTTTCCTTTACAACTGGTGTTTGAATACTGCAAGGTTAGTGACTGATGGATAGCGTTTCAAATCTACTTGTGTGCACTTCATCACAACATGTTGCAATCCTTAGAAAGGATTTTAGTAGATAATTTAATTGTGGGTAATTTAGGATGGCCTATGTTGAACACAGGTGATGATTTCATCTCAGGTCTTCCTGTTCCAAGCTGTGTTGCTGGGAAAGGGAAAGAATCCTACAGTTCCTGCTTCGATACCAAAACAGCAGCAGTTTTCAAATTGTGCATTTCTATAATGGTATCATAGCTCAATTCTGCCACTTTAGCTGATCAGAGGAAGAACTCTAATTAAAGCACTGCATAATCTTTGAAGTAATTGATACTTCATTCCTTTCTTTTCTTTAAGAAGCCCTCATTTTTGACATGTTATGACCATTAATACTTTTTCACTTTAGGAAAAGTAATCTGCTAATTTTTTTCATCCTCTTCAGAAATAGTGAGGAAGTGGCTTAAAATATTTCAGAACAACCAGCAGATTTCCAGACCTCTGAGTCTGACAGTGCAGATATATATGCATTCCCAGTGAAATGCTTTTTTGAACAGTGATAGCATAAGGTATGCAAGCCACAGAAGTCCCATTAAACTCTCAAAATGAGACTTAGTAGGACTCTGGTAGTGTTTGTGCTGCCTTGATGGGAAGGAAGGAAGGAAGGAATTTTTGTGTCACCCACCAGTAGCTCCATAAAGGAAATACAGGGTGTCAAGGCTAAGTGAGTGTTAAAGATAACCATCTCCATCTCTACTCTTTTTAACACAATCTTATTTCAGTGGAGTCATACCAGTGTAATTCTGGGGTAGTGAAGTGGAGAATCTGTCCCCAGGCACATTTGTTTGTTCTGAGCATACAAGCAGTTCTCTGCCTTCTGTTTTATTACATTAAAAGTGCACTGTAACATCTACTTGGTGATGATGCTAATAAGAGGGTTTATCGGCTCCCTTCAGGGGCTCTGTCTAGCACACTGAATTTGTATTTGTTATAGGAAAAGCCAAATCTTTTGAAGTGCAGGCAACGTATTGGTGTACATAGGATTTCCTCACAGCCTGCCGCAGCATTTCCCACATTCTGTGGAGTCACAGAATGGTTTGGGTTGGAAGGGACCTTTAAGGTCATCCAGTCCAACCCCCCTGCCTTGGGCAGGGACATCTTACACTAGATTAGGTTGCTCAAACCTCCATCCAGCCTGACCTTGAACACTTCCAATGATGTCTGGTCCAAGAGGGTCTCAGGACAGCAGGAAAGCTGCCCTCCCTGCTAGGGTGCGGCAGAAAAGAGTACAAGTGTAAAAGAATGTAGTGAAATCAAAACACCTCACTGTAGTATCAGTGTTAGTTGTGATCATAAGGCTATGGGCTATTCTGCGGTGCCTCCCTATTGTTTTGACTTGTAATTTGATTTGGGAGAGTGTCTGAGTAAGAACTCTGTACTGGTCCAGCAGACGTTCTTCATTCATCATAATAGTACCCGTGAGATGTAGCTGAGTCACCAAGCTGGGTTATTTTTTCTAACGTGCATCTGTGTTTTATTTGATTATAAAGTCCAGATCCTCCTGTTTTCTGTTGGAGGCTTTTTATCTTACTCTGGTTGTGTCAAAATCAATTTGTAATTCTGTGGTATACACATGAAATTAGTTTTAATTTGCTATGTGTTTCCAAGGGTGACTGACATTTAATATTTTGTTCTGAGGGTCTCATTAGCACTGTGTACCCATAATCTATTCTATGGGTGTAATGACAGAGGGTAAGTGAGCTATTGAACAGCATCCATCTGTCCACTTAGTGAATGGCCAGAGGGAAATACAGGGGGGAAAATAGATGGGTAATTGTCAGCATTTCTGTATTTGTAGTTTAGAAAAGTCAAATACAATACTGTGGGTTTGCTGTGAGCTTCAAGGATGTTGGCCCTCCATGACCTGGGAGGTGCTTCATATGCACCAAGCAATGAGAAAATCATGGCAAAACCTGTAGAGGCAAAACTGATTTTCCAGTATGAGAACAATTGCTACACTGTGAAAGCAGTAGTGCCTTTTTTGTCCCTAACCTCAATATTGAAAGGCAAGTTACTTTAACCTAGTAACTGCGAGCCCATCCCTTACCTGATCTGTAGTCGATACGTATGAGAGTGCATGCCACTTACGGCCATCAGTTGGCTTTATTTTTGCTGTCTTGTGAGTGAGGTGTCTCAGGGGTTTTGGAGGCCCGTATGGTTCTGTAAACCTGGTGTTGACTGAAGTTGTAGAAGAAAGATTTTTTTTTTTTTTTTTTTTTTTTTTTTTTTCCTCTCTTCTGGTCTTTGTGTGGCCGCTGAAGTAGCTGTCTGCTTTGTCTCTGGACTTTAATGAGCTCAGGAGTAGGTAAGAGAATTAAAAAAAAAATGCCCAGAAGGCAGAGCAAAAGGAGAAGAGGACAGCACACAGGAGAGGAAGCAAGAGGTGGAAGTGTCCAGGAGAAAAAGGAGTGTAGGGGTGCACTGTAGCACAAAGGAAGGTCAACTGGAAGCAGCATTTGCACGTGACACCAGAAGTATTACTAGCAAAGTTCTCTAACGTCTTTGAGAAACCTGCCCATTGCTCTTCTCTTTGGCTGTGTCTTTGCTGTTCTTATCCTGCAAAGATGCTGCAAGTATTTCCAGTGCGCTTTGAATTAATATAGAAGAAACAGAGATCTACAGCAGTAATTGGTAGAGAAAACAAAAATGCTATATTTGATATTGAAGGAATTATGAAGGAGTTTGTATTTGTCTCCAACTGACACGAAAATTTCCTGTACTTGTTAGCTATAAGTAACAACTTAGCCACTTCCTTTGCAGTTTACCCAGTGTTTTGACTGAAAACTTGAAGTTGATAGGTTGGAAAGAGGCTTGATGCTTAAATTTCATTTAATCTGTTCAGGAAAGTGCTACCACTTTCTTACATTACATGTATTTATATTGTACTGTATAGTGGGGTCCCCACTAGTAACTTAGCACATTGTGTATAAAAAAAATAAAAAAATATATTAGTACTGAGAGCTTATTCACTTGCTTAAACATTATCAGATGTGATTATATACTTCTTGAGTATATAGTTATAGTTAACTCAGTTTTATTATTGAGCTGTAGTAAGTTGCCTTATAATTTTATTATCTGCATTTATTGCATTGAGGTATTTTGAAAAGCTTTGTTTTTCAGTGTAGTGACTAAGATTGGTTGGAGATATTTCAATGGAAGGGAAGTGTTTTGTATTATTCATCTTATATTTTTATTAAAAATACACTATTCTGGTTGCTTTTATGTGGCAAAATTAATATCTGTTCACTAAAATAACAGTGATTTCTACTAAATATAAGGATAGAATGGATTAGAAAAAGCCTTTCTGTCAACATAAATATTTACTTTAAAATATTTTGGGATTGTTTTCAATAATGGATGTTTTAACTGTGGATGATAAGAATTTAATCACAGAATGGTTTGGGTTGGAAAGGACATGAGAGATCATCTAGTTCCAACCCCCCTGCCATGGGCAGGGACAGTTTCCGCTTGGTAAGGTGTTTACCAGCATTTACCAATACAGGTAAGATGTTTGGAGAACTTCGTGTTGCCAGAAATAAACTTCACAGTCTTGGCTTGTTAGCAAGACTATTTAACCTAAAACTCAAGTAAGCAAACCCAGGAGTAGTCAGTACAATCAGCATAAATACTGTAGGAAAAGAAGCAAAGAAAGAAAAATGCAATGAAGTGATTCTGAGATAACAGAAACCTGTGAGAAATTAGGTAAAGAGAATGATGACTTATTATAAAGCAAAGTATTTCAAACCTCTTTTGTCCTGGAGAATTCTTGAAATTAGTTATTTCAGGATATTTAGGGCAATAAAGCCGGTGAGGGGTCTGGAGAATAAGTCTTATGAGGAGCGGCTGAGGGAGCTGGGATTGTTTGGCCTGGAGAAAAGGACCCTGAGGGGAGACCTTATCGCTCTCTACAACTACCTGACAGGAGGGTGTAGAGAGATGGGGGTCGGTCTCTTCTCCCAAGTAACAGGCAGTAGGACAAGAGGAAATGGCCTCAAGCTGAACCAGGGGAGGTTTAGATTGGATATTAGGAAAAATTTTTACACTGAGAGGGTTATCAAGCATTGGAAGAAGCTGCCCAGGGAAGTGGTTGAGGCACCATCCCTGGAGGTATTTAAAAGACGGGTAGACGTAGTGCTTAGAGATACGGTTTAGTGATGGGTTTTGTCAGTGTTAGGTTGATGGTTGGACTCCATGATCTGAAAGGTCTCTCCAACCTAGGCAATTCTAGGATTCACTTTTATCACACTGTGACATATTTCATGTGAATTGTCTTGGTGGTTTTGGTTTTGTTTGTTTCTTTAGGGTAAAAAAACAACTAGCAAGTTTTTTTCCTCTGACCTTTCATTAGATTCCTGTTTAAAAATCTGTTTTCCTCTTTATGTTGTTCTTTACCTCTGTCTGATAAAATTCCCCTCCCTCCCTCCCTCATTAGAGTTGAGGTGCCTATTGTGGTTATGCAAGAGCAGGACAAATGGTAAGGGCAGAAGAAAGAGCAGATTGTACTGTTAGATTGCACAGTTATTTATGCCAGGGCGAAGGACACGCAGAGGATTGCTTTCCAGAACAACTGCTCTTATCTAGACTTTTTACAGTGCTTTTGAAGTTGCGTCTGCTCTAATAGTGTCTGTTGTCACTGTGCCTTTGACTTTCTGCAGTCCATGTGACCTGCTGTAGTACAAAATTTTCTCATTTGGAGAAACATTATTCTGCAGCAGAGGCATTACATATGTTTTCCTTACATTCGATCCTGCTATGAATTCTTGCTTTTGTCATGTACATTTCCACGTCCTTTCTATAGAAGACTTTTTAGGTGATTTTTGTTCTTTTATCACACCGAGTCCATGTACATCTTGTACTTAAGGAATTGTAAAATTATATTAGAATTTTTATTTAGGTCTGCATATTTACATATTCTATAGAAAATATAGTTAATAGTAAGTAGTATAGTCTAGTAATAGTTACGTGCAATACTCACCCTCAGAATGTTTTATAGCAATCTGTTAATTAACCAGCAGTAGTAAAACATTAATTATATCTATGTAAATCTTAAAAGAAAACAAACAAAAAAACCCCTCCCCATACTTTCATTTGACAATTTTAAGCAAGCAGTGGAAAGTGCAGGAATCTGCCATAAATACCTGCATCTTGTTGTTAACTTTCTCCAATATGCTTTCAATTTCTACTCCATTTGTATAGATATTATTTTTACTTTCCATATAAAATATAAAATTTATATCTTTATAATTTAAAGATACATTATAGCTTTATACATTTTGTATTGCATATAGTTTGCATGTATATAATTCATATCTTTATATTATAAGGATATAATATGTCTTTATACTAGGAAGTGTCTTTCTATTAGGAGGTTATTACAGAGAGAAAGAACAATAAACAGTATGGATCCTGCTAGTCTGAAACAAGCCAGTTGTATTTCTTTTCAGATGCCTGCAAAAAAAGTGTAAGTGCTCATGTGTCTCTTCCTTTCCTCATCTTAAAGAATAGGCCAGGCTTTTCGACCTGTCTCATTTGCTAATCAGTAACACTCAGCTCATCTCCTGCCCCAAATAAGAAAATTGTACAGAGCTAGAAAGTTCAGTATTGTATTAGAATCGTCCTTCTCTCTGAGAAATAGCATCACTGTTTTATCATGAAGCTGGTTTGGTTGTGTATAGGAATGGGCCATCCTTAGATGTAGATACCTCCCATTTATGTCAATGGCATATGAAAATAGAAAAGGAAAACAATCAAAATATATTCTTGACATTCAAAAGTTACAATTTTTCTTTCCTTATTTATGTGTAGTAATTTTATCAGAAGGTATTATCTCCTGAAGACAAGAAAGGCTCATGTTGCTATCACCATTTTTTCCTTATAGATTTTAGTCTCAGTGACAACGGCTGTTCAAAATTCTCTCTCAAGTGGTCTAACCATTTGGAAAAACATGTGAAGAGATGAGAGGATCGAAAGGAAAGGTCTGTCTCCAAAGTTTGCTTCCCGTACGGAGGAGTGAAATATGGTGGACAGGCTATCGGTTACAAGAGAGTTTGCTTTAGCTTTTATGCTCCCAAACCCCTCCTGTGCCTAAGCTGACTTTACGATACTTTGGTCACTTATCCCTAGACTTCCTGGCCTGAAGCAAGGCTGCCTACAGCATTTTAACCTATCACAGCAATTATATCACTTCAGAGTTCAGCTAAACTTGCCAAGCTTGTCCGCTTGATTTAAGCGGAAGGCAAGAAGGACAGGAGAGAGGAAAACATGGGAATGAGGGTCAAGTGCTGCATGAACGAAAAAAAAAGAATGGAGCAATAAGAGTCTTAAATCTTTGTTTAACATATTAGCCTATTTGCCCATATTGAACATGTTTAGCGCTGGCATCCTGACAGTGTACCAGGCTGTTCCTGCAGTCACCATCGCTTGGACTCCAGAGACAAAGTGCTTGCTGTTGCAGATTCAGGGGATCTTGCCTCTTCCAAAATTGTATGGCTGCTGGTTTGATACCTCCTTCTTCAAGAGAAAAATCAAACATCACTATCCTATCCAGTTGAAGAATCAAAAGGAATTTGTAGTAATGAAATGATAGGTCTGTCTGTTTTGTTTTGTTTCCTGCTCCAGTGTTTTAGGCCATCAGTATCCTAGCTTGTAACTTCAGGCTGTATGAGCTGGTGTCACCAGGACAGTCATAAAGTGAACAATGACTAAAAATCTTCCTAATTCTTAAAATCTATCTTGAATAAGGGGCTTTACCAAAGCATAGACAAGATATATGTCAGATTTTCTCATGCACCTACCATTTTTTGGTGAAAGAACGCACACCACTAAAACAAAGACACACAGATTCTGTCGGGCTTTTCTCATTGTTCCTCAAGTAGCTTTCAGTGGGTGAGATTATACAAATATAAATGTGATTTTCTTAGGGTCACATAACAGAAAGGATGTGCTCTGCAGTTCAGCAGTCAGAAGCAAATGCTAAATGTCACACACTCTATTATAGTAACTGTCTAATGTGACTGTATATACAGATATCTTGCTTACATTTTCTATAAGCCAAGAAAGAGTAACTGTAGGAGGAGGGTGGTTGACAGAAATGAACCGTGCCCTTTCGTTGACTGTTGGTCTACCGAGAGTTTTAGTTTAGTTCAGGAGTGCACCTTTGGAGCAAATCTCCTGATCAGCAGTTTTATTCATGTTGCAAAGCCATCTTGGCACATGCAAGGTAGATGCCTGTGGTGAAGCTATACTGAAAGAAAAAGGCAGTGTAGAGGCCAAAATTGTAAGTAAAGGACCTTGGAGATTCTGTATATTTCATGCACTTTAATTCACTGTAACCTCTTCCTTAAAACACTTCACTCGTGACTTTGAATCTCTTCACTGAGCAGTGAAGCTGAAAACACTTGTTACGGGTTTGGAGACCTAGATTTTGGCCTGAAGTTCATCCAAAATCAAATGCAGTGTGTTTTCAGTATTTCTAGGTGGTGATCAACATGTGAAATACAGAGATTAAAAAAACAAAACAAAACACAACACAAAAAAACCCCCAAACAAATAAAAAAGCCTAAACCAAACAAATGTTAGTAGTAGTCTAGACTTATTTACCTTTTTTTTTTTTTTTTTTTAAATAATACTAATCATGCTAATGCACCAGAGAGCAGAGTTTGCTTTTCTCTGTCTCCAACCCTTCTACTCTTTGTTGAATTACTTTCAGAATTTATTTTGGTATAGAAAACAAATGGGCTCTTATGTAATTTTTTTTGATTGATGGATTAATTTCACGTTAATATTAAGAAGATCCCATCATGAAGGCTTTCATTTTAGAAATATTCTGAAGCCCATTTTAAAAATCGGTATGATTCCTGGTCTTTATATCTGGGGCTTCACAGAAGTGTTGTCTGGAAACAGACAAACAAAAAATTGAGACACTTTTAAAACTTAAATGTTCTCTTATTCTCTTTATCCATTGTTTTTGATTTGAAATTTTGGATTTATTCCATCTGAAAACCAATTACGGGAGCAATTGTTTCAAGCCTTGTTGCAAGACATATAAAAATTGTAATCGGTCTTGAAGCATCTATATCTATTTGGAGACAATAAAACCTCTTATCTAAATTTTGATATATGCAGGATTAAAGAGTATAAAACCTCTTATCGGAGTTTTGATATAATGTATGTAGGATTAGAAATATTTGTTGCCATGCTTTGTGACCTGTTTATCAGCATTTGCTAAGGATGCATTGTTGGGATACAACTCCACACTCTGGGCTTATTTTCAGGCTACAGATTTAAAATGCAAAAAGGTAAATCCTGCATTGTTTAAATGTATTAAATGTAAATAAGAGAATTTGACAAGGCAGATGAAATTCAGCAAATCACTTGCTTCTATGATCTAAATTTTGCTTTATTTGGAAAAAATGCTATGTAAAGTTTTGGTTGGAATAACGTGTATCTCACCACTGAGGACTGACTGGAACATGCATCTCTGTTACATGACAGACCAAAGACGATATTCTCTGTCTCTTTTTTTTTTTTTCCAGAATAACTGTAAATGGGGACAGACAGAATATATGTACTTCTGTTTATCAGTTCTGACCTTTCTGACCGATATTTCACAAATATATGAACTAATTAGGTGACATTTATAAGAACTAAAGATGACATCTAGATATGACATGCTAAATGATGATGATATCAAAAACCCCTTAACTTATGTTGAAAACCTATTAGTATTTTCATTTGTGTCTCTATAGGCAGGGTGGCAAGATGCTGAAATAGGTTCCAGTCTATGTTGAGATAGATATATATATTTATTCAGTGGGCTTCCTAAGAATTTACACTGGTCTGACATTAGCCAGAGCGAATTTCAGTCTCAAGAAGAACCCAGGCGGGACTCCAAACTCTTCCTTTTGAACTCTTGAGATGATATAAACTCACTGACTTCCCTGAAGTTGATATGAATTTATATTCTGTCTTCGTGCCTTCTGAGTGAAGATTTTTTTAAAATATATATATTTTAGAGTATTAACATGTCATATCCAGCTGTTAGGTCTAAGTATACAATATATATTGCAGAGCCTTTCATGTTAATTCATTGTAGTCAGCAGTGGGTGTGACAGTGAGGTGTTACTAATGTAAAGAGATTAAAAAGTAAACTGTACCGACTCACCGCATGATTAATTTGCGCTGGTGTGGCAGCAGTGGCAGTGGGGACCGGTCTGGCATCTTAGAGCTCCTCATCTCCTGGTTCTTCCCCAGCTGCCTCTTTACCCCGCCAGCTCACTGCAGGGGCTCCTGCAGGCTTTGCTACAAGTTGGGCTGGACGTGAAATGCATGATAGCTAAGTTTAATTATTAGAGTGCACTTTCTGGTCAATGGTTATAAAACTAAAGTGAGTGAAAAAGGGGAGAAAAGAGGAAGGGGCAAAGTCATGCCATAAGGGAAGATCACCTGTCATTCTCAAGCAGATTACTCTGTTTTGGAAAAGCAATGCCGATATTAAAGATGACAGGTGGTGACATCTGATTTATACTGTAACTTTTATGGTATCTTTATATCCTATGTGTACATATAAAGAGAGATATAAAATATACAAATTCTCGGCTTTGGTTCATCTAAAGTTCAGGAAGATAGAAAGAGCTGTCATTTCAAAGAAGTACTTCTTCAGTCCAGAGGTGCACCGAGAGCATAGCGTACGTCTTATGAAAGGGGTAATCCCACATACTATTTTCTGTTTTTCTCAAGTGTTTTCAAATACATAATTGAGTCTTACAGCTGTTCCTAAACTCTTCCTATTTTGTCTGGTTTTTCTCTTGTGCAACTAAACCAGAGCGCTGGGGGACATAGGGTAACTAGTGACAGCTCAGGGCTAATTGATCGAGTGCCTCCTTTAGGAGTTGGGAGAAGGATGTCAACAGCAAAACAACGTCAAGGCGGGGAATGATGCTTTTGAGTCTTATTTTCTCTTACACTTTCAGGTTTTTCCCAGCTCTAACAAAATGGAAAATTGATTCTAGGAGCATTTTGGATGGCAATGATTTTTGGATAATTCTCTTTGCAGAGATTACTGTTGGGAAATTCTTCACATGTTGAAGTGTTCTCATCATTAATAGGAATTTGCACATTGTCAGAGATATGTAACCTTGCAGTACAATTGCACATGAGGAAACATTAGAGCAGCATTAAGAGCTTGAAATAGAATCACCACTACATGGAAAGTCAGAGATAAGTGTGAAGAATAGAGTTAGTGAAATCTTCACCCATACAGAAATGTCTGACTAATGAGGTGTTTTCAAATTAAGCCTTCAGTTTCTATTAGATATGAGAATTCCATTGTCTGTCTGGTTTTAAGGAGTTATTTTCTGTCACCTCTTGGTTAGGGCATCCACATCCTCCTGCCAGCAAATAAAAATTAGAAACAGTTCAGTGTGGCTTTGGGATTTTGTTTTTTTCTTACAAAGAATTTCTCACATTATCCACTCCGTTGGCACAGCCAGCACATACCTAGTCAAGACTGAAAAGAAAAAAACCCAAAATACTTATCTATTCTCTAAATCTTTATCTAATTGAAATGATACATGGCACAAGTTAAATTTCAGTAACATAGCTGCAGTCACACAGAAGTTTTTAATGGACTACGTTTTATTTTGTTTATTAAAAATGTGTGTCTCGCTCTAACAAAAGGCTCAAAGGACTTTGCCAGGATGTAGTCATGGGAATAAATGTTGTTCTCCATTTAATACCTAAACAGTTCTTGGTTCCATTTTTTATTTTTTTTTTCAATCTACATTTAGGTTTTTAGTCTCACCAAGGCAGAGGTTGCCACCAACTCAGAATGCCCAAATTTCAATTTAGTTGAAGTGCAAAATAGCTGTTAATAATGGCTTTTGGATTTGAGGAATTTAGCAAATTGTTTTTAATGATCCATGCTAATTTACTGAGTTTGCAACTTAATATGTTTCACTTCGCAAAACCCAAAAGACAGTAAAGTTAATTGGAACCTTGGTAGATTTTCCTGTATACCCTTTTTTTTAAAATGCACTGGAAACGAGAATGGTTTTCTCATTACAAAAAATTGCTATGATCTGGCATCCATTCTACCAACTTAGCAGTATAAAGTGTAGGTTTATGTGTGAGTTATGTCCGTGATATATATTTCACACTTTTAGCAAAAAGGGGTTAAGATATTCATTGAAGCATTGAATGTTATTTAGGTTTTTTATATAAAATAAACTTCAGTAGAATAAGATTAACTTACTGAACTGCAATTTTTCATAACTGCTAGAAGTTATTAAAAAGTTGTATTTAGAATGCCTTCTATTTCTTAGGTAATTATGCTACTAAATATTCTGGAGGTAATACTGCATTATTAAATACTTGTATCTAGTACAATTTGATAGATTCAGATGTCTTTAGCGACTGTGCTGCTTGTGAAAATATTACACGGGCCATGTAATTGATGTTTTTAAAAGCTTAATCCAGAGACATATATGAGATTTGCTGGAACATTGAGAGTACGTGCATAAGTACTTTCCATCCATAGTTACGCTCAGAAGCAGCCAGGAATCAATTCAGCTCTTACACCAAGCCTCTGACTTGCTGTGATTTATTCTTGCCGATGTAACAGTTAGGCTAATTTCAAGTCCAAAAAGTAAAATATGAACTAGAAATGTCCCAACCAGTCATTAAGGCAAGTCATGGGAGAGGGGGGAAAAAAAAGTCTATAGTACAGTATTACTGCTAGAGTAACTTCGTTACCTTTCATTCTTTTTAAAATTATGAAGCATAGGCAAAGAAAATGGCCATGGACTTTGAGGTGATGTGAAGACTTTAATGTACTTTTTGATTTGTTTCTCATCAGTCCTGATGCATGCAGTCTGATCTGCATTGTTACTGTTAAAAGCAATAAAAGCTTTTAACACAACAATCTGTCGTAAATCTTGATGTTCATAATACGTGCAGGATAGTTCTGTTAGATTAGTTTCAGAGTAGGTGCGTTTTTTGTCCCTTCTTGGCTATTGAGCTTACTTGTAATTATCTGTGTGAATGAAACTCGGAGAAAAGCTTTTAAAACTCTTCTCAAAATGGCTATTTCTTTACTTCATGCAAGTATATGGTATTCAGTGTTTGAATCAGCTGTAACAAGTCAACAGGGCCAGGAATGGCATTTAGTGTCCGCTAAAGTTGGCTCAAGTGTTCAACCCAAGACAAGAAAAAACAGATTCACTAGTCATTTGAGAAATATCCTGGGTAATTTTTCAGAATTAATGTTCATGATGGTCTTCAGATACTGTCTTTCTAAATTTCAAATTTGCACTATATCAAACGCAGTGCTTCACAATTTAGCTCAAAAAAATCTTTTGCCTTGTGGCAAAGGCATAAAGTTGGTGTGGTTTGTTGATTATAAAAGGCAATTGACTGCTTTCTTCTGGTTTGAAAGGAAAAGTTCATTTACATTAGATTCATACAGAAATCAACATACAACTTACTTTCCCAGTTACAAAACTTGTCCACTGTTCTTCTCATGGAAATTCTCCTGGTGAAGCCCACATAAGGTCAGGTGTTTAATAATCCTAGTGAAACATGTCTATAGTTTATTAACATAGAGATCTCTTCCAACTGATATTATTTCTAACTCAACCTGGGATTTAAGAGTCTAAATTGGATACTATTCTGTATTTAATCATGAACAATAATTAGCCAATTGCTAACTATTTCCTAGCCATTTCCATCTTCTGTGGATATGATGATTCTGGAGTGTCAATATGAGTTATTAACAATGTTAGTAACAGTACCAGTAGGTAACGTTGCTTCTACAGTAAACAAGGGATAGATCTTCTGAGCGAGCAGGTTCCACATTATTTGCTAGTTGTGCAGTCTCAGTTTCTGCAGAGATAGATGGTGAACTTTAAGAACTCTGAATAATTCATTTGTCTCCAGTAACGTCATGTGAAGGCAAGGATACTCTGTGGTCTCAGCAGCACCGACAACTTCAAAGCAGTATTAATCTTGGGTTTCACAATACAGATATCCAGCTATGCTGAAGTCTGGTGTTTTCTGCCTGTCACACGTTCCTATGTTACCACAAAAGTGTTTGTGCAGCTATGTGGTGAAACAGATTGGAAAACTGATTCATCTTTTTTCTTGAGAAAGGTAAAAAAAAAAAAAAAAAGGGAAGAAAGGAGACTGCCAAGAGATTGTCTAATGTTTTATATCAAACTCTAGTTTAAATCTTTCTGTACACATCCAGAGAGACTGCTTACTGGTTATAGCCTCTATTTGACAAAAGCTAAATACGTTACAAGATTTAAAGCATCATTCAGAGGCATTTTGCAGTTGTCTCTAGAATAGAGTATATGAAGCTAAAAACTAGTTAAAAGCCGCAACTACATTTCTCCTGATACAAAGATGTAACCGTCACATTGTGAATAATTCTGCTGCTGCCATTTAATAGTAAAGCTGTTAACCCAAATCGACAGAAAACTGGCTTCAGACATGGGACAGTACCAGCAAAAGTGGAAGTGAATGATACCCTTCAAAGACTTGTAGTGCTTATAAAAAAGTTAATTCCTTACATACCAGTAATTATCACTTTCTTTTATAAAAAGAAAAAAAAAATATTCCAGGACAAGTTGTTTCTAACTTCAGTATCTCAGGCTGTACTTTCATAGTCATTAATAATCGATCTGTGCCCTCCAGGATCACCAGGATTATACAGGTATAATCTGCACCAAGAGGGGGCAAAATTCTTTTGTTCGTTTCTGTTCAAATTTACCAACTCATGTGATAGAGATCTTCTACCACCTTTATCTTCCTATACATCACAGTACATCAGAGCAGTACAGCTGGTATGTAGGAGCAAAGAGAAACACGCAGAAGTGAAAGCAGAAGGTTAAACATATTAGCCTATATGACAGTTTTAGTCCAGAAGTGAGCATCTCACAATTTGTGGAGTTTGTTGCTTAGCAAAAGTCAACATCAAACACATAGCTCTGAGAGGGCCCAGCAAGAGTGCTGCATGAAATGTAAAAGGGAAAAATAGTTCCTGACTGTTGCAGTGGAGTAAAGGCTGGGTGCTAAGGTGAGCTGTGTCGGTGCCATGTATTTCTCAGTTTGATTTCAATACTTTGCCGTGATCTGTTGTAGCTGGCATTTGCCTGTTGATCCCACTTCAAAAAGCAAGTTAGAATCACGCCTCTCTCCTGCAAAGCTCGATTGATGCTGTTATTCTGTGAAAAACAGAGAAGCTGCTACTTGTAGTCGTGTTCTCCATTCTGGAGAACTGTAATAAGAGACCAAATGGTGCTCTCTGCCAGAATCTGTAACAGAGCAAGCGTTTCACCTTTATGCAATCTGTAAAAAGATGCTAAAAGGTTCAGATGCTAAAAGGTCTTTGGGAGAGACATTGTCAGAAAGTTTATTCTGGCCTAACTCTGTTGATGAGTTTTATTTTGCAGCCATTAAAATATGGAATGTACTGCATTTCAGGTGCCTGAAGTATTCATCATCTAACCAGACCACTTAAAACAGGTCAGAGCACCTGAATCTTAAGTAAGATATGAAAAAATTGGATGTAGGTAGTCGATTCTTCTCTAGGCATTCTTCTACTTGATAGTTACCAAATCCTAGTCAGCTTTCTAATGCTGTGAAGCTTCTAGCTCTAATTCGCTTCTCCCTATGAAGTAATGCTGAAGTTGCACGAACAATTATATATTTTTAATCTTAATCTGTTTACAGCAAAAAAAATATTCTTGTATGTTTGATTGCCAGCAGTGCTGCCACCCAAAAGGTTGGCAACAGTTAGGAAGAACTGAGTAGGGTTAACATACTTTTCCAGTTTTGTGTATGACCTAGTTCCTTAACTTCCCTGTGGTTGTTAGTAGTTACTAAAGATGTTTTCTTGCTGTCCACGTAATCACTGCTCCTATCAGCAGACACGCTCTTCGGGATGGAATTTAAGATGCTCTTCTCTATGTTATCCTCTATTTAGTAACAGATTCTTCCATCTCTCTAGTCAAGTCAGGCTTCAAACAGTTTTCCCTTCACTAATGGTTTGTTTTCTGTCAGCTCATTAAAGTGTGTTAGCTTAAATTTCCCAAATCGCCTAACTCTAATCAGAATAATGAATTAGACCCCCCCAAAAAAATCATGGAGCTGCCTTTGAAAATGAGAAAACAGAAAATGGGGTGTGACATTATCTTTTTATGTGCTGGATTGGTGTTTGTCTACAGCTATGAGACTTATTTTATTTTCATGTTGGGGGGGGGGGGGGGTGGCGGAGAAAATACCTAAGGGCATAACTGTGTAAATCTGTGGCCTAAAACAAGAAGAGAAATGTCCGAAGACTCTCAGAAAAATTGTCAGCTAGGTGGTTGGCTAGTTCAGAGCTTTCTACTATTTTCTGATTCTTCAGCAAGTTTTTTTTCAGACCAACTCCTCTGATTTTTTAACTTCCTTTGTAAATAAATCTTTTCAGGCATTTTAATGACACCTGGTAGTTCTTTCTGATCCACTTGAGTGTTTTGCTCTTGCTGAAAAGCCTTTCTTTGCCAAGATATACTAATTCCTAGATTTCTGGTTTTTTTCTGTGAATATATAAGAATTCTTGGCAAGTGAAATATCTTGTCAGGATTTCTCATGTTATCATCTGAGGAAGCAGATATGTTCCCTGTAACTTGGATTATATTCCCTTGTTTTCATTATTAATTTTCCAAGCAAGACTGGAAAAAAAAAGAATCCCAGGAATGGAAACTTTAGGTTGTTTTTTCTTTTTTTTTTTCTTTGTTGTTATTTTAACAGTTGTTTGAAAGCCAATAGCATACCTAGCTTTCTATTCTAGTGTTATATTATAAAATATTAGTAGTCTTTAAATATCTACCCCTGAATGAATTTCATAATTCTTGGACTTAATTTTCTCATTCTACCTCAAACTAGGACACCTGTGCTTATATCAGCACTGATTGCCCAGACTTTCTTTGCAGACTTTCATAGTGCTAGTTCACAACTTACACCAGGTTCATGCCCTCCTTACCATACTTTGTAAGGGACATATGCAGAGAGAAATAACTCCGAGCTATACACTGGAGAAGTAAATTAGAGCAGAGGGAATGCAGTTTCTTATGATTCTCTCTCTCCATGTGACTCTTAGGGCACCTTTTTGAAATAGGTGCAAATTCTAAGTGTCCTTTCTACTACCTACTTGAAAGCAAAGAAGGGCTCTGCTCTTCCTCCCTTGGACACGATGGTGGTGGGTCTCCAAGTCCTGACCGAGTTAGAGGCCACCTCTTGCCCTTCTGAGGGCACCTGGCTGGGTTGCCCTCTGGGCACCAGAGGGTATCTGGGGATGAAAGCAATATGTTTGTTTTTTGTTGTTTTGAGATTGTTTGCAAACTGTTTCCAGCTCTTTTACGGTGTTTACTTGCCTCTGCTTCCACCTTCACTCTCCCCCTAAATCCCCATAAAAAGTCCCATTCAGAATACAGAAGTTTAAAGTACAAATGAACAAAATAGACTGTGACAGAAGAGTTCAAAGCACACCATTTAAACATCTTAAACTTCCAAACTACTGTGGCACTGATGTGGCACTTTGGACACTACTTGCTGAAAAAAGATCAAGAGTGGTATCAAGAAATTGCTGAAAGAGAGAAATGGCTCAAAGAAATGACATGTCATCAGAAGAAGGAAAAGGAGCAGGGAACATCTCAGTAACAGGGAGAGAAGGAGTGAGGAAGGGTATGAAAATGAAATCAAGATTTTAGAGGCACCCACAAAAAAAGTGCTATAGCTCAAGAGAAAGGAAGTTAAAAGACTGAGATTGTGTTTACGGAAGTGGAAGGGAAAGTAAGGCAAAGAGGGAAAGAAGTATGAAAGAAAACACAGACTTCATTATTGCATTGGTATGACCGTATTATAAGCTAGTTGCTTTTTTCATATGTAGCATGAAATTTGATATAGTGGGGTTCAGACGGCTGCTTGCTTTTCTTTTCAAAGTATTCTCTGAATATTATATCCTACTTAAATTTGGGAGGGAAAGGGAAGTATTGTTGCTACCTGTCCTTTTCCATTTACTTATGTTGTTCAAAGACTTCTTATCCTACTTTAGGAAAAAAAAAAAAAGGAAAAAAAAACCAACCTAAACCAAAAAACCAAACCCAAAACAACAAAAAAAACCCTAAAGTTCTATTTTAAAAAATATCTGTCATCAAGTAAAGTGCTCTGCATTTTATACTGCCATAACTCTTGAGCCTGGCTAGTAGCAGTATCCTTTCATCTTATCTTGTAAGTGCTGGAGTAGGATTTGATAAATACATAGAGGTAGTCTTTAAGCTGCCAGGGTTTAATGATCATCCCAGGGATGCTTGGAACAGGAAAGATTCCAAAGAAATTGTCATCCTTTATAGGAAAATAGTTTGTAAATCATCCTGTATGCTACTTTTTATTAGATTAAGTATACAATCAGAAAACTTTTCCAGATCCAAAACTTTGATTGCTTTGAAGTCACAATTCAAAGGGAAAGTTATCTGATTGTTTTAGAGAAGAGGGGTAAAATATTGATGGGAATGCTGGTTCAAGGAGAGGGCATTGGGTTATGGACTGTCTCTTCCTTTGAGCTCCACGTATATCTCTGGGAACTTGTAACAAGACAAATTACCCAGAGCAAAGTGTGCTCAGCCCGCTTTTTTTTTTTTTTTAACTGCCTGTCTCAGTTTCTCCATTCATCTCTACTAGCTTTTGAGGCAACAGCTTCCCTTCGGTCTGGATCTGCTAGAACTAATACACAGCAGATACTGTGTAAGAGTAGCTAAGAGAGGATGCTTCTGCTCTAGCGATGCTCCCAGGATAGATAATGCACTGTGCTTGCTTCTCTGTGTTTACTGTCTCCCGCTTGATGATGTTCAGGGCAGTTACAGAGACAAGAGAAGGAGAACAGAGACTACAGATAGATAGAACAGTGTTAAGATCCAGTGTTCCACAAAGGAGACTACAGAACAGTCTCCTGTAGATGTTTAGTTTGGTTTAATTTGTCTAGCTTGGAAACTCGCTTGGCAAAAAAATAGAAAATGTACCAGTTTCCATACAGGGTAGACAATGATTTGCCCGTTACTCTCTGGGATATTTTCTTACTCCAACCTTTGCTTTCTGTAGTGGATATTCCTGACAGGAACGTGAATGAATGAGGTTCTTAAAGTAATTTTATATAAACTGCTTATTTTGGATTGATGAACTGTAAAATTCAGAAGCAGTTCCCTAGAAATATATACTTCTATTAGGTTTTAATAAATCTTATAAAGTATGCAAAAAAAGCTGAAGAGAGTATAGTTTAAGAAGTGACTTTTAAAATATATCTGCACTTATAGGTGCAGATACACTTATAGGTATTATTTCTGATAGTTGAACAAAAACTTGTCTTGAATTTTTAAAATATGTTGTTAATTTGTCCATTTCACTACTTAGTTTTTACCTGCTTGTAAACCAGGTAAGAGATCCTGTGAACAGTACAGATAAGTATCCCTAGGCACAGGTGAAAGAAAAAAAACCCTGTTAATTTTATAAAATAAAACACAAGACTAATGCAAAGGAAAAATAAAAATTACTCCCAACACACTTAGCATCCCAGATATTCATAATGTCCCAGAATTTAGCTACGTGTACTTTGCTGTGATAACCAGTAAGTTACATTTACATTATTGGAAAAATACGTAACTAATTGGCAAGATTGAAAAAATAAATAAATCCGTATTTTCCTTGCTAAAATACATTTAGGTTTTGTTAGCAAACATTCTGTCCATCACTAGCTACCCGTTAATATTCATCTCTTACTTCAGACACTCTTGTAAATCATTTGATCAGGACACAACTCTGCAGGGATTGCCAGCTATTCTGTCACATCAGATGGCGGCTCCTCCATCTTTTTTTCTTCTTGGATGGCAATCACAAGATGCAAATGGCAAGCTCTTGCGAGATATTTCTAACAGCTGGTTCTTGATGAGCTCCTTGGGCAGCTGGGCTAGACGTGCTGGAAGAACTTCTTAGCTACTTTCATAATGAAGTGGCTTCTTGGCCTCTTAAATGCAATGTCCCTTCCAAATGCCCTTCGGATGTGAAGTGATCTGCATGTTAGGTTATTGCCGCGGAGTCCAAAGATGCAGATTATTATACAGCCAGAAATTGCAAATGTATGGTGTAAATCGAATGCGCTGCATAACCGTAAGGCATGTGGACAGTCTGTTGTGATGGCTGTTGCGTTTCACATCAGCGTGTGAAAAGCCAAAACACACAAGTTGTAGCAAAGAATTTTGCAAATCTTTGGAGTAACAAGGCTCAAAGTCGAGGTAAAGGGGAAGAAAGTTTAGATATTTTGATTTTAAATTGGAAACGAAAATTTGCTTTATGTGACTTTTGCTTGTATGCTAATTTTTCTCTTTTTGGTAGGTATTCTGAGGCTGTAGTTCAGTATCACCAATAGGTAACCAGGGGCTCTTTATAGCCTAGTGGGCTTTTGAGGACCCCAAAGGAGAATGTTTACCTATAAGTACAACTCAACTGTATTTTTTTAATGGTACGGAGTTTCAACTTCAGGTGAAGGTGATGCTTAATATTCAAGATTGCAAAGCGTGTAGCAGCCTAGTATGTTAACAATGGTAACAGGAAATCTAAAAATAGACATCATATCTTTTTGTTAATTCAATTAAATTGTTGCTATATAACCACTAAGTGGACTTGACAGTTATTTGTAAAATACCTGCTTTCTGGTTTTTGTCATTGTTTATTGTCTTAGATAATCAAGATTGTTGTCTTGATAACTACTTGCCAGAAAAAAAAAGTCAAACAAAAGATAAAACTTGAGGAAGTTTACATATCACATTAAAAAAAAAAAAGTTGAAAAAATATGGGGATAAAACCAAAAGCACATCTCAATTGGACGATTATTTTCCAAAATGCTTTTGATTCTGTTCAAAATGCAGGTTTTCTGCGTAAGTTGATACCTAATTATACCTAAAACTCTGAAAGCTCAAGTAATCATTTCAATTTGAATTAGCATATAAAACTGGAGTCCTTTTGATTTCTTCTTGGGCTCTGTTTGAAGAAATAACCTGGACTGAAAAGACTGTATCTGGCTGGATTCTTTGAATTCCTTTGGCAATAAAAAGAACTTGAAGTAATCTTCAAAATGTCAACATTAACAGTACAGTGATGTAAGAATACCTCCTTGTAAGGAGGAACTTGTTTTTTACTGATACGAGTGAAAAAGATTAAATCAGAGATGTTACAGATAATACATTGGGAGGAATTGGATCACTTTCTAATTGATCTTTTTTTTTTCCCTGCTATAATGTTAGTATTTGAAGATATGTCAACCTGAGGTAGGCATTTGCTATTTTTTTTCATTTCTGAACAAATAAAAATACTTTTATGTAATAACAAATAAGGTTTTTCGTTATTAAAATTCTAACAAGATTTCAGTTAGACTTTTCTCTGGTCAGGTGGAAAACCACTCCTCAGCATTAGTTGTAGTATCATAACAATGTAGAATTCGAATTTCTTTTTTGTGTGTGTTTTTTTTTATTACTTGATCCATATCTATATTTTACTCTTGATGTTATATATTTGCTAAAAGGTTTTTCAGACCTTTTTATCTTTTCACTGAAATTCTTACAGGTACAGAGTTCCTAAGTACCTGATCTTCTGATCCTGTGGGTGGAAAATTGAAGTTAGTAGATACAATTAATCTGGACTTAAGAAACTTCAGTGGTTCCTTGGCAGAAGAAATGTTTAATTTCCTTTTGGTGAATGAGCTACAGCTCAATATATTTTTCTGATATGACTTGCAGTGCAATGTCTAGAATGTGCCACCATGGAGGATGTAGTAATCTTGCCATTATACTAATTTCCTCCTTGCCATTTTACTAATTCTTTTCGGAAAATTTGTCAAACTAGTTTCTTAAATGAAGAGATCGAGGTAGGTTGGAGAGCATATACATCATGCACTGTAAGTTAGGGGAAAGGTGTTCCTATACTTAAGAGAGGCAAGGCAAGGGAAATAAAGAAAAGTGTAGCTGGAAATTTCTCTGTGAGGCTTTGTTTTGGAGCACCTGTCTGGTTCCTCTGTTACTCCAGGACTAATCCTGGCTTGAGACTCGCTGGTGTGTGTGAGGAGCCCAGGGGACCTGCTGTGCTGTACAAACTGGTTGGCGCCGAGGCTTGCAGGGTACTTAGTGCAGCAGCATTATTTCAGCAAGGCTTCCAACTTCCTTCCAACAGTACAAAGCAAATTCAGGATCACCCTAAACTCTCTGCTCCTGGCAATATTTGATTGGGTTTTGGTTGAGTTATTGTGTTTTGGGTTTTTTTTTTCTTCTCCTAAAAGCTTTAGCATCTAAGAGTGAATAAGTATAAATGCTATGCATAGATTTATTGCAAAATTATATCAACATCATCTTTTAAGAAACAGTGATCTTGACTCTTCATCTTGAGCGAGGGGCATTCTTTCCTTGCACCTCTTCCTTCTTATTTGAGCTTTGAGTTGAGTAGGGTAGTTAGGTTGGAGCAGCTTTAATTGATAATTGGGATTACTGGCAAGCAAGGATATGGGCAATAACCTGTAACTCCAGAGCAACAGAGTATGTTGATGGTGAGCTATTTTTCTAGTAACCTCATGTGAATTTAAGAGTTTTTTAATAATCTCATACTTGTGAGAAGAAACTAGGGTAAAGCCCAGCAAGTATTTATCAAGTTTATCATTTATCAAGTACAGTTGCACTGTTAGAAGGATCAGAAAAAAACTACGAAAGATACTTGTGCAGAGCGGAGTTTCCCCCCTTCCCCCAAACAAGGTACGTGTTTCTTCATTAAAGTATAACATCTTAGTGAAAGGTCTTGTTGGTTTGCAAGATTTACTTGCAAACCAAGTATTGCACATTGGTTTACTGGAGAGAGTATCATGAGTTGGTTGCACATTGATTTACTGGAGAGAGTATCATGAGTTTAACAAGTCATTTGAATGGTAGACAGTTGTAAAAATATAGGCTGCTTCTATGTAAAAGCAATTGTCAAAGTCATGCATATTATAAAATTCTATTCTCTGCACCAGAGCAAATATCTGTCTCAGCTAACACTGCTTTGAAATGCATCTCATTTAAATTTGAAAGTAAACAACCAACAACAGGCACTCTCTCTGCCTGAAATAAGATGATGATTCCACCTGGTTAAAGTTACTTACCCATTGCGTGTCCCCTTACTCTGCTTTCTTCTCTTTCAGAGCACAGTGGTATGCTTTTAAATAGGTGACATTTTTACAGCTAATGCATACATAACAGTGTTTGAGACATCAACACGCTTTTCATAATTTCATGCTGCTTTTTGAATTTACAGGCTTATTAAAATGTTTCCAGATATTCCTTTTATTCACTGGGCTGAGAAAGAGCTGATCTTATACTGTGTAACCATACAAATAGCAGGGCCTTGAAAAGTTCAGTTGTTTGAAGTTACGTGGTAGGGAAAAAATTCTGCAAATTGAATTTGTTTATCTGCTGCAAGGTAGAAAGACTGTCCCTGAAAATGACTAGCTATTAAAATATAACCAAAATACAACCCTGTTGTTTGAACTGATATTCCCATTAAATTAGCTCTCCATGAGATAACTGTACTACTCAAAGGAATAGATGACATCAGGAGCCGTTTCATCAGTCCTTTGACAAGCTTTCTTCCTGAATAGGACCAATATTGAGCAGTTAGGGATGCTTGCTTCTCTTTTTGCCTTTTTTTTACTTCATGGGGGTTGATGCTGGATTTCTTTGATTGACTTAATGTAAAGTGAGATTACGACCTGAATCCTAAACTGGAAAAAAGCACATGCAGACAATTTCTTTTCTAAAGGGATGAAAAACTATGGGAATATGATAACATTCAGAGTTGAAGCTGTTCGTTTTCCTGTCTGTAGGCAATTTAGCTGGCAGCACTGTTTAAAGAAATAAGAGGGCATGAAGTACTGCCTTAAGACCTGTTGGAGCTGAGCTATGCTGTACCAAGGTGTACAGAGGAGGGGAAGATGTTTGCAGGACCACTGAGACCCCTAGACTTGAAAGAAAGGTGGCGTGAGTGGTGCTGAATGGGTGGTATTGTAGCTTTGTGCTCTCAGAATAATTTGGTCATTGCAAGGCCATTATCTTTCCCATGCATAAGGATGGTTAAGGTATGCATTATCTTTGGAACAAGGAGGGAATTTGGAGCAGATGTGCAAAGCAACACCTTGCTCTCCACTGTGCTTCAGTACTCAGTTCAACAACATACTGTCCTTGGTAGAGTTCATGGCATAGCCAAAGTTTAGCTATGAATCGTGAAACCAACTGATTTCTCCACTGACATATGTTTACAAAGATTGGGGGTGTTATAGTAGAAAATCATAAAACGTTAATTATTCCTATATGTGACATCAAACTAATTTTCTCATACATTCTTAATGCTTAGATTGCTGTTCAGAAATCTTGCCAACTAAACAATGGCCAAACAAATCAGATAGAAATACAGGAATTACTGAGTAATCTCTGTATCTTTGGCAGACTTGATATAAGCTTTAGTAGTTTAGTTTAGCAATCAACAGATTTCAGACCATTTTCAGATGGCTGTGAAAAGGGTGATGTTTGCTGGCTTGGAAAATCTTCAGGTCTTGATTGTGTCGCTGCTTTATAAGAAGGAAAAGGCCAGATTTTTATTCAGGCTCAGTTTTGGGTAGAATCCAACTTGCCTAAAGTTATCTGTCTAGATGTTGGATGTTTAATCTAAATGAGCCATTGGGCTTTTTCCTATGATCATAGAGAGAGGCTGCTGCAAGGGATGATTCACATCAGACTAAAATGAGTAGTTAAGTTACGTGTTATCAACAGCCCTTTTCAGGGCATTTCCTAAATCTCTGCAAAACTGAGCCATAGGGATATTGCTGAAGGAAAAGATGCAGTGTATTTTAGAATTGAGGTAGTTATCATTTTCATAACACCGGAGTGGTATTTTTCCTCCTGAAATCGGTTAATTCAAAAGTTGCCCGTACTGGTCCATTTTCTGCAAGAAAAAAGACAACATACTAAGTTCTGTTGGGTATTTTGCATTGGTATTTCATTATACTAATGCAAGACTGCTGTCTGAGCTCAGCCTTGAGGGTTTTAACTCCGACTTCGACATTATTCCTCTTACTGCATTTAGAAAAATAGCTGAGCTTTCAGTCTCATTTTCTGTAATGTCAGCAAGATACATAATTTGTGTAATTTCATTGTTAGCTTGTAGTAAATCGGGACCTTACTTGACTCATGAACCCCATGAAGATGATCACAGACTTTGTCTGTACAGTCTTTATTAAGTAATTTAAAATCTTATCCCAGTGAGAGCCCTTGGTTGGGCTGATTGTATGCTAATGCTGTGTTGCTTTCCAGAGGCAGCAACTGTCATAAGGTAATGTTGCTAAAGATCTTAATTGTCTCAATATATCTTGGTGTGCTTTAATGCCTCTAAATTAATTATGCAATTTAATCCTGTTAATAAGTCTTGAATTGCATTACTTCAGCAGGAACATAAAGCTAATGTGATTGTGTGCCAAAGGAATGGAAGCACCTGTGTTTTTAAGGATTATCCCGCAACATTGCAATTATTCAGTAAATGTCTAGTTCAGAAAGTTCACAAAACAGTTTGCTCATATGCCCCTGGGGGCCATGAAGACCTTACATGTAACTTATGACTTAAAATAAATGGTCAAAAGCCACAATTTCAAGACGTCTTGGAAAGAGAATAAGAAGTGAAGGCCATTGCCAATAGCTTAAGTGCCTGTAGAAGCAGAAAATATGTTAAATAAAACATATTTGTAGGGAATACGCTGTACCCCATGTTCCAGGGAAAGGCAATAATAAACAAAAGCAAAACCAACAGTCCCTGCCAATCTAACCTGGGGACTTTTCTCACCTTCAAATTTGGTTATTGGCTTAAAGATTTTTCTGTTTGTTTGTTTGTGTTTTTTTTTTTGTGGGGTTTTTTTTTTTTCCTTTTACAGAACGTAGCTGGGTGCCTGAAAATTTTAGTATTGCTGGCATCATTGGCTCACATCACTTTGAGACTGGTCTGGTATGGTTAAGCTTTCCTCAAAGAGGAAAATGGCCTTTCAGTATACTTTCACCTCTGCATGTTAAGGGAAAGAAAACAGGAGAAGGAGAATCATTATGCTTTAGGACATATCACTTCTACTGTGAATGTACAGAAACAATACTACCGCTCTTTGATTTAAATTGAAATAGAGAAGGAAATGTGTATAGGCAAAGAACATGGTTATCCCAGCTAGAAAATATGACTGGGGTTGCAATCAGTTCTCAAGGGAAATGTGTACTTTTACATTTTGTCTAGATGACAGCTCTTCCATTACTATAATGACCTGTAAAATCATGGAATAGCAAAGCAGCACTGCAACGCAGGAGTGATTACAGTGAATCAGCCAGAAGTGCCTGTTCTTATGATGTTGCCTGTGGAAGTCAAAGCCTATATACAGCTTCTGGTCTGCAGCGATTCTCTGTCCTGGTAGGGTATAGGTCATTGTGTTCCTTTCATAGATACCTCTCATTAGAGTTTAATCTCGTATGTCACCAAATGAGTTTATATACTTCTGGAGTTATTTACAGTATTTTTCTCATATTAACTCATGTGAGTAAAACATACATTAACAACAAATGTTGATTACTACTGCCCTCAGTAGTAATCAGTTGCAAGCTTTTACCAGTACTCACAATTAAATAAATCCTGTGCAAAGCTAAACCTGTATTATCTAAGAAGAAGAGTTAAACTGTGATAGGAAAGCCATTGGCTTATTTCCCTTGGGCTGTCTGTCTAGTTTTAGTAAAGTATTTGCATTGTGATGACGTAGCATACTTCGTAATTTTGGGAATCTGATTTGTTGATTAAATTGTGAATTTAATGACAGAAGGGTTTCATGTCAAGGTTGTTATCTTGTCACATATTCCTTTCTTTTTTTTTTTCCTTCCTCCTCCCTTCTCCCCACCAGCTGAAGGCTGTTCAGATTTTTAGTTTGTATAAACATTCAAACAAAATTCAAGATATTGATAGGGAAAGAAATGGCTGAGCTGCTTTTTCCAGTACTGAAGTTCTGTATACTAATTAATTAATACAAAATTAATAACAGAACTTTAACTTAGCTGCACAGAAAGCCACGCTGCAGGTGATCTACAGAGGTTAACAGATTTTCAGAGGTGAGCGAAAGCATGTTGCAATCCCAAAGCTTACTTACGGTGTTACCCCACAGGGGGTCATAAGTATGTCCCTGCAGTGAGCGCTTCTCTCGGTTCTCGCTCCTCAGCCCTCATGCCTGCGTGACCACAGTGACACAGAAAAGTAGTGAGCAGTAAGCTTGCATTCTTGGCAACGAGAAATTTTAGTTAGAAGACAAAATCAGCACCTTTGCCTACACTGGTTTGTGTTACGTTAGATGTTTCCGTAGCCTGTAAATGGTGTATAATTGTATGTATTTAGTCCTGGGGCTTAAATACAGTTAGGCTTTCATATCAGGAAGTGCAGATGTCCCTGTCATGCACTGAGACCTGAAATGGGCAGCCTGTCCCTTTGAACTCTAGCATCAGAGAGCGGCAGCTGCCCGACCGTGCACAAGTGCCCTTGCTGGGTGGCAGCAGCACCCCGATAAAGTCTGGGGATGTGATCCACGACAACTTGGGCGTTTCGTACTGTAGCCTGTGGGAGTTAGTTCTGAACCTAGTCTCCCCAAAGAGCGGCGCTTCGGGGCACCCCTCGGTGGACCAGAGCAGCGGAGCTGCTGCTGAGCCACATCCCCAGCGACGCAGGGGGACGGGGACAGGGGCTGCGGTCGGTCCATGGCAGCTCCTCTCTGCCGCCCCGTCCTCCTCACGCTGCTCCAGCCTGGGGCCTCCACGGGCTGCCCTCCGTCAGGGTGAACCTGCCCCAGCCTGGGCTCTCTGCGGGCCGCAGGTCCTTCAGGACACGTCCACCGGCTCCTGTGTGGGCTGCCAGGACGTGTTTTGCCCTTTTTGAAATACCCCTTCCCTGAGGTGCTCACCGGTGGCTGCGGGGCCTGGCCGTGCCCTGAGGTGAGTCCCTTGGAGTTCCTCACAGAGGCCACCCTGCAGCCCCCCCACTAGCACCTGGTGACGGACACCCAAAGTAGAGGTTAAATCCAAGGCCTTTTAGCTGATTTTATTTCATCGTTTAAAGTGACATTTGCACTGGAGGTTGCATCAGTGATGCCATGTTTGCTTGGTGTCCCCAGGGCCTGCAGGAGCATCTCCCTCCCCTTCCCAGCGACGCCATTTGCGCGCCCCCTCCAGGTGCCTGGGAGTAGCTGCAGCTGCAGGAGGTGGCACCGACGCCCCTGTCACAGTGTCGCAGGGTTCTGCCCTGGGCCCGGGCAGCTGCCTGCTCCACAAGGAGCTGAAATCCAGGCTGAAGCTGGGCTGGTGCCCACAGGGCCGCTGTGGGGGCAGCAGGTTTGGTGCTGGTGTGTCTATGGGCAGGGTGGCCCTGGCCTCATGTCATGCCTTCACCCCCTGGCGGTTTTACAACGATCACTTCCTTTCTGAGCTGTCAGCATTTAAAATTATTCTTTAATTTTAAAAAAAAAAAAAAAAAGTGTTTTCTTCAGGTCCACAAATAGATCGAGTGAAACTTCTTGGATAAAGAGGTTTGATTCCAGTAGATGCAATTACAGCTGTTGTTGTAAGTCTTTAACTCTTGAGTGTGAAAGGAGTGAACATTTAGTATTTCACCACCTTTTTTCTTTGGCCAGAGACATAGTTTTATATGTCTGAACGTAAAAGCTGCATTGCAGCCACTGTCTGGGTTCATTTATGGAGTTGTTTAAGGTTTGCATATACATACTGTTAACTTTCTTTTGATGTAGAAGAGTGGATTTTGGTAGGTGAGTGTGAGGAATTATTGCACTTCTTGACAACAGCTAATCCATTCTCTGTGTTTATGAACATCTTCATTAACCCCATAATTTCTCAGAAGTTTCATTAAGACAATTGTTGGGTAATTTTGTGTATACTTTATACAGAATGGATTTTGGAAAGAAATTAATGATTACTGAGATTTTCCTCTATTGCCTAGCAGGCATATTTAGGAAAGACCAAATTATAGGACATTTCCTACCCGGGTACTCCAGTGAACAGGCGGCACATTTCCATTAACAGACTTACCATCCCTTTTCAGGAAAGTCCATCTGCTTCCAACTGATAAAACAGCATATTACTCCCAGCGCATTCAACTGCCTTATATGATTATTCAAAACTTATGCTTTCCCACTCTCTCAGATTTAACACACCATACATGTATCTTGTGCACATAAGTCACACACAAATATTTCCTGAAATATTGACATTTCTAATGTTTTGTGAGATTTTTAAATACTTTTTTTTTTCTGTTTAGAGTAATCAGTAACACTGAAAACCACAGGAGGGGGAAACATCTTTCTCAGTTGCAGTGATAGGTGGAGAAAAGGCTAGTCAGTAAGGGGGTCATGAATATCTTAAAACTTTTGAGTAACTGTTAATAGTGAAACTCTGTATGGAAGAAACGGAGTAATATGTTTTCTCAGGACATGTTTTCCAGATAAGGTTGTCTTCTATGAGAAGAGGTATGTGGTTTTATGTATATACATATAGTGGAGCCCAATATCACTCTAAATGGCTGGATGGATCAGAATATTTATAGACTAAACAGTGGATGAAAGGGATTTGTAAAAATGGTTATTACGGATACCAATTTATGATCAAGAGAAGTGAACACTCAGGATGGGATTCATCAAACCAGACTGAGATGTGCTGTGTGATGGATGGAGTAAATTAGCTACTCCTAAGGCTTACTTCATCTCATCCTAGGGCCAACAACTAAAATACATCAGCTTTGTTGAATGATCTTTTGATGTGGCAGCTTTTCCTGCATTGACTGCTCAGAATATGTACAGGTCGGGGTAGATGCCTATAAGCGTAAAGATATCTGAAGTTAAATGGGACCACTTCCTAAATTATTAATGCTGATAGCTGTATACCAAGTAGTGAGCTTTCTGGTTTGATCTGTTTAGCCATGATTATCTTCTAGTGTCATATAAAATTATACATGACATTTAACAAACTTTGGTTTAAAAAAAATAATCTTTTTTATCTTAAAAAACAGAGATGCCAGAAGTCAGGCATCAGTAAGCACTCGAAGGAACCAAAACCTAAGAGAGATTCTAATCACTTCTCAAATTTTAAAATGCCTTTGTGATTTTATATCAGATCTGTAGAAAATATAAGTAATACAGAGCAGTTAAACGGAAGTACTCTCCTAGTTGTTTTTCCTGATGTTTTCCTTTTTCCTAACTGCTTGTGCTACTTATTATACTCAGACACTGTAGTGCACTTATGAGATGCTTTGTATGTGAACTGAACCGAGTTGAACACTTTTACGCTGAGCTGATCTAACTGACTGTTTCCAAAATAGCCACTCAACTTTGCCAATAAAGCACTGAAGTCACTATTCCAGAGTGAAACAAATGTGAAATGTCTAGACTGAACAAGTTCTGAGCTATGAGGCTACCGAATTAAAATCATACCTGAAATGTCTGGATTTTGCTTTACCATATTCCTCAGAAGTTCAAAAGAAAATGAAGCCTTCTAACATAGTTATTCAGCAGCTGAAACAGATTTGTCTGAGTCAATACTGTGAGTTGAAATCTCTTCATTCAGAACATTGTCTAAATTCAGAATGCTAATCATGACTTTTTTTCTTGGTTAAACTGGATGAAAGGGGTATAAAATTATTGTTTTCAGTCATCCTCAAAAATTAAAGTTGAGCAGGTTGAATGAACTGTTGTGTGACATTAAGTTTGTCATTTTATTTTGGCCTTATGAAATTTCTGCCACAAGCTCAGAAATGCAGAAGTTGATTCAGCTCAGTGGGAACTTAGTTGACCTTTGCACGATATAGGAGGATTTTATCTTTATAGCTAGTGTTTAGAACAGACACAGGACACCCAATTTATCTTTCAAGTCAAAGTTAGTAGAATGAACCTGTGCTTCCTTCTTCCATCTAATTATAGGATGTTCTAGAACTGCTCTTCCTTAATGTACCCTTTTGAAGAAGTTCAACGTAAAATACAATATTAACATGTTTATTGGGCTAGGGTTAGAGAGAAGATGATCCTGTCATTTTGGATTTAGTGTGATGGGACCACTGGTAGCCAGTGACTGCAGTGAGATCTCTGAGCACATCAAGCGATTCATCATTTTAGAGACAACTTCTATAACAAACACGGACATAAAATTAATCTTGTCCTTCTTTTAAAGTCCATTTGGCAGGCCTAGACTCCAAACTTCAAGCAGTGAGTTCAAGGCAAAGACATTCACAATAAACATTTTTGAATAAGTAATTCAAAATTCTGAAAATATATCTCTAGTGCATTGCCAGAAAATTTTAAACAATTTTGTTTCGCCTTTGATCTCTACAAAAAATTTTTCTATTTTTAATGCAGTTTTTTGCCGCTCCCATATATTCTTCTGAATTCATGACCCATGTTTACTTTATATTTTGATGGTGCTCATTTTTGAGATATTTAATTAGAAAGTTGTATATTTCTGTAGCACTTCAACCTTTCAAAATTCTTACCTACTTCTGACCTGTGCTGGCTGGGAGTGGAGTTAGCAGCTTTATGCGTGGAAACTGGCTGAATTCTTTTTGTCAACGGTACAAGAAAATTCTCTTTTTATAAATGGGCTCTTTCCTTAAGGTAAAAAACAAACCCTAAGAATGTGAAAATAAATAAACAACAACAACAAAACTGTTCCCATCAAGAAATTCTGTCTTGGACTAGGTGTAGCGTGTTTTCCTCTCATAGCAGTGCAGAGGTGCTTTTCAGGTGTATAAACATTGCAGTTGCAATCTCTTCCCATCCAGCTTTGATCTTGTCTTAGTCCAGAATGATTCTAACCTCTTTGCAATGAGATACAGTGAAAGAAGTGCAAGGCAGAGACACCTCTTTCAGCTTGCAGACTTTTTTTATGCCTGAAGCTCAAGAATCAAAAGATTTTTCTGCCCTTTAAAGTCCACTGGAAATAGGAGCTGCAGGGACGATATTCTAATATGCCTTTTTTCTGATTTTGTAAAGTCATCACGATCATATTCATAAAACTACTAAACTGCCTTTTATCTGTATAGGTACCACTATAGGCATTTTTGAGGATGATAAACGTGATGTGTAGTAGTGTTGATTTATTTATTTTTAATAGATTATTTAGGCAAGAGAATAAAAATATGTATCTAAGTCTATCCAATTTTTGGGACCTTTTTTTTCCTCACAGCAAGGCAGAAATTACACAAAGTTCATTAAAAAACAAAACAAAAACCAAAAGGATCCATGTGATCACCTTCATCTGTTGATAAACACTCAGGTGAATTACCCACCTTATTATGTATGAGGTTTTACCAGTCTGTGAAATGTATTTCTGATAGTGAGAAACCTACTTTGTGATGCACCTCTGTATAAAGAGGAATTCAGTATTCATCTTATCAAGTAAATAAAGCAGAAATTACTGTATCCAGAGTTTTGTTTTCCACAGAGGTAGTTCTCTTATTTAAAGGCTTTTCTGACATTCTCATCTTAAGTGAGATTTTATCAAAAATAAATAAAAAGTTAAAGGCAGCAATTCTCATTAATATAGGAAAGAAATCATACATGTCATAAAATATGATGTTTAGTTCTGTACCTGGAACACAGAACGCCTGCCTGTCCAGACAGCAGCATCTTTTAAGGTATTACAGTTACGGATATATTTGTAATACCAGAAATCTTAGTCCCCTCTTCTCTGTAGTGTGCCCACGTGTGCAGAGCCTAACTCAGGTTCCTTGGTCCTGCTGCCTCCCAAACCATGCCCAAGCTAAAATCCTGCCAGGAGTGGTCTCACAGCTAATAACACAGATCAAGTGCCAATGTCTAGAAGCACCCCGCAAATTAAATTTTCTAGCATAGATGTAGCAATTGAGGTTAGAGGTGGCTGATGTTGGCTTAAATAGGTCCAGGATTCATGCAGATAACTGGGATGGGGTTTTGGGGGGATTGCTGGGTTTGCGGTTTTTTATTTTTGGACAAGTCTCCCGGAAAGAATAAAGGAGGACTAATAAACTGTATTAGCACAGAAGAATGGTTCAAACCATTGTTTCCCAGTTGTAAAATACAAGTCAACCAGGTTTCCGTCTTTCCTGATTTTATCCCGGGTATTTCAGGGGTTAGCAACTGCGTTTTATGTCTGTTACAGGTCCGCTCTCACATTAACTACAAGCATCTACCTCCAAATGCTTTTCTCCCTTTTCTAAAAGAATCAAATTGAACCAAGGTGGAAAGATGTGTATGGGTAAAGCTTTGATGTGGTTGCTTCAAATGGACCTTGATGTTCTGCACAAGCTGAGTTGTCAGCTGGTTTTGATTGCTTTTCATGAAGAGTAGTTTATTAGTTTTGTAGCTGAATATACAAACAGCACAAGCTTATTTGAGGACTCATAGTTTATTGTAAATTAGGGCAATGAATTCCAAAGCTTTGAGTCACAATCTGAGTTGTTAGGGGAGTAAAACTGGATTCTTGATAGTAATGGCACAAAATTAAAACATAGTAGAAAATTACTGGGAAGAAATTTCTTTATCGAGAATAGCTTGAAAAGCTAATTTAATAATGAATTAGTTTATTGCTAACTAAAACCATAATAACTCGATAAGAGGGAAATTATTAAGCATTATTATAATTCCAGTTTTAATTGTCAGAAACTGTAATTCTTCAACTAAAAGGAGGCTCAACTAACTAAAAAGAGGCTTCATCTTTCAATGTTTTTCGGTATGAAAAGTGTAAAAGTGATTTAAAATTGGCTTTGGTCAAGAAGCAGATTTTTTTTAATTATTTTTCTGCATTGATAGTGTAAATGAGAAATGCTTTTCATGCTTTATACCTTGTGTATAAAAAAAAAAATCAAACAATTAATTTTTTAAGTGCAGTTCTCATTGCTGTTTCATGGATGACAGTATGTAAGAGTTCCACCAAGGATGTTTAGGAACCTCAATGAAACAATAATTGGTACATGTTGTGCAAACGGTAGTTTAGTAGATGACTGAATTACTAAGTGCTGCATCACTGGAGTGAAATACTGAAACCAGAGCTGCTGTTTTGAAAAGTCTGGACCATCCTTCCTGAGCCAAAAGATCGAGTTCTCCACCAAAGGCTCCACAGCATCCTCACATCTGCGTCACTCTACAAAGTGAAAGGCCCTTCCTGGCGGGAGGCAGTTAAATGATGCGAGTGAGCTCCTTGGCTGCTCCTTACCTCTTTCTGAGTGTTTTGGTTTCTTTTCTCAGTGACCTTCAGTGCAGACATGTTTCCTTGTGCTGCGCTTCCTGTGCATTGTCTGTCTGGGAGCAGTGGCAGGAACAGAGCGTTTCAGTAGCTGTGTAATGGCTCGGCAAAGAAATGCCTAGGAAAATAATTGCTTCAGGAAGTGGGCTTGGAGTGACTGTCTCTCATCTAACCGTTGCTCCTGGCTGAGAGGGCATCAAAGCCTGCTCTTGTGAAAGGGTTTGCCACACTGACGTGTCCATGCTCCTTACAGTTAAGAGTTCCATGGCACTACTTGTAAGACAAATAGTGCGTATTCTTTCTTTCCTGGCTGTATTTCATCTGATCTGCTTCCTTTCCACTCATTTTCACAAATACAGCCTCTCTTGTCTTCATTTGGTCTAAAAGTGTGTTCAGATTCGCTTCCACTCTAACGCATTGCACTTCTTGGCTGTGCAGGGTTAGTCGAGGGAATGACTGTCTTTCAGGAGACTGTTTTACCAGATGAGGGAGAGTCCTTCATGATTAATGGTATGTCAGAGCTGTGTTAGAAGTGCTGTGTTGGCATGCGGCGATGTACACGGTTAGTAAATGTGTATTTTTTTTCATTCTGAAAATGAACTGGAATATAGAATCATAGAATCATTTAGATTGGAAAAGACCCTTGGGATCATCGAGTCCAACCATCAACCCCACTCTACAAAGTTCTCCCTTACACCATATCCCTTAACACCACATCTAAATGAGTCTTAAACACATTCAGGGATGGTGACCCCACCACCTCCCTGGGCAGCCTATTCCAGTGTCTGACCACTCTTTCTGTGAAGAATTTTTTCCTAATGTCCAGCCTAAACCTACCCTGCTGCAGCTTGAACCCATTCCCTCTTGTTCTATCACTAATTACCTGGGAGAAGAGACCAGCACCAACCTTTCTACAATGTCCTTTCAAGTAGTTGTAGAGAGTGATGAGGTCTCCCCGCAGCCTCCTCTTCCTCAAACTAAACAGTCTCAGCTCCTTCAATCGCTCCTCATAAGATCTATTCTGCAGGCCCTTCACCAGCTTCGTTGCCCTCCTCTGCACTCGCTCCAGCACCTCAATATCTCTCTTGTATTGAGGTGCCCAGAACTGGACACAATGCTCAAGGTGTGGCCTCACCAGTGCTGAGTACAGGGGGACAATCACCTCCCTCCTTCTGCTGGTCACACTATTTCTAATACAAGCCAGGATGCCATTGGCTTTCTTGGCCACCTGGGCACACTGCTGGCTCATGTTCAGCTGCTTGTCAATTAGAACCCCCAGGTCCTTTTCTGCCAGGCAGCTCTCCAGCCACACTTCCCCAAGCCTGTAGCGATGCATGGGGTTGTTGTGGCCCGAGTGCAGGACCTGGCACTTGGCCTTGTTGAAGCTCATACCGTTAGCATTGGCCCATCGGTCCAATCTATCCAAGTCTCTCTGTAGAGCCTCCCTATCCTCATGTAGATCAACGCTCCTGCTTAGCTTTGTGTCATCTGCAAACTTGCTGATGATACACTTTATGTCCTTATCAAGGTCATCAGTAAAGATGTTAAACAGAAATGGTCCCAACACCGAGCCCTGCGGGACACCACTTGTGACCGGCCGCCAGCTGGATTTAACTCCATTGACCACCACTCTTTGGGACCGCCCATCCAGCCAGTGCTTGATCCAGCAGATCGTATGCTCATCCAGGCTATGAGCCGCCAGTTTTTCCATGGGAATTCTATGGGGGACAGTGTCAAATGCTTTTCAAAAGTCGAGGTAGACAATGTCCACAGCCTTTCCCTCATCCAATAATCGGGTCATCTTGTCATAGAAGGAGATCAGGTTCATCAGGCAGGACCTGCCTTTCATAAACCCATGCTGACTAGGCCTGATCCCCTGCTTGTCCGTTATATGACTTGTAATGGCACTCAAGATGATCTGCTCCATGACCTTCCCTGCTACCAAGGTCAGACTGACAGGCCTGTAGTTTCTGGGATCCTCCTTTCTGCCTTTTTTGTAGATGGGCGCTACATTTGCTACCCTCCAGTCCATTGGGACCTCCCCAGTTAGCCATGACTTCAGGTAGATAATGGAAAGTGGCTTGGCAAGCACGTCTGCCAACTCTTTCAGCACTCTTGGATGTAACCCATCCGGTCCCATAGACTTGTGCGCATCCAAGTCTCAGCCTTGTTTGTTAATAATCTCAGCTTGTTGTTGTTGGTTTGGGTTTTTTTCCTGAGAAACTGAGCATGCAGCACAGCCAGTCTGTTATCTCTCTGGTCTGCTGCCTCCTTTTTATAACACCTGGGAGTGAAATCCCTTGGCATGCTGGTAAAGGCTGAGGCACTGCGCAAATGTGTGGAGCAGCTGTTGATGCAGAATCGCTCTTCTGTGTTTAAGTTATTCAAAGGGGTCTTGAAGCCATAGGCTGCAATGGCATGCAATAAATGGGATAATAATGGGACATGGTTCCACTTGGCACTAATTATATATAATGAAATGGAACATAGTAGTCAGTGGCTCATCCTTCTTCTACACTTCTGACTTCAGGAATTTACAACTTTTTCAGAGGAGTGTGTTGTTTTGGTTTTAATTACTGTTATTTTTGTTTCTTCAGTAGTTATGTCAACTTTTAAAAGCAACAGTATGTTAAATGAAGCTGAAAATGTAATGTGTGGAATATATTAGGGGTATTATTTTTCTAGCTTTTTACATTTTTTACATGAAAATTAATATTCCAAACCAGCTTTCAAAATTGGTTAGCTTGGGGGACTGCATAATTTGGGGTAGAAAAGGAGAGCCCAGTTCTTAGTTCTGCCCCTGTGTTGAGCTGCTCCTGGGGTCTGGGTGGGCTCAGCATCCCATCTCCCAGTTGGAGGTGCCAATTTCCAGCCAGAAGCCAGCCAAGCTCTCTTGCTGACTCAGCTGCATACTTCTTCATGCTGTCTTGGAGGAATTGTTAGCCTCACTCTAACTGTGTTTGTCACTGGGTTTTAAAATAATCTGAAAATACCGTAATCATAGATAGCTATTTGGGGGTAGGTCTGAGCATCCCAAAGGCTTGTCATTACCATCTTATTACCACTGCTCCAGATCTGTGTTTGAGTTTATTTTCCAGATAAACTCCACTGCTCCAGATGCATGTTTGAGTTTATTTTCACCTACGTCTCTTAAGATTTAAAAAAAAAATAAAAATCCAGTAATAGAATTAATATTATTAATAGCTTTTCTCTTCTCTTGGTCCAAAGAAGGGCTTTTGGCTTATATGTCTGTCTCCCCTACATGTTCATAATTTATTTTAATAATTCTTCTGTCTTTTATTTTGTTCACAGCCTACATGCTGACACACTACCAGTTTTGTTTCCAAAAGAGGAGTTCACAGAACTACACAGTGCCTGATCCAACTAGCCGCTTTGATGTTCCTCACTGGACCATGTAGGTAAAATTCAAAGAAACTTATATTTTCACATTATGTCTTTCCAAATATTGAAGATATCAAGAAACAGCTGAAAAGCGAGCAACAGTGCTCGCTTTGCGAAGTCAGGATCTTTTTGAATTTATGAATAGAAAAACCACTTATTAAGCCCTCTACCTTTGTGATGGGTTTTATTTTATCATCAACAGATACACAACTGTAGACTGTCATATGTCACAATGTGTTTGGTCTCCTTGACACATCTATTTTAAGTTGTTGTGGGTGCTGGGAACACTGTGATGCCTCTCATTCCTGTAGGTGTACCTGAGCTAACTTGAATAGCAGCTGCGGTGGTGCAAATTTCGGCTTAGGCACAAAACCAGGCAGAGAAATTGAACAAATTCTTAAGCAGTTGGCAAACCTTGAGCTTCTTGTTATTACAACTGCACAGCTAGCAGGATAAGAGCTAGGCTGGAAAGGTTTACATGAATGAACATTTATGCTTGTCTGAAGAAGAGTAGAGCAGTATCGTAGTATTGGTAATCAGAAAAAAAGATGCCTTCAGGTTATTCCTGTTGATCATCTTGAACTTCTGCACAAACCTTCAAGTTTTCTATGAGTTTCAGACAAAATAAAAAATGTAGCTGATATTCCATCTCCAGGATTTCCCTGCAGAATAATTCAGTCTTGCTATAGTAGAGGTGAGAATCCAATAAGTTAAATTCAATTTCTTGAAAAGTATGTCTTCCCTTCTGGTTTTGATATGCTAGCTGGGTTTAGTTTCAACAAGTCATTTCCCTCTGTGAGAGTAAACCTAGGCAAAAAACTAAACTGTTCTGATTAAATTGCCAGCATTCATTATCACTTGACTGCTTTCTCCCTTGTATGTTACGCTGTTTTATGTCTCAGTTGCATTGGCATTTAAATTAATTTACATGAATTGGTAGGCTGCAGCGTTTATGTCTACATTGTAGTTGGTGTTTCTTTTACATTCCTTAAACATTTCTGTAAAACTTCCACCTTGGTTTGCATTTCTAATTTTGTGGAAATAAACTGTAAAAATGGATATTTAGCAGTGGTTTAGATGGCCTGAATTTATACGTGCCTGCACACTCTCCTTACACAGAAAAAAGCTCTCCTCACATACTTGCTTTAGGGACGGTGGCACTGGTAGTTTATTGTGATTGTTTCTGGAGTGTCTTGAGGTTTCACTCACTCAGTTCTGTTTGGAGAAAGCTTCTAACCAAGTCATCTCAGGAAAGCATTTTCATAGCATACTGGTTGAATCTATATGGCTTCAATACTAACAACAAGTGTCTCAGATGAATCCGGAAACGATGCTTACTCCTGCTTTCATATCCTGAAATTAGGACATGGTATCTTGCAAATGGTTGCACAGCTGGCCATATTCAATTACAGTTGGTTTTGCCATTTATGTTGTGTTGACCATATACCAGCTTTACTTAGACCTTTATTCAGGTAAGGTGAAAGGTTGTGGTATTGTTGCAGGTGACAGATTTTCTGTTAATAAAATACTGAAAACACATACATTTCCTGGTTTAGAAGTTAAATTTGAATTGTCACAATTCATAAATGGGTTGCTAGTTCTAGATTGGAGAGAAGATACATATTCCCTGTTGTGAGTATCCAAAATCTTCCCCAGCTGTAACTGATGGGCAGGAAAGCAATCCCAAAAGACATCTATTATGCTGGAGAGGATATAGAGTCTGAGGAGAATGCCTTTTCTGCAGGTATCAGTGGCACAACTGTTCCTTGGCAGGAAATTTTTTAATTGGTGCCAAATTTGAGAATACCCCAAAGGAACTGGAATTGAACTGCATTCAGTTTTAGCCTAAAAGGAAAGTAACAAAGAAAATACCTGAATTCATATAATTAACTTCTGCAAATTTTATTACAGTACACATCTCTCTCCCTATATAAAGTTGTGTTATTTGTCACTTAGACTCTGATGTGGCAGTGCAGAAACAGTGAGCAAAAAATAAAGCATCAAACCATATAATCCGTCTACAAGAAATACAGTAACAAAGTTTTCAGAAAGCCAGAAATTTATATCTTTTTTTCCTAATACTAAATTAACAACAACAAAGCCATTCGTGCAAATAAATCTAATGGATTGCTTTAGATTTGCACTACACTGTCATGTTACCTCTTAAGGGATTACATGCATAAAGAAATAATAAAATAATGTGCTTTACTACCCACAAATGCGCAGTACATTAAACAGAATTTGTTGGTTCATCTGAACACATTACATTAGTCAAGAGAAGCATCATCATTTTTCTCAGCAAAGGTGCATTAGCTCGGCTGTTTAGGCTGTCAGAATCTTAAAATCTTGCCTCAAATGCAAGGGTAGTGGTCACTATGATATGCATTTGCCGTTTAACACAAGTAATGCTTGTGCTTTAGTGGCTTTTAGCAAAGTATAGATGGTTGGCTCTAATACAAACTGCAAATTCTAACACAATTGGTGTAACTTTCAAGTGTGAACTAGGTAATGTCTGTTCTAAGAAGAGACAGAGGAAATGTCTTTTCTTAGAAGGTTTATATAGCAGTATACTCATGTTGATTATTTAAAAAAATATTAATGTGTTAAAATTCATTCATATTTGTTCCATATAGTCATAATGTGATTAAAAATATTTTTTCTGCATTTAAATATCTACCTGAAACTTCATGATATTGATAAAATCTACTAAGTCAATCAGAAGTTTAACTCCAGAGCATTGATGTTTGTTTTATATAGTGATAGAGAAATATTTGCTTCTATACATTATCCCTTGAAAAATGATTCAAGCTTTTAATCCAAAGCTAATGGAACTTGTATTTTTATTTATTTATCTATTTAGTAGGTTAGAGCAGAAGAGTAGCTTTGACAAAAAGAATAACCAATTATAAAAGCATGTGTAATTTGTGGCTACAGCTGTCATGAGTACATGCTGTAAGCAGTTGCAAAATCATTCCAATTTTACAGTGCTTACTTGCTTAGTCCCTTCAAAGTGACTTGGTTTGACATTGTTTCAGGAGAAGCACCACAGCTTAGATCATTGTATATCTTTAGCTAGTGTGTTAATGGTTCATCCATGAGGATAGGGTACTATTATGCTTAAAAAGATGATTAATGGCCAAAATTAATTTACTAGAGACAACTCCCTCTTTGTCTCTAGTTATTTAACTGTGTCTATGCAGTAGCTATTGATGATGAGGAGAGCACATAGACTGGGGTTCAATTTATTCATTCATATTTGCTTATTTATTCATAAACATATTATCTTAATTACTTGGAAGAAAAAAGTGACATAAACTGGTCATTTGTAATTTGCATCCTGAAAGAAAGTGTATTTTTATGTTAGAGTTACATTTTTTAAGGCTTTGTGATTTAAATGAAAGATGGTAATATTTGCATATTTAAATTTAAGTATACAAAATATAATTACTCTCAGTTGAATCTCCCTCTAGGGTATAGTGTAAACAATTCTTCTTTCATTACATGCATTAAAAACTCAAGTGGAATGATTATGGCTAAGTTCCATTCCCTCTGAAAAAACATAACTTATGAGCAAAGATCTTTCAATACCTTTTTTCGGAGGGAAGACTAGTAGTTTTTGGAATTACAAATTTCTATTTCCTCTGGCATTTAAAAAAAAATAATCTTGGGTTTTCTTGTCACATGCTTCACCAGACTGATCATGTTTAACTTGTGAGGACTGACTAGTTTGCAGCAGTAGGTGGTATGTGAGATACAGACTTCAGGAAGAGCATGATTTCCATAACCACTTCAAAGGAATACATTATAAATAAAATACATTTCTCTGGGGGCTTACAAAACCATTCTGTTTATAATCTAAATTACATTAAGCTAAATAAAATAGTACAGTAAAACCCTCAAGGGAAAAATACTTCATTTAAGTTTGAACATTACATTACTTCCATTAATTGGAAGTATTTTACTCTCTCTCTAATAGTTTATTTTTCATTGAATATATATAATTAAAAGTACTGTCATTATAACAGGAGTCATTCTTTCCCATTTTGTGTTCTAAGCCCTTCTGTTCAGTAGATTACTATAGTTTTATTTGCTTACCTTCCTTCATTTCTCACTGCTTTATTCCTGGTGACTAACCCTCTGAGCATCAGTGTATGACAGAAGATTACCACTGCTGCATCGTGCATGTTCAATTTAATCAAACTCATACTGGAGTTGAGATTTTGTGTTGTTTTAATGCAGCCTGGAGTTTTGTATCAAAACCAGAGAGTGTGAGGCGTTCTTCTGTTCCAGTATTTTAGTCTGTTGGTGCAAACGATGCACCTTGCTTCTTCCAAGGTGCTCACAGGGGTTAACTGTTGAGGCAACACAAGCAAGAGAATCCATTAGTCTCTCATACATTATATATAACTTTATAAATGTAACTTGGAGACAGAGAGGAGATGCTGTACATGCATATATGCATGTGTGTGTATTTTGTGTATCTACAGATTTAAGGTCACACATGTTTGTGCATGTGTGCGTGTGATTGGCTGGTATACATATGCTTTCCTTTCTTTTCTTACTATAAATTTATGCCTATTCAGTTTCATACGGGAACCTGATAGGGTATTAGACTCTAAGATATATGAAGATAATATGACTTCCAGGAGAGGGTGACTAGGAAAATATTGGGAAACGTCAGTGAACTATTTAATTGTAAGAATGATTTATTCCACCTTCCTTTTTCACCCCATGACAAGAGACCATACAGGCTGAACTAAATCAGGTTATCGTTCTTAACAGCATGGAAGGCAGTAAATCTGTAGTGCTGAGCTCCTCTAATATTGACAGCTTTGCAATATGGGTATCTGTGGAAATAGTCTAAGCACATATAAGCTAGCAGAAACTGAAACAGGTTGTATAATAGAAGCAAGCCAGTCCCATATACAATACTTATTCCCACTTTAGTCAGCTTTAAATTAGACACTAATTTGTAGTTAATCCCCATTTAAGGCCTAAAACAAGCTTTGAGGTTTCACATAAATTAATTTCAAGTGATTAAAAATATTTTTTCCATAGGAAAATAAATCTTTACAAATATTAACAATATTCCAATATAAAAAAAGAAAGAAGCCATGCACACATTTTCCCCTAATTTAGAAAATGCTTGCTTTTTTTTTTTTTAAAGAGCACTTTCAAAAGGCAATAGTAATTAAAACTAGCACCGGATTGAAAAAAAACTTTGTTGACCTGAGAGTTTCATGTTAGACTGAGTAAACCTTGACAGGGGAAAATGTAATACGAAATATCAAAGCTTAGATATATTTTCTATTGACTCAGAACCTAAAAGTTTTATGAAAATAGTAAGAAGACTTAGTCACAGAAGTCTAAAGAAATTACTTCTTCAGTATATTTTCTAAGATTTTCACTAAGGCTTAATTAAGTTTACAGTTTCATTGTATATCCTTAGGAAACTTTTTCCTTTCTGCTTTATAAGATACTTTTTTTTTTCTCCAGTGTTATTTGTCTGCATTTTAAAACTAGCTTTTGTTCCTATTCTAAATTGTCGCCATGTGATTAAATAATAGAGGTAATGAACTCTGTAATGAAATACCGAATTTACTATACTGTAGCAAGTAGGAATTCTGAGTTTTTCTGTACTGTTTTTAAATTTCTCCAAATTGGGGGTACTGGTGGATGAAAAGCTGGATGTGAGCCAGCAACGTGTGCTCACAGCACAAAAAGCTAACTGTGTGCTGGGCTGCATCAAAAGAAGCGTGGCCAGCGGGTCATGGGAGGTGATTCTCTCCCTCTACTCTGCTCTGGTGAGACCCCACCCGGAGTACTGTGTCCAGCTCTGGAGCCCTCAGCACAAGAAGGACATGGAACTGTTGGAGCGGGTCCAGAGGATTGACACAAAAATGATCAGAGGGATAGAACATCTATAAGGAAAGGCTGAGAGAGTTGGGGTTGTTCAGCCTGGAGACAAGAAGGCTCGGGGCACCTTACCACTGCCTTTCAATTCTTAAAGGGGGCTTGTAAGAAAAATGGGGACAGACTTTTTAGTAGGGCCTGTAGCAATAGAACAAGGGGTAATATTTTTAAACTAAAAGAGGGTAGATTTAGCCTAGATATAAGGAAGAAATTTTTTATGATGAGGGTGGTGAAACACTGGAACAGGTTGCCCAGAGAGGTGGTAGATGCCCCATCCCTGGAAACATTCAAGGTCAGGTTGGATGGGGCTCTGAGCAACCTGATCTAGTCGAAGATGTCCCTGCTTACTGCAGAGGGGTTGGACTAGATGACCTTTAAAGGTCCCTTCCAACCCAAACTATTCTATGATTCTATGAATTTTATTAAAAAATAGTTTTCAGTATGCAATTAAATTACACCGTGATTAATTATTTTTTTTCCGTTCTTGGTTTCTGTCCCTTTGCACCAACTTTAACATTAATGGAGAATAATTTTATGATTTTAATAAATGTATATGCATATATCACCACATATTTTGTTTAGGATGGTTTGTGGTAGTCTGAATAAAAAGGTAGTTCCTCATTAAAAATCTGAAACTGTTGTGCAACAGAATCCCATCTTTCTATAGGCAAATGTATGCTTGTATCACCAACTAAATCTTAACATGCTAAGGTAGTTCAGGTCCTACTCTCAGGGCTGACTGCTTGATCATAACAAATAAACAAAAGCCCTTAGAATTATAGAATGGTTTAGGTCAGAAAATACCTTTAAAATCATCAAGTCCAACCATTAACCTAGCATTGCCGAGTTCACCACTAAACTGTGTTCCTAAGCACCACATTTACAGGTCTTTTAAATACCTCCAGGGATGGTGACTCAACCACTTCCCTGGGCAGCCTGTTCCAATGCTTGATAAACCTTTCAGTGGAGAATTTTTTCTTAATATCCAATCTAAACCTCCCCTGGTGCAACTTGAGGCTGTTTCCTCTTGTCCTTTTGCCTGTTACTTGTGGGAGGAGACCAGCCCCCACCTCTCTACAACCTCCTTTCAGGTAGTTGTAGAGAGGGATAAGGTCTCCCCTCAGGGTCCTTTTCTCCAGACTAAACAACCCCAGCTCCCTCAGCCTCTCCTCATAAGACTTGTTCTCCAGACCCGTCACCAGCTTCATTGCCCTTCTCTGGACTCCGTCCAGCACCTCAATGTCTTTCTTGTAGTGAGGGGCCCAAAACTGAACACAGCATTTGAGGTGGGGCCTCACCAGTGCCAAGTACAAGGGGATGATCACTTACCTAGTCCTGCTGGCCATGCTATTTCTGATACAAGCCAGGATGCTGTTCAGGCCTTCTTGGCCACCTGGGCACACTGCTGGCTCATATTCAGCTGGCTATCAACCAATACCCCAAGGTCCTTTTCCACTGGGCAGCTTTCCAGTCATTCTTCCCCAAGCCTGTAGCATTGCATGGAGCTGTTGTGACCCAAGGGCCGGAACTGGCACTTGACCTTGTTGAATCTAATACAATTGACCGTGGCCAGGCTGTCCAGATCCCTCTGTAGAGCTTTCCTACCCTCAAGCAGGTCAACACTCCCCCCTAACTTGGTGTCACCTGCAAATTTATTGAGGGTGCACTCAATCCCCTTCTCTGGCTCTCACTGCAGCTGCATCCCCCTCACATTGCCTGCTCCTCTCCAGACCCACGGTACACAAGGTGACGGTCACATTCTCCTTGTAACCCCTCACGCACAAGGACTTAAGGAGAAACTTTTTGTCATTGTCATAGTGATATAATTTTAGGATTTTGCTGAAATGTCTATATCTTTACATCTATCTATATGTGTATATACATGTACATATGTATATATCTGTATAATGTACATAAATGCATATATCTATATGTTTATATGTACATATATACATATGTATGTGTATATATACGCATATGTAGTTGTCATAGAGTTGCATAGCTGGATGTGTGAGGTAACTGGAGTTTCCTTTAACGAGGAACTGCAAGGCTTTAAAATGAGGCTTTCTTCTGAATTTGCAAATTTGTCCATTTGAATAGTTGTTCACTTTATCGTGTGCTCTGTCTCCATGTGCACACAGCTGCCACCCAGCCATGCTCTGAATGACAGCAAGGCACTAGATTCACGTGTTTTACTCAAGAGTACAAGTCACAGGAGAACATAGTTGCAAGTCCACCATATCTCTTGTTTCAGTGTAATTTGTAAGTAAAATCAACTTTCAAATGGACAGTTAATGTGGAAAATGTTTTAATTCCAAAATGTCCTAAAGTTTCATTACAAAATATTTTCAACCTTCTGTACATATGATGACACCTTGCGTGATCTGTTTTTCTAGTTAATGTTGCTCTGAATGACAATCTCATGTCACATTTGTACCTTTCATACTGTCTCTCACGATGCTATAGCACTGTCTTGAAATATCCCCTCAACATCATACCTTCTTTTACTATTATTCTGAACATTTCATGAGTGAGTGAAAATGAAAGATCACAGTACTAAAGTCAGGTATATTTCAGGATGTGTTAAGTTACTTAAACGTATAAAAATGTTTTTAGCACACAGATGTAACGTAAAACTTACTGCATGTGTATAGATGTTAGCCATCTCTTTCTTGTTTTCTTAGTTAGCCTATGAGTTTTCTGTGGAATGTATTGTATCTGATGTGTTGGTTGGCTGCTATCAAAATAGAAGTAATGAAAGATATCATAGCGGAGGTGTCAGTCCAGCTGCAGTTAGTAATCAGTGTTGCTTTGAAGCAGAGTGTAGGAGGAAAGGAAATGATCCAAACAAAGAAGCTGCTTTTGTACTTTTTCCCTGGGATTTTTCAACTTTTTTCTGTTTTAGACGTCAGAAGAATAAGTGATTATACAACTGAGCTTTATATTCAGTTCTTGGGCACAGTGTATCGCTTGTGCATGAAAGCTAGAGGGGTTCACAGTCGGCTCTAGCAAGCTGGTCACTGCTGATTTGCCTGGTGCTGGGTGAATTAGAAACATTATGCTTTCAGGCCAGTGCATATCTTCTGAAAAATGCCTGCGTTTTATTGGGATGCTATTGCAGAGCGGATCCTACCAAGTGATGTGCCAAGGGCTGATTCCCTAAGGTACAGCGACTCTCAATGTCAGCCCCTGTATTGATTTAAATCTAACTTAATACAGTTGTTTGCATGTGAAAGTGGGGGAAAAAAAGAAGATTCCTCAATGTTCAAAGCATTTTAAAATCTCTGTTCAGTGGGGATTTTGAATGGGTGACTTTGACTGAAGATCATTGTTTCGGAACAAATTTAGCAGGTCCTAACAGGCTTGCAGCATGCACGGATGCAGTGTGCATGTGAGAAGAGCTAGAATCACATTCACTGCAACCTGCAATTACTTTGTTGGTGAGTTTGTAAAACTTATCCTAGTGATTAATAGAAAAGAAGAAATTAATAGTGTTATGTTTTTCTATGGCAGAAGTTCCGTTCCTTATGTTAATTCATATTAAGAGATCGACTGTGTTAATAGACTGACACTAAGGAATGGAGCTTTTGAATGATTGTGTCCTATGTGTAAAGTGAATGATTCACTATGATTCTTCAATTTCAAACTTTTCTCTAAATTAATTAATTAAAGCATTCATTTAATTAATTAAAAGCATTGATGCTGATGCTTTGATGCTGATGTTGAAAAGTATTCTCAACAACAGCACAACGAATCTGCAGTGTCATACTGTGGTCCTAGGGATGCCCAAGACGAGGTATTGCAGCACTTGGGAAAGATCGATAGAGAAGTTGTACAACCGAGAGCAGAGCTTTCTGTGGCACGGTGACAAGGATTCGGATTCAGTAACCCAGATGCCCTCTGCTTCTATTTGTAACCGGCAGTCCGCCCAAGCATTTTCAAGATTTGTTTCAGTTTGTGCTCACATTTTGGCATTTGCCTCATAGATTTTTCCACTGTTCTGCAACATCTGTGGAGTCTGATGACCAGGGTCTCAAATTCTTGTGTGTAATCGTTGACCATTTCCTACGTAATTGCAAGGTGACGGAGTTGCATTCGGCACAGCTTGCAAGAGAGGACTTTTCATCCTGATTTCTAATTCTCAGGTGAACTCTAGGCACCACTCCTGTACCATTTCATCTAAGGTTATTGCAGCCCTGGCAGGACTATGCAAAGGGCTTTGAACAGCTGGAGGCTCAAGTGGAAACGTGTACTGGGCTGCTCATCAGCTGGCATTTACCACCTTGACTGACTTGTGAAAGAAAACTAGAGAAGAAACATTTTGACACACAGTTTGTTGGTGACATTTGTATTCAAGGGATACAATGTCTGTCTTCAAAAGTACTGAGACGGTTCTTAAGGTTTATTACTCTGAATAATTTTTAAAAGTATATCTTCCCTTCTGAAACATTAGCAGACATTGCATGGTTAATAAGAACTAGGTGTACTTAAAGGTCCCTGAGGAAAGAAACAATAGGTGCTTCGTGTCAGTCGTCTTTTTTTGTGTGAGGAACATCAAGTTGAAGATAGGCTGTGATATATTGTATTGTTTTATTTCCCTCTCCACAGAAAATAAGCTGCATTGTATACCAAGGTATTACCTAGTGTGTCCTGAGGAGAAGACATGGACTCCTAAGTTTCTGGTCTTTTGTTTGCTCAAGCCAGTGCCTCTTTGATGAGCTGCGTTTCTACTTCCTTCACACTGCATCCGTTCCTAGTGATACCTTTTACTCTAAATAGCAGCGAGGGTTGACTAGTTATTATTATCCATTATCTTTATGCATCTTTCTTTTTGGGACTGTTTGGATTATATGCCTAAAACCCAGTCAGGGTTAAGAAAGATTTAAAGTAGGGATAAATCCATTTTCTTATCGGTCTTCTTTTTAGTTGGGAGAAATCAGAAACCTAAGGACTACCAATCCATACATCCCTTTTTCTCTCTAGCCAACACGTTTTGCATTAACAGGGGTTCTGTTAGCAATTTTCTGGTGATCTGTAATTGCTGGGACAAGAGGCCGCTGGGACAAACTGTACCAAGTAGCTACCAAAAATATATAGGGTTTTGTAATGCATTAGATGTCATTAAATGCTTAAATTAGATCCCTAGTGCACACATGTACAATCATTACTACTTGTAATATGTAACAACAGTTTTAGTTCTAAAAATTTCAGCTCAAGCTCTGTAGTAGCCACTGTCATTAATTTGCTCAGACTGTTTCTCAGTACATACAGGGATTTGTTGGAGAGGGTCAATAATTACTGGGATATTTGCTGAGGTTTCTTCCTCTTTTTAAAGATAGTTTTAAATTTTATTTCAGTGGTTTCAGTGAGTGTGATTAGCTTTTGGCAATTTAAAGAAATGAAAAGAGCAAATCTTGAACTGTGAAGAAATGCCTGTATTCTTCTGGGCCCTGATTTCTATTAACACTGCCTGTGGAGTAGAACAATTCTACAGGACAGTGTCTATCACTTAGACTAAAATAGAGAATCAAGGAAATAAAACTTCAAAACCTTCAAGACAAGAAGGTAGGGAGCTGTCTGGAGAAGAGAAATATATTTCAAAAAATTATTTCAATTTGCTAGGACTTCTTTCTAAGGGGAAAAAAAAAAAAAGAGAGAAAAGATGTTATATTAAACAACGCTTAGAGGAGATAGGACTTCATCTTTTAAAAGTCCTGTGGAGGACCCCTATATGCTGAGCTACACAGAATTTAATCTACTTCTGAAAGATGAAAGGATGAGGTGAGCCTGCCAGAATTTAAGCCTCTGCTTCCAGGGAGCCTAGGTTTTTCTACCTTAGTGATTAGATCTCAAAACTACTTTATCTGGCTATAAATCCCTCTAAATCATTGCTTTAAAGAATTGTATACAAACTGACTGTATCTCCATGAGGTAGTGAGGAGCCTCTATTATTTCAGTGCAGAGACCAAAAGGATTGTGAGTCAGGTATTTGAGAAGAACACAAACTGTTCTTGGTTGGTTTCTTCTTTCTCGGTCCTTTTTTCATTGAGGATAATTGCAGCATAAATAATAACACAGCTTTGATTTTCCAGTTCAGTTCCTGGTGTGAAGATCCCAAATTATAGGGATCTATATTTCTTACATATCAGATTTGTAAAGTTCCCTGCAGATTAAGCCAAAGGGATTCCTTTCCTTATCTATGTGTTTATGTATATATGCATTTGGTTCTTTTATTTGTTACATTTGTGCTCATAACTACAAGTTTAAAAACAGTGGAGATCTGTTGTGAGGCTTAAAGAAGCATATGATAATGGAAATACAGAAAAACAGGTGACTGCTCTTGCCCTCCTATTAACTTAATAGTTAAAAAAGGCTGGACTTTGTATTCAGAGTTTTTATAAAAGGTCTATGTTTTTTTAAAAGATGTAATAGTATTGTATATAATTAATATGAATGATAACATAATTTTTCTTGACATTTATGATGAAATGTAATAGCACATATTTTCATTTTAGTGACAGTGTATACATTCCTTATCATCACAAACTGACCTTTTAGGTTAAACATGATCAGATGTATCAAATGGTTTTGCATCAAAATTTTTTATTTAATTTTTTTTTTCATTGACTCTGAATTTTTCATACAGCGTAATATAACTAAACTAAATAGTGACTTGTTGCATCTAGGAATTAATTGTTTTTGTGAGCTATCTAGTTACATCAATTTTCAGAAGAATATCAACGATTTTCCCACATAAAAACAGATAGAATAAGTGAGATCTCAATGTTTTGGTTTCAGTATTGCGTCCTTTTCAGCTCTCTTCAGTGGTCTTTCTATTAGTGAACTATACACGTAGATTTTTATGTTTGCAACCTTAATGTGATTGTTGTCATGGATGGAAAGCACATGCCAAATAATAACCAGATCTTTCTTTAATTTTCAATAATTAAATATAAAAATGTATATAAGAAAATAAAGGAGAGTACAAATTGATTAATGTCAGTTTTTTTATAAGACAGATGTAATAGCACTATCTTCATGAAAATTGTGTGAAGCAGTAATTAGTTTGTGGGTTTCTGGAAGTGCCTAAAGGAGGTTAAACTTTCTACAAGGAGTTTTCGATTATTTTTTTAGAATAAAATAACGTATTTCTGAGAGTTCCCTGACCCAGAATACCAAACTTACTAGATGTTGGTAATGGCTGTAAACTCAGCTGTAAGTGAGGACTGGGTCAAAGAGGAGAGGCACACCATTTCTGAGCTTTGTGCCAGTGGGAGGGACACGAACCCAGGATTTTTCTGCCCCATTTACAGGGAGCTGAGTAGCAGCAGCAACAGTATTGCACTGGGAAAAGCTGTGCATTCCTTCATTTCTCACCTTTGTGCAGATGTATGAAAAGCAGGGTGGTCGGGATAGTCCATCTTATCTATTTTTCATCAGAAAAAAAACCCAAGCAAAATCAGCCCTTTTATGTGTGCAAGTACATCTCAGAAAAACAGGGGCATCTGGCTGACAGTGACTGAATGGGCTTATACGTGTGTTTCACAAATGTAATAGACCAAGGAAGTAGGGCATTTATATGATACTGTTAATCTTAGAGTAGTACAGTTGACTTTTATCTGCAATGTCAGATAATGACTGGATAGAAAGTATGGATAAACCATGGAAGACTGCCAGCTCGGATCAGATCTCAGCAGGGAAGGACCTGAGAGCACCCCTGTCTGAAGGCAAGCACAGCACTC